>NC_138775.1:85484595-86084595 GCF_965119305.1 Pelophylax lessonae | reverse complement strand
CAGCCTAGAATTTCTAGGACCACTGGCGCTGATTGGATCTGAACCAGGCGTCCCTAGAGCTATCTGGCCCCGACCATCCGAGAAAGTCTGGTCGTTTTCTGTTCCCACACATTTATCAGATACCTGATAGTTATCAGGAAAGGTGATCTTTTCTGGTTGAACCTCAGGGACCGAAGTCACCCGACTAGAGGCTACTTGGCCTATCTGGTCAACCAGATCCGATTCCTGTGAGGTATCGGGACTAATCTTAGGAAAAGGTAAAGGAAAAGATCTTTTCAGGGAACGGTAACTACCGCTTCCTGTGGTACTTAAATGTTGGAAGGGAAGAATCGCACCGGTAGTAGTGGTTGATGCTCGATCTAATGTCCTGAATACCGGTGAAAACGTCCCCCCACCCTGAAACCGGGTGGGGGCGCACCTTCAGGCTGTGTACTCCTTTGCTTCGGGTTTGGCTGGGTTGGTCCCCTTCTTGAACCCTCCTGGAGGAGTCTTGCCTTTTCCCGCTAGTACCAGCCGGGCGCCCTTTATGGGCGGTAAAGAAAGGTCCTCGCTTGTTGCGAGGTCCCTTAGCTTTTGCAGCCTGTGGCAAAAAAGTGCTCTTGCCCCCAGTGGCATCCTTAATGATTTCATCTAGGTTGGCTCCAAATAGACGATTCCCCTGAAAGGGGAGATTGGTCAAGGTCTTTTTGGAACCTAGGTCAGCTGACCAGCATTTTAACCACAGCACACGTCTGAGGATCACTGCTAACTTAGATGCATGCCCTAATAGGGGAGTAGTGTCCAAGGCTGCGTCACAGATAAACCGTAGCCCTTGTATGATCTGTTCCATCAAATCAGATGTCTCCTGGGGAATATCTTTTCCCCTAAGATCTTGGCGTACCATTTTCGCCCATTCCGTAAGTGTCTGGGAAACTAGACCAATAACGATTACTGGTCTAAATGCTGACCCTATCAGAGAAAAGATAGTGCGGGACTCTGCTTCTATCTTTCGATCCACCGGATCCTTAAAGGACGAAGTGTCCTCCACTGGAATAACCGTGGCTTTATTCAGCCTGGAAATAGGCGGATCCACGACTGGTGGTACCGTCCATTTCTTAATGATGGATTCCTCAAACGGATAGCGTCTAGCAATACGCTTGGAAATAGTAAAGGTACGTTTAGAATGCTCCCATTCTCCTTTAATCTGATTACCAAAACATTTAGGTACAGGAAAAGCCTTCGCCGTCTTGATGGGCTTATTAGTCCCAAAAGGCCTCTCTGTTTCAGTTGCCTCTGCCGGTAAAGCCTCAAGTTTTAAGGTTTCTTGCACTGCCACAACTAGTGCGTCCACCAATGCTTCTTCCTGAATTATAGCAAGAGAAGAAGCGTCCTCCTCACTGTCTGAGGGGGCTTTACCTGGGATAACAGCCCTTGCAGAGGAACCTGCAACTGCCGTGACCATCTCTGAATCTGAGTCAGAGGTGTCAGATGGTATAGGGGTAGGCGGGGGTCGCTTCCTTGACCCCCGTCCCTGACAGGCCGCCTCCACCCGAGCCACCATAGACTCCAAAATTGCTGTAAATGACTCTATACTCTGTGCACCGGCGGGTCCCGAGGCCCCCTCGAGGGAAACAGGTGGGGGAATATGTGTGGCAGGGTCCATAATAACTCCAGTTACTTCCTGGATAATATAATTCAAAAGTAAAGAAAAAAAACTTTTTTTTTTTTTTTTTGACCCCCAGCGCCACAAAAAGCCCCTTAGTGTTACCTGCTTAGGGATCCCTATCGATCGAGAGAGAGAGAGATAGACCCCCAGGCTCACCACTTGATGCTCAGAGTTAAACTGCAACAGCTTACAGCGCTGTCTTGACAAACAGGAAATCTTTTGGCTGGCTGCCCAGGAAGAAAGGAGGCGGCTCCGCCCCTCTGCACGCCTTCCGGCGCCTCCCCCAAGCTCCACGAGGTGTAGGATCACCTCAAACATGGCCGCCCCCATGCTGGAGACACGAGGCTACGCCAAAATGGCGGCTCGTGCAATCCAGCAAAAAAAATGGCGGCGGCCTAAACTGAATAGCGGTGTGCTGCAGGGCACACAACACTCTCTCTGCATGGGGATATGGCGTGGTTGGCGGTACCGGCCCTGGCGGACCGCGTGGCCGTTCGGGAGGCCTGCTAATAGCTGGAGATCTGATTTGGAAGGCAGTCTACATGTCCGTGGCTTCTGACTGGTAGGTAGCTTATACTTAACCCATAAGATTCCCAGAATGCCACAGATTACATCTTTAAAACATGTATACAATAGATTGTTAGCTCCCAAGCCAAGCCTCCTGGCTTTTGCACACATAAATTACACTCAAAGTAGGAGGATTTGTGACATGTTATAGGATAGAAAGGACTCTTTCTTACCATACAGAGAGGGGCCCGCGTTCACCACAAAACCCGTCAGGGAAAAAGGGGGAACATACTACTCACCATACCGGAACCAGGCGGGCACCAACTCCTGACAGTACCCCTCTCCACCGGGGCGGGAGGGCTGTCGACCGATACGGACGCCGTGACTCATGGTCTTTGGCGTTTCGGCGAGACGTTTAACTCGCGTGGACAGTCCTTTAATGGGACTTTGTCGCGGCCGACCCAGCGCAGAGCTATGGCCTGCACGCGCTCGTAGGCTGAACTGGGGTGACCACCGGATCTCAACATCCAGCCCGTCGCCCAGTTCAGCTTTCTTGCTTGAAGATCTCACAGGAACACTGGAGAAAAAAGCTGTCTAAAAAAAAAATCCTTTAAGAAAAAATTCTTGCCAGGACCTAAGATCCCAGCAAGGTGTCTAGGTCCTTACTCCTAACTAGACAGAAAATAACTGATTTGCTGAGGCAGAGAGAGAGAGGATATACCCTCTGGGACTGCCCCTAGGGTGTGGCCAGAGCTTTTTAATTTCCTGTCTAGTCCTGCTCCTGCGGAGGTAACATAACCCGAAGGTGGTGTATCACCGAGGACTACGTCTGTCGATGAGCGCTAGAGAAAGCTAGAGTTATTACCCGATAACTCATTTTTCAGGAATCCTCCAGAACGATCACATGAAATATAGACTCCACCTCCTGCAGGAAACACAAGCAAACACAAGTTTAAAAAGGCCGCCCTAGGCTGCCCCTTCAGTTGTACAAAGATTGCCTTGCTGCCAAATACGAACGTTCTGATATATGCACTTAATATCTTCCATTAGTAAGGATGGGGGTCTACCATCCTGGAGGATTCCTGGAAAAGGAGTTATCAGGTAATAACTCTGGCTTTCCCCAATCATCCTCCAGGATTGTCACATGAGACCCCAAAGATTCGTACCTAGGGTGGGACTACCACCTGCAGGACCTTTCGACCAAAGGTCAGATCTTGGGCAGAGACCACATCGATCCTGTAGTGCTTTACAAAGGTGGATTCACTGGATTAGATGGCTGCTTGGCAGATTTGCTCGATGGAGGCCCCAGCTTTCTCTGCCCAGGAAGTAGCAATTGAGCTTGTGGAGTGCGCTTTTGGGTTTGTTGGACTGGCCTGGTTTTGGGCGACATAAGCTGTTTTTATGGCTGTCCAGATCCATCTACTTATGGAATTTTTGAATGCTGGCTTCCCTTTGTGAATGCCTCCAAACAAAACAAAAAGGTTTGGAGCTTTTCTAAATGGTTTAGTGGCGTGTGGATAGTGGAGGATGCATCTTCTAACATCCAAAGTTGAAAATGCTTCCTCTCCTTGGTTGGATGGTTTTAGACAAAAGGACGGTAGGATGACCTCTTGTGTCCAATGGTTTGCTGGGGCAACTTTGGGGAGGAACAACGGGTCAAGTTGAGAACAGTTTATCTGGAAAGATTGTAAAGAAAGGTTCTTTTATAGAGAGGGACTGAAGTTCGCTAACCGGTCTGGCTGATGTAACAGCCACTAATAAGGCTACTTTGAGTGTAAGGTATTTCGAAGAAGTGTTCAAAAGTTAGAGCCCTAGAGTGCTAGAGAAAGGTCCCATGGGGCTACCTTAATGTTTCGCTCAGTCGTTTTCCTGAAATAGACTTGAAGAAGGGTTTGACCAGAACATTCTTGTTAAGCTGTGTATCCAAAAAAACTGAAATAGCAGCCGGGTGCTCTTTGAGCGTGCTTACCGCCAGGAAGGCTTCTGCTTCTTCTAGAAAAAAGTCCAGCACCATGCCCGCGTCTTGCAAGTCTCTTGTTTTTGGGCAGCATATTTGCTGCATACTTTTTCCAGACTTTCCCCTATATTTTTCTTGGTATTGATTTTCTGCTTTGTAGGAGCATCTCTACTACTTTAGCAGAGAGACATTTTTGAGTAAAATGTGCCATTTAAGATCCATGCTGTCGATTTCAAAGTTTGTAGGTGTGGGTGGCTTGCCCCAGACTGCAGTAGAAGGTTGTCCTGGTCTGTAACGTCCAAGGGTCCTCCTTTGTTTGTTTTTTTTACCGCTGTGAACCAAGATCTTTTTGTCCAAAAGGGTGCTAGTAGGATCACCCTTACCTTCTCCATACAAATCTTTCTGATCGTCCTGGGAAAAAGTTGTACCAGGGAAAAGGTGTATTCCAGTTTGAACATCCACGGAACCCCAGGGAGTCTACCCCTAATGAGTCTACCTCTCTTTATAGGGATAAATACCTTGCCACCTTCTTGTTTTTTTTCTGTGGCAAAAAGGTCGACTTCCGGAAGGCCCCACTTCGAGGTAAGTATCGAGAAAATTCTTTGGTTCAATTCCCATTCAGTCTTCGGCTTAAGAGATCCACTAGGGTATTGTATGAACCCTTGATGTGTACCGCAGTCAGTGATGGTAAATGAGCTTCTGCCCCTGAGAGAAGGACGGGGGCTGTTCTCATAATAATATATGCCACTGTAGTGACACTGTCCGATAGAATCTGAACATGCTTTCCCTCTACTGACTCCGGGAAAGCAGATATCGCTTTTAGTAACGCCATCAATTCCCTTAAGTTGGAGGAGACTTTCGACATCTCCGGTTCCCAGTTTCCTTGTCTGGCCTGTTGTCCTTTGTAAGCCCCCCATCCAGACGCACTTGCGTCTGTGGTAACTCGAACTTGATTTGGCGGGAGCAACAGTTTGCCTTTCCTCAGGGTGTCCTTTGTTAACCACGTCAAGAACCTACTGATGGCTCTGGAAATAGGACTAGATTACGCTTCTGTTCCAGTTGTTTTGGAGGTAGCACTGTAAGGCCCTCATGTGTAGCTTTCTCCATGGTACTGCTGGTATTGAGGTAGACATGAGCCCCAAAAGGGACATAATGGCTCTTCTCGTCCCTTGTTTTGTGGTTCTTAGTTGGTCTGCTGCGTTGGTTAGTTTGGCTACTTTGTCCTCTGGAAGTAGGATCTTTTGTGCCATCGTGTTGATCTTGTAGCCCAGGAACATAGCCTTTTCAGCCCGAATTCTGTTTGATTTCTCAGGACTGATTTGCCACCCCAGCTGAGTGAGAAAATGTTCGGTGATGCTCGGCCTGTCCTGAGAGAGTATCCTCTCGGGACAGGCCGTAGATTAGGAAATCATCCAGTTAAGGCACTATCTGGACCCCCTCAGTCTGAGCATAACTTCCGCAATGATCTTGGTAAATATACGCGGGGTTGATGAGATGCCGAACGGGAGAGCTTGATATTGAAAATGTTGCGTTTTCATTCATTCTTGTATGGCAAATCTCAAAAACTTTTGGTGGCTGTGCTAAATTGGGACATGGAGCTACACGTCAAGCGTCACCAGAAAAGCTGCTTCTGGAAGTAACAATGTTAACGAAAAATTGTCTCCATTTGGAACTTCCTGTAAAGGATTGACTTGTTCAGGTTTTTAGGTTCAGGATTATGTGGCGTTTTTGCCGGAGGGTTTTGCCCTCAGAAACATGTGGGAGTAGAATCCCAATGTGTAATGGTGCGGATATATCTCATTGGTCACCTTTTCCTTTAGTAATTCCATGATTGCCGTTTTCATGGGTATACTTTGACATGAGAAGGCTGGACCCGTTGTGGCTCTGAATTTGGTTGGAGGTTTCTATGTAAATTCTGTTTTGTATCCTTGGGCTCTTATCTGCAGGACAAACTGGTTTGAGCAAAACGTTTACCATTGAGGCAGAAAACTTAACACCTCCCTCCAACTGCACTGATGGCATCATTGGGGTTTGTTGGAGAATGATGAACTTGGGAACAAAACGTTTTCCCTTTTTTTTTTATTGAAGATCCATCTTCGTTGAGTCTGTGGCTTCTCATTTCTTGTCTAAGTTTCATGTTCTTGCCGACAAAAAAACGTTTTCTTTCTTCGATTTGCGTTTTTTTAAGTGAAATCCCTGTGTTATCTGCTGACCTCTCTAACACTTTATTGAGTTCAGAACCAAATAGAACTGCCATTGAAATGGATGTTGCATAATTTATTCAGTCTTCAGCCACAGGGCCCTTCTAGCTGCCTTGACTAGGTCCGTGGTACGTGTGGAAAATCTCACCGCTTCTGCCAAAGCGTCAGCCATGTATGCCACTCCTTTTTCTATTAAAATAAGGGAATCCAGAGCCTTCTCTGTCCCAGGGACCTTGTCCAGGTGACCTTGAAGTTGTGTTCGCTATATTGGGCTGAAGCCCCGCAGCCCCTGCTTCGTATGCTCTTCATAGTGTGACATCCATTTTTTTGTCTATTGGATCCTTTAGCTGACCCATGTCTTCAAATCATAGATCTGATTTTTTTGACAGCTTGGGAAAGGATGCGTCCAGTCTTGGGCATTTCGTGAGAATGCTTTGCTGCTAGTCGAATAGGAATCTCCTCTTTAGGGCCTTTGGAAAAAAAAGTTTGTTCTCTTCCATTCTTTGTCTATTATCCCTTTGATAGACTGATGGATCGGAAACTACCTGCGTTTTCTTCTTGAAGTCCTCTTTATAGTCTGTACCCGATTGAGTCCATAAGCTGGGATTCTTGGATTTCTTCCGTTATATAAATTGCTTTTAAGAGCTCATCCATTTCCTCTACCGGGAAAAGATGTTTGGAAATTTTCTGTGATTTGATCGAGCCTGATTTGGCATTGGAGTCAGAGCTGTCCTCGTATAGGAGTTTTCTCTCTTAATTGGAATCCAAGGAATTCGGCTGTGGTTGAGGGGAGGGCTTTCTAGGTCTTTCAGTCTAGCGGTTTTGGGTTTTTGAGATGAGGTAGATGGTCGGTACTCCCCTTTCATCTCATCAATGGCTGTTTGTAGTGAGCTAAGCATGGACGTCATCTCTTTTTTGAAGTCGAGAAAGTCTTTCACCAGGGGCCCCGTCTCCTCATTAACTATTTTGTTAATGCATCTGTTGCAAAGTAATTTATCGCTGTCAGATGGAGTCCACTCGTACAGCAATACTTTTTTTTTTTCCCTTGTCAGCCCCCTCAGCAAATTCCTGGGTTTTGGGCTGTGGAGTGATAACAACAGAGAAAAAGAGAGAGAGAGAGAGAGAGAGTCAGCACGGGGAACTCTGCTGCCCAGTATGACCTCCCTCCTCCCCCCAAAACTTATACAGGAGTACTAATCCCTGGGAAGTCTCTCCTGCCTCCTCCCCTCCTCCTTACTGTATGAGAGCTGGGGCCTTGTTCTTCAGCTTCTGGTAAGAGGCCTTGGTCCTCCACCATTGGACCACCTAAAGTGAAGGAGCATGCCATTTTTGAATAAGTGCTTTAATATGATCAGACTCCGCTCTCTAACAGCCCCCCCCCCCCCACGTCTGTTTTGGGATGGTCGCGCTGTTTGCGGCTGTATTTGCCCCTACCAAAGATGGCCGCCTAACCACTTCCTGTGGCGGCACCATCTTAATGACGTCACTTCCGCTCCCAGCAGCCAGGGTCAGTATGTAGCAGGGGAAAAAAATGATCTCTAATGTCCCTTCCTCCTGTGCGAGCCTGCCTGATGGCCAGAGGAATCCAGCGGAGCATGCGAGAAGATCAAGGACCTCCCGGTCCCCCATAGTAAGTCCTTCTTGTGGCTCTTCCTCCATCTTTGGCTTAGCCTAAAGTAAAGATGGGGGGAAAAATAGACTGAGTCTCCATTGCTTGAATAAAGAATTGATTTTTTAATAAAGACTTACCTGTAAAATCCATTTATTCAAGTACATCACGGGACACAGAGCCATAAATCATAACATATGGGTCATATAGCCACCTACAGATGAAGGACACTGGCAACCAATCAGAAAGGATGTCCCCCTATATAACCCCTCCCACACAGGAAGTACCTCAGTTTTGTAGAAAGCAATAAAGGCCCCATAGAAGAGGGGAGGGACCTCTGTGTCCTATGATGTACTTCAAGAAATCTATTTTTCTTTTCGTACATCACGTGACACAGAGCCATAAATCATAGCATATGGGATGTCCCAAAGCAATGCATCTGAGGGTTGGGGGACACCAAAAAATACCGCCATCCGACTACAAAAAGGATTACACCGCTGCCTACAGAACACTGCGGCCAAATGCTGATTCCTCTTGGATCCCAACATCCACTAGATAGAAACGAGTGAATGTATGCACCGACGACCAGGTCGCGACCTTGCATTGAGGCTGGAGGCGATGTGCCCAAGAGGCACCTAATCCTCTGGTAGAATGTGCCTTTACATAGTTACATAGCAGTTAAGGTTGAATAAAGACAATAGTCCATCTAGTTCAACCTGTGTTGGCGTGCGTGGACGTATTCATTTCCCATACCCTGAATGTTTTTATCCTTGAGATGTATGTCCAAGAGTCTTTAAAAGTAGCCATACTCTCTGCAGTAACTACCATTTGTGGTAGAGAATTCCACAGTCTTGTAGCCCTTACCTTAAAGAACCCCCTGCGTAGTCGGAGGTTAAATCGCTTCTCCTCTAATCGCATTGTATGTGCTTGTGTCATCATACATTCTTTGCGACTGAATAGTTTTTTTTCTATGTTGATATCACCATTGAGGTATCTATAAATTGCTATCATGTCCCCTCTCAGGCGTCTCTTCTCCAGAGAGAATTAATCAAACGCTTGTAAGCCCTCTTCATAATTTAGGTCCTCCAATCCCCTAATCAGTTTAGTTGTCCTTCTCTGGACTCTTTCCAGCTCCAACACATCCCTTCTGAGGACTGGAGACCAGAACTGGACAGAACACTCCAGATACGGTCAGACCAGATTTTTATAAAGTGGCAGGATTATAGTTTTATCTCTGGAAAACAACCCTTTCCTTATGCATGCCAATATTCTGCCGGCTTTGGCAGCTGCAGCTTGACATTGTATGCTATTGTTAAGTCTATCTTCTACTAAGACTCCCAGATCTTTCTCCGTTTTTGATTCCCCCAGAGGTTCCCCCCCTAAGGTGTATTGAGCTTTTATGTTTTTTGTCCCCAAATGCAAAACCTTACACTTCTCCACATTAAACCTCATTTGCCATGTAGTTGCCCACTCTGCGATTTTTTTTAGGTCGCTATGCAGAATTCCTGCCTCACTATGTGAAGTTATTGCCCTGCTCAATTTAGTGTCATCTGCAAAAACTGATATTGAGCTACTGATCCCGCCCTCAATGCCATTTATAAATAAATTGAACAAGATTGGTCCCAGGACTGAGCCTTGGGGGACCCCACTTTCCACCCCAGTCCAGTCGGAGTATACATTATTTATTGCCACCCTTTGGACACACCCTTTTAACCAGTTCTGTATCCAAGAGCAGACCTTGTGGTCGATGCCTGCAGACCTTATTTTATATATTAAGTGTTTGTGGGGGACTGTATCAAACACCTTAGCAAAGTCCAGGTACACCACATCCACAGGTCTCCCCCTATCTAGCTCACAGCTCACCTCCTCGTAGAATGTTAATAGATTGGTTTGACAAGAACGTTCTTTTGTAAACCTGTGCTGATTACTGCTGATGATGTTGTTGTCTTTGACAAACTCTTGGATATAGTCCCTTATCATCCCCTCCAGAAGTTTACATACTATTGATGTCAGGCTGACCAGCCTATAATTTCCCGGGACATGCCTCTGCCCTTTTTTAAATATAGGTATCACGTTAGCTTTCCTCCGATCCCCTGGTACATTACCTGTCAAAATACTGTCAGCAAAGATCAGGAACAGGGGTCTAGATATAACCTTACTGAGTTCTTTGAGTACTCTCGGATGTACTCCGTCCTGGCCTGGTGATTTACTAGTCTTAATTTTATCCAGCCTTTTCCTGATTTCACCCTCTGTTAGCCATAGCGGCAAGTCCTGTGAAGTACTGCTACCCATACAGTCATGGTCAGTGTACCCCTCCTTTTCCTGTGTTAAAACTGAGAAGAAAGCATTTAGCACAGCTGCCTTCTCTGTGTCCTCTGTAACCATCCTCCCCTCATCGTTCATTAGGTGTGCAACATGCTCTGTCTGCGTTCTTTTGCTGTTAATGTATTTGAAGAATTTTTTAGGGTTCTTTTTGCTATCCTCCGCTATTTGTCTCTAGAAGTTAATTTTGGCCTTTCTGATTTCGTATTTACATTTCGTATTTGATTCCTTGTAATGCTGAAAAGCCGATACTGTCCCCTCCGATTTATATTTCTTAAACGCCATTTTTTTTTCCCCTAATACGTTTTTTCACATTACGATTTAGCCAGCCAGGTTTGGCTTTGGCTCTTCTAAATTTATTTCCCCTTGGAATGCACTGTGAGATGCTTTTGTTTAATATGTTCCTAAAGCATTCCCATTTTTCCTCCGTGGTCAATGTTCCTAGGATTTGGTCCCAGTTTATTTTCTCTATCATTGAGCACAGTTTGGAAAGTTTGCCCTTCTGAAGTTTAAGGTTCTTATGTTACCCACTTGCCTCGCTATATTGTGATTAATGATAAATGTGATCATCCTGTGATCGCTAGAACCCAAGTTGTCCCAGGCTCCTACATCTGAGATTAGATCTGGATCATTAGTGATTAATTAATCTAACACTGCATTTTTTCTAGTAGGCGAATCCACCAACTGAGACATGTAGTTGTCCTGTAAGGTTTCCATGAAGAGACGGGCCTTTGGTGAATGTGCAGTCCCCACCTCCCAGTCAATGTCGGGATAATTGAAATCCCCTAATATGATGACAGGTCTCAGCTTTGCAGCGTTACCCAACAGTGATATAAAATCCAGCTCTACCTCCTCCCTTTGGTTGGGCAGCCTATAGCAAACCCCCACAATTAATTTCCCCTTTTCTCCTTCCCTATGGAGTTCTACCCACATGGATTCAAGCCCCGTACTCATACCTTCCATAATATCACCCCTGTCGACCACCTTTACATGATTCTTGACATAGAGACATACCCCTTCCCCTCTTTTTTCTTCCCTGTTCTTCCTATACACAGAATATTTGCCAGCCAGTTGTGTGAGGGGTCAAACCAAGTTTCAGTTATTCCCACCAGGTCTATGTCCTCCTCGTGTAATAAGAGTTCCAATTCGTCCATTTTATTTGCTAGGCTCCTGGCATTTGCATATACCCCTCTTAGTTTTGTGGAAGTGGATAGTGAATAATGCTTTATTTTTTTTTTCCTTGTTTGGCATGGGGTTTGTCTGCATGCCCCCCCCCCCCGACTGTAGACGTTACGGACCTACTGTCGCTGTTGCCCTCAACGATAACTTATGTCATTTGCTCCCACCTAACTGACGCTACCTCTGCACCCTCCCCCCCAACTCCTAGTTTATACAGCCCCTCCAACTTTGTGGCCATCTTTCTCCCCAATAGAGCTGTACCGCCCCATTAAGGTGCAGCCCGTCCTTACTAAAGAGCCGGTAGCCGACTGAAAAGTCAGCCTAGTTCTCCAGGAACCCAAACCCCTCCTTCCTACACCATTTCCTTTACAGGAAAAGGTGGAACCCTCCCTTCTAAAGAATACGCCTGGGTAAAAAACTGGCGAATCCAATGAGAAATTGTAGACTTAGATGCTGCCAACTCCTTCCTGGGCCCTTCTGGCAGCACAAACAAGCTCTCGGTCTTACCAATCCAAGCTGATCTCTCCAAATAAAACTTAAGTGAATGCATTACATCAAGAGAATGCAATACCTTTTCCTGAGGATCTGGAAAAAAGGAAGATAGTATAATGTCCTGATTCAAATGAAAAGTGGATACCACCTTGGGCAAAAAAACCTAATCACCCGATCTTGATGAAAGATCAAGAATGGCGCTTTACAAGAGCAAGCTGCTAGTTCCTATACCCTTCTAGCCAAAGTTATCGCAATCAAAAACACCAGTTTCCTGGTCAAAAGAACCAGGAGAACCTGCCCCAGAGGTTCAAAAGGCTGTCTTTGTAAAACTGCCAGCACCAAATTTAAAGAGGTTGTAAACTCAAAAAAAAAATGTGAAAAAAAAAAACCCTGCAGGACAAAGCCATAATGATGCATACTAGCTCTATATGAAATACTTACCTTAGAACAAAGCCCTCGCAGTGCCGCCCGCTCAGCAGTAACATGGCCAACATGTTCGGCCGTCCTGCTTCCTGGTTCGCGTACTCCGGCCATCTGATTGGCCGGAGGCGCGATTCAATCACTCCCACGCATGCGTGCGGGAGCCGCCATTCACGGCACAGGGCTCTGAAGGAACATGGGTGGCCATTCCTTCAGAGCGCATGCGCCGATGACGTCTTTGGCTGCATAAAAGTAAAAATATCTCCTAAACGGTGCAAGTTTAGGAGATATTTACAGTACCTAAAGGTAAGCCTTATTATAGGCTTACCTATAGGTACAAGTTATAAGAGTGGGCTTACAACCCCTTTAAGTCCCAAGGACATAATGGTGGCTTCACTGGTGGAAGAAAACTTAACATTCCCCAGACGAAGGTCTGAAACAATGAATGGGAAGCGATCGGTTCTTAGAAGAAAACCGATAAGGCTGAAATTAGCCCTGTAATAGTGTTTAAGGCTAATTTCATATCTACCCCTGCTTGAAGGAAAGCTAGAATTCTCCCGATAATATATTTGCGGGGATGCCATTTCCTGGCTTCACACCAGGCAATGTAGGATTTCCAGACCCTGTAATTAGGGTATAAACTGCAGGGCCAGATACATCCTGCTCCTTCAAGATTAAGGATTCAATAGCCAAGCCGTCAAATTTAGAGACTGTAGAGCGGGTGGACTATCGGACCTTGAGAGAGTAGGTCCGGATGCAGTGGAAGAACCCAAGGCATTGTCACTGCCAATCTTTGGATTTGTGCATACCAAATCTGCTCAGCCATGCCAGAGCTACCAGGATCACTGGTTTCCCCTTCCAGTTAGATCCTGTGCAACAGACCTGGTATCAGCTGCACAGGAGGAAAGGCATAAATCAGGGAATACTCCTCCCAAGGAGTCACCAAAGCATCCACTCTGGACACAAATCTCTTCAACTTGTTGTTGAACCTGGATGCCAACAGATCTACGTCTGGGATCCCACAGTGTAGGCAGATTGATCGAAAAATCTCGGGATGTAAGGACCATACTCCCAGGAAATCTTAACGGCTCAAAAAAATCTGCCTGCCAGTTCTCTATTCCTGGAATAACAACTGCTGTCAGGCATGGCACAAACTTCTCTGCCCAGGATAGGATGATATCCACCTCTTTCTGGGCTGACTGACTCTTTGTGTTTCCTTGATCGTTGATATAAGCCACGGCCGTGCCAAGGCTAGGATGATATCCACCTCTTTCTGGGCTGACTGACTCTTTGTGCCTCCTTGATGGTTGATATAAGCCACGGCCGTGGCATTGTCGTATTGCACCCTGACAGGGTGACCCCGAAGTCTGGGTGTCCAGTATTTCAAAGCCTGACTGACTGTTTTGATTTCAAGAATGTTGATGGGCCCTCTACCCATGACCATTTTCCCTGGACAGCGTCTTCTTCCCGAATCGCACCCCAGCCGCGGAGAGACTGGCATCTGTAGTCACTACCTTCCAGGTTACTGTAAGAAAGGATTTCCCCTTCTCCAGATTTCTG
Source organism: Pelophylax lessonae (assembly GCF_965119305.1). NCBI lineage: Eukaryota > Metazoa > Chordata > Amphibia > Anura > Ranidae > Pelophylax > Pelophylax lessonae. The sequence goes on along the minus strand of NC_138775.1, from coordinate 86,070,703 downwards.
GTCATCAACCACCAAATCAGACTCTGACGAACTCTTGGTACCAGAGACATGGACCAGTCCAGAGACTGAACCCTTTCGGTCCATGTAGACAGAATGTTGTTCCGTAAGGGTCTGGCATGGATTTGAGCATAGGGAATTGCCTTGAATGCGGACGCCATCTTCCCAAATACCATCATGCAAAGACATATAGAAGGATATCTCAGTCTTACTACAGACCTAACCAGATCCTTCAGGTCTGTGACCTTTCTTGTTGGCAAGAATATCTTTGCCTGTACTGTGTCCACCAGAAGACCCAGATATTCCAGACGCTGAACCGGCTGTAATGCTGACTTTGCCAAGTTCAGTATCCAACCCAGACTTTCTAGGAATTGTACTGTCTGGAGGACATTTCGGCTTAGAGCCGAAGTCAATCAATCTATAAGTAATAGATCGTCCAGATATCCTATTACAGATATCCCTTGAGACCTTAGAACAGCCAATACAGGAGCTAGGATCTTTGTGAACACTCTTGGAGCTGTGGCTAACCCAAAAGGCAGGGCCACAAACTGAAAATGATGGCTTTCTATTGCAAAGCGTAGGAACCTTTTATGAGCCTGGAATATAGGCACGTAAAGATACGTATCCTTGATGTCTATGGATGCTAGAAATTCCTCTCCCTGCAGGGAGGCTATGACTGAACAATTTGACTTCATACGAAAAGTACGAACATTCAGAAACTGGTTTAGAGCTTTGAGATCTAGAATAGGTCTCACATCCCTGCTTGGTTTGTAGATTCTGAACAGGTTTGAGTAAAAACCCCAGAACCTTTCCTTCTTCGGAACCTCCGTTATCACTCTTTGGGCCCTCAGCTGGTCTAACGCCAGAAAGAGAAACCTTCTTTTTAGGGCATCTGTCACTATACTTGAGGATGCGGGAATACCTGAAATTCCAGTTTGTACCCCTGCGAAATGGTGGAGATAATTCAGTTGTCTAGGATAGTTTCCACTCAAACCTTCGAGACCTGAAGCAGCCTTACCCCACCCAAGTGAGTGGGGGCGCCCCTTCACAGAGTAGGCTTAGAGGAATACTTGGCTGATCTCTGGGCCCAGGGCTTTTTCTGACCATGCCCTGAAGGCTTGGTTCCGGACCCAGATGGCTGAGGCCATCGCCACCATCTGGAATCAGAAGCACTGGTAGTATAACTGCTGGAGATCTAAGAAGGACGTTTGCTTTTCCTTTTTTACAGGTAGCAACGTACTCTTCTCCCCCCCCCCCCCCTTGAAATCTTTTAGATATACTTATCCAGATCGTCGCCAAAAAGGCGTTCTCCCTGAAAAGGGAAGCTAGCCAGAAACCTTTTACATGGTAATTCCACAGACCAGCTCTTTAACCAAAGGATTCTGCGCATATGCACTGTCATCAGAGCAACTCGTGACATTTGCCTTATGGAATCCATAAGAGCATCCACTGCGAAACAAAGTGCGAGGCAGATCTGACAGATCTTCCACAGACTCTCCTTGAGAAGAACTGTCTTGGACACTCGCGCCATACGGTCTTTTAAAGACTGACACAATCCTATGGCCGCTACTGCTTGTTGTATCGCAGATTCTGCAACCGCAAAGGAGGCTTCCAATAAAGATTCCAACCTCTTATCTGCTGGATCTTTAAAAACCTGGGCATTATCCACAGGGCAGGTTAAACTCGTTAACCGAAGAAATGGCAGCATCCACAGTAGGCCTATTCCATTTCTTAGTAAACCTTTCCTCCATAGGATACAATAGTGAAAACCTTTTAGGAGGAACAAAAATCCTATCAGGATGGTCCCAATCATTATACATTTCTTGCTCCAAGAGCTGATGTATGGGAAACATGCGAGGACTAGGAGGAGGGCGCAATGAGCCTAGAGAGGAAAAAGACTTCAGCTGTCTCTAAGGGAGGACATTTGTGTCCAGATCGGACCATTTCAGTAAGAGACTGAATTAACAATCTCTGGGTTTGAGAGGCTGACAAAGACTCCTCTGACCCTGACTTCCCAGAAGTGGAAACCTCAGCTTGACCTTCTATAGGGTCATCATCTGCTACTTCTTCCACATCCTCTGCCCAATTCTGAACAGAATTCAGGGGGTGGCTCAGGTAAGAGGGATCTATCACGTTTCCTCCCTCCTTGTGATGCTGCATTAATGCCAGCAATCTTACCCTAAAGGCTGCCAAATTGTCCTTAGTGACGTAGGTTGCGGCAGAAGCACCTGGGGTAGCTACTATGCCTGACAACCATAATGACTCAGATTGGCTAGTCACCTCTGGCTCTTCAGGGGGAGTAGACACAAAAGAAGCACGGCTAGGACCTTAAAGGCCTGACTGTGGCATCACAGTGCCCCTTCCAACTGTGCCCCCCCCCCCCAGTCCTCTTTGGGGCAGACATTGCTTTATAGCAAGACAAACATGAGGTACTAACTTCAATGTACCCTAGGCTTGTGCCAAGCTTATACAGCTTATGGCACACAGCACTGATTATCCCAAGATACAGGGCCTGTTTGTGCCAGTAACATACGCAACCCAGCTGCTCTGTGTCCCCTTCAGCCTCAGCAGAGGCTAGCGCTTTGGAAACAGTTTCTTCTAAATCGCACCCATTTATGCTGTACTGCCTATTGGTGTCCACGTGCACGCCAATCGCGTTCAAACACGCCCTCCATGCGGCGTACACCTGTATTAAAAGGCAAAGATTCTCGCGCGTGAATAGGTCTTCGCCACAGACATGCTATCAAGGGAGGAGGCGAACATGCGCACGCTTATGCGCAAAGGCGAAAACAGTGACCACATAGGGTGAGAGCAGCTTAGGCTGAATTTTGTTTGTCACAGCTGATACCTTTCAGGTGATTAGCCTAGGGCAAAAAAACAGTGTGATAACAATAGGCAAAGAAATAATGTTTAAACAAACTTTGCATCAATCCAACAACTGCACAAGTTCATATAATCAAGTTCATATAATCACAATTGATACAATTGACACATTTAATCTCTAAGGAAAGGCCAGAGCTTTCAACAAGATGTATTTTGCATAGTTTAACATCCATTATCTCATGCACACATTGGTTTGTCACAACTGATACCACTCAGGTGATCAGCGTAGGGTAAACAAAGAAATAATGCTTAACAAGATGTATTTAACCTAGGCTTAACATCCATAGTCTCATGCAGACTAAAATGGCACTGGGTCTCTGTTATCATTTAAAGGGAACAGTGCATAAAATATTTAAAATCTGCAATCATGCCAGCAATTTTAGCCTTCAAGGCTTTCTGTATGTGTAAATATTTTAAATTGGACTTACCAGTCTTGCCGCAGGATTCTGTTTGAAACAGGAATCCAATCTTCACCCATCACGGAGAGCTTTGTCTTGGCGACCTTAAAGGACTGGGTCCCATTGTTTTAGAGGGGCCAGGGCTTTGGACCTGTAGAGCACCCTGCATGGAGCGCCTTTGGGGTTTGGTATTCCAAGGGACCGGATCCCAGGGTCCAGCGCCTGAAAAGGACATTATTACAGGCAAAACCTCATATCTGCTTCCCGAGGCTTAGGTACCATCTTTTCGGTCCATTGATTGTTTTAGATGGATTTGATAGCTAACTCCTTAGATTCAGTGATCTTTGATTGGGGTATATAGCATATCTTCCTTCTTCTTTGAAGAGAAATGTGGAGAGACTTTCCACCGTGACCATCACCTTTAGACACGGGGCAAAAAACTCAGGTACCTCCTGTGTGGGAGGGGTTATATAGGGGGACATCCTTTCTGATTGGTTGCCAGTGTCCTTCACCTGTAGGTGGCTATATAACCCATATGTCATGATTTATGGCTCTGTGCGCGATGTATGAAAAGAAAAAGACCTACCTGATGTAGGAGTGCACAGGGGGTTCTGAAAAGTTGGGGAGTTTTTTCCAACCACTTCCTTATTTCCTCCTTTATTCCAGGATACCTGTGACTGACTGCTTCCTCAGCTTTAGCACTAGGGGGGGGGGGGGGGAGGTATCCAGGGACGCCTGCCCTAAAGTGCCAGTGTTTGCAGGACGCAGGAAACACAAGAATTGAAGGTGCAGCCTAGGGCGGCCTTTTTAAACTTGTGTCAGCTTGTGTTTCCTGCAGGAGGTGGAGCCGATCTCTCACGTGACTGTCCTGGAGGATGACTAGGGAAAGTGCCCTTTAGAATCTCTCTGAGAGACAATTGGATGTACCCATTAGCGCCTGGATGCCCTTCTCTTCCTCTGCTTAACCAATTGCTCATACATTAGCATCATCTGCAGGAGGCCAAACATAAGATAAAGAATAGTATAGGAATCCATGCTGCCACCTTCCCTGCCAATGGCGTTTGCACAGGAAATATTCACCATGACAAGCCACGCCTCAAATTGTTTATTTCCTGTAATGTCACTTTCTTTTTAAAAGAAAAAAAAAAATAGGCATTTGTGGATTAGTTTTTATGCGCCTCAACACGCATAAAAACTGTTTTTAAAGCATCATTAACACTTGTAAAACGCCAGTCTAACGCCCATACTAAAGCGCATTAACACCAGTCTGATGTCTATACTAAAGCGAATTAACGCCAGTCTAACGCCTATAATAAATCGCATTAACATGAATCTAACGTCTATACTAAAGCGCAATAACGATATAGGAGCGTTTGTTAAGCGTTAAAAATTTACAGTAGTCAAGTGTGAACGAAACCTTAGTATCTGCACTTTATAACAGCAACTTTTTTTGTTTCATGATAGATTCTCTTTAAGGGAAGGGTAGTGCACATGAAATGCACATATTAATCCCATTATAGTAAATTAATGTTCACCCAATACCATATTCCTTTGCCCTCAAGCCACAATGCATATTACTTACATATCACCTATAACACTGCAGGTAATATTATGCTTTTTGGTATAAAGACATGAGCTATGCTTATTGCTGTAGATAAATTTCACTCAATCTCCATAGCTACAGTAGGATGTCCTATTACAATGTTACTAGATTTTGTGGGTAAAAGAAGAAATGCTTAATCTACACAGAATCTTGCAAGAACTAAACTGCCAATGTAAAATATGCATCATTTACCCAATTATTTTTGTGAAATTGCTATTGTAAATTATGTGCATACAAAAGAAAAAAGCAAAGATGAGTGTATATTTTCCACAATAGCTAAATAAAAAAATAAACAGCGAATAATGGGACTTTTGTTACTTAACCTAAAATCCCTTTCTCTGAGTTCATTGATAGGCACATTAAGAACCATAGGGTTATATTTCCCCCTATGGGAGTAGGACACTAGGCAGAAAAAATAAACTTTGCTATGCCTATGGGCAGTCCTAGATGGTATTTATCCCCCTCTCTGCTATAGGTATCCAGTTTAGTAACAAGCAGTATCAGAAGTCTCAAAAAACTCCATAGAGGGGTGGGTGCTGTGTCCGTCAACAAACTCAAAGAAAGGAATTTTACAGTAACAAAAATCCCATTTTCTCTTTCGTTCATTGATGAATCCAGCGCTCCATTCATAACCATAGGGACGTCCCCAAGCAGTGCCAGGAAAAATGAGGGGTGGGGCAAAAACCCAAGAAGCCAAAAACTAGGCAATGGGAGCTCAACAGAACAGGAGCCCACCTAATTAAGAATTAAGAAAACACACCACCAGAGAGGGAACACATCCACTAAACAGCAGTCTGCAAAACCTTGTGGCCAAAAGAAGCATTCGCAAATGCCAAAACATAGCCTTTGTAAAACTTTGTAAAAGTGTGCACCGACGACCAGTTGGCCGCCTTGCAAACTTGAGACACTGAAGCCTGACGACAAAAGCCCAAGAAGCACTAAGCGCCCAAGTAGAGTGCATCATCACAGGGAAATAAGAAACCTGACCCTTGATAGAATAGCCCTGAATCACCGTCTGTCTGATCAACCTTGGCCCATCCGTGATCACAAAAAGAGTCTGATCTCCGAAAGGACTCCGTGGCTGCCAGATACACCTGAATCACCCTAACCACATCCAGGGTATGCAATGCAAATTCCTTGGGATGAGAAGGCCTAGGACACAAGGAAGTAACACAATGTCCTCATTCAAATGGAAGTCAGAGACAACTTTTGGTAGAAACATCAGACAGGGACGAAGAACCACCTTATCTTTGTGGACAACCAAATAGGGAGTACAAGATAAAGCCGCCAGCTATGGCACCCTGCGAACGGAGGGAATAGCCACAGAAATAGCGATTTCTGTGACAATGTAAGCAAGAGAATTCTCCCGATTATTCTCAATAAGGAGGCACCTGGAGAACAGATAGCATTAAATTAAAATTCCACGGCAGCAAGGGAGACTGCACTGGTGGAGTCGTGTCTCCTTGAATGAATGTATGAATTAAAGAATGGGTAACCAGGGGTCGCTGAAAAAAGACCGCCAAGGCAGACACCTGGCCTTTGATGGTGCTGAAGGCCAGCTTCTGCGCAACACCCCATTGAAGAAAAGTCAAGATCCGAGCCACCGAAAAAAAAAAACCTAAGAGGAGCTCTGACATACTCACCACCAGATATACGCCTTCCATGTACGATGGTATATCTTCCTAGAGGTAGATTTCCTAGCCTTCAGCATAGTTAGAATTACCGAACCTGACAAACCTCTACCCCTCAACACTAGGATAAAAGATGTTGGTATAACAGGTCCTCCCTGAGAGGCAACCTCCAAGGGACGTCATCTACCAGCCGCATTAAGTCGGCATACTAGGACCGGCGGAGCCAGTCCAGGGCCACCAGAATGACCAGAATCCCTTCCGCCTTGATCCTGCGCAGGAGCCTCGGAAGAAGCTTGAGAGGAGGAAAAGCGTAAAGCAGACTACGGGTTCCAAAATGCCACTAGTGCATCCGTGGCGTCTGCCAAGGGATCCCATGTCCTCGCCACGAACCTCGGTACCTTTCTGTTGAGCTAAGATGTTAACAGATCCCTGTCGGGGTGCCCCACCACAGACACAGCAGATGAAACATGTCCGGATGAAGGGACGATTACCCTTGGTCCAGTGACTGCTGACTAAGGTAATCCGCCTAGCAATTGTCCGTGCCTGGAATGTGCACGGCAGAGAGTGCCAGACCGTAGCGTTCTGCCCACCAGAGTATGCTGGAGACCTCCAGCACCGCCAAAACAATCTTTGTTTCACCCTGGTGATTGACACAAGCCACTGCTGTGGCATTGCACGATTGGATCTGAACCGGACGCCCCCCCTAAGAAGTTCTGTCCAGTGATCTTTGATTGGTAGCCTGGACTCCTTCAGCGTCCAACAACACTGAGTCAATCTCAGCCCCAGGACACCTTCTCACCCAGACAGGCTAGCATTGGTCGTGACCACTGTCCAATACAGGGGGAGAAGGCTTGTCTTGCTGAAGAGTCAGAAAGCGAAGCCACCAGACCAGAGAACCCCTGGCCTCCCGGCTCAGACAAATCTGATTGTCTGGAGAATTGGGACACTTGTCTCACTTCAACAGGATCTCCTTCTGAAGGAACTGCATATGGAACTGTGCAAACGGGACCGCCTAGAAGGTAGACACCATCAGGCCCAGTACTCGCCTGCAGATCCGGAGGTAAGACCACCTGTGGGACAGCAACAAAATGAATCGCAGAATGCAACTTCTGGAGTTTGTCCAGAGGGAGAAACACTCTGGCCAGCGCTGAATCCAGAGTCAGACCCAGGTAATTCAATTTTCTGGACAGGGTCAGGGCGGACTTCTGGTAGTTCAGAAGCCAAGCGAACTCCTGTGAGGTCTGGATTGTAATCGCCACATGGCCCGTTAATGCAGATGAGGACTCTGCCCACAAGAGAAGGTCGTCCAGATAACCCAGCACAGCAATCCCCCGCTGACGCAACAATGCCAAGTCCTGGGCCAACACTTTCGTGAAGACCGGAGGAGCGGAGGCAAGACAAAAGGGTAAAGCCACGCACTGATAGTGGTCCTCTCCAACAGCAAAGTGGAAAAATGCTGGTGTCGGGCCCTGATCAGAATGTGTAAGTAGGTACCTTTGATGTCCATAAAGGCCAGGAAATCCCCCTGATGCAGAGATGCTACCACCGTTCGAATGGACTCCATTCTGAACTTGCACCCACACAAAACAGTTCAGGGCCTTGAGGACCAGAATCAGATGAACTTTGCCCTCTTTCTTTGAGACCGTAAACAGGTTTGAATAAAACCCTTTAAACTGTTCCGAGACTGGAACCGGGACGATAACCCCCTGAAGCAACAGGTCCTGCACCTCCCCTAAAAGAGCTTGCAGCCAATCCGAGCATAGACGCACATAGGAGGGGAAGAACCGCTCCGGAGGGCAAGAATGTAACTCTATCTTGTACCTGGATAGAATAACTTTGTGGATAAATTTTTCATTCAATAAGGAGGTCCATGGAGCCGGAAACCAGCGAAGACGTTCCCCCACCCCTGACATAGGTGAGGGTAAACCTTAATGCCAAGGAGGCCTTATCAGCGGGTCTAGAGAAACCCACTCTCAGCTTGATAGACCAGGGCCACTTGGAGCCTCCCGGTGAGGGCTTGAAAGATTTGTTACCCTTGTCAGTGGCCCCTGGGCAACGGAAACATTTTTATGTGCCAAAAAAGAAGGGCCGTGTCTACGACGAGGCTCCTTCCCAGACTGTGGAAGGAAGGTACTCTTCCCCCCCCCCCATGAGGATGTTAATGATGTCATTCAGGGTAGCCCCAAACAGGCGATCGCCTTGAAAAGGCAAAATCAGTGAGGGCTTTTTTGGAGGCAGACCAACACTTAAGCCACAAAACTCGCCGAAGCACCACTGTCAAAATGGAGGGCTTGGAAAGCAAAGGAGCCGCATACATCTCACACAAATTGCAGCCCCTGGATTAACTGGTCCACTGGTTCGGCGTAAGCAGAGGGAACTTGCTCACTACCCAGAATGTGGCATAAAAGCTTAGCCCACTCAGTTAGTGCTTGAGACACCAGGGCAGTTACCAAGACCGGCCGCAATGCCGAACTGGCAATAGTAAACATGCTGCGGGCCACAGCTTACACTTTTCTGTCAGCCAGGTCTTTAAAAGAAGGGGATATTTCCACCGGAATCATGGTTGCTTTATTCAACCTGGAAACATGAGAGTCCACTACCGAGGAACAGTCCACTTCTTCAGAAGTGATTCCCCAAAGGGATACCGCACCGTAAAACATTTAGGGACCACAGAGGGGCGTTTTGGAAGCTCCCAACCCTTGTAGACACATTTTTCAAAATAGGCAGAATTAGGGAAACACCTTGGCTGTGCGAGACGGTTTATGAGTGCCAATGGGGACGGCCACGTCTGAAGCCACCTCAGCCACATCCTCCATCTTAAAAGTTTCACTGAAGTAACAAGTGCGTCCATCAGCGTCTTCTCATGTGCCGCAGCGGCCGTGGAGGAGTCATCCTCACAGTCTGACAAATCAGGGAGCGTGGCGTCAAGTCCTACTGGATGGGCCCCATCTGTGGCGGCAGAGCAAGATTCAGGATCTGACGAGAAAGATGAAGCAGGGGAGGGTGGAGGACGCTTCCTGCAAGCTTTCCACCCAAAGGCCACCTCTACCCGGGAAACAAAGGGCTCCAGGACTGCCGTCAGTGCCTCAATGGGAAGTTGGGACCCTGAGGGACCCGCTGCCTCCGAGAGGGAATCAGGTGCGGAAACATGCTCTTGAGACTCTATTTGGCATAAAGTAAGAACCCAAAGGAAAAGGTGTTTGGGCACCGCCAGGGGAGCCTGTACACCCCGCACTACAGCACAGAGAGGGACCCCACCGGGACTCACCACCACCAACAGGAGGAGTCCTGGTTGCCAGGCACCAGAAGAGCCAGAGACCCACGTGCAGCGTCCAGAAGGAAGAGAACATGAGAATCCAAGCTAGGGGAATAGAGGAGGGGCCCAGAAGGCAACATTCGCCACCGAGCAGCTCCAAAAGCATGGCTGCCGCTCCAGTGTATGCCGGACCAACAGAAAATGGCCGCCGGACCACAAGAAAATGGCCGCCGGACCACAAATATATGGCCACCCAGGGGAAGTCAAAGGCTCAAAAAACATGGCCGCAGATCCCGAAGACCAAACAACAAAGAAAATAGTCACCAGACGCCGCACTGAGGCTCCCAGGGACAAAGGCACCAGTCCCTGGAGCAAAGGCCCACCATGTCGTGGCTGAAGGGGGGAACTCGGGACAGTGACCCCAAAACAGGCAGCACCCCCAACTGTACAGTGTTACCCACCCTCCGGCGGCCCCGCAGGCCTCCCCAGGTACAGCATCCTATGCCCACCATAGCGAAACCACATAGGGCACCCACAGTACACAACCCGCAGCCGAACTGGGGGGACCACTGGATCTAAATATCCAGCCCATTGCCCAGCCCAGCAGTTGATTGTGGATCTGCACAGAAAAAAAACAAAAAAGATGCAAGAAAGAGAAAACTCTTCTGCAAAATCTCCATTTGGCTCTCTTAATAACCAGTTCTAGCCAAAACTTTTTTCGGAAGGTGATAATACCCCTGTCAGCCTGGAAAGCAAGTAAAAGAAGAACACCTGATGCACATATTTTCTACTTTATAAGACTTAATCCTCATTCACACTATACCTGCAATAATTGTGCAGAGATGTGAGTTTACATCAGTTTTCATACACGTTTCAGTGAGTTTTATAAACGTTGCAGATTCACACGTGATACTAGTATTGTGGTATAAACAGAGTACATAGAGAACAATTGTTTTCTTTGCACCCTTGCAGAATGCGTGCAGAAAAATTAATGTCTCTGCACATGGTGTGACTGAGGTCTAAGACTTAGAACATAAAAGTACCATTTTTTATAGGAAAAAGGTAATCAATGGCAGTTAACACATGTATCTTATATAAGCCCATGACTTATGACAGCCACACTGACTATACATACTACTTATGTCTTGATGATATGCGTACCACAGACATGCATGCTAAACGCAACACATCCCAGAGGGACTTTCAGACACTGTAGTAAATGCAAACATGGCACATGCTCAATTTACACTCTTTTCTGCCAAAATAATATGATTTATGGGCACCGTATTTTCCAAGTTTTACCTGCAGTGTTTTTACAAGCTTGTTTTTACTAGCTAAAAAGTTTTACGGAAAATTAGATGAAACATGACTATTAGAGGTGTGCATCTTCACTGGTCTCACGATTCGATTATGATTATCCTGTCAACTATTTGATTCCGCGATGCATCACGATTACTATAAATGACAAGAGAAGGGCGCACCGACCTAGTGCAATACCATAAAATATTTATTGGAAAATTGTTAAAACCACATCATACATTACACTCACAAGTGTATGCTATATAAAAGCATAAAACCAAAGGATTCCTTAGACTATCCAGAGACCGCAGGACCATATTCCTTAATTAGGACAAGTGAACTTGAAGGTGTCCATATAGATAGGGCTAACGCGTTTTGAGGGAGAACCCTCTTCCTCAGAGCCATCAGATGGCTAGTTGAAGGAATCCTTTGGTTTTATTCTTTTATATAGCATACTCTTGTGAGTATAATGTATGACGTGGTTTTAACAATTTTCCAATAAATGTTTTATGGTATTGCACTAGGTCGGTGCGCCCTTCTCTTGTCTTTTATGCTTTCAGTTTGTGTGGATACCCATCATCCTGACAGGGCAGCAAGACTTCAGATGCCAACAAATTAGCCATAGTCTTATTGGTTTTTACACAACATTTGAGACATTTACTTGTCTTTTGCATTATGATTACTGCCTGTGGTTTTCATTAAAAAAATTCAAGCTATCAGATGAACTCCATTTTTTTAATTTTATCTGCTCTAGAGGACATTCCCTGCATTTAGCAAAGTCTGAACAACAGGCAACAGGATTTTTTTTTTAGAACAGTAAATATGAAATGGCACAGCCCCCTTTAGTACATTCCACAGCCCCCCTGCACATTAAATAGTCCCATTTACATAACACAGCCTCCATTTACATTATACAGCCCCCCCCCATTTACATTATGCAGCCCATCATTTACATAACAAAGTCCCCAATTTACATAACACAGCCTCATTTACATAACACAGCCCCCATTTACATTATACAGCCTCAATTTACATTATACAGCTCCCTATTTACATTACACAGCCAATTTACATTACATAGCCCCCCTGCACTCCCAGGACGGCCCTGCCAGTGCACTCTAAAAATAAAACAAATCAATGTCAGTGACTCCATTTCAGGGACCCCTTCCTACAGTGTGTAAGGGTTAATGTAAACTGATGCCTCTTACTTTATTATCTCCAATCGTTCATCACCGTCAGTCACGTGCACTCTGGTACTTAGGCCGGCGGGGAGGAGGGGGAGAAGGAGAACGGCGGGCCAGAGGGCATGTGGCGGCAATGAAAGATCGGAGATAATAATAAGATAAGAGGCATCAGTTTACATTAAACCTTACACACTGTAGGAAGGGGTCCCTGAAACAGAGTCATTGACACTGATTTGTTTTAACTTTAGAGTGCACTGGCAAGGCTGTCCTGGGAGAGGCAAAGGGAGCCGGGATGACGTCATCCATGCATCGATGAGGAATCATTCAAGGCTGCATCGCGATTCATCGATTCATTTCAACACCCCTAATGACTTTACCAGATTACTGTACTCAATTCTCACCTGAACTGCAAAATAAATTACAATTGAAAATAAAGACATTTTCCTGCATTGTTTTTTTTTGTTTTTTTTTTTCTTTTAGTGTCCAACACCTTACAGTACCATTTTATGCATGTATTGAATGCCGCTCTGTCCACTTGTTACTTACCTGATGAAACTAGAGTCAGTAGCTGTCACTGGATACGAACCATCTGATCAAAGAAAGGAGTCTTCATGCAACCTGTGCAGAGTTGGTCCATCCACAGAGGCGCTTCATGCTGCAGTGGGGTACGTCGCGGATAGAATGTAAAGTTGATATCATAGTTTAAAAGACAACTAATAGAAGCCATATAGATGTCCGAAAATCTGATGAGCCTTCTAGAAAAGTAGGTTGGGTTGTGATAAGTTCTAAAGATGCTTCCAAACTGGGGGTTAAATAGGTGCTTTGTAACAGACCTGGAATTAAAGAAAACAGTGAAATCCCACATAGCTTAAAAGGTAACTCCACTTTTGTGGAAAAAAAAAATATAGAAAAAAAAATAAACAATATAGCGTAAAGAATTGCAACACAAGTCATATTGTAATTGGATGTTATTAAAAATCATTTTTGGTGAGATACTCCCAATAGCAAATCACGTCTAAAGGGATGCAGAATCTGCACTTTTCTTCATTAGAGGAAAAGTCCATGAGCAGCAAGTGGGTGTGGTTACTGAAAGCTAGTGACAACACTTCCAGGGAGGAGCACTGTTCCTGTGTAGCCAGTGGGCTTATACATAAATTAATAAAGTAAAGTCAGCACCTAACAAATATAGAACAGCAGCTAGCAAACAGTGTGAATATACAAACACCAAAATAACATGTAAAATAAGGTAGCAGCACTAAAAATGGTGATAAAGGTGACAAATGATTAAAAAATGTAAAATATTGTATGTGACAATTAAGTTGCAGCGTTAAGTTACAGCGTTTAAACAAACAATGACTTAAAGTGACAAAATAATAATAATTCAGTCCATAGGAAGTCTTTTAAAATAAATCCACAATGGTGCTGATATTCAGTGGTGGTATATCTAAATAAATACTCCTCCACCAGTGATCCTTCACCAAAAATAGTAATGCACACTCACCAGACCGATATGCTGCCTAGGCTTGGACTGAATTATTATTATTTTGTCACATTAAATCATTGTTTGTTTAAACGCTGTAACTAAACGCTGCAACTTAATTGTCACAATATTTTACATTTTTGGATTGTCACCTTTATTACCGTTTTTAGAGCTGCAACTTTATTTTACATGTTATTTTGGTGTTTGTATATTCACACTGTTTGCTAGCTGCTGTTCTATATTTGTAAGGCGCTGACTTTACTTTATTATTTTATGTTTTCTTGATGATATATACTTTTGTCTAGCAGCCTTATAGCACATTATTATTATACACAATTTCATTTAACTATGGATGTATTTGAAGCCAGAGTTAATCGGAGGATTAACACTGAGGAAGTTTTTGTGGAGGATAAAAACTTTGAAGAAATACATGGTATTTTTCTTCACCTAAAAAACATCATGACGTCAGAAATTAAGACCGCTTGGGACATATCATTTCTGGAACATTAGGTCTCAGAGAATATGGTCCCACGGTCTTTAAGATGGGATGTCCCGTTAGAGCAGAATGATACCCAGGATGACAAAGAATGGTACCAGTTCTTCAACAGAGCAGGTGTTGATTTATTAAAGTTTCTCATCGATAAAAAGAAGAGAAAAACTTATAGCTTTAGACACAAAAATTAATAAAACGAGAGAAAAAGTCACTGCGTTTAAAGGATTGGAGGAATATAATAAAGAATAAGAAAAATTTAAAGCAACATTAGATAAATTAGAAGAAGATCAGAAATACAAAAAGAAAAAGAAATACATGAATGATCTCAAAGACTATAGGGAAACTAAGGTCTTTTAAATGGCAAACTAATATAGTGGATCATTCCCCTACCAATACAGTTTTAGCAGGTACTATTAGCCAAAAAACCCCCACCAACTCGGGTAACACCCCCGAGTTAACCCAGAGTGGACACAAGTTAAAGATTCCAAATCCAAAGCACCCTGGTAGGTACCCACCTTCCAACCATACCCCTAAATCCAATTATCAACATATTCCTATTCATAACAGATATGAGTCTTTGAAAGACTGGGAGGAAGATGAGGTTTTGGAAAGGAATGAGCAATACAGACCCCCCTACCCATTGGGAGGGTGGCCCGGCACCCCCGGGGAAGGTGGAGAGGTCGCTCTTCCCATAATCAACCAACGAGAGGAGGTTATGGTTATACAAGAGGGAATTTTGTTTTTAGACCAACCCAAGAAACACCAGAGAGGAATTACACTAAAAGGAGTGGACTGGAGAGAGATAGAGACCCACATTATGAAAGCGAGGCTCAATCTTCTCACAGACCTATATATACACAGTCACCACGAAGATATGCACCAGAAGAATCTGAGCGTTTTTTAGGACTAATCCGCAAAAGAAGCATGGACACAGGAGAGGCAGAAAGGGAGGACAGACTAGACAGAAAACAAAAAAAGACGGAAATAAAAACATCTCTGGGCATATTCAATCTCAGTTCGGCGGTTTTGAGTTCAGAGGAAGAATCTGTTCTTAGTAAAGGCTTAAAATATGCACTTAAAACTAAATTAAACAAATTCCAAACTTTAGTGGATATAAAGAAATTCACCCACCAAATAAGTCTTAAGAAATATTTTATTCAAAATCCCATAGTAAGAAATAACGTTGATACCACATATCAACATACTACCCTCAGAAACGCTTCTTTGATGAACCCACCTAGTAGTGGTAATCATCATATCAACATGTTTAAAGATCTGGTGATGAAAGATTTAGAGAAAATCCCCATTAAACATATTATAAATAATACTAAAGAACAAATGGGATTGAAAAAACTATTGGACAAACATGACCTCATAGTAAAACCGGCTGATAAGGGGGGAGGCATCGTTTTGTTCGATAAATCGGACTATATCAATAGGATGCAAAATATGTTAAATGATACCTCCACATATTTGCCCCTCCCATCAGACCCCACAATTAAATACAAAAAAACTCTCACCAGTCTAATTAAACACGGATATGATTCAGGGATTTTGAATAAAAAGAAAAAGAATATCTGGTACCCAAAGCTCCTAAAATTCCAATTACTGTATTTTCTGGCGTATAAGACTACTTTTGAACCTCAAAAAAATCCCCCAAAAATGGGGGGTCGTCCTATATGCCGAGTATAATATCTCCAAGGTAACCTAAGTATAAGTATTACCGGTAGATGAAAACTAGGGGGGTCGTCTTATACGCCCAGTCGTCTTATACGCCGGAAAATACGGTATATACTTTCTCCCCAAAATACACAAAAACCCGCCAGATCCACCAGGGAGACCCATAATAAGCGGGATAAATTCCCTCACAGCAAGGGTAGAGGAGTACGTGTATATAGATTTTTTTTCTGCAATCGCTGGTGGTACAAACTCCAGCATATCTGAAAGATACCCAACAAGTCCTCAATTTATTGAACAACATTACGCTGGATGAACACACCTTTTTGGTCACAGCAGGCGTTGCTTCACTCTACACGAATATAGCACACGAGGATGGGTATGAAGCAGTAAAAAGATATCTGGATCAAAGTAACATTCTAAAATTACAACAGGAGTTCATTTTAAATCTATTAGACTTCTGGATGCACCACAACTACTGCTGGTTTAATGGTACATATTTTCTTCAGACAAAAGGAGTTGCCATGGGCGCTAAATTCGCCCCAAGCCTAGCCAACCTTTTTATGGCAAGTTGGGAACTAGAATCTATCTTTGGCAAAGATTGGAACAACTTAATATTTTACAAACGCTTTATAGATGACATCTTGTTATTGTGGAGGGAAGATGAGAAGTCTTTGATTGATTTTATGTCCCATCTCAACAATAACCCACTCAATATTCAATTGTCATTACAGTAAAAAAGAAATACATTTTTTGGATCTAAATTTGTTTAATGTGAATGGTAGAATAGGCACCAAATCCTTTTTCAAAAGAGCGGATCGAAATAGTTACATCCCTACAGACAGCTGCCACCATCCCACATGGCTTAAAAATGTTCCTAGGGGACAGTTCCTTTGCATGAGACGGAACTACCAAGATATTGAGGATTATTATCTACAAGCGTCCTTTTTGGAAACAAGATTTTTGGAAAGGGGTTATGATGCCGCAATGCTTAAGCAGACGATTGAAGAAGTGTCTATTCTAAATAGAGACTCTTTATTAACACCTACTTCACGCCCGAAAAAAAACAGTTTTCTGTCCATTTATCACCAATTTCTCCATTCAACACTATCAAATCAAAAAAATAATACAAAGAAGATGGAACATCTTACAAGCAGATCCTGTCCTTAGAACCTCTCTGCCAGCCAAACCTGAAGTCTTTTTTAGACGCGCACCAAATATTAAAAATAAAATAGCTCCGAGCGCTATTAACCCTCCTGTGAAACCTACTTTCTTTACCGAGCTTACAGGCTTCTTTTCCTGCAATAGATGCATCATTTGCACAGCCAATAAAAGCAGAAAAATAAAAATCAACAAACTCTCTTCCACTGTTACGAACAGGGAGTACACGATTGAGGATTTTATATCTTGTGAGTCTACCCACGTAGTTTATCTCCTTGAATGCCCTTGCCAGAAACATTATACAGGCAGAACAACCTAGGAGATTGCGGGATAGACTTAGGGAACATGTCTATAATATCAGAAAAGGTTATAGACATAGCCTTTCCATACATTATAGAACGTGTCATGCATTATAGAACATGTCACAACAGGGATCCCAGCTCTCTCAAATTTGTGGGGATAGTGAAGCTAAACCCACATTGGAGAGGGTGTCATAAAACGCGGGAAATCTCAAGAATGGAGAAAGAAATGGTTACATGAAATAAAATGGTATGCTCCAATAGGACTCAATGTAGAGTGGGATGTTAATTGCTTCAATGACACCCGTTAGAACAATAGCCAGTCTCCATTATTGCTGACTGTTGTATATTCCTGTATTTCTGATCTTCGTGTATATATGTGGAATTACATGGTATACATATGTGTATACATATATATGCCCTTTATACATGTGTGTGTTTCCACGCATTCCCATGTATATATGAGCTATTCTTCTCATTTTCCACATATACTTGCACGTTTTTCATCTGCTCATTGATATTGGCTGGATAAAATAACCACTCTCCAGTGTATGTTTTTATATTCTTGATCTCTATATGTGTATAGGGTTTATATTTATATATATGGATATAGATATATATATAGAAGCTATTACATCTGCTTAGATAGTTTTTTTTTTGCTTATGATACATTCCTCCTTTATATATATTTGTATGCATATATTTTTCATATCTATGCATGTATTTTGTACTTGGACTCTTCACCTGTTTCCCAATAATATAATTCAGATAACCTTTAAGGTTATGGAGTGTTCTAGCTTCCCCCCCCCCCCCACCGTTTTCTTTTGTTTACAGGATTAATCCCTGTTAACCTGGGAGTGCTGATTGTTTTTTCGTAAACAACAGGAAGTAGTGTCATCAAGATGGCACCGAAATAGGAAATTATTCTGTTTCTTAGTAAACAGGAAGTAGCGTCATCAAGATGGCACCGAAACAGGAAATGACGTTCCGGCCGCCTCTGCACTCTCTATCATTATAACAGGAGGTGAGGTCACCAATATGGCGGCGGAACAGGGAGTGATGCTCTGGTCACCCCCGGCGTCCCCATTACTGAATTATGTGGAACAGGTGAGGATCCCCAATATAAAAGGCACCCTGACATGTACCAATGCTGCTCCTGAGGAAGCGTTCTAACGGGAAACGGCTGTAAAGCAGTGTTACATGACAGAAGTCCATAGCCACCAGTTCTGTTGGAAGTCTGGTGGCTTTTCATGTAAGTGCTCTTTAGATGTTTACACTATTTGGCTCATTACCAGATGTTTTTACCAAGATTTAAAGTTGCATGTCATGGCTTTGTTTTAAATAAATACTATACTATGGGAAGATTTGTTCTCTCCTATGTTTGCTGATTTACCCCTGCTGTACTGGAGTATTGGAGGAGATATCCTCTGGTGTGAACCCCCTTATGTCTAGCTCCGTTCAAGACTTGATATTACACTAAACTGCAGTAGCTGTCTTGATAAGGCAGCATATCGGTTTGGTGAGTGTGCATTCCTATTTTTGGTGAAGGATCACTGGTGGAGGAGTGTTTATTTAGATATACCGGCACTGAATATCAGCACAATTGTGGATTTATTTGAAAAGACTTCCTATGGACTGAATTATTATTATTTTGTCACTGTTTGTTTAAACGCTGTAACTTAACGCTGCAACTTAATTGTCACATACAATATGTTACATTTTTGGACTATTTGTCACCTTTATCACCGTTTTTAGCGCTGCAACCTTATTTTACAGTGGGCATATACAGAATGGGAGGAACTGATCATAGGTTCCCGCCCAGTGTTCTCTCATCAGTAAGGATGCATTGTACATCCGAATTCATGAGAAAATTAAGAAACAGTTTACACAGGACACAGAGGGGTGCACATATACAGTATAGCTGTGCTGGGCTTTGAATTAAGACTACCACTATACGAGAAGGAAGCTGGACACATGGGGGGGGGGGGGACTGTTAGTGTAGCTGGAAATGCTCTGGGGTCTCAGATCACAGTCTACAATGATCATAGTACAGGCAACCACACTAAGTCTACGTTTCCACTAGTGCGACTTGTCATGCCACTTTGTACACACAAAGTCGCATGACAAGTCACAGCTTATTGATTTCAATGGCAACCTTTCCCATCTATGCGACTTTGAAATTCAGCAACTTTGAAAAGGTGCCTGTACTACCTTGAAGCGACTTTTGATGCGACTTTAATCCAGAGAGTGTAAAGTTGGATCAAAGTCGCACTCTAAATCGAAATAGTAAAAACGAAGACTAAACCTCAATTTTCACTAGTGTGACTTGTCATGCAACTTTGGCACCCGTTCCCATCTATGGGACTTTAAAAATCAGCAACTTTCAAAAGGTACCTGCACTACTTTGATTAGTGTAAAGTTGCACTCTAGTCTAGTGGCTACGTTTTTCACTAGTGCGACTCTTAAATTGTGCGACTGAGTGCAGCTTTGATCCAATTCTACACTCTCTGGATCAAAGTCACATCAAAATAGTGCAGTGAATTTCAAAGTGACATAGATGGGAACGGGTGCCATTGAAATCAATAGGCTGGCTGTTACTTGTCATGCAACTTTATGTGTCCAAAGTCGCATGACAAGTCGCATTCATGGAAACGGAACCTAAAACTCAATTATCACATGTAATGAACAATAGAAATCGATCTGTATCCTAAACTTTCAAAGATGTTCCTTTGTACCCTATTTTTTTTTTCATATATTGCACCGGCCTCCACAACAGCGGCCTGCAAAACTCTGCGGCTGAAAGTAGCAATCCGCAGATGCCTGGACGTCCACCTTGTAAAACATGGTGAACGTATGCACAGACGACCAGATTACCGCCTTGCAAACCTAGACCACCGACGTCTGATGACGGAAGGCCCAGGAGGCACATAGCGCCCTTGTAGAAAGGAGGGACCTGACCCTTAATGGAATAGGCCTGCACCACCGTCTGCCTTATCCACCTGGAAATAGTCACAGCAGACGCAGCCTGCCCCTTTACGGGGTCCATCCATAAGTACAAATAGGGAATCCGATTTACGAATTGCTTCAGTTACCGCCATGTACACCCTTATGGCACGAACCACATCCAAGGAATGCAAGACAATCTCTTTTGGATGTTTTGGCTTAGGACAAAGCAAAGGCAACACAATGTCCTCAAATTGAAGCCCGAGATGACCTTAGGAAGAAATGACTGACAGGGATGAAGAACCACCTTGTTCATGTGAATCACCAGATAAGGTGACTGACAGGACAACGCAGCCAATTCAGAAACCCTGCTTGCCGAAGTGATGGCCACCAAGAAGGCCACCTTCTGTGAGAGAGTCAATAAAGGAATCTCGTGAATATTCTTAAAAGGATCTTTTTGAAGAACAGATAACACCAAATTAAGATCCCACGGGGGCACCGGAGACCTCACAGTAGGAGCCGCATGGCGAACTCCTTGCAGAAAAGTGTGAACCAAGGAATTTGAGGTTGGAAAAAAAATGCCAATGCAGAAATCTGGCCCTAATGGTGCCCAGAGCTAAGCGCTTGTAGAAATTCCAGCAGACATGATATCGAGAAGGCACAGGGGGAGACACCCTGAGCCTCACACCAAGTGATATACGCTTTCCAAACCCGATGATAGATCTTGCGGGAAGTACATTTTCTTGCTCCTAAAGTAGGAATCACAGAATCCGACAATCCTCTATCCTTAAGTACCTGGCTTTCAATAGCCAGGCCGTTAAAGCCAGCAACTGTAAAGCAGGATGGAAGATTGGACCTTGAGACAACAGATCTTCTCTGAGAGGGAGCCACCAAGGAGCATCGGCGACAAGTGTTACCTAACCCGTGTACCAATATCGGCGAGACCAGTCCGAAGCCACCAGGTTAACTGGAATCCCCTCTGCCACGATCCTGCGCAGAAGTCTTGACAGGAGCTTTAACGGAGGGAAGGCATAAATTAGACGATACTGACCCCAGGGGGCCACCAGAGCATCTAATGTGTCTGACCCCACCCAAGGGGCCTCGAGATCTTGCTACGAATCTCTGAACCTTCCTGGTAGACCCACATAGGGAGTCCCCACTGGAGGTAAAATTGTTGAAACACCTCCAGATGGAGAGACCATTCACCTGGACTCAGAGCCTGCCGGCTGAGATAGTCCACCTGTCAATTTTCCACTCCTGGAATGTGCACAGCAGAGAGGGCTGGAACATGTCGTTCTACCCATCTCAGAATAACAGCCACTTCTTTGGCCGCAATGGCACTCCTTGCGCCCCCTTGATGATTGACACATGCCACGGCCGTGGTGATGTCTGATTGAATCCTTACGGGACACCCTTGTAGATGATCTGTCCATTGGGACAGACAAAGTCTGATCACCCGGATTTCCAGGATGTTGATCAGCAGAGCGGACTCCTCGGGAGTCCAAACCCCTTGGGCCAAATGTCTGCCCAGGGTACCTCCCCATCCAGACAAACTGCTGATCGGTCGTCGGCCGAATATTTACGGCCGACAATCGGTACGTGTGTACGAGGCATTACTCTTGTAAAGTAAAGAGCACCAGGGCCAAAACCTTTGTGAATACCTGAGGAGCTGATGCGAGGCCAAAGGGTAAGGCCACGAAATAATGCCCTTCTCCCACCGCAAAAAGAAAGAAGTGTTGCCAATGTCTGCCATATATTGGAATATGGAGATAGGAGTCCTTGATGTCGATGGGAGGCAAAAAAAAAATCCCCCTGCTGAAGGGAAGCCACTACTTTGCGAATGGACTCCATCTTGAATTTTTAAACCTTAAGCGGTTCAAGGCCTTGAGGTCCAAAATTGGACAAACCTTGCCCTCTATTCTGGGAACAGTGAAAAGGTTTGAATAAAACCCCTGAAAGTGTTCCATTTCTGGAACTGGCACAATGACCCCCCTGCAACAGCAAATCTTGCACCGCTCCCATGAGGCCCCGCAACCGATCTGGGGACAGGTGGAGGTTGGAAGGGAAGAACCTTGCTGGAGGCCAGGACCGAAACTTGATCTTGTAACCGGATCGGATCAATTTGTAAACCCATTTGTCTTGGAGCCAGAGGGGCCCTTGACTTATCAACCGAGCGTCTCTTGGAACCCCCCGAGAATGCTTGGGAGGGGTTTGAAACCTTATCCTGGGTGGGACGAAAGGGCCGCTTGTAGGCTGAGAATATGGGACCACTTATTGCGCCGAGGCTCTCTGTCCTTTTGTGCTCTGTGGAAGCAGTGTGCTCTTACCAACAGTGAGACCTTTAATGATCGCTTCTATTGAAGCTCCGAACAGACGATCCCCCACAAACGGTAGATCAGTCAGCACCTTCTTGGAAGCTTGGTCCGCAGACCAACACTTTAGCCAAAGCAGGCCACTGAGGGTCACTGCAGTCACAGACGCTCTGCAGGCCAACGGGGCCGCATCCAGGGAGGCATCACTGATATACAGCAACCCCAGTATGAACAGGTCCATCAATTCCGTCAGCTCAGGAGCATGTTGACCCCGTTACAAATCCTGGCGCAGGATTCTAGCCCATTCTATTAAGGTCTGAGAGACCAAGGTAATGGCGAACACGGGCCTCAAAATGGAACCTGTCGCAGTGAAAAGATGGCGGATCAGAGCCTCAGCCTTCCTGTCCGCAGGATCTTTAAAGGACGGAGCATCCTCTACTGGTAGCAAGGTGGCCTTATTCAGCCTGGAAACTTGCAAATCTACCGTCAGTTTCTTAATAAGAGATTCCTCAAAGGGGTACCTCCGAGCAAAACGCTTAAGTATCCCAACCATGCGTTTGGGGAACTCCACTGACTGGTGACATTCTCATCAAAATAGGCGGGAAAGGGAAACCCCTTAATCGCCTTTGATGGTTTGCGGGTACCAAACTATACCAGTGTGGCCGCCGCACCACTAGTAGTATCCTCCATTTTTAGAGTTTCTCAAACTGATACTATCAGTGCCTCCACAAGCGCCTTTTTTTTGTGCAGTGGATGAGGAAAAGGGCTCATCCTCACTATCAGAGCCCTGCAGTTGCATAGACGAAGACCCTGTGGCGGCCACTTCGTCCTCAGAATTTGAGAACCCAGAGGGGGCAGGTGAGGGCTGAGGGCGCTTCTTTCCCTGTCTTCTCAGCAGGGCTAAATCCACTTTTGATACCAGCGACTGCAGGACCGCAGTCATGGCCGCCAGGGCGGATGTAGATTCGGAGGGTCCCGCGGACTCTGAGAGTAGACCCAGTGGTGACACATGCTCTGAAGTTTCCATCAAACGCCTGGGGTCAAAAGATTAAAAAAAAAAAAAGTGTCCCACCACTTCCCCGAAGACTCACCACACCCTCACAGTGAGAGCCAGCAGCGTTAGTCAGCCTGTTCCATGCCGTTCTGAGAGGAAATTGAAATGGCCGTGTCACCACTAGAGGCCCCCCACCGTACACTGCTCCTCTGACTACAGGAAAATGGCCGCCAATAGGCTTCTATGGAAGCCTCTAGGAACATGGCTGCCGAATACAGCAAAGAAGGGCTACAATAAAATTGCGGCACCACGCAGCTGGAGCGTGGCACACTAGACCCCCAGCCGATTATAAATGTGTTAGTCAGCAGGGGGGGGGGCATTACTAGGGACCCTCCCCCCCACATGGCCAAAAAAAGCGTGCCATTTGTTGTGGGAACCACCACATTGCATTCCCAGCCCCTACCAGCCACAGCTCCCCACTCCAGCACTGCCTCCGGTTGGGAGGGGGTTTAGCACGGAGGCCTTTTTTTTTTTTTAAATGGGGTACCAGAGGGACCGAACACCACGGAATGGGCCCGCTTCCACTCAAAGTTTCCCAGAGGAGAAAAAAAGGGGAAACAAGTTACTCACCATACCATTGGAGACCGTGAGGGCACCACTCCAGGCAGAATACCTCCCCATCTTGGTATAGGGGGAGTTGCGGTCCAGGGGAACACTGCGGCTCAGGCCGCAACCCGGTCATGTGCGCCCTTGGGAGGTGTTCCACTAGCCGCCCAGCCCCCCTCCAGTGGGGCTTTGTAGCGGCTGACTGAGCACGAAGCTCACTGCTCAGACTGGGGGGACCTTAAGGATTTAGAATATCCAGTGCGTCACCGAGTCCGGCAGTTGATTGCAGTTCTCACATAAACGGCTTGATTGTAGAAGGAAAAAAAAATCTAAAAAAAAAATGTTTTTTTTTTTAATTTAGAAAAAATGCCAGGACCAGAGATCCCAGCAGGGAGCTAGGTCCTTACTCCTACTAGGCAGAAATAAAACTGACGTCCTAGAGCAGAAAGTGGAAGTATACCCCCTGGGACCGCCCATGGGCGTAGTCAAAGTCTTGTTAACTTTTGTTAACCCTTTTCCGCCTACTGCCCTACTCCTAGGAAGAGCAGCATAACCCAACGGTCAATGAAGATATGAAGCTGTGAACGAAAGAGAAATTTCATTTTTGACTGGAGTTTCCCTTTAACTTGTCTAAAGTAGCATCAAAGCAACGTTCTCTGTCAAATTACATATGAAGTAAGCATTTTTGCATTGTTGTTTGGCAGACCAACATTTTAGTAAGAAGGTTCTCTGCGCATTAGCAGACAGAAGACTCATACAGAAAATTAGAAAATACCTACTGACCCATCAACACAATATAGTGTAATGCAGCAGGCATAAGTTCCAAATGCCTCATAACTGAATGATCCAGAAGGATAGTTTTGGATTCCTTGGACATATTCTTAGTCCATACTCCAATGTCTGACAGGTTGACATACCAGCTATGTCAAGTTGCACTGCAGGACCTATCAGGGAGAGTAGGGGTTTGAAAATGTTTCTAGACGTTTGCAAGTCTAATCCCTAAAACACTGGGGCACCCTCAATAGGGAAAGTAATTAAGGCTAGGTTAACATATATACGGATACAGGAATGCATATATAATGCATGCATTTACCCACCCACAGGCAAACCATGCAGCTATTTAGCGGGAATGCAGGGCTGCCATTTATTCTCACATCTGAAAATGCAGCATGTTTTCCAGTGCAGGAAATCGCATGGTGCAAAAGCGGCTTCAATTTTAAAAAAGGTACAAGGACCCTTTTCCTATGTTTCTTACAGGTCCAGCAGTCCATTCAAATGAATGGGCTGCTGTGCCCATGCAAATGCAACCTGCACCAATTGCATAGGTGTGAAACTTGCCAAATGCAGAAAACAGAGGGATCCAAGGTGAAAAAAAGTTCTGTCTCCATACAGATGATGTATGGAAGGTCCTAGAAAGGTGTTGACAGTCTTAGGGCCTTAAGGGAACCCAGACTATTAACCGTAAGGGTTTCGGTCGCAAGCTGTTCCATCTTTAAAAATGTATAAATTGCATCAATATGATCCAATTAGGTATCCTTAAGCCTGGGAACTATGTATGCAACCTGACGCTTCTCCAGTACAAGTCCATCCAGAACAGATTTGTGAGAATCCTTATCCCACAGCCCATTTGCAGCTGGAAGCTTAGAGGCTGCCACAGCTGCAAAAATGCCCGAAAAAGATTCAGGACGGGATGGCATAGAGGTACGCTTACAGCCCCTGCGTTCTGAGTCAGCTAAAGTGGTAGTTGATTTTGTTCATAAAATCTAGCATAGCTGTACATAACACCTCCCTGAAAAAGATAGAGAAGGAGGCCTTACCTGAAGAAGGTAAAGTATACTTGAAAGAGAGTGTGGATTCTAGCAGAGGGACAATAATCCAGGCTACTGGTGTCAAGTTCCTGAGGAGAAGCACTTCAAGCCTCCTCAGGAACTTGACACCAATAGCCTGGGTTGTTGGCCATTTGCTTGAATCCACACTCTCTTTCAAGTTCTGTAAAGTGCTCTGCGGCAAACAAACCAATACTTTAGATTAGAGATCGACCGATTATCGCTAACACCAATATATCGGGGGGGCGATATGCACTTTCCCCAATATATCTGTATCGGCCTTTGGATTTACAGATATTGCCGATATTTTCATGACGTCATTGCGTATGTTGCGCACACGCGTTCTGCCTTCTAACACCGTCTCCCACGTCTACGCGGCCCATACTTGACGCCATTTCACTGTGCGTTGCAAACGTTCTCTGCCTTAAGACCGCTTCACACAGCCTCATGTTACAGTAAGCTGCAGTCCGGTCCGGTCATTGTGCCAGCCATCCATCCACCCGCAGGCCATGGCTTCAGCCATAGGGTGCCAGCCGCCAGCCATCCGACCTACAGCAACAGAACTGGCCAGCATCCAGCCACCCAGCCCACAACAGGGTTCCAGCGAACAAGCAACCAGCCACTCAGATGACACCAAGCCAGCCACCCACCAGTGTGACCAGTGACCACACAGTGTTCCAGCAAGCCAGCTACCCACAACAGGCCAGGGTGAGCGAGTGACACCAAGCCAGCCACCCACACAACAGGGTGACCCCAAGCCAGCCCCCCACCACAGTGTTCCAGCAAGCCAGCCCCCCACCACAGTGTTCCAGCAAGCAAGCCACCCACCACAATGTTCCAGCAAGCCAGCCACCCACAACAGGGTGAAACCAATCCAGCCAGCCACCACTCATAACAGGATGACAGCATGCCAGCCAACCAGCCACCACAGACTGTTCCTGAAAGCCAGCCACCCATAAAAGGGTGATACCAAGCCAGCCACCCACCACAGTGTTCCTGCAAGCCAGCCACCCATAACAGGGTGACACCAGCCAGCCACCAAAGTGTTCTGGCAAGCAAGCCACCCACAACAGGGTGACACCAAGCCAGCCACACTGCCAGGCGTCAGCAACCAACTCACACTGCCAGGCATCCGCCATAAACCCACAACAGGGTGCCAGCAAGCAACCCACACTGCCAGGCGTCAGCCACCAACCCGCAACAGGGTGCCAGCAAGCAACCCACACTGCCAGGCGTCAGCCACCAACCCACACTGCCAGTCGTCGGCCACCAACCCACACTGCCAGGCGTCAGCCACCAACCCACACTGCCAGGCGTCAGCCACCAACCCACAACAGGGTGCCAGCAAGCAACCCACACTGCCAGCCATCAGCCACCAACCCACAACAGGGTGCCAGCAAGCGACCCACACTGCCAGGCATCAGCCACCAACCCACAACAGGGTGCCAGCAAGCAACCCACACTGCCAGGCGTCAGCCACCAACCCACAACAGGGTGCAAATACCAGCAGCAGCAAATTCAACAAGCCATTTCTTTAATCTTTTTTGTGTCTTTCAAGCTTAAATGGAGATGGATGAGGAGAGAAAAAGTAATAGTGTGGTCTGGGACTATTTCTCGTCTCAACCTTCTCCAGGAAAAGCAGCAGTGTGCAACACATGTACAAACAACATAAGCATGGGATCAGTAACTGCAAAAAACAAAAATATGTCAAATCTTTGGGCCCATCTAAGAGTTCATCATATTAAATTGTATCATGCAGCACAGAAAAAACAAAATGAATATCAATGTGACTTTGATTCAATACCACTATTCCAGGCAACAATAACAGATATTACAGATGTCCCTGTCTAGATTCAGATGGAAGATCCCAACTGCTGGACAGAGTAATCACAGAGATGATTGGCACTGATAACCAGCCATTTACAATGGTGTCTGACTCAGGATTTCAACGGTCCATACTTGAGCCAAGCTACACACTGAAGAGTGAGAAGTATTATCGAACCGAAATGCTGGCAAAGCTTCACCAAAAGGTCGTTGACAAAGTAAAGGCTATGCTGCAACCAGAGAATGCTGGCAACTCATTCACGACGGACTGCTGGTAACAAACAGAGTCAGAGTCACTAATCATTCTTACATGCCACTTCATTGACAGCGGGTAGACAAAAATGCAATTGGTGTTGAATACAAAAGTGATGCAAGGATCCCACACTGAGTACAGTAGAGAAATGTTTCTAGGCATGCTTAAAGAATGGGGAATCAACAAAGACGCTTGCGCAACTTCGAGACAGTGGAGCAAAAATACGTAAAGGAATGAGGTTTGCTGATATGTCAGACCTCTGTGTCATGGCACACAACACCCTCCAACCTTCAAATGATGGTCTATCAAGCCAAAGAGCTTTGATTGATATAGGTTTTGAGAAGCATGTAGATTAAAAATGTTGTGCTTGCAAGTCTTTTGAATCCTCGATACAGGAACCATGCTTTCTCTTCTGATGATGTATTGGCTAAGGCAAAACAATGGCTGACAGAAGATATTCAACAGGAGGTGCAGGAGGTTCCTGCCGAAAAGACAAGTCCAGAACACTATTTTTAGGAAGAGCACCATGCTACAAAAACAGACAAATGTCCAAAAATATGTCAACGAACAGAAGAGAATTTTCTTCATCGTCGTTGAATTGATCAGGACATTTTCAGTGTTTTATTGGGGCCTCATGCCGAGGATTCAATTTCTTCTGAATCTGCAATAATGAACCTGAATGATGAACTTCATCTCTATTTGAAAGAAGCAGTAATTGACAGAAAAAGTCATCCTCTTCAGTGGTGGAGAGAAAATGAGGCACGCTACAAAAGACTTGCTTCCTATGCTAGAAGATACCTCTCTCTCTTTGCTCCTCTGTCCACTCGAATCCACTCCACTGTCTAGCTGTTGTCTAGCTGTTGCCTAGCTTTTTTTCTAGCAGTTTTGCACTGACTGCTGTAGTTGCAGTGAGTGCCCTACTGCAGAGGTAGTCCACTGAGTGACTCCAATCCAATCCACTGTCTAGCTATTGCCTAGCTTTTTTTCTAGCAGTTTTGCACTGACTGCTGTAGCTGCGAGTGCCCTACTGCAGAGGTAGTCCGCTGAGTGACTCCAATCCAATCCACTGTCTAGCTGTTGCCTAGCTTTTTTTCTAGCACTTTTGCACTGACTGCTGTAGTGGCAGTGAGTGCCCTACTGCAGAGGTAGTCCGCTGAGTGACTCCAATCCAATGTCTAGCTGTTGCCTAGCTTTTTTCTAGCAGTTTTGCACTGACTGCAGTAGTTGCAGTGAGTGCCCTACTGCTAAGAATCCAATCCAATGTCTATCTGTTGGCTAGCTTTTTGGTCTAGCAGTTTTGCACTGACTGCTGTAGTTGCAGTGAGTGCCCTACTAAGAGTCCAATCCGATGTCTAGCTGTTGCCCAGCTATTTTTCTAGCAGTTTTGCACTGACTGCTGTAGTTTCAGTGAGTGCCCTACTGCAAAGGTAGTCCACTGACTCCAATTTAATCCATTGTCTGTTTGTTGCCTTGATTTTTTTCTGGCAGTATTGCACTGACTGCAGTAGCTGCAGTGAGTGCCATACTGCGGACAGAGGTAGTCCTCCACTGATTCCAGTCCAATCCACTGTGACATATGTAGCTGTTGCCTTGCTCTTTTTCTAGCAGTTTTGCACTGACTGCACTGCAGTACTTGCAGTCAGTGCCTTACTGCAGAGGTAGTCCTCCACTGACTCCAATCCATCCAATCCACTGTGTATGTGTATTTTGTGTAGCTGTTGTTGCCTAGCTTTTTTTCTAGTAGTTTTGCACTGACTGCACTGCAGTAGTGAATTAAAACATATTGCAGTGAGTGAGTCCACTACTGCAGCAATTTATTGTGTATTAATGCACAATCAGATGATGTGAAATGCAAAGCAAATGTCCCTGCAATTGGAGTTTTCCTATCAGTTTTTATGCAGTTAAGGTGTGAAGAACGAGCACTTAATGTTAAAAATGTAAATAAAGATTAACATGTTTATTAAGAGATTTGTGTCAAATTTTGTGTTTTTTGGGCAAAATTTTACATGTGTGAAAATATTGTCCAATATCGGCCAATACCGATATACGATCGGCAAAATATCGGTATCTGTATCTGCAACGAAAAGCTGATATCGGTCGATCACTACTTTAGATGTCTGGGAAGTGCCACAAGCAGAGACCAGGGCCAGAGGATCACAATACAGACAGGCCCAACAATATTTGGTTCAGATGGGTGTAGGTACTGCATTCAGGACAGTGCAGAGGATTTTTCTAAATAGATAACTGTATGGAGAGCGTAACTGTACCAATAATATCATCTTGATTCTAGAAAAAATAAAGATCAAGAGAAAAAAAAATGTGTAGAAAAAATGTTTAAACTTTTCTCTAAAGAGAAAAGGACACCCACCCACTAGGACACTATCAAACAAACTGAAGCATACCAGCAGCAGAGGAAACCTAGATGAGGCAATCCTTCATTTGACCTTATACCGCCACGTATCCTCTCTGATCTGCCTTGTGGATTAATTCCATTGTAAATGAACTAAACGATGGACTACACTGAAAATGATCTTTTCGATTCTGACCTCACGTCACTACCATGGACAACCCCCCCCCCCCCCCACTCTATAGACAAGAGAATATAAAATCACTACCTCTAATAGTGGTGTCTACCCTACATGTTTGGAATACATAATTACAAAAGGGCTTACTGTTCCCCCAGACCCAGCCCCTTGACACCGCTGTTTGGGGAGATTGCTTTGCTTCTTTCTCACTTTTTAATGTGGGCTAAAAACAAGAGTACATAGGACCTCTCCTTTCCTTTTATCACTCTCCTTGTGCTTTTATGGGACCCTTAAAAGCTCTAAGCCTTCCATGTACACTTCTCTACAACCTGATTGCAACCCAGCTCGTGGCTGATTTTCAGTCGTTACCTGTCTCCGATATAGAGATGGGCTTTGCTCCTTAATTTTTTACGGTTCAAGCTGCGGTCCCTGCCCGTGGCCTGGCAACATTTCTACATGCGAACTTCCGCCTTGATTTGAAAAGGCGACTTATCCACATAATTTGGAGGGCTTTATTCCTCAATGTTTTTTCAAACCCCTGAAGTGCCTGATCTTTTGCTTCCGGACCCTCTCTTGTAATGGTAGGATCCCATGGATGGCCAAGACCGCTGACGGACTCTTTCACGCCTGCTGAGCTTGCTTGCTGCCGGGTACCTCTGTCTGCCTCTGAACTTTTGTTGTATTTTTCTACCCTCCTGTGCATGACTTTATACTTTTCATTCTAATTTTCTGTTATTTTTGATGGTCACTTAGTCTGTTGACTTCACTTGATCTTGCATTTTTATGTATTACCCCCAGATATACAGCCATCATAACCAGGGCTTGCTCTGGATGGGACTGCCCGGCCCGAGACCTAGGGGACGCGCTCCACCCTGTTTGGGCTGTTGACCCACCCGGAGTTCTTTTTGGACTCTGATTCCCCGCAGCTCGTCCTCCTTTCTACGCATGTTGCACAACTATGCGGCACATACGTGCTGGGCGGTGATGTGAGTGGGAGATGGTGAGAGGTTGGCTGAGGGAGGATAGGTGCCTCGTCTGGGTTGTTGGGGGGGGCCATCTGGGGGGGGGCATGGGGCTGGAGCGCCAACGGCTCCAGTGCCATGGCACGCTCCCTGATCGGCTCCTTGCTCTGGGGTGCTGCATTCGATGGGCTGGAAGAGGGATGCCCTCTTCTCGGTCTGGCTCTGCGGTGCCCCGGGCACTCCAGGTGTTGGAGCCGACCTGATGGTTAGTGGAGCCTTGGGAACATCGGGGTCTGCGCCCGGATTGGCTGGGAGACGTGTGACTGAGTTTCATGTCAGGTTTTAACTATACGGGCATTATTACGGAGATTGTCATATCATACAATAGATATCCCTCTACCTCCTACGTTACTGCTGCCCACGCTCTTGTTATACTGAGTAACCTGTTGCTGCATGTTCAATCTATATATGCGTTTGCTGAGGAGCTCTGGCATGGAGTTCTGCATTGAGCTATTTCCAACCACTCCCCTCATAGGCCTGCACTCGTGTGAACCTGGGGTGTTCAGTAGTGAGTGCCTTCCTTTGGTTTACTAGACTACCTCCTCTGATCCTCCCCCTCTATCCTACTCTCTTTCTACCCCCCCCCCTTTTTTTAACGCACTTTTCTCTAAGTAAATTTGGGCCAACAAGCGCCCCAAACTTTGTAGACGTCTCCTGATACTACCTAAATGCCATGGTGGTGTGGCCATACCAGATACACTCAAATATTATCAAGCAGCCCACCTTGGATGCTTGGTCGACTGGTGCAGACACTGGCAACTTAAATTGTGGACGTCCATTGTATAACACTACAGTCATGTGCCCTTGAATAGGGCACCTTGGTGCTTCAAGACCCTACCAACCACCCTCAGGTTACACCCTACCATTGGCCCTACTCTCCAAGTCTTTTCCTCAATGTGCCAAAACTCTGAACTTTCCTCCCATTTATCTCCGCTATTCCCCATATTGGGAAACCCTGACCTCCCTCCAGGAAATTAAATGGGAGCTTTCCGCAACCTCCTGGAACGGGGCTGCTTTCAGGCCTCCCATTTCTTGGGCTCGAAAAACTTGGCCTTCAATCTCTACTCTCACCAACCCACAGAGACAGTATAATTTGAATTCATGGCAAGACACTACCTTAAAACTTTAGACCCCCTCACCTATTTTCCGTCAAAAGACGATATTTGAAAACTATTGCTCAGACAGTGACCCCCTTCCCCGCACACTATGCAAGATGTATGCTCTTCTCATCCCCCCACCAGATAATTTCATAATGCCAGGCATAACTAAATGCGAGAGG
This sequence comes from Pelophylax lessonae, assembly GCF_965119305.1. Taxonomy (NCBI): domain Eukaryota; kingdom Metazoa; phylum Chordata; class Amphibia; order Anura; family Ranidae; genus Pelophylax; species Pelophylax lessonae. The sequence goes on along the minus strand of NC_138775.1, from coordinate 86,037,758 downwards.
GCACTTGCTGGAACCTTCACAGCCACCCACTCTTTTTCTGACTTTGTTAAGCCACATAGTAATGGAGGAAGGGTTAGTACTCTTCCAGCAGAGACTGATGCAGGCCTTGGCAGCACCAAGCAGGTGGCATAGAACTGATTTCCTACAGTCGGGTCCATAAATATTGGGACATCGACACAATTCTAATCTTTTTTGGCTCTATACACCACCACCACAATGGATTTGAAATGAAACAAACAAGATGTGCTTTAACTGTAGAATTTCTGCTTTAATTGGAGGGTATTTATATCCAAATCAGGTGAACGGTGTAGGAATTACAACAGTTTGTATATGTGCCTCCCACTTTTTAAGGGACCAAAAGTAATGGGACAATTGGCTGCTCAGCTGTTCCATGGCCAGGTGCGTGTTATTCCCTCATTATCCCATTTACAAGGAGCAGATAAAAGGTCCAGAGTTAATTTCAAGTGTGCTATTTGCATTTGGAATCTGTTGCTGTCAACTCTCAATATGAGATCCAAAGAGCTGTCACTATCAGTGAAGCAACCCATCAGAGAGATAGCAAAAACATTAGGTGTGGCCAAATCAACTGTTTGGAACATCCTTAAAAAGAAAGAACGCACCGGTGAGCTCAGCAACACCAAAAGACCCGGAAGACCATGGAAAAAAATGGTGGTGGATGACCGAAAAATACTTTCCCTGGTGAAGAAAACACCCTTCACAACAGTTGGCCAGCTCAAGAACACTCTCCAGGAGGTAGGTGCATGCATGTCAAAGTCAACATTTAAGAGAAGTCTTCACCAGAGTGAATACAGAGGGTTTACCACAAGATGTAAACCATTGGTGAGGCTCAAAAACAGGAAGGCCAGATTAGAGTTTGCCAAACAACATCTAAAAAAGCCTTCACAGTTCTGGAACAATATCCTATGGACAGATGAGACCAAGATCAACTTGTACCAGAGTGATGGGAAGAGAAGAGTATGGAGAAGGAAAGGAACTGCTCATGATCCAAAGCATACCACCTCATCAGTGAAGCATGGTGGTGGTAGGGTCATGGCGTGGGCATGTATGGGTGCCAATGGAACTGGTTCTCTTGTATTTATTGATGATGTGACTGCTGACAAAAGCAGCAGGATGAATTCTGAAATGTTTCAGGAAATATTTAGCCAAATGCTTCAGAACTCATTGCACGGTGCTTCACAGTGCAGATGGACAATGACCCGAAGCATACTGCGAAAGTAACCAAAGAGTGTTTTAAGGGAAAGAAGTGGAATGTTATGCAATGGCCAAGTCAATCACCTGACTTGAATCCGATTAAACATGCATTTCACTTGCTGAAGACAAAACTGAAGGGAAAATGCCCCAAGAACAAGCAGGAACTGAAGACAGTTGCAGTAGAGGCCTGGCAGAGCATCACCAGGGATGAAACCCAGCGTTTGGTATGTCTATGCGTTCCAGACTTCAGGCTGTAATTGACTGCAAAGAATTTGCAACCAAGTATTAAAAAGTGAAAGTTTGATTTACGATTGTTAATCTGTCCCATAACTTTTGGTCCCTTAAAAAGTGGGAGGCACATATACAAACTGTTGTAATTCCTACACCGTTCCCCTGATTTGGATGTAAATACTCTCAAATTAAAGCTGAAAGTCTGCAGTTAAAGCACATCTTGTTTGTTTCGTTTCAAATCCATTGTGGTGTTGTATAGAACCAAAAAGATTAGAATTGTGTCAATGTCCCAATATTTATGGACCTGACTGTATCTACAGAACACTCACACCTTTTGAAAAGCTCAGCTCTTCTAGCAGTCCACAGCAGCAAACAATCTCCAAGATCCACAATATTCTATGGGAACACCAACAAGCCGATGCAGGAAAAGCCTGTAAATCTTGGACAAGAGACCTGCAATTGGACTTAGATGCAGTACAATGGGAAAGCATATACCTCCGAACACTTAAAGGCTTGTGAGGGGTTAGCTCGGTAGCGGGGTTCGTTACACAGAGACAGCCGAGGAGTGGTTGTAAACAACAGTCTATGGTTTATTCTTCCAATTTTCTTCAAACATTTGCAAGCATCCAAAACAGCATAATTCAAAAACAAACATAAAATAAACCCTGGCCACTTGGGGTGTCTACCTTCACACACAGGAACCTACCTATGGTGTCTGTCCCAACCTACTGCTGGGCAGACACTGCTGGTCATACAGCAGAAAACCAACATTCTTTGTTTTCTTTCCACACAGAAAAAATCCAACACTTCACCTTCAGAAGTCTTTCCGTTGACTGCTCTCCTCAACTCACACAGCTCCAGGAGGCATTCAACTCACTGCTTCTCCTTAATGCACACAGCTCCAGGAGGCATTCAACTCACTGCTCTCAGCTCCAGGAGGCATTCAACTCACTGCTCTCAGCTCCAGGAGGCATTCAACTCACTGCTCTCATCACTGCTCTCAGCTCCAGGAGGCATTCAACTCATTGCTCTCCTCACTGCTCTCAGCTCCAGGAGGCATTCAACTCACTGCTCTCCTCACTGCTCTCAGCTCCAGGAGGCATTCAATCAGTAGTCATCCTCTGGATAACTTATAGAGGCCTTAATTGCCTCATCCTGAACAGCTGAAGCTTTTTCAACGTCCTTACACCTTTCTGGCTACCTCTGCAGCCGACACCCTATAGTAATTGGTGAATTGTCTACACAAGGCAGAAATGTATCTCCCGTCTGTGACAACTCCCACAGATTTATCTGACTTCCTGTCAAATATCCCCCCCTTGTTTTGACCCAGTAGGGGGCGGAACACTCCAGCCCGAATTCCTGATCAGGACACCGCTGTGCCAGCTATCAGCTGCGTGGGCCCAATCTTTTTTTCGGGTGCGTTTCCAGCTGATCGGGACACCTCTATGCCAGCTATCTTTTTTTCGGGTGCGTTTCCAGGCACGCCCTATCCTGAATCTTAATCTGGTTCTACAGCTCTGTACCCGCAGCCTTCTTTTATCCTTGGGGTTCCTGAGCTTATATTTCTTTTTTGGGGGCTCTCTGTCTATTTTAACACTTCTCCCCAACCCCTTATCCTGAAGATGTAGGGACCCCACTTTGCTTAAGGAAAAATAACTTTGTCCCTTATTTACCCCAGTTTTAACCAACTCTATCTGAGCTATAGTCAGGATTTCTGCTGTTTGCTGATCCATGCTCAGCCCTTCCATCTCATGAGGTTTGTCCAGTGGTACAATACATGAGCCCTTCAGGGATACCGAAAACGGACCAGGACAGCCCCAGACCGCAGCAGTAGAAATGCTTTCCATCTGACTGTTACGCAAAGGAACCTCTGACATTCCTAACCCATCTTTCCCTAATAAACTTGGTACCACATCATTAGATAATGCCATATCCCACACTGGTTTACACATTTCAACATCATGGTCACCAATACTTTTATTAGTAGTACCAATCATTAATTGATCACATTTTGCAATGTCACAGTTTCTGTTACCATCAGTATTGTATTTTAGAGTGTCTCCGGGTACCTCAATTTGTACCTCTTTGCAGGGGACAAACAAAATCTCTGCTCCTGCCGCGTCCATATCAGGCCCTTCCTTCTCATGAGGTCTAGTGGGTGAGACAGTATCCGCGCCATTTACTAACACCTGCTCAGCCACACCTCGGACCGCACTAGCAGAAGTTTTCTCTGTCACCACATCAGGCGGAGAGACCTCCAACGTCTCCATCAGCTCTCCAGAGTGCCTTCCATACCAAACCATATCTGGAAGCACCCTCATAGGGAACTGAGAGATTACCTGCCACACTAATAAAACACACTGTACCAACCAGTTCCAATGGTGATTTGGGCTACCCAGCACAGCTTGTACTACCTGACTCCACCTATTGGTACTCTGCGATACCAACATACCCGACTGGAATGGAGGCACCCAGGTATACAAGGAATGTGCTTTTATTAGTTCAAGCAGTTTCAGTAATACACTTGTCATTTCAATGCACTCTGCATCAATGTGCAACACCTTTTTAGGGAACTTTCCCTCACCATAGACATGGAGGGGCTCATCCACTGCAGCCTGAGAGGGTGAGACATTTAAAGAGGCCTCCCCCTCACCGGAGGTAGCCATCATTACCACCTGGTGCTCCCTTGGAACACTGTCAGATGTATGTCTCACACTCATCCCCTCCAACTCAAAAACAATGAACCTCTGCAAGTCAACACCAGTCACATGGTCACCCTGAAACTTGACATTAAGAGGTAGGGCGGTCGATACCACATCTGCCATGCATGCGCCCTTAATCGGTCCTTCTGACTGGAAGGGAACAACTATCGCAGGCACCAACGCTCCCAGAGCCTTGTCTAGCATGGCTATCAATTCTTTGGCCCAACTATCCCAATCCATTGTGCTCCCATCATGGGTGCTCTGCAGCACCGCATCACCTGTTCTAGGAGGCACCTGGGATTCTGCAGCAAACACAGTGCATTTATCATTACATCGTGACATGCTTTTACCTATTTCACACTGAGAAAACGCACCATCTTTTAAAGCAGGCTGCAATGCACCACATCCACCACCCTGCTCAAGTAGCGCTTCACAAACCTCACACACCTTTACATTTTCCACAGGCTGTATTAACCCACTATTTACCTGCACATTTTCAGTATTAGCAGATTGCACTAACACATTCCCACTAGAAGGTCCAGTTACACTGTGCCCCACCAGAGTAGTATTTGTGCTGTCCTGGACAATCTCTGGATCCAACATACGGAGACCCCCAGAGACTTCCATGGACAACCCAGAGGCTCTAACTCTAGTTGCCAAGGGAGGCATCCCCCTTTTCTCACTGCTAGTGAACACATTACCAACATAAGTATGTTTATCAACAGTAATACCGTTAACAAGCATTTATACACACAGTGTTAAGAGCTTTAGCAGGCTCTCTTTGTTCATGAGCCACTGCAATCTGTGTGCTACTCAGCACACCACCCTTACTCTCCAAAGAGATACTTTTTCCCACTAGGGCGGCTCCACAGTTGTCCTGGGAAACCACATACCTCACCCCTGCGGGCTCATGGGAGGTTTCCCTGGGCATCTCTGCAGCACCTGTCACTAGGGAACCTGGCACACAGACTGTTTTGGTCACCCCTAGTACATCTCTCCCAGCACTCTGCTGTATTATACCAGGCACAGAGTCCTTAAGTCTTTTTGAGTCTTTACCCTTGGTGCAGGTTGGGCTTTAACCTGTGTCTCCCCACTGCTCTGGGTATGACACTGCAGCAAGTCCATTTTCACACCTTGTTCGGATCTGCCAGCTGGACGGACTCCCACTTCACTGGAATCAGTCCCACAAACTGCAACAGTCTTACCATATCCTGTAGCAGGTAACTTTGGCTTCATTTGAGTGCGTGGTCGCTCAGCTGCATCCTCACAAGCTATCGCCTCTTTGTGGCCATAATGCGGCACTGCAGTCTTTTCAGACTCTCCAGCGGGGTTTCATAACCTGGGGCAAGTAAAGATCCCATGCCCTATTTGACCACACTCCAAGCACGGTACTGGACGCTGAAATTTCACTCCTTGGCATCTCCTTGATGACTGACTCTCACTCGTTGTTGCAGGATACCACTGGTCACGATCATCAGCAGACAGACTCCTTGGATCCCAGATATCCCTGCTGGGCTGGACGTTGCTGCCACGGACGACCATACTCCTCCTTTCCACACGCTGTTGTCCACATGGATTCCTGTTGCCAGGGAAAACCTCTTTCACTTCTTTAACTGGGGACGAGGTGATTAATTCACAGCAAATTCACACTCTGAATTTTCTGGCGTGGCTGGGTCATGTGGTAAATAACCCTCTAGCCACAGCAGCCTCTCTCTTGCCTTAGCAAGGATTGCATCCTTGACCGCCCCATCCTTTGCAGTCATGTAACAGTTCACAGGTACACCACCTGCAACACGCAATGCCTTTTGCCTGGCTGCACTTCTGCACACAGCCAACAGTGTATTGTTTTTTCAAGCTTGTCATAAGCAGCTGCCTTTTCCTCATAGCATTGATTAGCAGCTTCAAGGTCTTTCTGTAGTTTCTTTTTCACCTTTTCAACATTTTCTAATGAACCAACACTTTCTCCCATTCACTTTTTCATATCCGCTATCTTAGCTTGCAGTGTTGTGACTTGCATTTGCTATAACCATTTGTTTCAGTATCTCCTCCATTTTGGGTTTACTTTAACTGCCCGCGGCACTCCACCATATGTGAGGGGTTAGCTCGGTAGCGGGGTTCGTTACACAGAGACAGCCGAGGAGTGGTTGTAAACAACAGTCTATGGTTTATTCTTCCAATTTTCTTCAAACATTTGCAAGCATCCAAAACAGCATAATTCAAAAACAAACATAAAATAAACCCTGGCCACTTGGGGCATCTACCTTCACACACAGGAACCTACCTATGGTGTCTGTCCCAACCTACTGCTGGTCATACAGCAGAAAACCAACAGACTTTGTTTTCTTTCCACACAGAAAAAATCCAACACTTCACCTTCAGAAGTCTTTCAGCTGACTGCTCTCCTCAACTCACACAGCTCCAGGGGGCATTCAACTCACTGCTTCTCCTTAACGCACCCAGCGCCAGGAGGCATTCAACTCACTGCTTCTCCTTAACGCACACAGCTCCAGGAGGCATTCAACTCACTGCTCTCAGCTCCAGGAGGCATTCAACTCACTGCTTTCCTCACTGCTCTCAGCTCCAGGAGGCATTCAACTCACTGCTCTCAGCTCCAGGAGGCATTCAACTCACTGCTCTCCTCACTGCTCTCAGCTCCAGGAGGCATTCAATCAGTAGTCCTCCTCTGGATAACTTATAGAGGGCTTAATTGCCTCATCCTGAACAGCTGAAGCTTTTTCAAGTCCTTACACCTTTCTGGCTACCTCTGCAGCCGACACCCTATAGTAATTGGTGAATTGTCTACACAAGGCAGAAATGTATCTTCCATCTGTGACAACTCCCACAGATTTACCTGACTTCCTGTCACAGGCTCTATTAATGTCTCAATCCAAGAAAACACTTTTACACAAATTTAACCCAGGGACCCCAAACCAATGCTGGAGGTGCAAACAATCAACAGGTTAATTCTTACATATCTGGTGGGAATGTCAAATGCAAAAAAAAAAATGCAATAAAAACAGATTAACCATTAAAAAAAAAAAACTAAAAGCATGATGGAAGCGGGAGTAGTAGTTATTCCAATTCCCATGTCCAATTCTTCCTGTAGACCAGGGGTCTTCAAACTATGGCCCTTAGGTTGTTCAGGAACTACAATTCCCCTCATGCCTAGTCATGTCTGTGAATATCAGTTTTACAATACCTTATGGGATGTGTAGTTCCTCAACAGCTGGAGGGCCATAGTTTGAGGATCCCTGCTGTAGACTGTGGTATAACCCAGTTGTCTCTGATTTAATTCTGATCTTGTATTCCTTTGTCTGGTTACTCTTTGGCATTGATTTCAAGGAATTATGTCATGGCAGGAAGTGATGGAACAGCAGTACATTAGACTTAAAGCCCTCCAATGCTTCCAAAGCTGGTTGGGAGAAGCTGTACAGGCTGGTCTTCACTTGACACAGTCAGAACGTTTGTGCACATTGACAGAAAAAAAGGAACTCTTTTTTTTTTTTTTTAATGCAGTCTTTGCCCAAACAGGAGAGATTTTCCATTACTTCCTGTCCTGCCAAGAAGTGAAGGTGAATCCCGAATACGGTGACACAGACTGCAAACAGAAACCCAGTGGTGGCTTAAACTCTTTAGCACTATGTCCAAACCTAAAAAATAAATGTGTTGGCTATATTCGGGATTCAAAAGCGGCAACAAAATAAACATTTATAAAACAAACACAAGAGGACGATTTATTAAAAAGAATAAAACAAAAAAAAATGCACTCACCAGTTAAAAGTGGAAAAAAGGCTTGTCATGAACCCATAGAGACCTCCATAGGATCACCGTGAGGCTGCAGAGCTCTGCGGGAATGTGGCTAGCTGAAGCAGAGTTCTTGATGGAAGTACAACTGCCAGGTTTTAGGCTGGAACATATGTTCCTAATTAGTGAGTGCATTTTTATTGTATTATTCTTTTTAATAAATCGCTATACCTTGATGGAGGGGTCCTCTTGTGTTTGTTTTTATATGTGCATTAGGATCTCAAGACCTATTATGAGAGGAGTTGTATCCACTTCACCTGGTATTACCTACCACTCTCCTGGCCCTCTTATGTACCCCGTTAAATGACGGTTTGGTTTTAGTCAGAGCAATAGCTTATTAATTTTCTTTGGCAAAATTAACATTACCTTAGTTCTTGACGCTCTCTCATCCACTCCTTGAGAACTTGTTTTGATTCTGCATCTTGATAAGTCTAGAATAGGAAATTATTTTTCATTTATCATTTGTACTAATTCCATTTATGCCAAAATAAGGTCAATAGTTTGCATCAACATTATATTCAGAATTTAATTGGAACTCTAAGCGGATAAAAGTATTACATAAAAGAAAAAAGAAGGATCATTTACTGCAGTTGTGTATTATTCCTCTAAATTGCATATATTGATACATTTCATAAACATAGGTTCCTGAATTTGTCCTGATTTCAGTCTTCTGCCATCCCTAGCAAAAAAAGCATTGCAATTTGGAAAAAGAGGGGAAGCAACACGAACCACCAAGCTCAAACAAACACAAGCATGCACTTGTACTGACAGGGAGAATGCTGACAGGTTGTGAGGGCAGTGTGGATTGCTGCTCCTCTGTTGTCCAATCAGTAGACTGTGGGTAGGGAGGTGACATTAATGCATTCCTTAATTCTTTCTAGCTGTGCAGTCCGGAAGATTCAATCACAAAAGTTTCTGGACAGAATTACAAATTCTTTGGCAGATAAAACAGTTTGCATGTATATTTCAACTGTGTGTGGCAGTTTGTCTGTAGTTCATTATTCAATTCAAAGCAGCAGGAAGACATTTCCTTTTAATCAAAACATCTTGCAAGCTACAGAATGCAGCGATTAACAATCTTATAGATTTTAAATACAGTAAAACCTTGGATTGCGAGCATAATTCATTCCAGAAACATGTTTGTAATCCAAAGCACTGTTACAGTGGGGATCGAAAGTTTGGGCACGCCAGGTAAAAATTTGTATTAATGTGCATAAAGAAGCCAAGGAAAGATGGAAAAATCTCCAAAAGGCATCAAATTACAGATTAGACATTCTTATAGTATGTCAACAAAAGTTAGATTTTATTTCCATCATTTGACACTTTCAAAATTACAGAAAACAAAAAAATGGCATCTGCAAAAGTTTGGGTACCCTGCAGAATTTATAGCAAGCACTGCCCCCTTTGCAAGGCTGAGACCTGCCAGTGTCATTGATTGTTCTCAATCATCATCTGGGAAGACCAGGTGATGTCATTCTCAAAGGTTTTAAATGCCCAGACTCATCTGACCTTGCCCCAACAATCAGCACCATGGGATCTTCTAAGCAGTTGCCTAGAAAACTGAAACTGAAAATAGTTGATGCTCACAAAGCTGGAGAAGGCTATAAGAAGATAGCAAAGCGTTTTCAGATGTCAATATCCTCTGTTCGGAATGTAATTAAGAAATGGCATCATCAGGTACAGTGGAAGTTAAAGCAAGATCTGGAAGACCAAGAAAAATATCAGACAGAACAGCTTGCAGGATTGTGAGAAAAACAATTCAAAACCCACTATAAAGAGATACTTGTACAAATATGGTCTTCAATAGAAGAATAGAAGAATATGGTCATCAGAAGAAAACCTCTTCTACGTCCTCACCACAAAAATCAGCGTTTGAACTTTGCAAATTAACATATAGACAAGCCTGATGCATTTTGGAAACAAGTTCTGAGGACCGATGAGGTTAACCACTTTACCACCGGAGGATTTTGCTGTCTTACGGGCCACTTTTTGCGATTCGGCACTGTGCGACTTTAACTGACAATTGCGCGGTCGTGCGACGCCGTACCCAAATGAAATTGACGTCCTTTTTTTCCCACAAACAGAGCTTTCTTTTGGTGGTATTTGATCACCTGTGCGATTTTTACTTTTTGCGCTATAAACAAAAAAAGAGCGTCAATTTTGAAAAAATAATATTTTTCACATTTTTTTATATGAAATTACCCCCCAAAAAAATGTAAAAATCAAATTTTTTTTACATTTTTGGCCAATTTGTTTTCTGCTACCTATGCTTGGTAAAAAAAAAATCGCAATAAGCGTATTTTGATTGGTTTGCGCAAAAGTTATTGCGTTTACTAACTAAGGGAAAGATTTATGTCATTTTTGGTGTTTTTTTTTTTAACGAGTAATGGCGGCGATCTGCGATTTTTTTTGCGGGACTGCGACATTGCGGCGGACAGATCGGACCCCTGACTGACATTTTTGACACTTTTGGGGGTACCAGTGACATTACTGCAGTAATCAGTGCTATAAATATGCACTGTTACTGTAAAAATGACACTGGCAGTGAAGGGGTTAATTTTATTGGAGAGGGAGGGGTTAATGTATGCCTGGTGCTTACTGACCTGTGTGGGGGGAGGTGACTATGTGACACAGGGACAGATCGAGGATACAGCTATGCTGAACCCTGCAATCTGACCCTGCCTGTCACTTCGGAGATCCGCCCGTTTGTGTTTACACAAGCAGGCGGATCTCCACACTCGATTCCACGACGATCAGGGAAGAGCAGCGGCGATCGCCGCCGCTCCTCCCCTGGCCCGACTCCAGCTGTGACCGAATACAGCGGGAGCGAGCCTCCGGCGGCGCGCGCGCGCGGCGCCTAGAAGGGGGAGGGTCTGCCGACGTAGGTCTACGTCGTCAGACCTACTAGAGCCACTTTGCCGCAGTAGTATCAACGTGAGCAGCGGTAAAGTGGTTAAAATTGAACTTTTTGGCCGGAATGAGCAAAGGTACGTTTGGAGAAGAAGGGGCACAGAATTTAATGAAAAGAGCCTCTGTCCAACTGTTAAGCATGGGGGTGGATCAATCATGCTTTGGGGTTGTATTGCAGCCAGTGGCACAGGGAATATCTCACGAGTAGAAGGAAAAATGGATTCAATAAAATTTCAGCAAATTTTGGATGGTAATTTGATGCCATCTGTGAAAAAGCTGAAGTCAAAGAGAGGATGGCTTCTACAAATGGATAATGATCCTAAACACATCTAGAAATCCACAAGGGATTACATCAAGAGGCGTAGACTGAAGGTTTTGCCATGGCCTTCACAAACTCCTGACCTCAACATAATTGAAAATCTATGGATAGAACTTAAAAGAGCAGTGCGTGACAGACAGCCCAGAAATCTCAAAGAACTGGAAGACTTTTGTAAGGAATAATGGGCAAAGATACCTCAAACAAGAATTGAAAGACTCTTGGCTGGCTGCAAAAAGCGTTTACAAGCTGTGATACTTGCCAAAGGGGGCAGTACAAGATATTAACTCTGCAGGGTGCTCAAACTTTTGCAGACGCCATTTTTTTGTTTTCTGTTAGATTTCTGTTATATTGAAAGTGTAAATGATGGAAAAAAAATCTAACTTTTGTTGACATATTATTAGAATGTCTAATCTGTAATTTGATGCCTTTTGGAGATTTTTCCATCTTTCCTTGGCTTCTTTATGCACATTAATACAGATCTTTACCTGGGGTGCCCAAACTTTCGATCCCCACTGTATATCAAAGCAAATTTGCCCATATGAAATAATGGAAACTCAGATGATTCGTTCCACAACCATTTATTCGTAAGTCCTTCAGTTTATAGTCCATATAAAAAGATTATAGCAATGTGATAGGTTGTGTAACCATAAAGTGTCCATCCACAAATGGCAGCCTCCACAAGGGGATTAGAAGCAAAATCCAGCAGGAGCTATAGAGTATAAAAGAGAAGAGAGGCACCTCTAAGTGTAGCAATATGGTTATATTTAATGAAGGTTCAACATTTAGCAACTCACATGGTTGTGTGGTTTGAAAACAAAGATCAGCTTCCAGAATATCATGCAAGCTTTCAGCCCTTAAGCTGTGCTTTCTAGCAGCAAAATGTAAACATGTTAATTTTGTGTGGTCCCTGCGCTGTCTTGGAAAATTAAAATCTCTCAATATTTATCCCTTATGCTGCTCGTATAGAGACTGTAACCTTTAGACAGTGATCAATTAAGTATATAAGGGGGGGGGGGGGAATACTGCACTTCAAGGATATATTGAACAATACACTCTAAATTCTTAGCTAAGTTGAGAAATTATTCAAAATTAAAGATCAATATTATGGACCAATATCCTTAGTGTAAACTTGATAATAAATAATTAATTAAGTAAAACACAATAATCCAAGGTGCAAAGCGACTATGGTGCAATTAGAGTAAACAAATTATATTATTTATAAAATCAATATAGCTGCACAGTGACTAAAGTGCAATCATATATGTAAATAAACTTGTAAAAGTGCATATAGTTAATGAATATTAATTTCAAATGAACATAAGGTGCATATTATATGTGCATAGATACTCTCAACGCTGTGCCATCATGTGAGGTAGATATAAATTATACAGTACACAAAGGTATAGTATTTCGATAAATTGTGCAAATATATCAAAGTGCCAGTGCTGTTCACATATATATCTATTTAACAAATCGTGAGTTGAAAATAGTCCATATAATCTTCAAAAAATAAAACAACTATTCAAAGTGCTTCAGTGTTAAATATGTGGTAGTGTCCCAACAGACAATCCTGTATGCCCTCTTTAAGTGCTGGTGCTCTTCAGTGTGTGACCACTTCTAGGTGTGCTAACTGCTCACCTCACTGCTGCAAATAATACGCTTAAAGTATTATTTCCAGTGTTGTCACTCCTTCCTTTATGTGGCTTGTGGGTACATCTATCCAGTACTCTGGAATACTGCGGGGTGCTGTCAGGGGATCCTGTATCGCACTGCTCTTGCAGTTATACTGTGGTCTCAGAGAAACATTGGGCCAACATGGTGTAGTATGTTTTAAATTTTATTAAGAAAGAAACATAGTAACTTACAGTTTGAAATCGCAACAATCTGCACTACGATATCCGCCGCGGGACTTGTTTGAATGTCCCGTACGTCACTTCCGGTGTGCGCTTTCATACGCGTTACGTCACGACAACACGTGACTTCTTCAAGGGATCTGGAAATAATACTTTAAGCGTATTATTTGCAGCAGTGAGGTGAGCGGTTAGCACACCTAGAAGTGGTCACACACTGAAGAGCACCAGCACTTAAAGAGGTGGTGGAGAGGATACAGGATTGTCTATTGGGACACTACCACATATTTAACACTAAAGCACTTTGAATAGTTGTTTTATTTTTTGAAGATTATATGGACTCTTTTCAACTCATGATTTGTTAAACAGATATATATGTGAACAGCACTGGCACTTTGATATATTTGCACAATTTATTTATCGAAATACTATACCTTTGTGTACTACAAGTTTATTTACATATATGACTGCACTTTAGTCACTGTGCACTTATATTTATTTTATAAATAATATAATTTGTTTACTCTAATTGCATAATAGTCGCTTTGCACCTTGGATTATTGTTTTTTACTTCATTGATTATTTATGCATATTTATTATCAAGTTTACACTAAGGATATTGGTCCATAATATTGATCTTTAATTTTGAATAATTTCTCAACTTAGCTAAGAATTTAGAGTGTATTGTTCAATATATCCTTGAAGCGCAGTATTCCCCCCTTATATACTAAAATGTAAACATGGTGCTTCAGAATGTCCAATGCTGTGAATTTCAGATTATTTGTTCTTTCACAGCAAGGACAAGAGTACTAACTGCTGTACAAAGTAATTTACCAGCTCCTTTTTTACAATACCCTGATTTTGAAATAGATCTTAAAGCTGATCTCCACATTTAATGTCCCTTCAAGTAGTTCATTTGGGCCGAGCTAGCCCAAACAGATCACTATTTACTTCATCGACAGGTAAGCTTGCTGGTTGAGCTGTTTTAACTGTATGAAGCCTCTGCTACATACAATATACAGCACTGTGTTCCAACAATGAGATGGGGACCTCCTGCCTCACTCCCGAAAGAAAAAAAAAAGTCAGACTGAGCAGCACTCAGCCATTCAAAGGCAGCTTTTTATTCTATGGATGAATACAAGGCTTCCTCTGGCTGAGACAGAGTAAGTGAAATATTTGCCCGCCTCCATGCCTCAGTCAATTAGAGGAAGCTTTGTATTCTTTCATTAGGATGCAAGGTTTCCTGTGCATGGCTGAGCACTGCCAACTCTATTAAGTTCCAGGAGTGAGACAGGAATTGTGCATGTTAAGGGCATCATTTGCTTGTATGCATCACATACTAGCACATTATGAAAGACTAACCTGTAAAAGGGATCCCTCCAGCAGCACGCTGTCACTGCTGACAGGGCTTCCATTTCACCTGGTCTTTCTTCCAGGTTTGCAGGCTTCGGCCATTTGGTTCAATCCTCTTTTTTAAAGCAGAACTTTACATTCCCAATCAACATTGGTTATTTCTAATCCTCATGCTGCTAGCATTAATAAATAGATAGGAAGAAAGTATATCATATTTACATGTTTTAAACTTTTTTTTACATTTACTGAGTTACTTCCTGGTTTCTTGCCTAGGCAAATGATGTCATAAATCCCAGGAGTCTTCAGCAAGGGAAGAGAGGAGGAGGGATTTTCTGAGCTAAGCACACTCTCCTGCATGTATGCCTGAGCTAAGGGCAGATGGATTCCAGGAAGAAAATGCTATATGAATCATCTGCCCTTACTTAAGATGGCCACAGTCAGAAATGCTAGGAAGGTGTTTTTCTCAACAACATAAAGCATAGACACATGGATAGATGGGGGAATTTACTTTGAAATGAATTACATAGTGTTTTAGGTTTGTGGTGCTGAGATGCAGTAAAAGAGAATTTGTGTAAGAACTTACCGTAAAATTATTTTCTCTGAGTCCTCTGACAGTAGCAGCCCGTTCAGTAATCCTTCACGAGTGGGTAATGCGCCTCTCTGCAGGAGTAGGCTAGGCAGTGAATAGGTTAACAACAAAAATCTTTACACACGACACACCTCTAGGGGGCTGTCCCTCAGCCATTATGTACTGCTCTTCAGTTTCGTAGCAAGCAGTACAGGAAAACATTCAACCCCAAAAAATAGAGGGACGGGGACCTCGACTGTCAGAGAACTCAGAGAAAAGAATTTTACTGTAAGTTCTTACAAAAATTCTATTTTCTCTTACGTCCTTGCAGTCTGTTCAGTAATCATTCACGAGTGGGATGTCCCAAAGGGGTGGGAAGACGTAACCAAAGAAAAGGCAACTTGTCAACCAGGCCAGAGAAAAAAAAAAACTGAGCCAACAGGGCATCAGAAGCTCAACAGGAGCCAACCCAGAACAAAAAAATACCCCAGAAAGAGACATAACAACACGTGTCTTCAAACAACCACCGTGCTCAAAAGCTTGCGGCCAAAGGAAACATCCGAAGGATGCCATCACATCAAGTTTGTAGAATTTTGAGAAAGTCGCCGACCAGGTCGCCGCTTTGCACACCTGAGCCACAGAAGCCGGATGGCGAAACGCCCAAAAGGCACTGACATCTCTAGACTGAGCCCTCACAAGGAAGCCAGATAGCCTGCCCTCACCCAAAATGGCGGCCGATCGTCTGGTGCCAAGTCAGTGCAAACCAGGGAAACTGGCCACCGCGGGGACACCTCAGAGGCCCCCCCAGACATGTAACAAGCCCCCACACCCCCCCCATCCAGGAAGTGTGCACCGCATAGTGCCCCCAGTGGGGGCAGGGAGGTAGGGGTTGCCTAAAACAGCCAGGGAGGGGGGCACTACAGAGACTGCAATTTTCTGCCTTCCCCTAGGAGTGGGCCCACATAACACCCCCACAGACAACAGTGCCAGCGACAGGGGGGTATCGTCACTCCCCATACCACGGACCACGGGCTCCGCTCCGATACGGAACACCTCCCACCCTGAGTGGGGGGTGCCGTCAGCCAGGAAGGGATGCTAGCAACACACAGGCGTTCTGAAGTTGAGACATCCTGGCGAAGATGTGGTCCTGCGCAGGCTCGTCCCCATCCCCAGGGGCACTGTTGTGGCGAGGCCTGGGCGTACCAATGACCTGCGATGCTTGTTGGCAGGCTGGGACACCGTAAGGATCTATATTATCCAGTGCGAGGCCCAGCTCTGCTGTCGCTTGTAGTCCTCCAGGGATCCCGCTGACTAACTAGCGATAGTGAGTAAGGAAATAAATAAAAAGAAAAAACTTTTTTCAAAAGAAAAAGACAAAAAAACTGAGACATAGGTCCCAGCAGGTAAACCTAGGTCCTACTCCTACGCTATGCAGCATGAAACTGAAGAGCAGCACCTAGTGGCTGATGGGTAATGGCTGAGGGACAGCCCCCTAGAGGTGTGTTGTGTGTAAAGTTTTTTGTTGTTAACCATTTCACTGCCTAGCCTACTGCTGCAGAGAGGCGTATTACCCACTTGTGAAGGATTACTGAACGGGCTGCGACTGTCAGAGGACGTAAGAGAAAAAAATGGATTTTTGTAAAATCTTACCGTAAAATCCTTTTCTCTTAGCTCATCGACAGACGTAGTCCTCGGTGATACACCACCTTCGGGTTATGTTACCTCCGCAGGAGCAGGACTAGACAGGAAATTAAAAAGCTCTGGCCACACCCTAGGGGCAGTCCCAGAGGGTATATCCTCTCTCTCTCTGCCTCAGCAAATCAGTTATGTGAAAAAGCAGTGCTTAGAGAATTTAACCCAACCCAACTCCAAAACAGAGGGGCGGGGACTACGTCTGTCGATGAGCTAAGAGAAAAGGATTTTACGGTAAGATTTTACAAAAATCCATTTTTCTCTAGCGCTCATCGACAGACGTAGTCCTCGGTGATACACCACCTTCGGGACGTCCCAGAGCAGTATCACAACTGAGGGGTGGGAAAATGGAAATCAAATCCCAATCTAGAAGGCCCAACCGGTGCCAACTAGACGTTTACAATGCTCATCCTTAATGATGAGACTCAACCAAAAAAAGAGAAAACAATTTTTTTTTTTTTCCAAACAGAAAAAAACCCTCGAGGTAGACCACCGGTCTCCTCAAATTGCGGCCTGCAAAACCTTGCGGCCAAATGAGGCATCCGCCGATGCCGTCACATCAATTTTATAGAATTTTGTAAAGGTATGTACCGACGACCAGGTGGCTGCCTTACATACCTGGACCACTGACGCCTGATGGCGAAAGGCCCAGGAAGTACTGAGCGCTCGAGTGGAGTGCGCCCTAACAGGGAACGGAGGACTCTGACCCTTAATAGAATAAGCCTGTACCACCGTTTGTCTAATCCATTTGGCAATGGTCGCGGCAGATGCAGGCAAACCCTTTCTGGGGCCATCCGTGATCACAAAAAGTGAATCCGTCTTACGGAATGATTCCGTAGCTTTCAGGTATACCCTGATTGCCCGAACCACATCTAAGGAATGCAACGCATGTTCCCGATGATGCTTGGGCTGAGGACACAAGGAAGGTAGTACAATATCTTCATTCAGATGAAAATCTGAAACCACCTTGGGAAGAAAAGATGGCTTAGGATGAAGTACTACCTTATCCCTATGAATCACTAGGTATGGTGACTGGCATGATAATGCAGCCAGTTCTGACACCCTGCGAGCAGAAGTAATAGCCACCAAGAAGGCCACCTTCTGGGATAGAGTAAGCAAGGGAATCTCCCTGATGTTTTCAAAGGGAGGTTTCTGTAGAACCGACAAAACCAAATTAAGATCCCAGGGCGGTAAGGGCGCGCGGGCTGGAGGAGCCAGGTGCCGCACCCCCTGGATGAAATTCCGCACCAAGGATTTGGTAGCTAAAGGCTTCTGAAAGAAGATTGCTAATGCTGAAACTTGACCCTTGATGGTGCTCAAGGCTAGCTTCTGCTCAACCCCTTGTTGCAAAAAGGCCAATATTCGAGTCACCGAATAGGTACGTGGAGGAAATCCTAAAGATTCGCACCACGCAATATAAGTCTTCCATGTGTGATAATAGACTTTGCTGGAAGTCGCTTTCCTTGCTTTAATAAGGGTAGGAATGACTGAAGTAGACAAACCTCTGTCCTTCAGTACTTGGGTCTCAATGGCCAGGCCATTAAAACCAGCGACTGTAAAGCACGAAGGTAAATTGGTCCTTGAGACCACAGACACTCCCTGAGACGAAGTTCCCACGGAACGTCTGCGACTAACATGTCCAAGTCGGCCAGGCCGGCTTGAGGAGGCCAGCCTAGAATTTCTAGGACCACTGGCGCTGATTGGATCTGAACCAGGCGTCCCTAGAGCTATCTGGCCCCGACCATCCGAGAAAGTCTGGTCGTTTTCTGTTCCCACACATTTATCAGATACCTGATAGTTATCAGGAAAGGTGATCTTTTCTGGTTGAACCTCAGGGACCGAAGTCACCCGACTAGAGGCTACTTGGCCTATCTGGTCAACCAGATCCGATTCCTGTGAGGTATCGGGACTAATCTTAGGAAAAGGTAAAGGAAAAGATCTTTTCAGGGAACGGTAACTACCGCTTCCTGTGGTACTTAAATGTTGGAAGGGAAGAATCGCACCGGTAGTAGTGGTTGATGCTCGATCTAATGTCCTGAATACCGGTGAAAACGTCCCCCCACCCTGAAACCGGGTGGGGGCGCACCTTCAGGCTGTGTACTCCTTTGCTTCGGGTTTGGCTGGGTTGGTCCCCTTCTTGAACCCTCCTGGAGGAGTCTTGCCTTTCCCGCTAGTACCAGCCGGGCGCCCTTTATGGGCGGTAAAGAAAGGTCCTCGCTAGTTGCGAGGTCCCTTAGCATTTGCAGCCTGTGGCAAAAAAGTGCTCTTGCCCCCAGTGGCATCCTTAATGATTTCATCTAGGTTGGCTCCAAATAGACGATTCCCCTGAAAGGGGAGATTGGTCAAGGTCTTTTTGGAACCTAGGTCAGCTGACCAGCATTTTAACCACAGCACACGTCTGAGGATCACTGCTAACTTAGATGCATGCCCTAATAGGGGAGTAGTGTCCAAGGCTGCGTCACAGATAAACCGTAGCCCTTGTATGATCTGTTCCATCAAATCAGATGTCTCCTGGGGAATATCTTTTCCCCTAAGATCTTGGCGTACCATTTTCGCCCATTCCGTAAGTGTCTGGGAAACTAGACCAATAACGATTACTGGTCTAAATGCTGACCCTATCAGAGAAAAGATAGTGCGGGACTCTGCTTCTATCTTTCGATCCACCGGATCCTTAAAGGACGAAGTGTCCTCCACTGGAATAACCGTGGCTTTATTCAGCCTGGAAATAGGCGGATCCACGACTGGTGGTACCGTCCATTTCTTAATGATGGATTCCTCAAACGGATAGCGTCTAGCAATACGCTTGGAAATAGTAAAGGTACGTTTAGAATGCTCCCATTCTCCTTTAATCTGATTACCAAAACATTTAGGTACAGGAAAAGCCTTCGCCGTCTTGATGGGCTAATTAGTCCCAAAAGGCCTCTCTGTTTCAGTTGCCTCTGCCGGTAAAGCCTCAAGTTTTAAGGTTTCTTGCACTGCCACAACTAGTGCGTCCACCAATGCTTCTTCCTGAATTATAGCAAGAGAAGAAGCGTCCTCCTCACTGTCTGAGGGGGCTTTACCTGGGATAACAGCCCTTGCAGAGGAACCTGCAACTGCCGTGACCATCTCTGAATCTGAGTCAGAGGTGTCAGATGGTATAGGGGTAGGCGGGGGTCGCTTCCTTGACCCCCGTCCCTGACAGGCCGCCTCCACCCGAGCCACCATAGACTCCAAAATTGCTGTAAATGACTCTATACTCTGTGCACCGGCGGGTCCCGAGGCCCCCTCGAGGGAAACAGGTGGGGGAATATGTGTGGCAGGGTCCATAATAACTCCAGTTACTTCCTGGATAATATAATTCAAAAGTAAAGAAAAAAAAACTTTTTTTTTTTTTTTTTTTTTTCTGACCCCCAGCGCCACAAAAAAGCCCCTTAGTGTTACCTGCTTAGGGATCCCTATCGATCGAGAGAGAGAGAGATAGACCCCCAGGCTCACCACTTGATGCTCAGAGTTAAACTGCAACAGCTTACAGCGCTGTCTTGACAAACAGGAAGTCTTTTGGCTGGCTGCCCAGGAAGAAAGGAGGCGGCTCCGCCCCTCTGCACGCCTTCCGGCGCCTCCCCCAAGCTCCACGAGGTGTAGGATCACCTCAAACATGGCCGCCCCCATGCTGGAGACACGAGGCTACGCCAAAATGGCGGCTCGTGCGATCCAGCAAAAAAAATGGCGGCGGCCTAAACTGAATAGCGGTGTGCTGCAGGGCACACAACACTCTCTCTGCATGGGGATATGGCGTGGTTGGCGGTACCGGCCCTGGCGGACCGCGTGGCCGTTCGGGAGGCCTGCTAATAGCTGGAGATCTGATTTGGAAGGCAGTCTACATGTCCGTGGCTTCTGACTGGTAGGTAGCTTATACTTAACCCATAAGATTCCCAGAATGCCACAGATTACATCTTTAAAACATGTATACAATAGATTGTTAGCTCCCAAGCCAAGCCTCCTGGCTTTTGCACACATAAATCACACTCAAAGTAGGAGGAATTGTGACATGCTATAGGATAGAAAGGACTCTTTCTTACCATACAGAGAGGGGCCCGCGTTCACCACAAAACCCGTCAGGGAAAAAGGGGGAACATACTACTCACCATACCGGAACCAGGCGGGCACCAACTCCTGACAGTACCCCTCTCCACCGGGGCGGGAGGGCTGTCGACCGATACGGACGCCGTGACTCATGGTCTTTGGCGTTTCGGCGAGACGTTTAACTCGCGTGGACAGTCCTTTAATGGGACTTTGTCGCGGCCGACCCAGCGCGGAGCTATGGCCTGCACGCGCTCGTAGGCTGAACTGGGGTGACCACCGGATCTCAACATCCAGCCCGTCGCCCAGTTCAGCTTTCTTGCTTGAAGATCTCACAGGAACACTGGAGAAAAAAGCTGTCTAAAAAAATCCTTTAAGAAAAAATTCTTGCCAGGACCTAAGATCCCAGCAAGGTGTCTAGGTCCTTACTCCTAACTAGACAGAAAATAACTGATTTGCTGAGGCAGAGAGAGAGAGGATATACCCTCTGGGACTGCCCCTAGGGTGTGGCCAGAGCTTTTTAATTTCCTGTCTAGTCCTGCTCCTGCGGAGGTAACATAACCCGAAGGTGGTGTATCACCGAGGACTACGTCTGTCGATGAGCGCTAGAGAAAAAGAGTTTTAAAGTAGTTTCAAACAGAAAATATAGCTACAGAAAATGCATGAAGTACAGGGATTATAGGATTTATAACATGTAAATCGACGCAATTTCCGGCTGACGGCTGTACCAATACGTCACTTCCGGATATCAGTGGAATGCAAACAGGGAAGCGCACACCCTGAACGGCTACACCATACCCGGAAGACTCTGCAGTGTGATCAACCGCGATTTTATTACCAGTGTATTATAAGTGTTATTCGCTTTTATAAATAAATCCTTAAAAGGTTATCACACTATGGAGATGTCTTTCTTCTATGGCCTTTGAATATACATCCATTGGGGAATACCTACACCCTATCCCACAAGTCCATCTTAGAAGATTTAGCACCCACCAGGAGAGTTTATGTCTAACCTTACCAGACTACAATTTTTTTGACCTATATGCTATAGTGCTAAGGGGTACACTGAGTCTGGTAAGTGGAATACATGTTGGGAGTGGACCTGCACATATTGCACATCATCTCACGGAGTGGCACCCAGTTGTGTTCTTTGAAGACAGCACAGAGCACGTTGCACCTTCTTTCATTGGACACTTGCTGTTGTTTCTGACTTTTTTGAGATATAGGGTTTTTAATAATATTTTTTGCACCTATTTCAAACCTATTTTAAACTTATTGTTTAGCACTTGATTACTTACTTAATAAGTTACTGATCACATGTGTTAAGAATTTTATAGTGCGGTTTTCAAATCCTTAATTCTTTTTGTGTATTTGCATATTGATTGAATCATATTTAATTTTCACCTTTTTGCGCTGTGTTGAAAAGTTGTTTTAGTAATCACATAGGTATGAGCACCTGCATTTCAGGGTTATTGAGGTCCCATAGCGCATAGGAAAAACAGTTTGACAAAGGTGTAAATGTACTGCATATTGTAAATGTATAAAGAATTGAGGATGGAAAAATCACTATTCAACAATGGCTTACACTCCATCCTAGATGATAAGGGCAGATCAAGAGGGTGATATGAAATACAAAGCCACCAGTTAGACACCGCCTTCTGAATGAGGGCACATTTTACATTTACATATTTTTAAATTCAACATAGCTTCTTTCTAATATTGTTACGGACACCAAGAAAATGGAAGGAGAAATGGAGAGAATTTATGCTCCAACAAAACAGTAGTTAAAAACTGCCTAAGCACACACAAACCTTGAAAACAGGACGCCTATTTATGTGGATAGAAACTTGCTTTTGACTAGTGTGGGCAAGCGCTGAAAGCAAAAAACACACAGCACAAATCAATTTGTACAGCAATCACCTGACCTGCATCCGCTCTAGAAGCCCGGTCAGAGCCTGCTGCCAAGTCAATGAATGCATGTATTGTTCAGTGTTTATTATCCGCATTTCAGCTTCCAATTCAGGGACTATGGCCCCGGTCCTCCAGCCATGACGCAGCATTAGATCCTACAGAAAATTACAATGAAAAAAGTTTCCCCAAAAATGACAGACATTCCTTCCTGTTCTATGCAAGCACCCTCCCATACATTCCCAGTCCAATATTTAAGGTGATACTAAACACACACTGTTTCGTTTCCATTGTCTCTTCTTTTTCTGTACAGCACTGTAATTAACTAATTATATTAATAAAAAAAACATCTAAGTACCTTTTTCCTAATCAATATACAGCTGTCACATGACCCAGCTCTTTCCCAACCTGTCTGCAGGGAAACATAAGCAGGAGGAGCTTCCAGTCCTCTGCTGCTGGTCACAGGTTAAAAAAAAACAAAAAAAAAACAAAGAGACTTTGGAATATAGAGTAAAAATCAACAAACTGCTTTAAATTGTCATACAAATATTATATATATTTGAAATCAAATCATTATTTTTTGGCAAGAAAATGGTGTAGGTGGATTTCTGCCAATCATAGGCTGTGTCACGCCCCTCCAGCCTCCTGTCTTAGAATAAGAGGGGGATGAAGTGTCCATCAATCTACATGTAATATCTCCTCCCCATTGTGTTTAGCTAGTTAGTGGGCATGGAGGAGGGAGGGAGGAGTGGGCTGTCATTTACCACTGTGAATGCGCCCACATGTGTGACTCTATAATCACTTAGTCTTTTGAGATGTGATAGGGAGGAAATGCTCAGCAAAGAAACTCACTGAAAAAAATGGATTTTTGTAAAATCTTACCGTAAAATCCTTTTCTCTTAAGCTCATTGACAGACGCAGTCCTCTTGATTAATATCAAATTGGGTTATACTGCCCTCTACAGGAGTAGGACACTAGGCAGAAGGAAAACGTTCTGGCCACACCTTAGGGGCAGTCCAAGAGGGTATATCCTCTCTCTCTCTCTGCTACAGGATGTTAGTTATGTCACAAAGCAGTGTCAGAGAATTTAACCCAACCCAACTCAAAAGTAGAGGGGCGGGTACTGCGTCTGTCAATGAGCTTAAGAGAAAAGGATTTTACGGTAAGATTTTACAAAAATCCATTTTTCTCTGTCGCTCATTGACAGACGTAGTCCTCTTGATTAATATCAAATTGGGACGTCCCAAAGCAGTGCCACAAATGAGGGGTGGGATAACAGAAATCAAAATTTCAATCCAGAAGGCCCAACCGGTGCCGACTAGAAGTCTTAAAGGCTCATCAAACCAAAGGATGAGACTCAACTGAAAACCCAACAGAAAAAAACCCTCAAGGTAGACCAACGGTCTCCTCAAATTGCGGCCTGCAAAACCTTGCGGCCAAAAGAGGCATCCGCCGATGCCAACACATCAACTTTATAAAATTTTGTAAAGGTATGAACCGACGACCAGGTAGCCGCCTTGCAAACCTGGACCACTGACGCCTGGACCACTAACAGGGAACAGAGGATTCCGACCCTTAATAGAATAAGCCTGTACCACCGTCTGTCTGATCCATCTGGAGATAGTCACGGCAGATGCAGGCAACCCCTTTTTTGGGGCCATCCATGATCACAAAAAGTGAATCCTCTTTACGAAACGAGTCCGTAGTTTTCAAATATACCCTGATTGCTTGAACCACATCCAAGGAATGTAACGCAAACTCCCGAGGATGACTGGGCTTAGGACACAAGGAAGGTAGCACAATATCTTCATTCAGATGAAACTCTGAAACCACCTTAGGAAGAAAGGATGGATTCGGACGAAGAACCACCTTATCCCTATGAACCACCAGATATGGGGAACGACAGGATAATGCGGCCAGTTCTGACACCCTGCGTGCAGAAGTAAAGGCCACCAAGAAGGCCACCTTCTGGGATAACGTAAGCAAGGGAATCTCCCTGATATTTTCAAAGGGAGGTTTCTGAAGAACCGACAACACCAAATTAAGATCCCAGGGCGGTGAGGGCGCGCGCACTGGCGGAGCCAGGTGCCGCACCCCCTGGATGAAATTCCGCACCAAGGAATGGGTAGCCAAAGGTTTCTGAAAGAAAATTGCTAACGCTAAAAACCTGACCCTTGACAGTACTCAAGGCCAGCCTCTGCTCAACCCCCTGTTGCAGAAACGCCAAGATTCGGGTCACCGAATAGGCACGTGGAGGAAATCCAAGGGATTCACACCACGCAATATAAGACTTCCATGTGCGATGATAGACTTTTCTGGAAGTCGCTTTCCTTGCTTTAATTAAAGTAGGAATAACTGAAGTTGACAATCCCTTGTCCTTCAGCACCTGAGTCTCAATAGCCAGGCCGTTAAAGCCAGCGATTGTAAAGCAGGATGGAAGATCGGTCCCTGAGACCGCAGATCCTCCCTGAGAGGAAGTCTCCAAGGAGCGTCCGTGACCAGCCTGACCAAGTCGGCGTACCCGGGTCGACGAGGCCAGTGCGGAGCTACCAGGATAACTGGAAGTTTCGGCAGCAACTTGAGAGGAGGGAAGGCATACAGTAGCTGATACTGTCCCCACGGGGCGTCCAGCGCGTCTGCTGCGTCCGCTCGAGGATCTCGGGAGCGGGCTACAAACCTCCGCACCTTCCTGTTGAGCCGAGCTGCCAACAGATCCACCTCCGGGGTGCCCTAATGAAGGCACAGCTGGTGAAATACCTCTGGATGAAGAGGCCATACCCCTTGATCCAGAATCTGACGGCTGAACTAATCTGCCTGCCGATCTTCCACCCCCGGAGTGAATACCGCGGAGAGAGCCGGAACAAACTGTTCCGCCCAACAAAGAATGCTGGTCACTTCGATGGCTGCCAGGACACTCTAGGTGCCCCCTTGGTGATTGACATAAGCCACAGCCGTGGCATTGTCCGACTGGATCCGAACCGGGCTGCCCTGGAGCAGTAAATCAGACAAAGTCTGATCGCTCTCAGTTCCAATACATTTATCGGTAACCTGGATTCTATCGGAAGAAATGACTTCCCCTGGCTGAGCATCGGAGACCGAAGCCACCAGACCAGAGACTCCCTGGTCCGCTCGCTCAACCGGATTCGATTGTCCAGAGAATCGGGATTCCGATTCCATTTGAAAAGAATCTCCTTTTGGAGAATTCGGGTATGAGACTGGGCATACGGTACTGCCTCTAAGGAGGCCACCATCAGTCCCAGGACCCTCATGCAAGTCCGAAGGGAAGGCCAGTTGACAGACAGCAACATCCGAATCGTTCACTGAATCTTCTGGAGCTTCTCCGCAAGGAGACACACCCTTGCCAAGGATGTATCCAAAGTTAGGCCCAGATAGTTCAATCTCCTGGTGGGAACCAGGGATGATCTTTGGGAAAAGTGAAGAAAACGCTGATGTCCTGCGAAGATGGGGATCTGGTAATTAGGCATCCTTGCTGTCTCTGGACGCCAGGAAATCCCCCTGATGCAGGGAGGCCACCCCTGTTCAGATGGACTTCATCTTGAATTCTTGTACCCGGACAAAATGATTGAGTGCTCTTAAGTCCAGAATTGGACGCACCTTGCCCTCCTTTCTGGGTATTGTGAATAGGTTCGAATAGAACCCCTGAAAACGTTCTGCTCAAGGAACGGGAACTACCACTCCTTGTTGCATCAAGTCCATTACTGCCCCCCGCAAAGCTTTTAAGCGATCCGGGGATAGTCGAATGTTGGAAGGGAAGAATCGCACCGGTAGAAGTGATCGAAACTCGATCTTGTATCCTGACCGTATGACCTCGCGAACCCCTTTGTCCGGGATTCTGGAAAGCCATGGATCCGGAAACCGGTGAAGACGTCCCCCCACCCCAGAGATGGGTGGGGGCGCACCTTCAGGCTGAATTGGTCTTATCTTCAGGTTTGGCTGAGCCGGACTTTTGTTTACCCGACCAGCGCCCTTTGAAACCCCCTGAAGGGGCTTTGGAGGGCTTCCCCTTATCGCCCGCCCCAGCGGAACGAACAAACTTTTTATGAGCGGAAAAGGAAGGTCCTCGCCTGTTACGAGGTCCTTTACCCTTAGTAGTCTGTGGCAAAAAAGTGCTCTTGCCCCCAGTGAGATCCTTTATAATCTCATCCAAGGTGGCCCCAAACAGGCGATCCCCTTGAAAGGGGAGATTAGCCAAAGCTTTTTTGGAACCTTGATCCGCCGACCAGCACTTTAACCACAACACGCGTCTTAGGACCACTGCTGAAACCGATGCACGCCCTAACAAGGGAGTGGCGTCCAGGGCGGCGTCACAGATGAACTGTAGTCCTTGTATAATCTGCTCCATCAAATCGGATACTGCCGGGGGGATACTTCTCCCCTTTAGGTCACGGCGTAACAATTTGGTCCATTCTGTCAATGTTTGTGAAACTAAACCAATGGCAACCACTGGCCTAAAGGTTGATCCTATCAGGGAAAAAATGGAGCGGGATTCCGCTTCCACTTTACGATCCACCGGATCCCTAAAGGACGGAGCGTCCTCCAACGGGATAACAGTGGCTTTATTTAGTCTGGAAATCGGTGAGTCCACCACTGGTGGTACCGTCCATTTTTTAAGGAGGGATTCCTCAAACGGATAGCGCCTAGCAATGCGTTTGGAAATAGCAGGGGTTCGTTTCGGACGACCCCATTCTTCTTTAATTAGATTACCAAAACATTTGGGCAAGGGAAAAACCTTCGCCATTTTGGTAGGCTTGCTAGTACCAAAAGGAATTTCAGTATCAGCTACCTCTGCCGGTGTAACCTCCAGACTTAAGGTTTCTCGGACAGACACAACTAGTGCGTCCACCAACGCTTCTTCGTGCTATGGCGGAGGCAGAAACGTCCTCCTCACTGTCTGAGGAGACCATACCTGAGACAGCAGCCCCAGAAGAGGGACCTGCAGCTGCAGTGACAAGTTCAGAATCCGTATCTGAAGTGTCAGATGAAATAGGGGTAGGCGGGAGTCGCTTTCTTGCCCCCCGTCCCTGACAGGCCACCTCCACCCGGGATACTAAAGACTCCAAAACTGCTGACAATGCATCAATCATAAGTGGGGCACTGGAGGGTCCTGCGGCCACCTCGAGGGGATCAGGTGGGGATACATGTGTGGCAGGGTCCATGATTAATCCCAGACACTTGCCAGCAAACAAAAAAAAAATTGCAAAGAAAAAAACTTTTTTTTTTTTTTTGTAATCCCCCAGCGCAACAGCGCCCCTCAGTGTTACCTGCTTCGGACCCCCACAGAGAGAGAGAGAGAGAGACCCCAAGTGCTCACCACCTGATGCACAGAAGCTTCTACCAAACTGCTCTCAGCGCTGTCCTTTACAGACAGGAAGCATTTTGGATCGTTTTCCCGGGTAAAGGAGGCGGCTCCGCCCCTTTACACGCCTTCCGGCGCTTCCCCTGCTACTCCTCGAGGTAGCTGGTCATCTCCAAAATGGCCGCCCCCATGCCGGAGACACAAGGCTATGCCAAGATGGCGGCCCTGCGGGAGGATGGCGGCGGCCCCTGTGGAAAAATGGCAGCAGCCTGCTACACCGTGCGGCCTGCGGAAGGAAGGCATCGGCCTGTGCGGCCTGCGGGAGGTGTGCGGCCTGCGGGAGGATGGCGGCCTGCGGGAGGATGGCGGCAGCGGATGGCGGTAGTCCAGGCAACTGCAACCTTAAGTATAAGGTAGGATCATATCATCCTCTTACATGGCCATCTTAAACAGTAATGCCAGCCCCTGACTTCAGTCATGGTCCCTTTACAGTGCCCACTGATACAGTGACTATCCGATAGTCAGCTCCCAAACCAAGCCTCCTGGTTCCTATTCACCAAATCACACTCAAGAGGGAGATCTGTGACACATGCTATAGGATAGAGGAGGGACCCAGGATCAAGAGGGTCCGACCATCCACAGGGGGGGCCCGTGTCTATTCCCAAAACCCGACAGGGGAGAGGGGGAACATACTACTCACCATGTATAAATATAAGTTGCACTATATAGTGAAAACATATATGATAATGTAAAAAAGTCCAGAGATAAAGTCCATATAAAGGCAAACAGCACGTCTGACGAAATTTTCTGTACAGGTACCGCTTACACTATTTGTTTCTGCAATATTTTTCTATTACTCTGGTAAGGAGTATATTCACAGGATTGGAGGTGTCTATGTTCTTTACTATCACTACTACAGCACCTTTCTGATATTCCCATCACTTGGGGTGTTACATTTATTTGTTTGTGGTTTTACGCTATGGCGTTTTTTATTTCATTTCACATGATCACTCAACACTGAGGAGATCCATTCAACATACGGAGTCCGTCTGAGATCTGGTTCCTGTGGATCACTTGGAATCTTTGGGCCTATTTATCATTAGCCTTTGGTAAGCGGTACCTGTACAGAAAATTTCGTCAGACGTGCTGTTTGCCTTTATATGGACTTTATCTCTGGACTTTTTTACATTATCATATATGTTTTCACTATATAGCGCAACTTATATTTATACATTGTTTTTGAGGTGATAGTCACACTTGAAGTTGCTGCTTACAATCTCTTTGGTTTAGCGCAGTTGTTCACTTTTTTCGTATACTACTCACCATACCGGAACCGGCGGGCACCCTCTCCTAACAGAACCCCTCTCCACCGAAGTGGGGGGGCTGTTGACCAATACGGACGCCACAACTCAGTTCCCAACTGGTCGTCGGCGTCCCGGCGAGACGTTTAACTCGCAGGGCCAGTCCCCGTCCAGTGGGACTATGTCGCGGCCGACCCAGCGCGGAGCTAGGGCCTGCACGCGCTCATAGGCTGACTGGGGTGACCACTGGATCTTAACATCCAGCCTGTCGCCCAGCTCCAGCATAATTGCTTGAAGATCTCACAGGAACAACTGGAGAAAAAAAGCTGGCTAAAAAAAATTTTTCTAAAAAAATCTTGCCAGGAACAAAGATCCCAGCAAGGAACTTAGGTCCTTACTCCTGACTAGACAGAAAAAAACTAACATCCTGTAGCAGAGAGAGAGAGGATATACCCTCTGGGACTGCCCCTAAGGTGTGGCCAGAACGTTTTCCTTCTGCCTAGTGTCCTACTCCTGTAGAGGGCAGTATAACCCAATTTGATATTAATCAAGAGGACTGCGTCTGTCAATGAGCGACAGAGAAATGAGCATGTGCAGAGTTGACACCACAGCTGCAAAATCCCTAGCTAAATTGGGGACATGGACAGAAGGTGGAGATAGAGAACTGCACGATCAACCATATTTTTTGCAGAATACAGAAAACTAATCTCATAGTGATTGAGTGAGTATGAACAGCACGTAACACAGCATTTATTAATAGTTTTTTATGATGTGGGTTTAGTGGCACTTTAAAGCAGAGCTCCACCCAAAAGGGGAAGCTCTGCTTGTTTGCTCCCCCGCCCCCCCCCCCTTCCGCTGCCGCATTCGATGTGGCATTGTTTCGATAAGCTTCTGCAATGTCACAAGATTTATTTATTTCCAGTGTTGCATTCACCAAGATCTTATATTTATGATGGCTGAGTCGTACCGCTGCCCAAAGCCTTCTCCAGCACATCCCAAAGATTCTCAATGGGGTTAGGTTCTGGACTCTGTGGTGGCCGATCCATGTGTAAAAATGATGTCTCATGCTCTCTGAACCACTCTTTTACAGTTTGAGCCCGATGAATCCTGGCATTGTCATCTTGGAATATGCTGGTGCCATCAGGGAATAAAAAAATCCAATGATGAAATAACCTGGTCATTCAGTATATTCAGGTAGTCAGCTGACCTCATTCATTGGGCACATGCAGTAACTATCCACTAGGATAGTTACTGCATGCTTAGTTTAGACTTTTTTTTTTTGGTCAGGCAGTGTAATCATATAACATAAAATAAACATGTAATACTTACTGCCAGATCGCTGTAGAGGTGATCACCAAAATAAAGCACCTTGGACCCTCTCCAGCCTGTCAGTTCTAAAAAGTCAAACAGGTTTCCCTGCAAAAAAAATTGTGCAATATAAATACTACATATAGGTATATTTTCAGTACAGAGATACATCTTCACACGATTTACTTTGTGCCAATAAACAATCAGTTATGAAAGAATCATTTTGTCCTTGGCAAAAGGTAGAAATATGGGGAGATGATGAAACATTTGGTATTCTGGTTATTTATCATGTGTGGACTTTGTGTGGGTTTTCCCCTTAGTGATGGATTCTTCCTGCTGCATTGTCTATGATATAAAATACCGTAAATTAATGGATACCTAAACAAAAATATATAAATTGCTGCTTATCATAGTTACATGGTTAGTGAGGTTGAAAAAAGACACCAGCCCATCCAGTTTAACCTATGATGTGCTTTTGCTGTTAACCATACATTGTATACCTGTGTATGTTGTGGTCTTTAAGGTCATTTTTTGAAGCTATCAATGCTCCCTGCTGAAACCACTGCTTGTGGAAGAGAATTCCTCATCCTTATCAGTATGTACTGAATATATGGTGGCTGCTTTAGTTTTTATTTTTGTAGGCTAAGTACATTTTCATCAAGTACAGAAACTACCTGTCGATCTTGCCAGAAATGCAGTATCCTTGCAACTTCCTGTGAGTTGGCCAGACAGCACAAACAATGTTATCTTTCCAATCTATACTACGATTCTTTTTATTCCCTAAGTAATGGAGATGAACAAAGGCAGTCATGTTTAACCACTTGCCGACCGCCAGCAGTACATAAACTGTGGCAGGTGGGCTCTGTCCCACGAAACTACATAACTGTACGTCGCTTCACGGGACCGCTATTGGGGGCGCCAATTCGCCACAGGGGGGCTAATCAGCGGGTGTGGCGATCACTCCCCGTGGAGACAGAAAGGCGGTCTGCCGTTGTAAACACAGCAAAATGCTGTTCTGTCAGTAATGAACACAGAGATCCTGTGTTCCTCTTATTTAGGAACACAGGTCTCTGTGTTAATTCAGTAAATAAAACCTCCACACAGTTAAAAAGCACCCCCTAGGGACAATTTAACCCTTTGATCACCCCCTGGCGTTAACCCCTTCCCTGTCAGTGTCATTAGTACAGTAACAGTGCATATTTTTAGCACTGATTACTGTAGTAATGTCACTGGTCCCCCCAAAAGTGTGAAAAATGTCAGTTAGGGGTCCGATCTGTCCGCCACAATATCGCAGTCGCACTAAAAATCGCTGATCGTCGCCATTACTAGCAAAAAATAAATAAATAAAATGACATAAATCTTTCCCCTAATTTGCAGACACGATAACTTTTGCACAAACCAATCAATATACGCGTATTGGGATTTTTTTTTTTTTACCAAAAATATGTAGCAGAATACAAATTGGCCTAAAATGATGAAAAAATTAGATTTTTAGTTTTTTTTATTGGGGATGTTAAAATAGCAGAAAGTAAAATATATATATATATATATATATATATATATATATATATATATATATATATATATATATATATATTTTTTTTTTTTTTTTTCAGAATTTTTACTCTTTTTGTTTATAGCACAAAAAATAAAAATTGCAGAGATGATCCAATACCACCAAAAGAAAGCTCTATTTGTGGGAAAAACAGGACATCAATTTTATTTGGGTACAGCATTGCACGACCATGCAATTGTCAGTTAAAATAACACAGTGCCATATCGCAAAAAATGGCCTGGTCATTAAGGGGGAGAACGTTCCGGTCCAGAAGTGGTTACAGTACAGACTGGGTGACAACCTGGGATACAGTGGAAGAGTAAGGTTGGGTACACATGAGCAGAAAATATGCTGGAAAGGGTCAGTTCGGCAGGACCTGGGCCGACTGTGTACAGCTTCCTGTCTGACAGAAGCTGGTCTTGGCGGGGAAGGAGCAGCCCCCTTTTCAGAACACAATAGCAGTGGGGTTCGCCGCACTAACAGCACATGCGTTAGTATAGTGATCTGTATGGTTTTTTTTTTCCTTCAACCCGCTGGGTTGAACGTAAAAAAAAATTTACAGTGTGTACCCAAGCTTAAATATAGCCACCCAGGGATAGGGAGTGGCTTATTCACAGGATCATCAGCTAAACATAAAGCGGAAAAAAGCCTGAAAAAAAGAAAACTAATACAGCCACCAGATCTAAGGACTGATAAGTTGCAATATTTTTATATTTTATAAATATATATATCAAATATATGATTGTTATTGGGTTTAGATATGCTGTACAAGTGAAAAGAGAATCATAACACCCCTTCCAAAAAGCTAAAGTGTAGACATTTTACAGATAGAGTCCCAAAGACCTGCAGTATAAAAGCTGGCAGGTACTTCAAACTACAGCTATCAAATTAAAACTAAAATTATTATTTTAGATGAAATAATCCTCTAACACTCCAATATGTGCGTCCTTGCAACATACTCTATGAATGTATGATGATTATATTTAATCTGTATGAAAGTATGAATACTTAAGATTACATGTTTGTATATTTTGCCTTTTTCCAGGTTGTTGATCCTGTCCCACTGAAGTGAACCATCTTCGTCCAGTCTTCTAAAGGGCCTACAAAGAAGAGGCTCTCAGAATAATTTACAGACCAGCATTTCAATAGGTTTTCAAGCATACTAAAGACAGTTTTAGAGGGCAATGTAATGATTTCATAACAGTAATTTTTTGTGTGCAATTCTAATTCAGATCAGTGTTAATTTCGCCGACTAAAATGTTTTCGTCTACTAAATTAACACAATTTTAGTCGACTAAAATACGATCAAAATTAAAACAATTCAGATGACTAAAATACGACTAAAACTAAAATGGCATTTTAGTCAAAAGACTATAACTAAAACTAAATCGAAATTTGCTGTCAAAATTATCACTGGTGCATGCTCAAAGCCTAATACCAAAAAATAATAACATTAGATTTTTCACTCCAGGACCAGCAGTAGTATATAATGAGTTTGGAAATTGTAGAGAAATGCTTAAATAAAGCATTACAAATTACAATTGAACTACACCCATTCGATTATAGAGGACTAAAATGAGTTTTAGTCTACTAAAATGTACTGGAGTTTTAGTCTACTAAATACGACTAAAACTAAAACACTTGCAGAAGATTAAAATGAGACTAAAACTAAAATGCCATTTTAGTCCTAAGACTAAGACTAAAACTAAATTGAAATTTGCTGCCAAAATTAACACTGATTCAGATTTAAGCTGTCCATATATCAATTCAAAATTCTTCTGGTTCAGGGCCCAGCCGAATTTTGATCAGTGTGTGGTCGTCCCCACCCGACAGAAGTTGATCATTTGATCAACTTCTGTCAAAATGACATGTTGAAAAATGTTCTCAATTGGGGACTACAGCCACTCACCTGCAGCTGCTAATCAATGCATTCTGACAGCAGCGGGTGCTGCTGTCAGGATAAAAACCGTGTATGGCCAACTTTACACAGCTATTTAGTGATGCCTCCAAAACAATAAGGATTGTATTGTACCATATGTGATAGCAGTTGAGGTAAGAAGCTTCCACTATAGTTTCAACCAGTCTTACCAGAGGGATACACAGCAGAACAAATTCCCAAAAGGCTAAACCTGACCAACCAGGTAACATGGAGCTCAACCAGGAACAACTGGCACTTACCTGAAAACAATACACCCTCAAAGAGGACCAGGTCCTCTCAAACAGCAGCCTGCAAAACCTTGTGGCCAAAAGCAGCATTCGCAGATGCCAGTACATCCACCTTATAAAATTTTGTGAAAGTGTGCACAGACCACCAGGTGGCCACCTTGCAAACCTGCACCTGATAGCGGAAGGCCCAGGAGACACTAAGCACCCGTGTAGAATGCGAAGGCAGGAATGACTGACAAGGGCGAGCACCACTTTATCTCTGTGAACCACCTAACAAGTTGAACGACAAGACAAAGCAGCCAGCGCCGACACTCTGCATGCAGAAGTAATCGCCACCAAGAAGCCTACCTTCTGGGACAATGTGAGCAGAGGAATCTCGCAAATATTTTCAAAAGGCGGTTTCTGAAGAACCGACAGTACCAACTTGAGATCCAACGGGGGCAACGGAGACCGCACAGGTGGAGCCAAGTGGCGATTCCCCTGAACAACAGTGCGAACCAAGGAATGCGTAGCTAAAGGATGTTGAAAGAAAATCGCCAGGACCGAAACCTGGCCCTTGATGGTACCCAAGGTCAGGCGCTGTTGCACACCGAGCCACCGAAAAAGAACGGGGAGAAACCCCCAGAGACTCACAACATGCAATGTACGACTTCCAGACGCAATGGTAAATCTTCCTAGAGGTAGATTTTCTAGCTTTTAACAGCGTGGGAATCACCGAGTCAGACAACCCCCCTATCCCTTAGCACCTGGCTTTCAGCAGCCAAGCCGTTAAAGCCAGCGACTGTAAAGCAGGATGGAAGATCGGCCAATAGGTCTTCTCTGAGAGGGAGTCACCAAGGAACATCGGCGACCAGCCAAATTAGATCTGCATACCAAGACCAGCGAGGCCAGTCTGGGGCCACTAGGATGACCGGAATTTCTTCTGCCTCGATCCTCCGCAGAAGTCTCGGCAGAAGTTTCAGAGGGGGAAATGTATACATCAGTTGGAGCCACCAGTACATCTGTGGCGTCGGCTAGAGGATCCCGAGACCTTGCCACGAATCTCTGCACCCTCCTGTTGAGGCGAGAGGCCAACAGGTTCACCTCGGGAGTTCTCCACCGGAGACACAGCTGATGAAACCCCTCCGGATGAAGTGACCATTCTCCCTGGTCCAAAGCCTGTCGACTAAGGTAATCTGCCTGCAAATTTTCCACCCTGGAATATACACAGCAGAGACAGCTTGAACGAAACGTCCACCCACCTTAGAATGTCGGCTACTTCCCGAGCTGCTAGGACACTTTTTGTGCCCCCTTGGTGATTGACATATACCAAGGCCGTGGCATTGTCCAATTGAAACCGTCCTGAACACCCTTGAAGATGAACCGTCCAATGGGCCAGACAAAGCCTGATCGCCCGAAGTTCCAGTGCATTGATTGAAAAGTCTGGACTCCTCCAGAGTTCAAACCACCTGAGCACATTCCGTGCCAAAACACCTCCCCACCCGGACAGACTGGCATCCATAGTGACCACCGTCCAGTGCAGAGGAAGGAAGGATTTTCCCTGTCGAAGAGCCGGAGAACGAAGCCACAAGATCTGGAACCCTCTCAAAACCCCAGCTCAGCAGAATCAGATTGTCTAGAGACTGTGGATTCTTGTCCCACTTGGTAAGAATCTCTCTCTGCAGAGGTCTAGTGTGGAACTGTGTAAACGGAACTGTCTTGAAGGTAGACCCCGTCAAGCCCAGCACCCGCATTAAAGTCTTGGGAGACGACCAACTGAAGGACAACAGAAGTCAAATGGCATCCTGCAGCTTCTGGAACTTGTCAAGCGAAAGAAACACCCTGGCTGGGGCCGAGTCCAGAGTCAGACCCAGATAGTCCGACTTGATGGACGGAACCAGAGCAGATATCTGGAAATTCAAAGTCCAACCGAACTCCTGCAGAGTTTGCACAGTGATTTCCAGGTTGTCCATTAGAGCAGTCAGAAACTCTGCTCGCCGAAGAAGTTCATCCAGGTATCCCAGTACCACAATCCCCCGCTGTCGTAACAATGTCAACACTGGTGCCAACACTTTTGTGAACACCCGAGGAGCTGAGGCGAGACCGAAGGGTAACGCCATGAAATGATAATGCTTCTCGCCTATGGCAAAGCAGAGCAAGCGCTGATGCCCGGCTTATATCGGGATATGGAGGTAAGCATCCTTGATATCGATAGAGGTCAGAAGATCCCCTTGATGAAGGGATGCTACTACCCTACAAATGGAATCCATCCGGAACTTCCGTGCCCGCACAAAAAGGTTCAGGGCTTTGAGGTCCAGGATTGAAGGACTTTTGCCTTCCTTCCTGGAAACTGTATACAGGTTTAAATAAAAACTCCGAAAACGTTCAGAGTTTGGAACCGGTACAATCACCCCCTGTAGTAGCGAATCTTGTACCGCCCCGAAGAGACCACGCAGGCAGTCTGGTGACAAACGCAGGTTGGAAGGGAAAAACCTCTCTGGAGGATAAGACCGAAATTTGATCTTGAAGCCGGACCAAATCAACTCGCGGACCCACCCGTCTTGAATCAGAGAGGTCCACAGGTCCAGATAAAAACAAAGATGTACCACCCACCCCAGATACAGGTGAGGGCATCCCTTCAGGCAGAAGAGGGTTTGTCTGCAAGTCTGGAAGGACCTGCTCTCAGCTTACCAGGCCAGGGCCTCTTGGAACCTCCTGAGACGGTCCTACGGGTTTGGATCCTTTGTCTTGAGACCCTGAGGAACGAAAAAGATGTTTATGAGCCGAGAAAAAAGGACCACGTCTGCGACAAGACTCCTTGCCCCTGGAAGTATGTGGGAGGAGAGTACTCTTCCCTCCTGTGACACCCTTAATGATTTGATCTAGAGAAGACCCAAACAGATGATCTCCCACAAAGGGGAGATCCGATAAGGTCTTCTTGGAAGCTTGGACCAGAGAGCAGCATTACTGCCATATCATGTGCCGAAGGACCACTGCTGTCACGGACAGCCTAGAAACTAAGGGAGCCGCATCCAGAGAGGCATCAAAGATAAACTGCAACCCCTGGACCAACTAGTCCGCCAGCTCCTCAAAGGCAGGGGGAAGCTGTTCCCCTTCCAGATCCTGGTGCAAAAAAGCTTAGCCCATTTTGTCAAGGTCTGGGACATCAAGGCAATGGTGAACACCGACCTAAGGCCCGAATCAACCATATGAGGACACAAAGGATAGAGAAAAGTGGGGCTTTACGGGCCAGTGGGAGTAGAAGGATCAACCAACTTCTAAAAATAATTTACATTTTATTAAATTGCATCATAAAAAACATGGGCGTGTAGGCACATGTTAGCACAAACAAAATAACATAGAATAATATTGATAAAATCAATTGTAGAGAGTCATAAATAGAAATACATCCCAGAAGAGAGAAACAACCAAGAGCCTGTATAGGATGGAAAAAGTAGGTCTCTGATGGAATGCGGTCAATGTAGGTCCCCAGCAAGCCGACGCATTTCGCTCAAGGCTTCCTCAGGGCCTGAGAGACCATAACAGACCGGTATTTCCTTTTCAATGACTCGGGAGATGACAGATTGGCGACACGAAAGAACACCAGATATTGTCTCCTTAGTATTTGTGTATAGCCTCCAATGTATACATATATTCACTCAATTATTTTAGGCCAAGTGTCCAGCCTCTCAATCACCGCAAAGAGCACCGCTTGTTATGCTGCATAAGATGGCACTATGTTATAACTTGATAGTCAGGACTCTAAAGCTGTTCTGTTGTGGAAGTACGATGGTTACCACACTGGTGGCTGCACTCGATATATCCACCTATCGTTTCCTTTTCCCTTGATCAGGCAGGGACTTATATCATCTCATTCTATTCCAGAACGGTGGGGGGGATAGTATATCCCGGGTCCAACCGGTCCTTGTGGTTATTCACGCTAGCCAGCCAGCGTGAATAACCACAAGGACCGGTTGGACCCAGGATATACTATCCCCCCCACCGTTCTGGAATAGGATGAGATGATATTATAAGTTCCTGCCTGAAGCCACTCATACACTGCAAAAAGGCTAGAAGGACTGCAGGTCTATATCGCATATATACAACAAATAAACCACTCCATCGGCCCTGTTCAAGGGAAAAGGAAACGATAGGTGGATATATCGAGTGCAGCCACCAGTGTGGTAACCATCGTGCTTCCACAACAGAACAGCTTTAGAGTCCTGACTATCAAGTTATAACATAGTGCCATCTTATGCAGCATAACAAGCGGTGCTCTTTGCGGTGATTGAGAGGATGGACACTTGGCATAAAATATTTGAGTGAATATATGTATACATTGGAGGCTATACACAAATACTAAGGAGACAATATCTGGTGTTCTTTCGTGTCGCCAATCTGTCATCTCCCGAGTCATTGAAAAGGAAATACCGGTCTGTTATGGTCTCTCAGGCCCTGAGGAAGCCTTGAGCGAAACGTGTCGGCTTGCTGGGGACCTACATTGACCGCATTCCATCAGAGACCTACTTTTTCCATCCTATACAGGCTCTTGGTTGTTTCTCCCTTCTGGGATGTATTTCTATTTATGACTCTCTACAATTGATTTTATCAAATATTATTCTATGTTATTTTGTTTGTGCTAACATGTGCCTACACGCCCAGGTTTTTTATGATGCAATTTAATAAAATGTAAATTATTTTTAGAAGTTGGTTTGTGCGTGATCCTTCTACTCCCACTGGCCCGTAAAGCCCCACTTTTCTCTATCCTTTGTGTCCTCATATCAATTAGGGGTAAGGGCCTATATGCACGGTAACTTTTGTTTCGAACCAGCCATAGTAAACATGTGTCGGACCAAGGTCTCCTCTTTCCTATCAAAAGGGTCCTTAAAAGTCGCAGACTCCACCGAAATTAGAGTGGATTTGTTCAGCCTGGAAACCTGAGAATCCACCACAGATGGTACTGTCCAATTTTTTACCAGGAGTACCTTCTAGTGAAGCACTTAGGAACCACTACATTGCGTTCAGGACAACCCCACTAATTTGCGACAATTTTGTCCAAAAATAGGCAGGAAAAGGAAAAACCTTTGCTGTCACTTTAGAGGATTTTCGGGTATTGAAAGTGACTGGTGTCTCCAACGCAACGGCAGCTGCCTCCCCCATTTTTAAAGTTGCCCGCACTGATACAATAACTACATCCACCAGCGCTTTTCCATTCGCAGCTGTAATGGAAGAACCATCCTGACTATCAGAGCACTCGGGGTGCGTGGACGCAGACCCAAAAGGGTAACTGGCGTCAGCGACGGCCGGATCAGACCCAGAACCTGAGGATAAAGAGGAGGCAGGTGATGGTGGATGCTTTTTGCTTGTCCTTTCTTGCAGGATCAAATCAACCTTGGACACTGAGGACTCTAGAGTTGCTGCCATTGCAGACAAGGTGGACTGGGACCCACAAGGCCCCGTAGTCTCTGAGATGGGATCAGGGGGTGAAAGTTGCTCCAGGGACTCCATGTTAACCA
Source organism: Pelophylax lessonae (assembly GCF_965119305.1). Lineage (NCBI taxonomy): Eukaryota > Metazoa > Chordata > Amphibia > Anura > Ranidae > Pelophylax > Pelophylax lessonae. The sequence continues at coordinate 85,998,005 of NC_138775.1, read as the reverse complement.
GGGGACCACCTGGCAAAAGCAGAAAAAAAACACTGCTAAGTGACCCCTGCTGTCGTGCTAGCGGCACTACAAGTCCCAGCACAGCTGATTCGCTGCTATAGCAGAGAGAGGTTAATCTCACAATAACTTACCACCCCTGGTCAGCACAGAGAAGAGCGCTACATGCTGTACACCATGCGGCGATCAGAGAGGAATAGGAAGTCCAGGGTCAGCACTAGAGGTCCACCGCCACAGTCACCACCCACAAGTCTTCAAAAACATGGCCTCCACATTAGTCAATGGGAAACCACCAAGAAAATGGCTGCCAGACTACAGAAACATAGCCGCCGTACAGCCATCCACGACAAAATGGCGGCTCCACGTGGCACCCACGCAGGTCCCGGGACCTACAGGGGACACCAAGGACATTACAGTAAAAGGGGGGGCTCTGGCAGGATCCCCCACCAGGACAACTCCCCCTAAAAACAGCGCGTTTGGCTGCCGGTGGTGCGCCCCTCCCCCCTTGGCCCCCATCGCCCGCTTGACATCCCACAAATGATCCTGGACAGGTATGGCCAACCCCTGGGGGGAGCTAGGTGTGGATAGATGAGGGTAGTCCACAGGGGACCCCAAAATATTTGGGGGGGGGGGACGCTGTGTGGGAAGCAGGGGAACCTGGTGGTCCGACCGCCCCAGGGAGGGGCCCACGTCCACCCCGACAGGCCACCAGGGAAGGGGGGACACTACTTACAATACCATGTAACCGGGTGGGCAGACCACCTCTCCATCGGAGTGGGGGTGCTGCGGGCCAGGAGGCATGCTGCATCTCAGGCCTGGACCAAGGGCCAAAGAAAAAAAAGCTAAAAGGAGGCTGGACATAAATAAAACAGCTGAGCAGAAAAAAGTATCTGATTAGAAGTCAAAAAAAGCTAGCTAGAAAAAAAAAAAGCCAAACAAAAAGTAAAGTCACTGGACAGAAAACAGGAAGAGAATCAAAGGATTTAGGTAAAATGATTTTACAAGGTAAAAAGTAGATGGGAGAAGGTGGGCCTTGGCAGCTGTCACTAGGTTTGAAGTGGTCCTCACTTGAAAACCACTGGACTATGCAATTATTTGGCAATCTAAAGTTGTTCTAATCATTTGTCAACACAAAGTTTAGGTTGTCTAAAAAAGAAATCTAAATTCTGGGAGTGCAATCCTTGTGGCCGGAACATCATACTTGCGCCGGTCAGTGAAGAAGGCAGGTTTGTCTGCCTTTACGATAATCACATCAAATAGATCTCGCCAGTTCTTTCCTACCATATAATTCATTCCTTTATTCCTGTAAAAAACAGAGAAAGGCAAACAATTACACTCAGTGACATTTGCAGCAGAAATGTAATCTAGCAAGGTCATTGAGAAGGTATGAGTGTTTATATAGCAGGGTTCAGGCTGGCTGAAGTTCTGGACAAAATCAACAAAACAGCCAGGTTTTAGAAGGTTGTCTGTACACAAAATTATCTTTTATTAAAGTAAATGTAAAACAATTATTTTTTAAATAACAAATATATTATTTGTTATACTCCTCGTCTTGGGTCCCCTGACAACACTCCTGCCACCTTCCCTATATCAAGCGCCCCCTTAGCAAGTGGTTTTCAGGGGGGGGGGGGGGAATGCAGAGAATGCATTAAGGTTAAAAAAAAAAAACTTCTACCTTTACAACCAGTGCTGTAGTGTATAGAACCAAGGCATCAGTAGCATATGCTTTTATTCCTGTAAGTTGCAAGGTGGGGCCTTCATGGATTGGACTTGTTTTTGCCGCACATCCCACTGATAATCGTTGGGATTGAGATGTGGAGAATTTGGAAGCCAAGTTAACTCCTCAAACTTTATAGATGTGTTCCTGAAACATTTCTTGAATTAAACAGGCAAGGCCACCTTCTTCCATTGCTCCATGGTCTAGTTCTGATGCTCACATGCCCACTGAAGGGGCTTTTGGCTGTAGACACGGATCAGCATGGGCACTCCGACAGGTCTGTGGCTGGACAGCCCCATGCGCAACAAACTGCAATGCACTGTGTGTTCTAACACCTTTCTATCGGAACCAGCATTACATTTTTCAGTAATCTGGACTACATTGGCTCCTCTATTGAATCAAACTACACATGCCAGCCTTCCCTCTTCACGTGCATCAATGAGCCTGGGCTGCCAATGACCCTGTCACTGGTTTGCTAGTTTTCCTTCCTTGGACCACTTTTGGTAGGTCCTGACCACTGCAGATTGGGAACATCCCACAAGAGCTGCAGTTTTGGAGATGCTCTGGCCCATCTGTCTAAACATTACAATTTGGCCCTTGCAAAGTCTCCCAATCATTACAAGCGTGCGATGACAATTATGCACGCTCATTGACTGGAGGGAGAGTCTGGTGCAACCACACAACCTGCTGCTTTTTGGGAGAGTAATTGCATCTGTTTTTATTGCTATATGCAAGTTTTTTAAACTTCTTGCCCAAGGATTTGCTTAGTGCGATTCCCTTTGCAAGTTTAATTTTATATTTTTGGAATAAATGTTTTTTTTGGGTTACACTGTGGGCGTATATATGCTTTTTATTTTTCATCCTGCTGATGAACCAACGCTGACTGGATCACGTTTGGCGCTTTGGAGTTCCCCTTCATAGAGAGATGTAACACGCGGCATTTGACCATACTATACGATGGTCCACAAGATCCAGTAAGAGGCTTTAATACTTGGTGTCACCTGGTGGTGGAAGCACTACGAATTGTGATTGTGGGGACACTGGTGGAACAAGGAATCGTGGACAATTTGTTTCCTTTGGACTTTCATGTTTCACATATATTTTTCCTCTTTAGCCCTTGTTCATGGGCTCTTATGGACACTATTTATATATTTGGTGTGATTTCTTTATACACGTTTTTCACCTAATAACTTTGATGTCATTGTATTGATTCATTTTTGTGTTTTCACAATATTGAGTTTAATTTTTTAGCACTGCTTCATATATTTATCACAATTCTTGCATCTAGTGTCACAGATTGCTTAAGTGGCTGCTCATTTGTAATTTTTATGTTTTAGCACGGATATCCTATATGATTTTTTTATTGCTGGAATTACCATCTCTTTTGCTGATTTAAACTAATAATACTAAACTAAGGCTTTAAATGTATTTTAAATACAAGCAGAATAAGCGCTTGAATCTAACCTGGCATCAGCCTCTGAAAGTATTTAGTCAGCTTATGGTTTCCAATATGTTTTGGATATATGCACAGCAGGATCACCTTGTTATAGTTCCTGACTCTTCCGGTCAACCTGGCAGATTTTTTTGTAATCTTAACAATATTAAAATAAAATGTCAGAGAGTTTAACTCTCTAGCTTCTACCAAAACACATAATATCAGATTTGGGTGGCCAGACCCTTTATAGCTAGTCTCCAATGTAGAATCACTTGAATATCAGAGAGATTCACAAAACTGCACCACAGTATTTTAAACTTAACTAAAACACAGCTGCTATCCTATTGATGTGTATAACCAAATACGTTTTTTTTTTTTTTTTTTTTGTGTAACATGTAGCAAAAAATCATAATATTCCATGCAAAAAAAAATCATAATCACTTTTTTTATTACATAAATTTTTTTTTTATTTTTATGATTTTTTAAAATATTTTGCACAGGATATCTATTATATCATATGAATTATTGATATGAACTCGCATGCACCTTGCACTTTGATATACAGTTATTTGATATTGATTGCACATTTTTACACATTTTTACACTTTTTGTGTATATAAGCAATAGCACTGTTTTCATAAATAGTCTATGCACATATGTGTAAATGTATTATTAACTATTAGGGATGGAAATGTAATTAGAAAAGAAAAGTCAGAATCCTACAAGAGTTCAATGCTATCCTAAAGCGGAACTTCACCCAAAAGGGGAAATTCTGCTTTAACCCCCTCCTCTTGCACTCCTCTGCTACATTGGGCACATTTTTCTTGGGAGGGGGGGCTGGTACCTGGTTTTGACAGGTACCTACTTCCACTTCTGCTCAGATTAGCTAGGCCATCCGAGCAGAAGTTCTCCTTGCCCCCTCCCTCCCCGCAGTATTCTGGGACATATTACAGGTCCCAGACTACTGCAGACCATTTACAAAACATAGCAGGGCTCACGTATGCGCAGTGGAAGGTCTGCTGTAAAGACACAAGCTGTAACAGCCGGGTGCCCCCAGTTAAAATAATGACGCCAGGGGTCAAAGACCGTTCACGGTGCCTCCTCGGGTGAGCATACCGCTAGGTCCTGGGACTGGTAACTGTCTGCTTATTAAAAGTCAGCAGCTACAGTTTTTGTAGCTGTGGGCTTTTAATTTTTAGAAAAATATGACTGGAGCTCTGCTTTAAGTTGGCTCTGATGAGTCTACTGTAAATTGATTTCTATTTAAAAGAAGAAAAACCATGATTGAAGTCTTGTGTAGTTAGACCCCATTCTGGTCCTAGGCTGCTACCTCTCCGACAGCAACACAAAGAAGCGCTTACCAGATAGCAGATTCTTAAATGTGTACAGAGGAATGTCAACATCTTTCAAGGGAAAAAGCGTTCCTCTTTTTCGGGGTTTGATTAGTCAGTGTTAATAAAGTCAGGATAGGGGGAGCAGGCAGGTAGGTGTACTTATTGCAGAAGAAACATTGCAAGTTTCTTCTGTAAACAATAGCCCACCTTGCTTCAGTTTTACTTTAAGCTGGCCATACACTTTGTGAATTTCATCCGGTTCCTGGGTGAAACTCAATCAGTGGGCAGACCTATCGCTAACTTCCTGCCTGATATCCTTCATTTGAAAAATCAAAAGAGTTGGGTGGAAACTTGTTGGCCAAACAGTGGCTGCATCCAATCAGATGCAATAGTTGTTTAGGTATTTTGACAGGCGGTGGGGCCAGCTGTCAAAATACAATAGCTGCAGTGGGAGATTCATCCAGCCGTGTTGTACAGCTTGGATATAGAAATCCATTACATTCTTTTGTTTAGCCTGTAGGATGAACAGAAAAAAATCTATATGTGTATGGTCAGTTTAAGTATCCTGATAACAAGACCAGATCTCACAGCCACAGATCTCACAGCCACAGAAGAAGAACGGACGGTGGCAGTAGACAGGCTGAAAAGGGCAGTTTCCTATCTCTACATCAATATAGCTGACAACAAGAAGAGCTGGAAAGTCCTACTGGGCTAGCAGTGTGGTTATGGGTCTATTGACCCAGTTCAATATTCCACCAACAAAAATGCACCAACTTATCAAGGACAGGAGTATTAAAGGATCCAGCCAGACTGGATGACAGACAGGGTGGTAGTTTGAAACATTTTATCATACACAGAAATGTGTTACTGACAACATAATGTGTGGATTGTGTGTAGCTCCAGGCAGTCCTGCTACCCAAGGCCACAAATTATGTTGAGGATCAGAAATCCAGTCCTGCTAATAATCCCATGTTTCATTTCAGCTGGAGAAAGAGCAGGATTTGTACATTTAAATAAGACTGGTGAAATAGTTTATGCAAAAAGGAATTATTGTTTGTTCGGTTGACAATTTAGTAATCTCTGTGATGCAATACTTACACAAAACTAAAAGGACTGTTTGTAATAAGAAAAAGCTTCTTATTGTGTCTTACAAGCCTCTTCAGTACAGCATAGATCTCCTCTCGATGAAGTATGTAGTGTTCTGGGAAAAGAGGATAAACATCAGCAACAATTCTCCAACTGTTGTGCTGTGTATGTATGTATATATATATATATATATATATATATATATATATATATATATATATATATATATATATATATATAGTTTGTTTACATCATGCAGTTTGACAAACAGTTGTTTCCAAGCAGATACATGGCTGCATTTAGGCACAGAAGTAACACACAGGGGCTCTCAGGTTTTAATCCATCCAGCATAAGAGACTTGAAAGCTCAGCTCTACGTTTCTATCTATAGCAATGACCTCAACCTACAGAAAATGCGAGAGGGGAACATGGTGGGACTTTATCCATTCAGTAGTCTTACCCATACTACTGAATGAAAAGAGGAAGTGGGAAGTTACTGTTCAGTAAACATTCCAGCAACTATAAACACTGATAATATAAAGCTCTAAGGTATTCATGCTTTTCTAAGACTTCCCAAAATACTTATGCATTTCTGAGAATACTTTTTCAAAGGCTCAGCCTGCTCAAGAGTGATTTTAGGTGAAGGTGAAATCTGGTTGGCTGATAGTCCTTGGCCTGTGTTAACCCCCCCCCCCCCCTCTAAGCACAATGGCTTAGTGGTTGACACAATGGCTCACAGGGCCAGACTGGGCTGCCGCGAAAGCGGTAAATTATCTGGCCGCTGTCGGCAATGAGCTCTGGGATTTTTTTTTTCACAAGAAGAGCAGCGGCCAGTGCTGCCCACTCCATTAGAACTGGTGCCTGATGGAGTGATATGCTTTGGAGTGCAGCGCCTGCACTCAGCAGGCAGGGCTATGCAGCGGGCACGAACTGAAGGCTGAAGAGGTAAACTAATTCCTGGCCTGAAGCCACTGTCGAGCCTTATAGACCAGGTCAGGACCAGGGAGGGCATCACTATCCTATGCTCCGTGTTACTGCTACAGCCTGCATCAAAAGAGAACGGAAGATGCGCCCTTCCTAGTTACTGACCTCCTCTCTGAGGCAGCAGTCACGCCTTTTTGTCTGGATGAGTCAGGGCTTTCACAGTAAGAGCTCCAGTACAGTTGGACGGAGCTAGAAGAGAAGGTTACACAGCAGCCCTGATGACTGCTTCCTGCCCAGCACACTCTAGCTCTCCCTAAGTGTAGATCTGAGAGGACAGATAGCAGCCTGCATCTTCTCCCCGTCAGTCCTGAACTTCTCTGCCGTCCACCCTGTACTATGCTGTCTGTAAACCTGCCTTGTGAGTGGAATGGCCTCTATTACAGAAGCCAACCTCTGTACTTAATGTTTGAGATCCAAAATTAAGTGAATAGTGCTAGATGTGCACATGTAAATCAAACAAAATTGATAAACAATAAATACAATCAATATTGTGCAAAATGAATAGTGCTATCTGTGCACATAAATATCAAAAATTGATAAGTGGACAATAAATACAATCAAAATTGTGCATTGATTCATTCATTGATCTCTGAAGACGTCAGCGTGCTGACAAAACGCGCAAGGTCGAACGCACGCTTGACGTCACAAGAGGGCCGAGTTGGAATGCAAACCGGAAGGTACAAGCCATTAGTTGCAGGTAACGTGTCCCGCTCCTGCCTACCTGTTAACCGTGACGGCCACGCACTATTACTTATGTTTTTTTATGGATTTTATGCTACATATTTTACCATTTACCATGAATGGGAAAAAGCATTTTTACCACTGAAATACTATACCATCTGGAGTCCGTTTTTTGCTTCCTTTACATGACCTATACGGGTGAGGAAGGCAATCTAGGAAGCCTGCACATACAGGCTAAAAGGTACCGGATCAGATCCACTATACTCCTAACCCAGTGGGGGATACCACATAAGCGCTTATGGTCGTACTGCTGTAAGGCAGTCAGGGCCCACCATATTTGGTGAGTGAGTCAATTCCCTATTCATGTGTGGAGCACGTTCCACGGATGGGAACCAGCTTAATTGTAAGCTGAAGGGTAGGAGCACCTTAATCTCAGCACCTCCACATTTTTTAATTGACTGTGTTCACAATCCATTTTGGACTTTCCTATTATTGATTCACAATCCTTTTGGACTTATTATTTATATACAAGATATCAGTTTATTCAATTTATATGCACGAAGCACCTTGATATTACTTAATTGCACCATTGTACTTGAAGAAAATAATTTTTATAATTTTTTGTAATATATATTTTTTATTTTTTTATAATTTTTGTATATTTACTCCATAACAGGGCTTCCCAAACTTTTTTGGGCCGAGACCCACTTCTGAATACAGTTATTTTTCGGGACCCGCTTCCTTGTAATTGAATATTGTAAAGTGTTACAGAATTTGTTGGCGCTATATTAATGCAAATAATAGTTGTAAGTAATCAGCACCCTCATAGACAGTATAAGGTAGGCAGAGGACAGAAATCAACCACCCCAAGACAGTGATCAGCAGGCTGAACTCCTGCTCTAGACTGCACACAAATTTTCCCGCACGACAGAATTCTACTTCAGAAGTGATGTCATGTGTTGGATTGCTTTCTATGTGTTCTTTCATCTCTGAGCATGCCTAGTCTTGCTCATAAGATTTTTCCCCATCAAAATCTGAACTAATGAGACGAAAATCGGACGTGTTTTGATGGAGGACAAAAATTTTAATGCCTGCACACCAGGATTTTTTCGGCCGAAAAGTCGGAGTCGACTGACGGAAGCACCATACTAACAAACCGAAAATCGGCAGATCGGTCGTCGGACGAAATTTCCCGGCCGAATTTCTTCTCGTGTGTACGGGGCTTAACAATAGGAGCTGAAATTCAGCTGTTCCCTGATGAACTAGACAAATCTCAATCTATGTGTAGCCAGCTTCATCCTTGCTCCTGTAGGCTTCCTCCAGTGCTGTGTACTCCCAAAGGTGGCGCTTCCAAAGGGCATAGCAATCAGCATAAACGGTATCTAGGAAAAGACAGCTTCCAGCACGCAGGCTCTGTCCCCTAGGGGACAGAGCCTGCGTGCTGGAAGCTGTCTCTTCCTAGATACCGTTTATGCTGATTGCTATGCGCTTTGGAAGCACCTTTGTGAGTACCATTCCTTTACTCAAAAAAGCGGTTTACTGCAACCATACAGAGAGCACTAGATCTCTTCCTTTGTTCCACTTATGTCTATCGGTGAGAACCCCTCTGGGAGGTGATAGGCTATCTATAGCCTTTTCTAACTGAAGGTCCCTGTGTATAAACAACGCTGTGATTGACCCAGCAGTGGGTCTATAGTGGAGGTGAGAGACCAATTCACCTGGTGGTGGGATTGCACTAATCATGAAAGCACTAATTACGTTTTGCACAAGATTCTTTTGGACATGTGGATTCACCGTTTATTTGATTGATTGTATGGACATTGGAACATGTATGGACACTGATTTTGAGTTTTATTACACTATGTGTGCACATGACTAGCGCAACACTACTTTTTGGTTTATTTAGTTTACATTGTGTGGTTTAGACACTTTTAGTGTGTGCAGCCGGTCTTTATATCGTTTATTGCACCATTCACTATTGATATTTTTTGCGCTGATAGTTTTTGTTATATATACTGGCTGTGGTCACACTGCAGGCTCCCCATCATACTATACAGGGTTAATTTCCCTGTATGGTATGTGATGATGTCAAGGCTTTGTGTGGAGGAAGTGAGGACTGGAGCTGACTGGAACATGGAATAAGATAAGAGAAAGATGCTGTTTCTCCCCCTCCCCACACATACACTGCAAGGGTGGAGTTTTTTTTTTTTTACTTTCCTGGAGTTGGCTCTGTTATGCAATTACATTCATTGCTGTTTATACTTAGATTGTCTAATAGGTTAGGAATATGCTTGGACTTCTGAGTTGATACATAGATGTATTCCATATACATACTATATCTTATTAAAAAAGATGTGTGTTTGGAATACATCTATGTATTGATAAAAGAAAAGATGACAGTATATTAGTGTATCTCCCCGCGCCTAGGAAAAGGTTTTACAAAAATAAATATGTGTAATTTATAAAATAATAAATAATGTATGGCAGCAGCTGTAAAAAAAGTTTAAAAGTGGGTGACAGGAAAATAGCTTAGGCTATATACAGCGCTTGCCTCAAATAAATCAATTGTCTCAATGTATGTGAACAATATTGGAAACTTATCTTTACAGTAAATAGTGAAAATACAAATCAATTCGACATATGAAAAATGTCCTTTTGATAACGTCACAGGAAGTGACGAAACGCGTCAAGGTTGTGAAACGCACGTCGGCACGCTACGCACTACGTGGAACGCAAGCCGGAACACGCCGCTCGCCACTCTGCTAGGAAGTGCCTGTTAGCAGTTTGCCTGCAATTTGGAGTTTGAGTCTTTCTTCGCTCCTAATTTTATAACTGTTTGATGAATAAACTCTTTTAAACGATACTATACTATCTGGAGCCTTTCTTTTAACCCCATATCCTGAGGACCGTGATCGGGTAAGGAGGGACCCAACCTGCATCCCACCAGGATTATCCATAAAGGGAATCTCCAATTGGGCCTGGACGGCCTCCAAGCGCTGTAGGTCTTAGTGCTATACAGCACATAGGACCCAATAATTCTGGTAAGTCATTCATTTTTACCACAAGCCACTGGAAAAGAGGAATCCACGTCACAAAAGTCACGAACCTCTCTTTATTGAGCACGAAGCACTTTGTACTTGATCACCACTTGAAAAGACTTTATTTATCGAATTATTTATTTATTTATTTTTATTATTCACATATATTGATCACCACTTGAAAAGACTTATTTATTTATTATTTTTTTGGGACAATTTTACCATTTTTCATATGTCTAATTGATTTGTATTTTCACTATTTACTGTAAAGATAAGTTTCCAATATTGTTCACATACATTGAGACAATTGATTTATTTGAGGCAAGCGCTGTATATAGCCTAGGCCAGGAGTTCCCAAACTGTGGGTCGGGACCCACTGGTGGGTCATGAGCTGCCTTTGAGTGGGTCGCGCTGAGCCGGAATTCACTGAGCGAGGGCCCACTTAAATTGTGCTGTGCGAGCCCGCGCAAATTACAGAGAGCCAGAGCAGTCAAATCGCGATGGATTCAGGACCCCGCCCATGTAGTTTACGGAGGCTGGTCTGTATTTCCCACGAGGAGGATACTTGCATTAGTGAGTAACTATTTCTATGGCATTGTAATGTATTTGTACATATGTGGGCTGTTATGTAGGACACAGTATGTTCATGGGGTGCATAGCCAGCTCCTCGGTTCTGCTGGCAGCAGTGGTGGTGGCTAGATTGGTGGAGGGATTCTCTCAGCTTTAGCGGGCAGAGACTGCAGCATCGGTGTCATAGGAGGACCAGGTGGCCCGGCGGCGTCAGAAGTTCATGGCAGCTTCTGTGACCCCAGTAGAGGATATGAAGGAGAAGACCCAGGACACCAACACCAGCATAGAGCTCCTCATCATGGAGACTCTGGGTGAGGTGTGCTGGGCCCTGGAGAGGGCAAACAGGGGCTTCACCTTCACTGTGGACCACTGGGAGAGGAAGGAGGGTAAGTGCCATGTTGCCTGCTGATCACTGTCTTGGGGTGGTTGATTTCTGTCCTCTGCCTACCTTATACTGTCTATGAGGGTGCTGATTACTTACTACTATTATTTGCATTAATATAGCGCCAACAAATTCTGTAACGCTTTACAATATTCAATTACAAGGAAGCGGGTCCCGAAAAATAACTGTATTCAGAAGTGGGTCTCGGCCCAAAAAAGTTTGGGAAGCCCTGGTCTAGAGCACATTCCAACCAACAGACACCACTCTGGACAAAAGACGGACGACCGGTCGGCGGAAATTCGTTGCGTGTGTACGAGGCTTTAGAAGCCAATCATTAGATCAGCTTCTGTTGAACAGGACTGCTGGAAACCCTTGATTAATCAGAGGATTGCAGCCAATTGGCTGCAGCACTAATCTGTGTATTCTGACAGTGGTGGGTCCCCATTGTTAAAATACAATGACCCTGAATGTTGCTGTATCTAGCAATCTGAACAAAAAAAACTCTGCATGTGTACCAGCTTAAATAAAAAATTCACATCCTAGAAAATGTTACACCAGTATTCAGGGTGTAACATGTTCTAGCTGCCCCCATCTCCTCATCAGCGCCCCCCCCCCCCTCAGTGTGACAGCGGGCAGAGATTATTTTCCCCTCACCTGTTGTCACATTTTGAAAACAGCATGGCTGTGCAAGGCTCCACCCACACAGCCACATCATTAATTCACAGCAATCTGTGAATGTAGAAACTACAAGTCCTGTTCCCCATTGCAGCAGACAGACTTGTAGCTTAAATGAACTGCCAGCACACTGATCAGCTCATCCGTATTTCATACACACTGCCTACAGCTCTGCAATGACAGCCTGTGCAGAGGTTTAGGCACAGAGCTTTAGGCAGTGTGTGCAGGAGCCTGACATTGCACACACGATCTGCTGATCATGGGTGCAATATTTTGTAGGCTACCTTTTTAAAAAAGAATAAATGGAATTTTTTTACTGGTGAAAATTTGTGCATATATTATTTTTTAATTGTAGGTGAACCTAGCCTTTAGGTATGTATACCTTAATCCTCTGCCCCTAGACTAAATGAGCATTTAACCCATGCAGTACCGAGGAACTACTGCAAGGGTGTTTTTTTTTTTAAACCTTTATTATGTAGGATAATGTCAAAGAAGACACTTGGGTCAGGCAGAAACATAAATGGGTGGCTTTATGTATATATCAGTGTTTGTGTGTGTGTGTATATATACTGAATGTGTGAAATGCCTCATAGGGGATACTGCGGTGCACTAGGGTGTATATACTTATGTAGTTTACACACTATGTAGTTTACACACTCTTGACTCGTGCACATTGTATAATACATAAACCATACCCCTTTACCATACTTTATCCACTCCCGACTGCTGCACTCTGTACAAAATTTTTGTTCCTGACCCTTGCACTTTGCAATTTATATAATCTTGACCTCTGCCTGCTATTAGGTATAATGATCAGGTGTGGGTAAGATGGTCATGCATAAAACAGGGTGGGGGGCACCTTGGCATGTTTGCCCTGGGCGCTGGATGGCCTTGTCCCAGCACTGCTTACACAGACACACTGTGCTTCAACTGCTACAGTAAATAGGCACCTGTTAGCTAGTAAGAGAAACAAGGCATGCTTCTTCCTCTCTCTCCACAGCCCATGCAATTTCCTGTACAATGTCCGGAGCCTCTGACATCTCCTGTACCATGTCTGTAGCCAATGACATCTTCTGTACAATGTCCGCAGCCCACGACATCTCCTGTACCATGTCCGCAACCCATGACATCTCCTGTATCATGTCCGCAGCCCATGACATCTCCTGTACTATGTCCGCAACCCATGACATTTTCTGTACCATGTCCGCAGCCTATGACATCTCCTGTATCATGTCCGCAGCCTATGACATCTCCTGTACCATGTCCGCAGCTCATGACATCTCCTGTACTATGTCCGCAAACCATGACATTTTCTGTACCATGTCCGCAGCCTATAATATCTCCTGTATCATGTCCGCAGCCTATGACATCTCCTGTATCATGTCCGCAGCCTATGACATTTCCTGCACCATGTCCGCAGCCCATGACATCTCCTGTACTATGTCCGCAACCCATGACATTTTCTGTACCATGTCCGCAGCCTATGACATCTCCTGTATCATGTCCGCAGCCTATGACATCTCCTGTACCATGTCTGCAGCCCATGACATCTCCTGTACCATGTCTGCAGCCCATGACATCTCCTGTACCATGTCTGCAGCCCATGACATCTCCTGTACCATCTCCGCAGCCCATGACATCTCCTGTACCATGTCCGCAACCCAAGACATCTCCTGTACCATGTCCGCAGCCTATCCCATCTCCTGTACCATGTCCACAGCCCATGACATCTCCTGTACCATGTCCACAGCCCATGACATCTCCTGTACCATGTGTGCAGCCCATGACATCTCCTGTACCATGTCTGCAGCCCATGACATCTGTACCATGTTCGCAACCCAAGAAATCTCCTGTACCATGTCCGCAGCCCATGACATCTCCTGTACCATGTCCACAGCCCATGACATCTCCTCCTGTACCATGTCCACAGCCCATGACATCTCCTGTACCATGTCCGCAGCTAATGACATCTCCTGTACCATGTCCGCAACCTCTGACCATCTCCTGTACCATGTAAGCAACCCATGACATTTCCTGTACCATGTCCGCAGCCCATGACATTTCCTGTACCATGTCCGCAGCCCATGACATCTCCTGTACCATGTCCGCAGCCCATGACATCTCCTGTACCATGTCCGCAGCCCATGACATCTCCTGTACCATGTCCGCAGCCCATGACATCTCCTGTACTATGTCCGCAGCCTCTGACCATCTCCTGTACTATGTCCGCAGCCTCTGACCATCTCCTGTACTAGGTCTGCAGTCTCTGAAATCTCCTGTACCATGTCTGCAGTCCATGACATTTCCTGTAACATGCATGCAACCTCTGACCATCTTCTGTACCATGTCTGCAACCTCTCACCATCTCCTGTACCATGTCCACAGCCTCTAAAATCTCCTGTACCATGTCCACAACCCATGACATTTCCTGTTTCATGTCCCCCCGCCTCTGACATCTCCTGTACTATGTCTGCAGCCTCTGACATCTCCTGTACCATGTCCGCAGCCCATGACATTTCCTGTACCATGTCCGCAGCCCATGACATTTCCTGTACCATGTCCGCAGCCCATGACATTTCCTGTAACATGTCCGCAGCCCATGACATTTCCTGTACAATGTTTGCAACCTCTGACCATCTCCTGTATCCGGTCCGCAGTCTCTGACATCTCCTGTACCATGTCCACAGCCCATGACATTTCCTGTACCATGTCCGCAACCTCTGATCATCTCCTGTACCATGCCCGCAGCCGATGACATTTCCTGTACCATGTCCGCAGCCGATGACATTTCCTGTACCATGTCCACAGCCCATGACATTTCCTGTACCATGTCCACAGCCCATGACATTTCCTGTACAATGTCTGCAACCTCCGACCATCTCCTGTATCCTGTCGGCAACCTCTGACCATCTCCTGTGTCCTGTCCGCAGTCTCTGACATCTCCTGTAACTTTTCCACAGCCTCTGACCATCTCCTGTAACACGTTTGCAGCCTCTGACAATCTCCTGTAACACGTTTGCAGCCTCTGACCATCTCCTGTAACATGTCCGCAGCCTCTGACCATCTCTTGTCTTTTATTGTGTCTGCAGTCTCTGAGGGGGAGTCTGGAAATGACTTTTCTCATATATATATATATATATATATATATATATATATATATATATATATGAGCAAAGTCATTTCCAGACTCCCCCTCATATATATATATATATATATATATATATATATATATATATATATATATATATATATATATATATATATATGAAGCCCTGTGTGCTTTCATATCTGTCTTATCTTAATATAATACACTCTTCAAATTTATCAGAATCTATTCTGTTGGGCTGGTATAATAATGCTATGGGGCTGGTATGAAATTATTGCCAGGGCTGAATTTTATTCCCAGTCCGGCCCTGCTGGCTCAATATATGTACTGTATGCCTGTAATATAGAGACTTTATAGTGTAAGTTCCTTGAGGGCAGAATCTAATGTGAATGTACAATATCTAAATTTCTGCATTATTGCTGGCATAAAATAAATACCTGTAATAATATCAAGCTCTCTCTATATTCCTTTCCATTTTTGGAGTTGTGGGCGTTTCTGTTCCCATTTGAGTGTGCAAGTTCCAGAAAACACATGGGGGGTTGATTTACTAAAACTGGACAGTGCAAAATCTGGTGCAACTCTGCATAGAAACCATTCGGCTTCCAAGTTTTATTGTTAAACCTTTATTGAACAAGCTGAAGTTAGAAGTGGATTGGCTACCATGCACAGCTGCACCAGATTTTGTACTTTAGTTTAGTTTAGTAAATAACCCCATTATGTACATCTCTTCTTGCATAAATTATGTGGAATTTGCATAGAAAACATTCCTGCTGGTTCTCTAAAGCAGTGTCATTTTGCCAGAAAAGGACCATGTTGGACAGTCTGTTTATTGTCATATAGAGAACAATGCCGATGTTTTAATAGATCATTAGTTATGTCTACTTTTAGAATGTAGCAATGTGGAGAGTGTCAAATAATAATGTATCCTACAGAAGTGGGCAAGACCTAGAATGGGAGAAATAAAAGTGAAGTATAAAAAAAATAGATTTTAATTTATCTTACCCATGTCCTTCTCAATCCACTCATGCATCATTCCCTTTACATGCACATCTCTTATTGCATCCTAGAAAAACAGGAGAGCTAGTGAAGGTCATCTGGACAGAAAATAGTTATATGCTACAAAAACATGTATAGAAAAAATTGAATAGTTTAATGCAAAAATCTTTCGTCTTGTGATCCACCTATTCATAAAGTTAGATTTGCAAGTGAGAACAATGATAAAACAGGCCACCCTCTACAATACTGACCCCTGCAGCCATAGGCCAGAAGGCACATATTGTCACCTGTTTATTGGGACAGGTCTACCTGCATTGGGGATAATGGGGGGCAGCACAGCTTCACTTTTCAGTTTTCAGCAATTTCCAGTAAGTTTATCGGATGAGGTGAAGGTGTGCTCTCTTCAATCATCTAATTTTTTTTTTTTTTTGGAAAGTAGATTTTCACTTCACTTCACCTCATTCACTATGCTAAATGAAAATTCACTTTTCAAAGCAGCCATTCACTTTGCAAAATGAACAAGCTCTACCTTTTAGTACATCAACCTTTTAGTACATTTATTAGTTTTTAAGCTGAAAAAATAGCAGGTAGTCCATTTAAATGTTTTTTGTTTTCATGCTTTTGGAAATAAAAGTTTATGAACCACATCAGATTTTGGCCTACTATAACCTCAAAGCATGTATAAAATAGGACACCGCACAGACCGAACCAGTGCCGATAAAGTGCTTTAAATGGTGTAGCCTTAGCCAGCCCTGCTCTGGCCATGCCCTCCCCCTGGGGCTTGGTCACAGACCTCTGTAAGGGCGAAATGCATCAGAGGCATGGCTGGAGCAGCGCTAACTAAGGCCACGCAATTTAGTACAGCTCATCGGCACTGGGTCGGTCTGATCGGCATCCTATATTACACAGCTTGAGACTTCTGGATGAGTGAACTCTGATGCCTGCTCCCATTCCCATAATACTGGTCGGGAGACAATTCAGTCTCAGTTTGGAGCGGCACTTGAAGCTTCTTCATGCTCAAAGCATGTATGCAACACAGATTTCTATGTTTGAAAGCAGGTTTAATATACTGCTGTACAAAGACAAACTGTGTGATATGAACAAAAATTAGACTCATCCAAATACTATCATCATAACTAGAACAGTTGTTGGGTAGTGCAGTTTTAACAAAGTCCTCTAAAGCTCTCTTTTAAAACAATAGCAGCTAAACATTGTTAGATAATATGTGAATTTCATGCTGTTTTTTGCTGACTGAAGTTCTTCTAGATTACACATTCAGTAGACTTTGTTGTAAGCAGACTACATTGCAATTATACTAAGACTCACGGTTGTATCCTTGAATAAATGAGCTGGGTCAAAGTCAATGCCATTAGTGATAAAGAAATCAGTTACGCAGGAAATCAGAGTCATCTCAGGTAGAGAGAAAATATCCATGAACTGTTTCATTGAAGACCCCTAAAACATAAATGTAAACATTGTACTTAGAACCCATTAAACAAGAACAACAAGGTTAAATAAAAATTAAAAAAAAAATCTGTGCTATCTACTGTATATAGCAGCCCACTGGTGTACTCGCATTAGGCGAGTGCAAAAAAGCTGATGACGAGCGTGGAGTCACATCGGAGGGGGGTGCCGTTGGCAGGCGGGGTTGAATGGGAGCCGATTCTCCTCCCAGCTTCCGCTCCTACTTATTCTCTTAGCAGAGCCAGGCATACAGCAAGAGTCGGCAAAGAACTAGATGAGGTGGGGGAGGGGTGGGGGGTTGGACGAGACCTGCAAAAGTTTACTTTTCCTATTAACAAGCTGGTGATTGGTTGCTCTGACTGCCTAGCAACCAATCTCCAGCTTGTTAATAGGAAAACTTAGGCAGCTCCCTGAAAGTCTGTCTGCATTCTCAATCAGTGAAAGTGTCATTCATTGCTTTTAATTTTTTTAATGCTATATTTAATATAGCCTTAAAATATTTACTTAACAAGGCAATAATGATGTGTACAGCGCCCATAGTAGCCAATCATATTTTATCATTTTATTTATCACAGTCAGATCAATGAAATATGCTTTATGTTAATATTGTTAAAGTTTTTATTATTATTTATTTTTGTAACTTAATTCTGCATAAAAAAATTAACAGTGTTATTTCATGGGGATGGTTGGGGCAACTGGTGGCAAGTAACTCTTAAGGCCTGGCTAGCAGCTCAGTACTTGAAATCTTGAGCCCTGTATACCGGATCTAATATCAGCAGCTACATTTATTCAGGTCAAATCAACGCAAATTCAAAAAGTGTATTTAAGCGATAGTTATATTCTAAAGAACATTTCTTTGTTTTCAACAGTGCAGTATTGTCAATGTTTAAAAAAATGTTAAGCCATGTGAGTTTTTAACATTTTAATAAAATTTAAATATATTAGTATATTTTCATTTTTTTTTATTAACTATTCTGGATTGCTAGAGCTAAGAACACATACAGTACCTGTGGAGCATCAATTGGCAGGGGTTAGGTAAAAAGTCCAAAATCTACATCTATGTTGAATGCTAAAGGCCAACATCCAGTAGCTTAGGAATCATTTTCTGAGGAACCATAGAATTAATTTTACCTCTTTCAATGTAAGGCTTAACCACCTGCCCACCAGCCTCCGTGTATTTACTGCGGGAAAGTGGTGCTTTTGTGTGCGAAATGACACACCTGTACGTCGTTTCGTTCAACAGCCACTAGATGGCGAGATCGCGCATTGGCTAGCGGGAAGGTCAATCAACGGGCCCAGCAAATTCGATGTCCGCCGGCCACCCGCGATCATCCCCAGGAGAGGCAGAACGGAGATCTGCCTATGTAAACAAGGCATCGTTTGTAGACACTATAATTTTTGCACAAACCAATCAATATACACTTATTGAGATTTTTCTTTTTACCAAAAATATGTAGCAGAATACATATTGGCCTAATTTCATGAAAAAATTTGATTTTTTTAAATTTTTTTATTGGCTGTGTTTTATAGCAGAAAGTGAAAAATATTGTTTTTTTTTTTTCAAAATTGTCGCTCTTTTTTTGTTTATAGTGCAAAAAATAAAGACTGCAGAGGCGATCAAAGAACTCCAAAAGAAAGCTCTATTTGTGGGGAAAAAGGACATAGATTTTATTTGAATACAGCGTTGCACGCAACTGTCAGTTAAAATAATGTAGTGCAATATCGCAAAAAATGGCCTGGTCATAAAGGGAGTAAAGCCTTCCGGTCCAGAAGTGGTTAAGGTGAAACAGAACCGCTTCCAGCTGGCTCAGTAAACTTTATGTTGGCTATATTCCCTTCTGCTATATGTCCCTGGTCAGCAAACTTGAACTTAAGGCAAAATATGGTCCTCTAAACTCTGCAGCCTATCCAAGAGCTGTGAATTTTTTTTTCACAATATTTTTTGTATATACTGTCACCAGTGCAGTGAAACATCATCATATGACTGGTGTGGTAGTGATCAAGGATACTGACTGGTGATAGTATGCTAAAGAAAAAATTATTTGTTTTCTTTCTTTTTTACAATTTTTTTTTACACTTTGATTGCTGTGATAAGGACTATAACAGCAATGTTTTGATCTGTCATGAAATGGTTACATCCATAACTGATGCTATTTACTATTGTTTGCTGTGATTGGCTTACAGCTATCACATGGTACAGGGGGCTGTGATTGGCCCAGATACCATGTAGTAGCTTTGGGCCAATCACAGCATCACTATAGTAATCACAGCTGTTTTAAATAAAATGTATTCATAACAGCTTTAGCATAGCGATCACATGATCCCCGACTGCTCAAATCGGCCAGGTATCAGGAGCTGCACTGTGCACCCCTAACCCTGGACAGGCTGGATGACATACATGTATGTCATCCAGCCTGCCCCTGCCACCCTGCCGCAGTAAATTTACTTTCACACAGTAAGCCCCTGTTCACACTCAATGCATCTTTGAAATCGCGCAACTTCAGCACGATTTCAAAGCCTCCGGTCAGTGAGATGTCATGTGGCTTTCTGACATCTGTGTGAATGCATGCATAGATATCAATATAAATCGCAAAAACCTGGTGCGCCAATTTGAAAGGTTCCATGTGGGTTTCCCCGCATTCAATTCGCATGACAGGAGAGTGTGACTGGCTGTCAATGGAGCCGGTTCACACAGGTCCAGGGAGGCTGTGATCCGCATTTGGAAAGGGATCTGTGCACCAGTGAACAGGGATGCACCGGACCCCCTGCTGTGAACCACGGTCGCAGCATGTGTGAACCCAGCCTTAAAGTAATAGGTATCTTCACCACCTCATTTAGGACAGCTAGTAAATTTTGCCAATAGGAGACAATCATCAGGCATGACCAAAATACATGCATAAAGTCTCCAGGGGAATAAGTGCAACTCTAGCAAGAGGAGGAGAGATTCAGATCCATCTAATTAGGCCTGTGCGGTGTGAAAAACTGCCCCCCCCCCCTTATCTAAATCATGGGGTGGGTCTCCTCTAATGTCCTGCTTGTGCAAGTGAGGAGTTTTACTCCCACATTTCCAGTGCGACGGATTTTGCCCCGCCCACATTTCCACATTGAACCGTTTTGCTCTGCCCACATTTCCACGGTGACAGGTTTGGTCCCACCCACATTTCCAACAGTGACAGGTCCTGTCCACATTTCCAATAGTGGTAGGTCCCACCCACATTAACAATAGTGGTATGCCCTGCCCACATTTCCAATAGCGGCAGGCCCCACCCACATTTCCAATAGCGGTAGGCCCCACTCACATTTCCAATAGCGGTAGGCCCCACTCACATTTCCAATAGCGGTAGGCCCCACTCACATTTCCAATAGCGGTAGGCCCCACTCACATTTCCAATAGCGGTAGGCCCCACTCACATTTCCAATAGCGGTAGGCCCAAATCACATTTCCAATAGCGGTAGGCCCCACCCACATTTCCAATAGCGGTAGGCCCCACCCACATTTCCAATAGTGGTAGGCCCCGCCCACATTTCCAATAGTGGCAGGCTCTGCCCACATTTCCAAAAGTGACTTGAAATGCCCACATTTACAATAGTGACAGGACCTCCCCGAGGAGGTCAGCAAAGACAGGATCCATATTTCTCTATGTTCTCAATGTGCTGTAGGAAATGAACAGCACCTGGCCCAACTTAATGGCCTTTAACAGTCCACTAAAAACAACCATCATCTAGGACTATTTCCCACCTGGTTTCCTTACTTCAGGGTACTCAAACTGATAAAAATCACACTGCCTGGTAGAAGGGGATCTAGTAGATATCTCAGAAGAAGAAGTCTGACAAAGAATTCTAGAACAGGTACTGTTGGTATCCCTATCAGCTACACAGTGACTGACGCAATTGTTCATTGTACACAGAGCATACTGCACTCCGTAAAAACTCTTTTAATGGCAATGCAGACAGTCCAAACTGCCCGAGATGCCAGGGAGCACCAGTTGATCTTTTAAACATGCTTTGGAAATGCCCCAAGCTGTTTTGGTACTGTCAAGCAGATGTCAATACTATTAAAATAGATCAGGACCCCATTAATCTGAATAAAGGAAGGACGGATCCGGACGAAGTACCATTTGTCTCCACAAACCAACATATAGGGAGAACAACAGGACAATGTCGCCAGTGCCGACAACCTGCACGCAGAAGTGACAGCCACCAAGAAGACCACCTTCCATGATAAGGTAGGCAGGGGAAAACCCCCGAATACTTCCAAAAGGAGGTTTTTGAAGAACCGACTGCACCAAATCAAGGTCCCCAGTTGGTGCGGAGGTCGCACGGAAAATCAGGGCTGTGGAGTCGGTAGATAAATGTTCGACTCCGACTCCTCAGTTTTTTGTACTTCCGACTCCGAATCCTCTGTATTAATATGTAATAATCTTTCGACACTGACTTGGGTGGGTGGCATTGCAGTAACTATTCTGGCCACATCACTAACGATCTCTGGATAAACAAGGATGGCTTCTTCAACTAACAAGATTTCATTCTCCAGCAAAAGACTCTCTCTTTTCATCATTGAAGATGCAATGCCCTCAGCTATTAACCCTCCATTTTTGTTCAGGCGATATAACAGGCTCTTCTATTCCAAGAGGAATTTACTTAGGGTTAGATCATCACATTGCAACCTCTTGGTGACAGTGAAGTGGTGAGAAAGAAGGTTCTCCAGCTCTTTTGTTTGTGTCCACTGGCTTTCAGTTAATGCAAGATTTTCATTGTCCATTTCTTCTATGAAGTCTAAGTTCAAGCAAACGCTTCACCATTAAATAAGTGCTTCCCCCAGCGAGTTGTTTGATCCAAAATGACTCCTTTTCCTGCACATCTTTTCAAAGTTGCATCTGTTTTCGGGGCCCTGGCTGCAACAGTTACTTGCCGTAATTTGCCAATTAGCGTAGCTGCATGGCGATCTTTTAATCCATCTCTTATGGCAAGTTGCAGTGTATGAACAGCACATCGCATATGATGAATAGTAGCAAGCTTCAATGCTTCTTCAACAAAGTTGTCTAAAAAAATGTCAGCATTCTCTTCAGTTTCTAAACTTTCTCCAATACTTGCAGAGCTGTCTACCTCTAACTCTTTTCTTTCATTGATTTTTATTGAGAAAAAGTAAAGTACAAAATACAACAAACATGGTAAAACGATCAGGCTAGACATGGTCCTGAAAACCATACATATAAAATTGAGGAGTACTAACATTCGAGGGGGGGCATATCCATTAACAGACTGTGTTGAGGTCAAAGAGGGTAGTCCAAAGATCCACCCCCAACACGCTATGGGAGCTGAAACAGGATGCAGAGGGTTGAGTTCCCATATAGAGGGATGCAAAGCCCAAGAATAAACCACAGGCAATATACAACAAGGTAAGGCGGAGGGCATCTCTAGGAGGGGAAGTATGAGGGGACACCATGCCCCCAATGGGTGGCGAGACATATGGGTCCTGCACATTCCCCTTCCAGAGAAAGCCCCCAAGAGTGGTAGGGCGGCAAAGAAGGGTGTGGGGGGGGGGGAGTAAGGTAGGATAGACTGGAAGGGGGTAGAAGGGAATAAGAGCATAGGAGGCTCAAGAGGTTAGCTGAAATAAGGAGAGAAAAGAGGAAAAAGAAAGAGGGTCTGGCGGCCAGATCAAATGGAAACCTGTACATATTTAGCCCAGGGTTCCCAGATGGTCTCAAATTTAACCACATTATTATTGATAATACCAGAGATTTTTTCCTGTGACATGATCCAGGAGATCTTAAGTTTGGTTTCCCTGATGGACACCTTGGGTGTTTTCCATGCTCTGGCTATGGTGAATATAAAATAACTAGCATTACCGGTTTTTAACCACATGATGGAGCTATACCATCTGGTTTTTTAATTACATAGGAAGCAGTATTGGAGGAATGTCTGTTGTGCTGTCACCTGTCTGCACTTACCAATCAGGCTACCCCTTTATATTGATCTTCCGCACTAACCAATGACGGCCTGAAGAAGCGTGCGTCACGCACCCGAAACGCGTTGACGTCACACGCCGGCCGCACACCACCCGGAAGAGCCACCGATGCGTTCCAGCTCCTGTCCATGGCGTAGTAAGCCCGCGACGCACGGTACATGCTGCCTCCACGTGGCACGCCGATAGCGAAACGCCGACAGCGGAACGCCAACATCGGGCCTTCATGCTCACCACATCCATCGAAGGGGTCACAGCGGTCTCCCGTCTTAAAGCAGCCTATACAGCTTGGAGAACTAACGGTGAGCTAATGTTTGTTAAGAAACAGGGGATAGAGAAAAGGCAGTGAACACCGGCAGGTCTGGGTCCCATATCCAGTATACACTCATATTTTTGAGGCTGACAATGTGTGGATTACCATGCTTACATACCAGACATAGCCCTGAAGTGGTGTGAGCCTGCGCAGTCAGCAAGTAATACTGCGTCTCTCCCCAGCTCCCGCACCTGGTTCTACACTAGGAGAGACTCTTTTGTGACAGGGTGATCATGTCGGCCTGACACCGTTATCCCCAATTTAAAGTGGACTTTGTTTTTCACTCACTAGGAGTCATTTATCACAGTCCAGACTAATGAACTGATATCACATCCAACCTGTCAGCAGTGACATACAGATATTCCTCCAACTGCATTCCAGCTTTTTGAGGACTTCAATTGAAACTGGAGAAATTCCAATAATTACAATCTATATGAGTTCAGGAATGACATGTATTATTTTTGATTGAAAATTCACTGGTTCATCCTATTTTTTCATCCTTTTTGAACTCTGACTTCCAGAACTCCAATTCATTCAGGGATTTGGTTTATAAGCAGTATGCTGACCCAAAAGGCATATACCATATGTAATATGTGAACTGCACTGTGATGACACCTTTAGTTGAAGTGATTAAGTCATATCTTTGTGGTGCAATTTCTGCAACTGTGGCATGCCGACCAACAGACCCATGACAGAGCAGCATCCATAGATTCCGAATAGGAACGTATGCAGCCTGTATGCCATTCTGTTGGTCAGATCTTCTGGTGTGAATGTGTGGCCGGCCTTGTGTGTGTGAGTCATTGTTTCATGTTGATTGTCGTGTTTGTCGTTTATCTTTCACAATTGAATCTTTTATATATTTTGTACACTGTTCCCCCAAGGGGGGGTTTTAGACATTGTGTCTCTTTGCTCTTCAATAAAGATTTTTTCAAAATTTATACAGTTGGTGTGAGCATCCCTCAATGCAGCCGTTCCAGGGAGCTGTTCTATAGCCCCCATCTTCCTTGATTCTGTTATTGCAATTTGGCTGCGGTGGCTCCCCACGATTTAGTAGAGGCGATCTGGCACATTGATCAGCCTCCAGACGGAGTGTGTCTAGTCAACACAGACACCACAGACTCAAGGCCTGGTGTATATATTTTTTATTCATTCTTTGTTGCATTTTGATCTATAAAGGATCTTCTTTATACACCTGTCTTTTGGAGACACCGTCTAGATTGAAAGAGCAAATTAGACACACTGTCAATCTATTTCTATGAAACATAGATGAATGATTATGGGTTCATAATGTTGTTGATAATTGACCATGCATGGCTTTCTTGGGTAAATGCTTCTTTATACTAACAGAGTATCATTGGCTACATGTAAGCTATTTGGCGTGGCTCTGGGGCAGGCAATAGTGGTGATTATTTTTCATCAATCGTTAAATAGCATTTAAGTCTAGTTCCAGCTCTGAACAGCACAAAGTATGGAATTTATGCTAGGAGACTCCCTAGATGCAGAAATCAGGGCTACCTTTGACAACACTAAAGATACGGAACCCAATGGGGACCTGAAAAATCTGTTTAGGGACCACAAGAAGTTACTTGTGAGGTCCCTTAACAGAAAATGGGATGTACTGTCTTTGGAATCGTACATAACCCAAGGCATTATACCAAGAGGCTTGCGTGAGAGAGTCATTCCAGCCAGGCACTTACACACAGAACGCTTTTTGGAAAAGTGGAAAGCAGAGTGCATTGCCCATGGTACTAGGGTCATGGCGTTAATAGTGGAAGAAGAAAAAATACAACTGGAAGAAATTCAGGAAGAAACGAGAACTATATTAGAAAAATTAGAACCACATAAAGAACTGGAAGAATTCCAGAAGTTAAATGATTTCCTCAAAAAAGAAATAGAGAGAACCCAAAAAATCTAAAAAGTGTTAAGCAGTCAAAATTCCAACGAGATTTAGACGATTGGGCCCGGGGGGAAATCTTTGACCTAACTTCCAAAAATAGACGGAATAGGTCGAGAAGAAGAGGACGGAGTTACAGAAATTATTCTAGCTATGAATCTATGCCCTCAGGAAGTGATGACGATGATCGATCGGTCATTTTTTTAAGGGAAGGTGCGGCGGAGGAAGTTACTCCGCCCACTACTCCAAAGGGAATCTTGAAAAAGGGATCCAAAAAGAGCAAAGGAGGCAAAGAAAAAGAAAGAGAAAAACTAGGAGATCAAGGGAATGTCTGGGAACAACGAACCAGACCACGAAACCGTCGATAATGAGTAGTACTAATCAGTCTATAAATCATGAAGAGATCTCCCTTCCCTTAACTGATAGTTCCCATGACTCAAAAATTATTAACCTGTCTAACTTTGTTCTAAATGAATTCCATACCTCCGTCCTCACCAAGGGCCTCTCCTTTTCACCAACCTCATGCATGGATCACTTCGAGGTATATAAAGACTTATGTCTTTACCTCAGGAAGGTTTATTATAGATTAGTGCATGAGGGAAGGGCTGTGACTTCACATGAATTACAACTAAATACAAAAGAAGAGGAAGCCCTGTCAGCCCTAGAGTCATTATTAGATGAAGCGGGTGAGTCCTCGGAGGAGGATGAGGTCCCTCAAGACGCAGACAAGTTGAGAAAGAGTAATATTAATATACGTTCCACTACCATGCCTAAATTTTGCACTAACAAATGGCTAAACTCTTTTTTAATACTTGTGGAAGAAGATCTTAAACTGGTTGACTGGGACTCACTCTCCTCTGATAACTTAACACGCGATGAAAGAACTGCTTTACGTGACCTTAAAAAGGCAAGTGATTTAATTATTAAAAAAAGTGACAAAGGGGGAAATGTAGTGTTGCTTACAGTTGATAACTATGAAAGAGAAGCATTACGTCTTCTATCAGATAAAGCCACCTACAAAAAACTCCTATCTAATCCGCTACCAGAATTGGTTCTTAATATCAATGAAAAATTGGGGTTTGCCCATGAAGCTGGATTGATTAGTATTAGGGAGAAAAAATACTTGCAGGTGGTTGACTATAACACACCCACATTCTATATCATACCAAAAATACACAAAAATCCAGTGGACCCCCCGGGCAGACCCATTGTGTCTGCCTGTGGGGGTCCACTGGACAGGATTGGTAAATATCTTGACTCATTGATCAAGGATCCTGTTCTGGACCTTCCCTCGTATGTGAGAGATACGGGGGACGTCTTGAACAAGATCAAGGATCTTGAGTTCACCACGGACATCCTACTTGTAGGTATAGATGTGGAGTCCCTCTACACCTCTATCCCCCACCCCTGGGGATTACTCTCAGTATATCATTTTTTGGAACAACAATTTCCCTTAAAGGGTCCACAGAACGAGTTCCTTCTGGAACTACTCGAATTTTCGTTACTGAATAATGTCTTCCAGTTCTCTAACCACTTTTATCAACAAATTAGAGGTACGGCCATGGGAGCCCCATGGGCTCCTTCCTATGCCTGCTTACATTTGGGCATGTGGGAAGAGGAAGTGGTGTACACCTCGTCTATGTACCTCAGCCATGCCCTCACCTGGCTGAGGTACATAGACGATGTGCTCATGATTTGGGATGGTACACCACTCCAGTTGGAGCAGTTTATGTCAGAACTCAATGCTAATTCACGTAACATCCGATTGACCCATATTGCGGATAGGAAAACAATTTCCTTCCTGGATCTAAAGGTTGAGTTTAGGGAAGGTAAACTAGTTACCACTACATTTCGAAAACCAACGGCTGCTAATACCCTTCTCAGGGCTGACAGTCACCACCCAACCAGCCTAAAAATGGGGATCCCAGTGGGACAATTCACTCGCATTAAACGCAACTGCTCACTCGGTGAAGATTATATCCGGGAATCTAAAGAGCTATATGCGAGGTTCCGTGAGCGAGGATATTCACACCGAGTGATCAGGAGGGCCAGGAAAAAAGCTGCGATTAAGGATAGAGATAGTTTATTGACCCAAAAAAAACTAAAGTCAGAAAACCCTAACCAACCACGTCTGATTACCAGATACGGTTGTCATTGGGACAAAGTGAGAAATATACTTCAATCACATTGGCATATATTGCAAAAAAATGAACAACTGAAAAACATAGTGGGTCCACGACCACTTCTGACGGCCAAAAGGGCCACAAACCTCAGTGACCACCTGGTGCGCTCCGAGTTCATACGTATCCCAAAAACTAATTGGCTTACCGAATTGCAACCTTTAAAGGGGATGCACCCATGTGGTCACTGCCAGATCTGCGGCCATGTAACTAAAACACAAGTCTATACTGATTCCACAGCAAAGGTCATCTATAGCATTGAGTCCTTCATAAACTGTTCCACCTCCAGGGTACTGTATATCATCACGTGCCCATGCCACAAAATGTACGTAGGAAAGACCAAAAGGCAATTACGCATTAGAATAGGAGAACACCTCAAAAGCGTGCGTCTCAAGGAAGATACTCCCATCGGCACACACTTTGCCGAGAAGCATAATAGTGATCCTTCAGGTCTGAAGGTAATAGGCTTCTGGGCCCTCAAGATATCCTCTAGGAGAGGAGACTTTGATAAAGTCCTGCTAAAAGAGGAGAAGGCCTGGATATTTAGACTCCAGACTTAAGTTCCTTTAGGCCTGAATACAGAGATGAGCCTTCATATTTTTCTGGAACCATAAAATCCAGGGACTGGTGAAGGGTAGGTGGACTTGGCCCGCTCAGAGAAATTGGTACTTTATAGTAGGAAAGATATGTTTGGGAAAATTCAACTATGGGAGTATAGAGTTTTAACATGGTATATACAGAATAGGGAATATGATCATTCCACTATGTAAGTGGCTTTTCCACGTGACACCATTCGTGTTGCCCGTGAACCAAGTTGGAACATGCACTATGTTTTTCACTTTATGCGGCCCTTTTCTTTCTTGGATATTATGCTATAACTGCTTTGGTTGATTAACCTTACTTTATACCATTATCGGGATTAGTTCCTTCCATTTAAGAAAATAATGTTACAAGTTATCTCATCAATACTTGGTGAAGCTTATAATAGCATTATTATCTATTCTCTCCCCTCTATGGGTTGATGAGTAAAACTCCACCCACACAGCTCTTACTTATAAATTAATCCAAATGATACGGTTAAATCATCTTTTTTTTCTCTATATGCAAAAAATATTTGGCTATGGTTTAGTCGTTATGTCATCTAGTAAATGAAGTCAAATAATAGCAGTAAAACCTGCATTAGGTGATGTAATCAACTTAAAGTAATTCCACCATACCGCTAGACTTTTGTTGATCCTGCCTAAATTGCTATGTTGCCCCAGAGCCACGCCAAAATCAACCAGTGAATATAAAATAACTAGCATTACCGGTTTTTAACCACATGATGGAGCTATACCATCTGGTTTTTTAATTACATAGGAAGCAGTATTGGAGGAATGTCTGTTGTGCTGTCACCTGTCTGCACTTACCAATCAGGCTACCCCTTTATATTGATCTTCCGCACTAACCAATGACGTCCTGAAGAAGCGTGCGTCACGCACGCGAAACGCGTTGACGTCACACGCCGGCCGCACACCACCCGGAAGAGCCACCGATGCGTTCCAGCTCCTGTCCATGGCGTAGTAAGCCCGCGACGCACGGTACATGCTGCCTCCACGTGGCACGCCGATAGCGGAACGCCGACAGCGGAACGCCAACATCGGGCCTTCATGCTCACCACATCCATCGAAGGGGTCACAGCGGTCTCCCGTCTTAAAGCAGCCTATACAGCTTGGAGAACTAACGGTGAGCTAATGTTTGTTAAGAAACAGGGGATAGAGAAAAGGCAGTGAACACCGGCAGGTCTGGGTCCCATATCCAGTATACACTCATATTTTTGAGGCTGACAATGTGTGGATTACCATGCTTACATACCAGACATAGCCCTGAAGTGGTGTGAGCCTGCGCAGTCAGCAAGTAATACTGCGTCTCTCCCCAGCTCCCGCACCTGGTTCTACACTAGGAGAGACTCTTTTGTGACAGGGTGATCATGTCGGCCTGACACCGTTATCCCCAATTTAAAGTGGACTTTGTTTTTCACTCACTAGGAGTCATTTATCACAGTCCAGACTAATGAACTGATATCACATCCAACCTGTCAGCAGTGACATACAGATATTCCTCCAACTGCATTCCAGCTTTTTGAGGACTTCAATTGAAACTGCAGAAATTCCAATAATTACAATCTATATGAGTTCAGGAATGACATGTATTATTTTTGATTGAAAATTCACTGGTTCATCCTATTTTTTCATCCTTTTTGAACTCTGACTTCCAGAACTCCAATTCATTCAGGGATTTGGTTTATAAGCAGTATGCTGACCCAAAAGGCATATACCATATGTAATATGTGAACTGCACTGTGATGACACCTTTAGTTGAAGTGATTAAGTCATATCTTTGTGGTGCAATTTCTGCAACTGTGGCATGCCGACCAACAGACCCATGACAGAGCAGCATCCATAGATTCCGAATAGGAACGTATGCAGCCTGTATGCCATTCTGTAGGTCAGATCTTCTGGTGTGAATGTGTGGCCGGCCTTGTGTGTGTGTGAGTTTCATGTTGATTGTCGTGTTTGTCGTTTATCTTTCACAATTGAATCTTTTATATATTTTGTACACTGTTCCCCCAAGGGGGGGTTTTAGACATTGTGTCTCTTTGCTCTTCAATAAAGATTTTTTCAAAATTTATACAGTTGGTGTGAGCATCCCTCAATGCAGCCGTTCCAGGGAGCTGTTCTATAGCCCCCATCTTCCTTGATTCTGAGTTTGGCTCCCAGGAACATAAAATGGAGGAGTTTCTGAGCAGGTTTAGAAAGTTTAGGGACCTTGACGTTGAGAAGTGCAATTTGTGGAGACTGAGCGATGGGGTGATCAAGTACTTTACGAATGATCTGGAATAATTTATTCCAGAATAGCCTAATCTTTGGGCAGGCCCACCAAGTGTGCAAGTGGTCACCAGATGAACCGCAGCCCTTAAAGCACTGTGGAGAGGCGTTTGGAAACATGGCCGCAGTGCGGGTAGGGACCAGGTACCATCTGGTGAGCAATTTAACATTAGCTTCGATGAGAGAAACATCTCTAAAGGAGCGTTAAAGGCGAAAACCCCAGTCGTCCAGGTCCTACTCCATTTCCAGGTCCCTCTCCCAGGCTAGCGCATATGCAGGTTTGACATCGCTGTTGGATAGTATTGAATAGATGAGGGAAATCCCTCCCCTTGGGTCCCTGGCTTCCGAGCACCAGCGTTCATAAAGAGTGATTTGTGGAGGGTCAGGTTTATCGTCCCATATGGAGTGGAGGAAATGTGATAGCTGGAAGCGAGGGGCATTTTGAGGAAATTGACACAGTGTGGGAAAGAAAGGGGCCCCATGGAGTTAAAGAAGTGTCCAATGCGAAATAGGCCCTTGTTAAGCCACCAAAGGAAGGCTTTGATATTTAGTCCAGGGGGAAATAGGGGGTTGTTAAAAACTTCCTCTAACTCTAATATCTGTTTGTTACCTTCTTCATCTGCGTTCATCTTCTCAATTATGCTCAACATGTTAGAAGCGTTATCTGTCACAACACATAAAATCTGTTCCTTTGTAATTTCAAAATCTTCTAGAACACCCTCCACTAACTTCTGAAGGTAATCACTGGTGTGATGTACCTGAGTGTCCTTTAATCTGAGGGTCCGTGTTATTGTTTTGTTATTTTCATCCACAAATCTAACATTACTAGCAAAATAATTTACTCGGTGACGTGTGCATGCATCCATTTTAAGGAAGACAAAACGTCCTTTCAGAACTTTCTGTAGTTCTTCCTTTTTACATTTGGCCTTCTCAATTATAAGTTTCCTTATACTAAGTAATTAATTATAACTTTTTGTGAATTGGGACATTTAAAACGTACTTTTTTTTAAATTCCAATCTAAATTTAGTAGGAGTAGGAGTCAGTGCATTGTTTGCCGACTCCGACTCCAGGTACCCAAAATTTCCTCCGACTCCTCGACTCCGACTCCACAGCCCTGCGGAAAATACCAAGTGTCACACCCCCTGGAAGAAGGTATGCACCAGGGAACGGGTGGCAAACGGTCTTTGGAAGAAATTTGTCAAAGCCGACACCTTGATAGCACTCAAGGCCAACTTTTGATCAACTCCCCGTTAAGGAATGCCAACATCCAGGCCACCGAGTAAGAGCGAGGGAGAACCTAAAGAGACTCACACCACCACACCACGCAATATACAACTTTCTCGTACGATGATAAATCATCCTAAAAGCCGCTTTCCTCACATTAAGCAGAGTGGGAATCACTGAAGCAGACAATCCCTTGTCCTGCAGCACTTGGCTTTTAACAGCCAAGCCAACAATGCCAGCGACCGCAAGCAGGATGGAAGATTGGCCCTGGAGACAATAGATCCTTCCTGAGAGGAAGTCTCCAAGGAGCGTCTGCGACTAGCCTAACCGGGTGGGCACACTAAGTTCGGCGAGGCCAGTCCGGAGCTACGAGAAAGCCTGTAATCCCTTCCGCCTTGATCCTGCGAAGAGGTCTTGGCAGCAATTTGAGAGGAGGAAGGCCGACAGCAGCTGATACTGACCCCATGGTGCCACCAGTGCATCAGCCAGAGGATCCCAGGAGTGGGCCACAACCTCTGCACTATCCTATTGATGAGACGCCAACAGATCCACGTCTGGAGTGCCCCAACAAAGGCACAACTGCTGGAACACCTCCGGAGGTAGGGACCATTCCCCTGCATCCAAGGCTTGATGACTGAGGTGACCGCCTGCCAATTTTCCACACCTGGAATGTGAACAGCAGAGAGAGCTGGAACAAGGCGCTCTGCCCAACGAAGAAAGCCTGTCACTTCCAAGGCCGCAAGGACACCCTTGGAGCCCCCTGATGAATGACATAAGCCACGGTCGAGGCATAGCCTGATCGAATGCGTACTGAACAGCTGCAGGTGCCCAATCCAGTGAACTAGGCAAAGCCAGATCGCTCTTGGCTCCAGGACATTGATCGGTAACCTTGAGTCCTCCAGGGACCATGCTCCCTGAGCAGAAAAACTGCAGAGGGCTCCTCTCTCTCCCCCCCCACCTGGACAGGCTGCATTCGTGGTGACAATTGTCCAGTATAAGGGGAGGAAGGATTTCCTGCTTGGGCATCAGGGACCACAGCCACCAGATCAGGGACTCCCTGGTCACCGGGCTCGGCGGGATTCTAATGTCCCGAGAGTTTGCATTCTAGATCCATGTGAGAAGGATTGCCTTCTGGAGGATCCTCAAGAGGGATTGAGCGAAAGTGACTGCCTCAAAAGTCACCATCAGTCCCAGAACTTGTATGCAGGTTCAAAGGGACGACCATGTGCCAGACAGCAACAGCTGAACCGCAGCCTGAAGTTTCAAGAGTTTTCCGGAGGGAGAAACACCCTGGCTGAGGACGAGTCCAAAGTCAGGCCCAGATAGTCCAGTCTCATGGAGGGGACCAGGGACGACTTCTGAAGGCTCAGAACCCACCCAAACTCCTCCAGAGTTCTCATAGTGACTTCCAAATTCATCGTCAGAACCGTAGGGGACTCCGCACGGAGAAGCAGATCGGCCAGGAACCCAGGACCGATACAATCTGCTGTCGCAACAGCGCCAGGACCGGAGCCAACACTTTTGCAAAGACCCGAGGAGCAGAGGCGAGACCAAAGGGGAACGCTACAAACCGATAGTGATCCTCTCCCACGGCAAAAACGGAGAACCTGTTGGTGTCCTGCACATAACGGGATGAGAAGTTAGGCATCTCTGATGTCTATGGGGGCCAGGAATCCCCCTGATGTAGGGAAGCCACCCTTGTGCGAGCCGATAAAATCTTGAATTTTTGATTTGCACGGAACCATCAAGGGCCATTAGGTCCAGCCTTGTTGACTGTACTGCCCCATAGAGCGCCAGCAAGCGATCCGGGGACAGCCGTACAGTGAAGGAAAACGTTACTGGAGAAACTCGATCGATCTTGTAACTGGACCGCATGACCTCCCGAACCCAGCTGTCTGGGATCCAGGCCAGCCGCAGGTCCGAGAACCGGCAAAGACGTCCCCCCCACCCCATATACGAGTGAGGATGCACCTTCAGGCTGAGTAGGCCTTGTCCACGGGTCTGGAAAAAACGATCATTGTTTGCCAGACTAGGGTCGCTTGGAGCCACCCGCGGAAGTCTTGAAGGATTTCGTCTCATCGACTACTGTTTGTGAGCCGAAAAGGAGGGACCCCATCTGTGACGAGGTTCCCTATCTTTGTTAGCCTGTGGAAGAAAAGTACTCTTCCCCCCGTGAGACCCATATATAATGTCATCCAGGGGCAACGCCAGACAGGCGACCCCCCTGAAAAAGGAGATCCGTTAAGGCCCCCTCAGAAGTATGATCCGCAGACCAACACTTCAGCCAAGTATACGCCGGATAACCACTGCCCAAACCGACAGGTGACCCAATAAAGGAGCCGTGTCCAGCGCGGCATAGCTAAAATATTGCAGCCCTGCACCAGCTGGTCCAACAGCTCCCCCAAGGCAGGAGGGACTTACTCCTCACAAAGTCACGGCGTTGGAAATCCACCCATCAGGCAGAGTCTGCGTGGCAAGGGCAATCCTAACACTGTTCTCAGTGCAGACCCATGCCAGGGAGTGCAGATTGCAAGCCACAGCCTCCGCCATCCTATCCCCTAGGTCCTTAAGGGACGGGGATTCCTCCACTGGAATAACAATAGTCTTATTCAGCCTGGAGACCGGTGGTTCTACCTTAGGTGGTACAGTCCACTTCATTACCAGAGACTCCTCAGAAGGGTAACGTCTAGCAGCAGCTTAGACACCCCAGGGGAACGTCTCGGACAATCCCATTCTTTATGAGCATGCTAGCAAATTAAGCTGCCCTGGATGGCATGTGAGTGCCAAACGCAACCTGCGCCCCAGGCGCTGCCGCCGCTGCGTCCTCCAAAATGCAGGGTGTCACACACCAAAACCACCGGTGCATCCACCAGTGCCTGTATCTTGCGCGGCAGGGGAGGTAGAAAAGTCATCCTCATTATCCGAGACAGGGTGTGAGTTAACAGACCCAGGAGGGAGACCCACGTCTGCGGCGGCTGAGTCAGACTCAGAATCCAAGACATCAGATGAAGCAGGGGTAGGTGGAGATTCTTTCTGGGCACCTCGCCCTCTCAAGGGCCTCCATAAGGGGGTCAGGTGGGGACACATGGTCTGCAGGGTCCATACTGAACCAGAAGAACCCTCCAGCAAAATTTGCAAAAAATGACAAAAAATAGAATTTTTGTAAGAACTTACCGTAAAATCCTCTGACAGTCGCAGTCTGTTCAGATGTTCTTCACTATTGGGTAATGCGCCCTCTCTGCTGGGAGCGGGCTAGGTAGTGAAAACTTGACAAAAAAAAGAGTTAAACAAAGACACACCTCTAGGGGGCTGTCCCTCTCGACATTACCCTTAGTCATTCAGTGCTGCTCTTCAGTTTCGTAGCAAGCAGTATAGGAAGACAACGAACCCCATAATAGAGGGGCGGGGGCTGCAACTGTCAGAGGACTCAGAAAAAAGAATTCTACGGTAAGTTACAAAAATGTTATTTTCTCCTACGTCCTCTGACAGTCGCAGCCCATTCAGATGTTTTTCACTATTGGGATGTCCAAAAGCAGTGCAGGTGTGAGGGGTGGGAAGACGCAACCAAAGAATGGCAACATGTCAACAAGGCCAGAGAAAACTGAGCCAACAGGGCAACAGAAGCTCAACAGGGGCTAACCCTAGAACAAAAAAAATCACCCCACGAAGAGAAAAAAACATGTCTCTTCAACAAACTGCCGCGCTCAAAACTTGCGGCCAAAGGAAGCATCCGAGGATGCCATCCGTCGAGCTTGTAGAGTTTTTGTGAAAGTGTGCACAGACGACCAGGTCGTCGCTTTGCACACATGAGCCACAGAAGCCTGATGGCGAAAAGCCCAAGAGACACTCACAGCTCTAGCAGAATGTGCCCTCGCAGGGAAAGGAGGCACCTGACCCTTCAGTGAATAGGCCTGAACCATAGTCTGTCTGATCCATTTGGAAATGGTTGCAGCGGACGCAGCCGAACCCTTTCGAGGTCCCTCAGGAAGGAAAACCAGAGAATCAGACTTCCTAAAAGACACCGTGGCTGACAGGTAAACCCTGATCGCCCGGACCACATCCAATTAATGCAAGGCAAACACCTTGGGATGCTTGGGCTTCACACAATGCGAAGGCAACACAATATCCTCGTTGAAGTGGAAATCCGACACCACCTTAGGGAGAAAAGACTGAGTTGGTCGTAGGACCACTTAATCCCTATGAACAACCAGAAAAGGTAAACGGCAACTGGGACAACACAGGCAGAGAGATTTCTCTGATGTTCTCAAAGGGAGGCCGTTGCAATATGGACAAGACCAAATTCAGGTCCCATGGAGGCAAAGGAGCCCTCCGCGGTGGAGCCAGATGACACACCCCTTGAATAAAGGTGTGAATCAGGGAGTAAGTCGCCAAGGGACTCTGTAAGAAAATGGCTAAAGCTGACAACTGGCCTTAGATCGTGCTCAGCGCCAAACGCTGTTCCACACCTTCCTGCAGGGAGGCCAAAACCCTCGCCACCAGGTAATATACGCCTTCCAGGTACGATGGTAATGTTAAATCTTCCTGGAGGTAGCCTTCCGAGCTCTCAGCAAGGTAGGAATGACAGCATCCGTGAGACCACTGTCTCTCAACACCTGGCTTTCAACAGCCACGCCGTTAAAGCCAGAGACCGTAAGGCAGGACGGAAGATCATCCCTTGATACAGCAGATCTTCACTCAGCCGCCAGGGAGGCTCTACGACCATCTGCACGAGGTCCGCGTACAAAGACCGACGAGGCCAGTCTGGAGCTACAAAAATTTCTTGCACCTGTTCCAATGCCAACCTGCGGAGGAACCTGGACAAAAGTGGATTTGGAGGGAAGGTGTAAATCAGCCGATACCGGTGCCAGGGCAACACCAACGCGTCCATGGCGTCTGCCAGAGGATCTTGGGTCCTGGCCACGAACCTTCCCACCTTTTTGTTGAGACGAGATGCGAACAGATCAAACGTCTGGAGTCCCCTAACCGGGCACACGGGACGAAACACCTCCGGACGAATGAGATAGTCCGCCTGCCAGTGCTCCACACCCGGAATGTAAACAGCGAAGATAGCTGGAACGTTTGCCTCGGCCCAAGTCAGAATCACGGCCACTTCCTTGGCCGCCCGGGCACTCCTGGTGCCCCCATGCTGATTGATGCAATCCACAGCTGTGGCATTGTCGGTCTGAACCCGAACCAGGCGACTGTGCAACCAAGTCGCCCAATGGAGCAGGCAGAGTTTGATCGCCCTGAGCTCCAGAACATGTATCGGCAAGTAGGATTCCTCCGTTGACCACGTCCCCTGGGCACACAGGCTGGCTGGCATCCATGGTGATTACCGTCCACAACAGGGGCAGAAAAGGCTTGCCCTGGCTCAGAGCGGGTGACAGAAGCCACCAATAAAGCTCCGACCTCGTGAGACGGCTCAAACATATCATCCTGTCCAGGGACTGTGGATCCTTGTGCCATCTGGAAAGAATCTCTGCTTGCAGAGTCCTTGTGTGAAACTGTGCAAACGGGATCGCCTCGAAAGCTGAAAACATCAGCCCCAGGGACCTCATGCAGGCCAGTAGGGAGGAGAGATTTGTCCTCCGGGAGAAACACTTTTGTCTGAGCGGAGTCCAAGACCATGCCCAGGTAACTCAGGCGGACTGACGAGGTCAGTGCCGACTTCGGGTGGGCAATCAATTTCCAGAACTCCTGGAGCGTCTGAACCGTGACCGTCAGATCGCTTGACAGAGTGGCACACGAGCTCGCCCAGATAACCGAGGACCACAATCCCCCTTTGCCAGCACAGGGCTAAAAAACCTTGGTGAATACCCTGGGAGTCGAAGTTTACCAAAGGGTAATGCCACAAATTGAAAATGGTCCTCTGCCACCGCGAAACGGAGAAACGGTTGATGACCCTCGTAGACAGGGATGTGCAGATACGCATCCTTTAAGTCAATGAAGGCCAGAAAACCTCCTTGATTTAGAGACGCCACCACCGACTGGATGGATTCCAATCCGGAACTTCTGCACAGCGGTTCAGAGACTTGAGGTTCAGAATCGGACGCACTTTTACCCTCCTTTCTGGGCACTGCTAACAGGTTGGAATAGAACCCCCGAAACCTGTCCTGCTGAAAGGCTGGTATAACAACTCTTTGGGCAAGAAGATCTTGCACAGCCCCCTTGAGATCTCGGAAATGATCGGGAGATAGATGGATATTTGATGGAAAGATTCTGTCCGCGGGGCAAGATCGAAACTCGATCTTGTACCCTGAACGAATCAGTTTGTGAACCCCCTTGTCCTGAATTTTGGACAACCCAAGTTCCTGAACAAGACACAGACGTCCCCCCATCTCGGAAACGGGTGAGGGTGTCCTGGAAGGCGGAAGACTGGGCCGCAGCACAGGACTGACCAGTCGTGGGCTAACCAGACCAGGACTAATAGTCATCGCCAAAGGCCTTGAAGAATTTTCCTTCGTCCTGTGACCCTGAGGCACGAAGGGGCCCACTGATATGCCTTGAAGGAAGGGCCAGCCGCACGAGGGGTGATTAATTCTGTGCGGCTCGGGGCAGGAGGATACTCATACCCCCTGTGAGACCCTTTACAACCCTAGCCAGGGGGTCAACAAAAAGCCGTTCCCCCAAAAAGGGATATCACACACAATCTATTTGGAGGCATGGCCGGCCGACCAGCTCTTCAACCCAAACCATGCGGCCGAGCGCAACCTCTACCGCGGATAACCTTTCGACCAGAGGAGCTTCGTCCAGGGCCGCATCACACAGGAACACCATGGCTTGGGCCATACGTTCCACCAGGGCAATATGAGTCGGAGAGGCCGACTCTGCCACCTTGCATGTAAGCACCTTGACCCATTCCGTATCTGTGAAACCAGCACAAAAGCGAACACAGGCATTAGGGGGGAGCCCGCCACCAAATAAATACGGCGGGAAAGACTCCACACGCCCATCCATCGGGTCATTAAACACCGGAGAGTCGTCCACGGGCACCACCGTGCAGTTATTTAATCCAGAAACAGTGTGGTGCACCCCAGGGGACACCGTCTGCAAAAGGATAGCGGCGTTGAAAAACCGCTTAGGCACCGCCAGTGTGAGCTTAACACGGCCACACTGTATGTTCACAATGTTGTTAAACTCCTCGGGACAGGGGGAAACCTGATCCGACTTCTGGGTTGTGCGGAACCTGAAGGAAACCCGCTAACCTGACTGGTCGGGCTCATCATGCAAAATGAAAAATTACAATTTTGAAAATGTTTCTGACAGAGCAAATAAGCAACTAAAGCGCGTTCCCGCGCTGCGGTGAAGGAGGACCCCTCCAACTCCCCTTACTAAGTGAGTGGACTGGAACCCCTCAGGGGGACGCTGTCCGTGGCAACCACATCAGGCTCTGAAGAGGACGACAGAGGGCACCGGCCGGTACTGAAGCGTACACGGTGACAACATTTGTAGCAATGGCTGCAGGCAGAGGTGCTGCGGAAAGGTGCTCCGCATGTTCAGGAAGCGCAAAAAATAGATCAGGGTTAACCTAGGACTCATTTTGGCAGTAATACAAAAAAAAGGGACACTGGCCCTTTAAATCGGCGAGTTCTCGGTCCACACCACGATCCCGCAACTGCCGCTGGAATTCCCCTTTACATTGATTGATTAACTGAGGGAGCAGTGGATTTTTGGGAAAAAAACACCCAAAATGCATTAAAATCCCCCAAATGACAGAAATATGAAAGTGAAAAACGCTCACCCAGAAAATGGCCGCCGCCCTTACTAGGCGGCTGCCCACATCCAAGATGGCACCGGAACCAGTGCCAAATACAGCAAGTAAATGGCTGCTGCCCTCACAGGGAGTCAGCCAGGCTACCCTCACCCAAAAAGGCGGCCGAAAACAAAGGGCGCCAATTTGTCAGGAACCCAGGACCTGGCCACCACGGGAATCTACCAGGAAGACTCTCAGGACAAGGTAACAAGCCCCCACAACCCCCCCCCCCCCATGCAGCGTTTACCGCAGAGCACCCCCCAAAGGGGGCAGGGAGGTAGGGACTGTCCAAACCGGCCAGGGGGGACACTACAGAGACAGCATGTTCTGACATCCCTAAGGAGTGGGACATGGGGGGGGGGGGGGTAGCATCACTCACCATACCACGGACTCCGCTCTGATACGGACCACCTCCCACCCTGAGTGGGGGTGCTATCAGCCAAGGGGGGACGCTGCAATACAGGGCGTTCCAGAGTTGAGATGTCCCGGCGAAGAAAAGCTCTCCACAGGCTTGTCCCCATCCACAGGGGCACCGTCGCGGCGAGGCCTGGGCGGACCACAACCTGTGCACGCTTGCTGGTCAGGCTGGGACACCATAAGGATCTAGATTATCCAGTGCGAGGCCCAGCCTGGCTGTCGCTTGTAGTTCTCCAGAAGGATCCCCCTGACTAACTAGCGATAGTGAGTGAGTGAGGAAAATAAAATCAAAACATTTTTCAAAGAAAAATAAAAAACTGAGACAGGAGTCCCAGCTGGGAAACCTAGTCCTACTCCTAACGCTAGGCAGCAAGAAACTGAAGAGCAGCACTGAATGGCTGATGGTAATGTCGAGAAGGAGAGCCCCCTAGAGGTGTGTCTAACACTTTTTTTGTTAAGTTTTCTTCACCCAATAGTGAAGAACATCTGAACGGGCTGCAACTGTCAGAGGACGTATGAGAAATGACAATTTTACAAAAAAAAACGGTCCCACTGCGCTACAGCGCTCCCCAAAGGTCAGTCACGCCCTGAAGACCCCCAACAGAGAGAGAGACCCCCAGAACCCACTGTCCCAAAATGCATTCCCAGGACATCTGCACGTGTAGCAGCAAGCTCTCCCAAAAGGGAGTGAGCATTGTAATTGCCCAGGGTGAAGGGAGGGGCTCCTCCCCCCGGAAAACGGCTCCAGGCACTCTAATCTAGATTCCCGGCA
Organism: Pelophylax lessonae; assembly: GCF_965119305.1. Classification (NCBI taxonomy): domain Eukaryota; kingdom Metazoa; phylum Chordata; class Amphibia; order Anura; family Ranidae; genus Pelophylax; species Pelophylax lessonae. Next base: position 85,957,152 of record NC_138775.1, on the reverse strand, counting down.
AGAATTCACAGCAAAATGGCTGAAAAAAAATGTACCAAGATGGCTAGACTAGATTGGCTACAAGAAAATGGCAGCGCAAACGAGGACCCACAGGGGGACCCCCCCCAGCCCTCCCAACACCATCAATAGGCAGGTAGGCTGCAAAGGAACTGACCGAGGCCCCCCCACCCGTATGATCGGCCAACAGCGCACCCCCAGACCCCCCATGCTGCCTGAGAACGAGGTCCCAGCCTAAAATCTGTCAGGGAAGGGGGGGGGGGGGGGACATTTACTCACTGTACCAGGAACACAGGCGGGCGCCATCTCCTGACAGGACCCCTTTCCGCCGAAGTGGGGGGGGTTGTCGGCCAAATAGGGACTGCCCATAGGCGTAGCCAGAACTTTTTTTTCTGCCTAGTGTCCTACTCCTGTAGGGGGCCATATAACCCTACTGATATGCATCGGGAATTGCGTCCGTCAATGAACGATAGAGACAATAGAGTTTTTGTAAGGACTTACCGTAAAACTCTTTTCTCTGAGTCCTCCGACAGTCGCAGCCTCTCATACAGCCTTCACGAGTGGGTAATGGGGCCCTCTGCAGGAGCAAGCTAGGCAGTTTGAAATGTTAATAAAAAACTTTCTACACTTGGACACACCTCCAGGGGGCTGTCCCTCAGCCATTATCCTGATCCAGTTACCACTGTCCTTCAGTTATTTAGCAAGCAGTACTGGAAGGCAACAACCCCAAGATCCAAAAAAACAGAGGGGCAGGGGCTGCGACTGTCGGAGGACTCAGAGAAAAGAGTTTTACGGTAAGTTCTTACAAAACTCTATTTTCTCTTACGTCCTCCGACAGTCGCCTGACTCTCATACAGCCTTCACGAGTGGGACGTCACAAAGCAGTGCAGTTGTGAGGGGTGGGAAGACGCAACCTACTGAATACGCAACATGACAACCAGGCCAGAGAAACAACTGAGCCAACAGGGCAACAAAAGCTCAACAGGAGCTAGCCCAGAATAAGAAAGAACCCCACTAGGAAGAGACAGGAAAAAACACGTCTCTTCAAACAACCGCCGCACTCAAAATTCTGCGGCCAAAGGAAGCATCCGAGGATGCCATCACATCAAGTTTGGTAAATTTGGAGAAAGTGGCACAGATGACTAGGCCGCCGCCTTGCACACCTGAGCCACAGAAGTCTGATGGCGAAACGCCAAAGAGGCACTGACGGCTCTAGTAGAATGTGCCTACACAGGGAAAGGAGGAACCTGACCCTTGATTGAATAGGCCTGAACAATCGTCTGTCTGATCCATTTAGAAATTGTCATTGCGGACACAGCCGAACCCTTCCGAGGTCCCTCAGGAAGGGCAAACAGGGAATCAGACTTCCTAAAAGACTCCGTTGCAGACAGGTAAACCCTGACCGCCCGGACCACATCCAAGGAATGCAAGGCAAATTCCTTAGGATGCTTGGGCTTCGCAGATGCGAAGGCAACACAATATCTTCATTGAGGTGGAAAGCCGACACCACCTTAGGGGGGAAAAGACTGATTGGGTTGCAGGACCACTTTATCCCTATGAACAACCAGATAAGGTGAACGGCAAGACAGAGCTGCCAATTCAGACACTCTGTGAGCAGATGTGGTAGCTAACAGAAAGGCAATTTTCTAGGACAAAACAGGCAGAGGTATTTCTCTGATATCCTCAAAGGGAGGCCGTTGCAAAATGGATAAAACCAAATTCAGGTCCCACGGAGGCTAGGGAGCCTTCCTCTGGATAAAAGAAGATGTTGGCGTTAGGCACCAACTAAACCTGTGCAATGGAAGATAAATAAATAAATAGTGATAAATAATGGTGAATTAAAGTGTAGAAAAATTCCTATTCAGGGGCTGCAACTAACCGTGTAAAACGTGTGATTGGATATGATAATATATTCCGCTCAACCAAAATATACTTAAGTGAAAAACAGATAATAGTCATAAATAGATATAAAGTGCATATGCGAATCAAATAAGATGAATATAATCTAAATTTGGTGCAATTAGAGCACCTCCACCTCCCCTTTGACAAAGTCGGAAATGACGAAAAGCTTCAGGGCAGGACCATACGGCAACCAGAATTGATCAACAGTGACGGACAGACCACTCCCGAGAGGACGCCACAAAATCGTGGAGAGCAATCTCGCTCCAAATGAAGATCTGTCGGGTCTTTATTGTGCAGAAGGGGATGATGGAAAAGAGACTGCTGAAAATCTTGCAGGTATCCTGAGAACCATTCCCTGTGATAAGGATACATATAGGTGGATATCTGGAGGTGTATTGGAGGTGCCCCTTGGAAACTTAGCATACTGGTCGTTACTGGCAAAGTACCCTGTCCTTACTTGTGACTCTCTGCCTAATTTGACCCCCTGTAATAAGGGGTCCACCTCATCTGGTAAGCATTTTTGTGCACACCGGGTGATTCTGCGTTTTGGTGGAGGTGCTGGAGTTCATTATTAAGAAGTGCTGAATTTTTTGCTATTAGAATCTTTACTAATCTTTCACACAATTGTGTATACAAAAATTCAGTTTTCTCTTACGTCCTCCGACAGTCGCCGCCCCTCATAAGTCATCACTATTGGGATGTCCCAAAGCAGTGTAGACATGAGGGGTGGGAGACGCAACCGTAGAAAAGGCAAGAAAAGGTAGAGAAAGGAACCTTACACACACAGTAAGAGAACCTTCTGGGCAACGAAAAAAGGCTCAACAGGAGCAAGAGCCCAGGAAAGCAAATAACCCAGGGTATAAACAAATCCAACAGCCAGGGACCCACAAAAAAACAAGGGTTCTCTATGGCACTGCCGCACAGAGAACTTTGCGGCCAAAGGAGGCATCAGCTGATGCTAGAACATCTACCTTAAAGAATTTGGAAAAGGTGTGCACCGACGACCAAGTCGCAGCCATGCACACCTGGGCCACCGAGGCCGGATGCCGGTAGGCCCAGGACGTACTCAATGATCTGGTAGAGTGCGCCTTAATAGGGAAGGGTGGAACCCGTTCCTTCAAAGCATAGGCCTGTTCAATGGTCTGTCTGATCAATTTGGCAATAGTCGCTGCAGACGCAGCCATGCCCTTCCGAGGTCCCTCAGGAAGGACAAAGAGAGAATCCGATTTCCGAAAGGATTCAGTGGACGACAGGTATACTCTGATCGCCCTGACAACATCCAAGGAATACAATGCAACCTCCTTAGGATGCTTAGGCTTCGCACAGAGCGAAGGCAAAACAATGTCCTCATTAAGGTGAAATTCAGAGACCACCTTAGGGAGAAAAGACGAATGAGGTCGCAAGACCACCTTATCCTTGTAAACCACCAAATAAGGAGAGCGGCAAGACAACGCCGCCAGCTCCGACACTCTGCGAGCCGAAGTGATCGCCACTAGAAAAGCAACCATTTTAGACAGCAGAGGCAACGATATCTCACGGATGTTTTCAAAGGGAGAACGCTGTAACACGGACAGAACCAAGTTCAAGTCCCATGGAGGTAAAGGCTCCCTCCGGGGAGGGGCCAAATGTCGCCCACCTTGAATGAAGGTGCGAATTAAGGAATGAGACGCCACAGGGCGTTGAAAAAGAACAGCCAGTGCAGATACCTGGCCCTTTATCGTGGCCAGCGCCAGGCGCTGGTCCACACCAGCCTGAAGGAAAGCCAACACTCTCGTCACCGAATATGAGCGAGGAGAAAAACCCCCTGGACTCACACCAGGCAAAATAGGCTTTCCAGGTACAGTAATAAATCTTACCAGACGAGGCTTTCCTAGCCTTGATTAAAGTAGGAATGACCTCTGGGGAGAGACGCCTGTCTCTCAGGACCTGGCTCTTAACAGCCAGGCCATTAAAGCCAGCCACTGTAACAACAACTGAATCGGAGGAAAGGCATGCCACGAACCTTTCCACCTTGTGGTTTAGCCGAGACACGAACAGATCCACATCTGGGGATCCCCACTTCGCACACAGCATTTGGAAGACCTCCGGGTGTAGGGACCATTCCCCCTGGTCCAGGGTCTGGCGGCTCAGATAGTCGGCCTGCCAATTCTCCACACCCAGAATATGAACTGCCGAAATCGGCGGGACATGAGTCTCGGCCCAAGACAGAATGTCGGTCACCTCCCGGGCCGCCCGGGCACTCCTGGTGCCCTCTTGGTGGTTGATGTAAGCCACCGCGGTAGCATTGTCCGTCTGTACCCAAACAGGACGGCCCCGAAGTCGCTCCGACCACTGGTAAAGACAGAGCTTGATCGCTCTTAACTCCATTATGTTGATCGGAAGGGAGGATTCCTCCTCCGACCAAGTGCTCTGGGCAGACAGGTTGCCCAGGACTCCACCCCAGCCTGACAGGCTGGCATCCGTGGTAATCACCGTCCACAGCAACGGACGGAAGGATTTTCCTTCTGACACAGCCGGGGACTGAAGCCACCACAGAAGATCCATTCTGGTCTGGCGACTCAACGAAACCCTCAGATCCAAGGACTGAGGAAGTCTGTCCCACCTGGCCAGGATCTCTGCTTGAAGAGACCGAGTGTGAAACTGAGCAAATGGGATCGCCTCGAAGGCTGATACCATCAACCCCAGGCACCGCATACAGGTCCTGAGCGACGAGGACTGGTTGTCCCTGAGGGACCTGACCTCGTTTTTAAGCGTCCGGAGCTTGTCCTCCGGCAGAAAAACCTTCACTTGAGCAGAGTCCAGAACCATTCCCAGATAGTGAAGATGAACCGAAGGAGACAACGACAACTTCTGATCCTTGATGGTCCAACCGAACTCCTTTAGCGTCTGTACCGTAGTTGACAGATCGCACATCAGGCTCTGACTGGCACTCGATCTTAACAGGAGATCATCCAGATATCCCAAGACCACAATGCCCTGTGCCCTCAACAGGCCCAGAACAGGTGCCAGCACTTTGGTAAAGACCCTTGGAGCCGAAGCGAGACCGAAAGGTAACACTACAAACTGATAATGGTCCTCCGCAATGGCAAACCAATCCAGAGCTTTCAAGTCCAGGATAGGACGCACCTTGCCCTCCTTTCTGGGCACAGTGAACAGATTGGAGTAAAACCCCCGAAACCTGTCCCGATGAGGCACCGGGACAATCACCCCCTGGACCAGGAGGTCCTGCACCGCTTGATGCAGGTCCTGTAAACGCCCTGGGGTCAAATGAAGATTTGAGGGAAAGAATCTGTCCGCTGGCCGCGAAAGGAATCCGATCTTGTATCCTGATCGAATTATTTCCTGAACCCACCTGTCCGGAATACGGAGCAGCCAAGGTTGGAGGAAACCGTGCAAACGTCCCCCCACCCCTGAAACGGGTGAGGGCGTCCCTTCAGGCAGAGTCAGGCTGAGCCGTCCATGGCCGGACGTTTGGTTACCCGCCCAGGGCTTCTTCTGGCCACCTTGGCCCTTGAAAGGTTTGCCCTTGAATTGTGACTTAAAGGCACGAAAGGACCCCTGAGTGGGTCTAAAGGCGGGACCCCGCTTGCCGCGAAAGGACTTGTTCTTCGGATTCTGGGGCAGCAGAGTGCTTTTGCCCCCAGTGACTCCTTTCACCAAAGTATCCAAAGCCTCGCCAAAAAGGCGAGACCCAGCATAAGGAAAGTCAGCCACTGTTTTCCGTGACGTCTGGTCAGCCGGCCAGCTCTTCAGCCAGATCAGTCGACGGTTAAGCACCGCGACACTAGACAGGCGTGCAGCTAAAGGGGCCTCATTTAAGGCCGCATCGCACAAAAACATGACCCCTTGATGAATCTGGTCCACCATTTCCAGCGTAGCAAGTGGGGCAGAATCAGTCACGAGAGTGCGTCTAAGCACCTTAGTCCAGTCCGCCACCGCTTGAGCCACCATGACAGAAGCGAAAATAGGTTTGAGCATAGAGCCCGCCACCGTATAGGTATGGCGGGCAAGAGACTCCAACCTCCTGTCCGTAGGATCCCTGAACACCAGGGAATCCTCAGTGGGAACCAGAGTAGCCTTGTTTAATACGGCCACAGCGTGATCCACCTTGGGGGCCACGCACCAGTGCGCATCCGTAGAAGGCGCAAAGGGTTACAGCAGTTTAAACCAACTAGGCACCGTGAAGGGGCGTTTTAAACTGCGCCACTGTTCAGTCACTGTGTGATGAAACTCAGCGGGGCAGGGAAAAACCTGCGCCGACTTGCGGGCCCTATGTGTACCAAATGAGGACACAATGGCCGGAGGAGTGGGCTCATCCTCCAAATGTAGTGTTTCTTTCACAGAAGAAATCAAATCATCCATGTGTGTGCGTTCTTCAGGCGACCCCGGGGAAGAATCATCAACCCCCTCCACCTCCGCCTCCCCCTCAGACCCCAGAGGGTCCAGGGACGAACGAGACCCTGAAAAGGGCACGCCAGCCACAGCAGCCACATCACCATCTGAATCAGAGGAGAAAGATAATCTGGGCCTTTTCCTAGCAGCACGTTTAGCCACCAGCACTTGCATTTTTGACACCAAAGACGCCACCACAGCGGCCAAATTAGGTATAACGGGGGGTTCAGCAGAACTGGGGTCCCCCACCAAGGCTGAGGGGAATTTGCTGTCCTGAGAATCCATTGCCAAAACAATGAGTAAGAGTACTGGCCCTTTAAAAGCGCTGCGGATAGCACAGCCCACCGCTATAAGCACTGTATACACAGACCCCCCAAAAAGGGACAAAACTGAGCCAGGAAGGATAGAACAGAGAGATATGGAAGAGACAGTCTGCAGAGCCCCACAGTGTTACCACACCGATCGCTGCTCCAGAGGAAAAGGAAGGGAGGTCACCAGAAGCTGAACTATATGCTGCCAGGCCCAGGGAAAATGGCTGCCCATAGAAGTGAATGGAAGGCTTCGGCAAGATGGTCGCCGACATGTGCTCGGAACGATCTTTCTGCCACACACAAGATGGCGCCAAAACACTACATAGCAAGCTACTGTAAAAGCCCATAGTGAAGCCAGACATGCTGCCGACATCCAAAATGGCGGACCGCGAGGTTTTTAGCCGCAGCGGTCGCCTCACACACAGTCTGCACCTCCCAAACACTAAAAGTGACACAGGAGAGGGGCCCCCACACCACACAGTGCCAGCAGTGTAATAAAGAAGACCCCCGCAGGGATCGCATCAGGGAGCCCCACAAACGCACAGACATGAGGGGACACACAGCAACACAGGACTGCCACCCCAGACAGAGGTCCCCACACAGAAAGTACTTACCTGTACCGGATGGCGTGGAGTGCCTCTATGAACGGAAAGCCTCTGTCCTCAGATGACAATCAAAAAGGACAGATCCTGCACATGCTGATATACAACAAGTACAAAGAGGAGTACTTCACCAGCCCATGGCGCTGTCCATGTGTTCACCTCCTTTGTTTGTATGTTTTATAGCTGAAATGTCCTGGTTGCTGCTGCTCCTCTCTCACTCCACTGGGGGGGGGGGGGGGGGGGGCGGATCAAAACAATTGAAATCTGTAAAGAAAAGCGCACGCAACCTCGGGCAATAACGCTTTAATAAAGGACAACAACACAGTACATTGGAATTGCACTCACACTTTTCCTTTAAGGCAATCGCTTTACAGCATTCCAACAGGAGCTACTCGCTCCTCCCGTCCCTCCAGATGGTGACTCTGCGGTCTCCTCATTCGCGGCTGCCGCCGCTGTATCCCCGCTCTCCTTCACTTCCTGTGTTGCCTGGTCACCGGATGCCGGTTCTAGTGCGCCTGCGCACTATACCAACGTAATTTACGGCGCCTCAGGAGAGCCTCAGCCAAAGCCGGAGCCACAAGTTGTACGGAGCTGCGAGGTGGGAGATTCAAGACACGGGTGCACTGCCTCTGCTGTTACTACGGACAACGTGTTTCGGAGGCGGAGCCTCCTTCCTTAGGTCCCACCTTGCTTCCTGCTAACGCCCCTCCCTATATACCCGGGATACCATCGGCCCTAATTATTTAATTGTGTATTCTTAAAGGGGCCAGTAACCAATAATCCTTATCCACCTTGGCTGGGATGGGAGAAGCAAGGGGCTATCCACTTTTAAAAAACATATATTAAAAAACATATATTAAAAATACAGTTTAAGATACAATTTAAAATACAATTTAAAATTTAAAATACAATTTAATACCAGCGCAGATATTAACCAGAGCTATTATAGATACACGTTTGGATATCACATTCCCTACATAGCAATGGTTGTCTCCTGCTAAAAATACATAAACGTATCCTAAAAGTATATATGTATATAAGACTCTAAGCTACATCAGCATTTCCTAATACCAATAGTCGACGGATCATATTAATTCCACATTATCTCTCATCCATCTACCAGGATAATTTCATAAGTCAGGATAATACACATAATAAATATATAAAAATACTAGTCTCATTAGAATTCAGTAAGATAAGATTCAATTCCATATGGCACATATGCAAATATCAATTAGTATATGAGGATACTACTCCATATAGGCCAACCAAATATACTACACGGCAGTTGTTTATATTTCTCATATATATACACACACACACACACACACACACACATACACACATACATACATATACATATATATATACATATATATATATATATATATATATATATACACACACACACACACACATGAGAAATACATATACCTACACATACCCATCGGTGGTGACACCCTGAGTATCCCCAAATATATATCTATACATATACACCTATTCACATACCCAGCTGCTCAGATATTGTTGTGTGGACACGAATGTGCGTATGCCTCCGTGCACACTTCACAGACACATGGCCTGGCAGGGACTATGTTCCCTACCCTTGGTAACCATGTGTATGTGCATGTGCTGGAACCCACTCTACCATGCCCACACCCCCGTGCTGATATGTCAAATGATCGTGTTGACTTCCAGCTCCTCATTGAGCCCACCCGGCGACATGGACCCAAGTGTAAAGATCCAGAATGTTTCTTGCCTGCACAGGATCGAAAACCTTTCACCTTCTGGGAGAGTCATAGATATGGCTTCAATCCCAAATAGTTCCAGGCCTGCAGTATCCCCACCATGTGCTTTACAGAAGTGTCTTGGCACGCTGTGCTTGTCTTTTTTCTGCTCAATAAACCGGCGATGTTCGCCAAACCTGGTGCGCATTGCTCTAACTGTCCTGCCAACATAAATTAAGCCACATGGGCACTTCAAGCCATAGACCACAAACTGTGTACCACAGCTAATGAATTGTTTGATATTATGGGAGCGCCCTGCAACTGATGTAAAGCTACTTTTGCCATGTTGCATAAATGCACAAGCCTTACATCTGCTCTGCTTGCATTTGTAGGAGCCTACCATATTAAAGAGAACTGGGATAGTGGATGCTCTATTTTGGCATTTCATAATTTTTATTTTGCTTGGAGTAACCAGACTCTTTACATTGCTAGCCCGCCTAAACACCACTTTGGGTTTTTTAGGGAGCACTCTACCTAAGGCTGCATCCTGCTGCAGAATAGGCCAATGTTTCTGCAAAGCTCTCTTAATGGCCCAATGTTGGTTATTGAATTTTGTAATAAACATAACCTCTCGGGGAGCACCGTTCTCCACAGCTGCCTAGCTACTACAGCCTTCTATATAGCGATCTCTGGCTTTTTGTATATGCTGCACAGCATACCCTTTCTCCATAAATTTTTTCTCTAAAATTTTAGCTTGCAACAGATATTGCTCAGTATCTGTGCAATTTCTACGCAGCCTACAGAATTGACTGTAGGGTATGTTTTCTTTCCATTTGGGCAAATGGCAGCTCTTCCAATGTAAATAAGAGTTACCTGCTGAGCGAGTAGCTCCTGTTGGAATGCTGTAAAGCGATTGTCTTAAAGGAAAAGTGTGAGTGCAATTCCATTGTACTGTGTTGTTGTCCTTTATTAAAGCGTTATTGCCTGAGGTTGCGTGCGCTTTTCTTTACAGATTTGAATTGTTCTGTCCTCAGATGACAGGGAATGCCGTCAGCCAAAAAACGCAGGACACTGCAGCACAGGACCGCAGATGTGTCCAGTGAGGTAGCCACCTCACAGGCTGCATCCCTGCTGCGAGCAGGGATGGGTCGTTCATAGCGCCAGGGCGAACCATAGCCGAACGCTCGATGGTGGGCTGGGGATCCATCTGACCCTCTGCCCTGGAGAGCCAGGGCGGCCAGTCTGATTCCCAGCTCCGCATGATCCATCTTCATCCGAAGATCCGACTAAACTAAAGCTGACAAAATAAACAGCTAGTAAAGCAAAGAAAAAACTGACATTTTGCAAATAAAAATCAAAGAAAAGATTAGAAAGGCTGAGACTGAAGCCCCAGCACAGGGAAGCCTAACTACTCCTGACGCTAGGCAGAGACAAACTGAGTTGGGAGGGATTACTGCAGGGGGGTATTGACCAGAGGGACAGCCCCCATGGGTGTGTCTATGCTAAATGCTTTTGTCTTTTAACTAAGTCGTATGCCTAGCTACTCCTGCGGAGTGGAAGTCAATACCCAATAGTGATGATTTATGAGGGGCGGCGACTGTCGGAGGACGTAAGAGAAAAGCTATTTTCAAAAGAAAAAAAAACACTTTTCAAGAAAAAAACATAAAAGAAACTGAGACACTAGGTCCCAGCAGGGAAGGGAAGACCTAGCCTACTCCTGACGCTAGGCAGTATAAAACTGAAGAACAGTGGTAACTGGATCAGGGTAATGGCTGAGAGACGGCCCCCTGGAGGTGTGCCTATGTGCAGAAAGTTTTTTATTAACATTTTAAACTGCCTAGCTTGTTCCTGCAGAGGGCGCCATTACCCATTCGTGAAGGCTGTATGAGAGGCTGCGACTGTCGTAAGGCGTAAGAGAAATATTAATTATAAATTTGTCACCTAGACCAGAGAGTAATTTTAACACGTAGATGAGAATGCCTACGCTGGCTTAATTGCCTTTGTAAACTCTACTTATACCAATTGGACATCCAAGGTAAAGTGGTCACAGATATAGGTTTGCTGATTGTTTGTAGTGTGTGACTAATATATATATAAAAAAGCTCAATAAAAAGTATTTGGAAAAAAAAAAAAAGCCATCTAACCCCATTTCTTCTACCCCCCCCCCCCCCCCCACACACACACACACACACACAAATTCAGGCCTCACCTTTAATAACCTTCCACCTAGAGGGATGGTCACCCAGAGCACCCACATACTGTTCTTGTTCCTCCGATATGTGCCCAAGTGAAGATGCCACCAAGTTAGTGATTTTAATTTAGCCTTTTATTGGCAAATGCAACTTCACATAAAAAGCTTTGACAGCAAGACGTTTTAAGTATTTCTTAGAGTTCCAGAAGAACCATTAACCAGATGTGTGTTGGTTTCTGTTCTTTTCTCAAAAACATATCAATAAAGTGTACTTCTTTTAAAGGCAATATATAGAGCTAGGAGTGAAATGAATGTACTGTTTTTATATTTTACAACAAATACCTTTCCGTAGAAATCGCCCATCTGGAAGAGTGGGATATGTGTGCTGCCCCCATATAATTCTATGACTTCCTCATCTGGAACAGCTTTGAGACCCCTATAAATGGCATTATGAGAAAAGAACATTAACAACTAGGTCAAGGTTCAGCAGATACACTTAACAAACCAAGCAATAGAGAAAGCACAGGGTGGCTGCTGGCACAGGGACAGGCTGGCACGCATTGCCGGATATTCAACATTCCCAGAAGAAAAACAAATACAAAATGTACTTTGTTTTCTGGGAGGTACATTAGTTTCACTAACTTATAGCAGTGTACAAAATGTGGCCCAATTTATCCAGTCCCTGTCTCCAGATAGCTTCAGGGTATTACCACATTAGCTGTGGAAAAACAAGATCAGTATCTTTGGCCAAATAACAAATGTAATAAAATGTAACACTTCTAATGACTACCATACAATGATTTCAAACTGGCATGCCCAGACCAGATTTCAGAATTTTAAATTAAACCCTAATTTTGGCTACGTTCCTGTGAACACAGGCTTTATTACACACTGCAACATTTCAGTTTTACAATTGTTTCATATGATCAACTCTTGTTGCAAGGACATCAGGCTTGTAAGCAAATTGTCAAAAACACATGACTCACCAGACAGCAGCAGTCTGGGTCATTATATATATCATCTGAAGAGGGCCCTGTCCTACATTTGAATCATTGGATATGGAAAGGTTGGGAGACAAGGATTTCGGGCACTAAATTTTTATAAAATTGCTTTTTATTAAACAAACATTTTAAAAACATCTAGTGATACAAGCAGATGAAAGAAATCTACATTGAACATGAGACCAGAAAACGGTCGACAGTATCAGATATAGTCTTGCATGAGGTGCTAGACCTTCATATAGTGTAGGAACAGTTGTGTACAGAACAAATTGTATTATGCATACATCCAATGTAATATACTTCAAGGCAGACAGAGGCTGCCGGCGGACACCTCGATGCTCAGGGTGCCAGTCAGCAGGGTCGGCCGAAGTTTACAGTAAATATATGGTATACATTACTCATGACAGTTTGCTCAACATGTTTCGCCTTCTCTGTGAAAGCTTCGTCTGGAGCTTAATAATTGTTTTGTCTGTGTAAAAACATAAGTAATTTTAAAGAAACAGAATGTATTATTTACTACATATTCCATAAATAAGAATAATGCATATTATATGTGATATACAATGTCAATGTAAAAGAAAAGGCATTTCGCACATATGATATTACTGTTCTAGCCATCAGGGGGGGGGGGGGGGGCTCAGTGGGTAGGCAAGAGGATAGCCATTGGGACACATGTGGGGACACACACCGTATGAGATGGATAACATTATTTTTTAGGCACCAGTATATATAAATGATAAAGAAAACATATCTGTATAGGATATGAACATACCTGTACATTGTATATTCTGAACTTTTTTGGTACTGTAACGAGGAGGACTAAAAGACGGTCACTGAGCTCATAAATGGGGGAGCCGATGTTCACAAGGAGTGTAAATACAAACGCTCCTGTGTGTTTGTATCTGGGTTGGATATATAAAGTGCGCTAGTTATAATATGTCAAACCATTATCGGTAGAAAATAGCCACACCCGGTGCATGTTGATACACAGATAGGTGAGGATAGAGTTGTTTGTATATAAGAGAGAGAGAAACCCATTAAAGAAAGATGCATGGACATATACCGCTCACAGGGAGGGAGCTTCTACTTATGTCATCATATACCGCAATAATTAGAGGTTTCTATGAGAAGAGTTCCAAAAGAACAATTGCCCAGGTACAAGTCGTTTGTATGGTCCCAAGTCTCCATACAAGCAAAAACATAGGATACATTGATTCCCTCATATGAGGTGCAACATTATTCAGCCTTGGGTGTATAATGGGTTAAAAGAATTACTTTTGGTACCGCATTACTCTCAATGAGCCCAGCGGTGGTAGTCCATGCATGTTTCAAGATAGTTTGAAAATCACCAATAGTTACATACGAGTGTATTGGGAGCTCACTAGTAATTAAAGATGCTCACCGATCCTGCAGAATACTTTGTTAAGATAGAGATAGGTTAAACCTGCCTTGTAAGTGGCAGACACTGTTAAATTGAAAGAGGATTGAATACAAAGTTGTAAGTAAAATGGTGTGCATAATCCAAGAGATAGCGAAGAATATATAAGTTTGTCGGCTTACCCTGATGAGCCAAATTCCGTCATGAATGTCCTCCCCGGATGGGGAACCGCCGCCATACTCGGACGCTTGTATGGCGCCCTTTTATGGCGTGGGTCCCGGGCGGTTCGTCAGAACGACGTCGCCACCCCGGCCACACCCCCCGGAAATGACGATGCGGCGTAGGCGGAAGTGACTCCGCTACGGCCACTCGTAGCGCTCCGAGAGGTTAAGTCAGACTTCTAGAGCTGACAGGCTCCAGAAAGTCTGATCTGGTGCCACAGGAAACAATGCTCCTGGGAGCGGAAGTCCACTGTGGCTTACCAGGCCGCACATATATCACCGGATTGGCTGAAAACTCTAGCGTCCCACAGCGCCCCCCCAGAGGTTACTAGCATGGCACACTTAGATACAAAGCATCTGCAAACACATAATGACAGAAATACATTAATCTGAGTAGTAATTACAGAAAAAAATATCTACATCAATGGTTAACAAAGGGTGATAAAAACAAGAAGATCCAAGAATATAATAATGTATTACATTCTAAAGGAAGAAAAAAGAGAAAAAGGATAAATAAAGTATATTAATAAGGGAAAAAAAAAAAGAAAAAAATGTGATAATGGTGTATCTAGCACCCAGGCAAATTGGTGCTTAAGAAATGGAAGGATAAACTTCGGCCGACCCTGCTGACTGGCACCCTGAGCATCGAGGTGTCCGCCGGCAGCCTCTGTCTGCCTTGAAGTATATTACATTGGATGTATGCATAATACAATTTGTTCTGTACACAACTGTTCCTACACTATATGAAGGTCTAGCACCTCATGCAAGACTATATCTGATACTGTCGACCGTTTTCTGGTCTCATGTTCAATGTAGATTTCTTTCATCTGCTTGTATCACTAGATGTTTTTAAAATGTTTGTTTAATAAAAAGCAATTTTATAAAAATTTAGTGCCCGAAATCCTTGTCTCCCAACCTTTCCATATCCATTGTAAGCAAATTGACTGCAGTATTTTAATAAGTGCGTTTAAGTTAAACCCTTCTGGACCGCCCCACGCAGATATACTGCTGCAGGGCAGTCCTCCTGCGTAAAATCACGTGATTTTGTGCACTGGGTCTGGGGCGTGTGCCGCCGGCCACTTGCTGTGATTGGACACAGTGGGAGCTAATCAGCAGTTCCCGATGTTCACCGGCACCGCGAGATTGTTCTCAAGAGAGGCAGAATGGTGGCCTGCCTATTTAAACAAGCAGACCGCTGTTCTGTGAGAGGGGAAGATGGAGATTTTGTGTTTCTGCTAAGCAGGAACACGGATCTCTGTCTTTCACTAGTCAAAGCACCCCCACAGTTAGAAAGAACTACATAGGAGCAGATTTAACCCTTTGATCACCCCCGATGTTAACCCCTTACCTGCCAGTGTCATTAGTACAGTGACAGTGCATTTAATTTTTTTAGCACTGATCACTGTACTGGTGTCACTGGTCCCCAAAAAGTGTCACTTAGTGTCAGATTTGTCTGCCACAATGTCGCAGTCCCGCTATAAATTGCTGATCGCCGCCATAACTAGTAAAAACAATTTAAAAAAAGAAAAATTCCATAACTATATCCCATAGTTTGAAGACGCTCTAACTTTTGAGCAAACCAATCAATATATGCCCTTTGGGGGTTTTTGTTTACCAAAAACAAGTAGAAGAATATATATTTGCCTAAACTGATAAAGATATTTGATTTTTTACATTTTTTATTGGATATATTTTATAGCAGAAAGTAAAAAACTGTTTGTTTTTTTTTCAAAATTCTTCTTTTTTTGTTTATAGCGAAAAAAATACAAACCACAGAGGTGATCAAATGCCACCAAAAGAAAGCTCTATTTGTGGGTAAAAAAAGACATCAATTTTATTTAGGTACAGTTTCGCATGATCGCACAATTTTCAGTTAAACTAAAGCAGTGCCATAATGCAAAAAATGGCCTGGTCATGAAGGGGGTAAACCTTCCGTGGCTGAAGCGATGTGTAACTATGGGCAAAATCAACAATGAAATATAAGATATACGATTGAGTCCCCCCTGCTGCAACATGGTTTTCTTACCCATTGATCCTGCTAGTGGAGCTGGTATTATAAAAGGGTTACAACGCTGTTCCATCTGCAGTGTAACTGCACAGTAGTGTTGTCAGCCTGTGGAATAGGATAGTATTAAATGCTTCTGTATGACAGCTGTGGCTCTCATAGTCACAGCACTGAAAGTATAGCATCAATTAAAGTATCAATAACTAATAAACAGCAACAATGCTGGAGATGGCATACACCTCATGAGAGGTAAATATTTGTTACACAGCATCTGCTTTAGCCCGAATTCACACTGATGCGGTGCGGGACACCACATGTAATTCGCACAAGAACCGCAGTACATTCCTGTGCAAATTACATGTGGTATCTCTGGGGTGTTGAGTCATTTGCAACAAACTTGTGCAGGATTTTCTTTTGTTCGCACCAGAATCAGAACACCCATGCGATTAGATTCTGCAAATCGCACTGTGTTTTGCAAACTGATTGTGGGGTGTCATTAACTTAACATACACTCCGCAATCAGTTAACGTGAACAGTTTGCAATTTTGATGTAGTGCGGATTTGGAGAGAAATCGCTATGAATTTGCACTGCATCTATTGTGCCCTGAGCCTCAAACTCTAAGCCCTGGTTCACACCAGTGCGGCCCGGAAGCCGACTAGAAGTATGATTTCACGTGCGGCCTGCTGACATCTGTGCGACTTCATTTAACAGATGTCAATGCATGTCGCACTGAAATTGCACAGAAATAGTGCAGGAAACTTTTTAAAAGTCACGGTGATTTGAATCTCAGTGATCTGAACGTTTCCATTGCTGCAAATGAGGTGCGACTTGTCATGCAACTTTGAACTGTTAAATCGCATGACAAGTCGCAGTGGTGTGAATCAGGACTAAATTCCCCTTCCAATTACCAATTACAGCAATAGGTGTTTTTTTTTTCTTTTAGGAAAACAGGTTTAAACATATAAATGTAAGCACTCTTGTCAGTGTTATAAAATCTCTCTGTCCCTGTAACTGTAACTTTGCTGGACAGTTTGACCCGTTAAGGAAACGGAAAAGTAACAGATCTACATGCAGGATCAAAAAAGGTAAAAAAATTGTTTTGGGGGGGAGGGGAAAAACTGCAACTGCTGTGGTAATGTAATTGACAGCTTGCAGACTGCGTCATATACAGTATATTATTTTTGATTTTGCTCACAGTTGAAATTTTGCCTCTACAGTGCTCAGGAAGCAGAATTTAGCTCTTTCTGAGTTTCTCTGAGCTGGTTTTCCGTTCACCATTTCTACATAGTTGCATTGGTCCATACATTTATTAAACAGGTTCTGTTTGAATAAAAAAAGGAAAGAACCCTCTTCGGTATCTAATGCCATGAAACACCTGCAATGCTCCTTTTGGCTAGCAATCGTGATCTAAAGCAGGGTTTCTCAACCTTTTTTCAGTCAAGACACCCTTTAAAGTTAAGCACAATATGAAGGTACCCCATTCTAAAACTAATAGTTTTTTTTTTTTCCAAACAGTGAGTTTATTGAAAACTTTAGTGCAGTACAATCAAAATAGCTCAGTAAAAGAGAAACTGAACAAGTACAATACACACAGTGTACAGTAAATAAAGATTGGGAAGGGCAACAGCCAAAATGCAGGTATACAGAGTACAACCGGTTAGTGCTAGCCAATATAGGTTGGTAGTGGTGCATGAAGATAAACAAAGACAGAAACCATGTAAGGCGGGCAGTGTTCAGAACAAACTTATACATTAGTGTCTGGACAACTCATCCACCTGTCCCAAATTTTATCGAACTTGGCGGGACATCCCCTGTGTTTATAGAGCAATTTGTGAAAGGGAATATTGGTATTCACCTCACGTATCCACCTAGCCAAGGTTGGGGGATCGCTGCGCATCCAAGTCCTAGCTATCAGTTTCCTAGCCACAAACAGCGTCTCCTGCAAGAATATGGACATAAACTTATTCATATCCCCATCAGGGTATATACCCAGGAGACACTGCTTGGGGTCCAGCTGCAGCGGAGACCCCATCTTGTCATGTAGAAAGGCTACCACCTGTTGCCAGTAGCCCCGGAGCTGTGAACAACTCCAGAGCAAGTGGAAAAAGGTGCCTCCAGCCTCCTGGCACATTGGACAGACAGGATCGCAATCAGGTTGGTATCTGGACATCCGAAGGGGTGTGAGGTAGGCCTGATGTATAATAAACGTCTGGGTAAGTCTATCAGACAATTTCAGGGGGCACCTTCTGACAGGTCTCTAGTGCCTTCCCCCACTCCTCATCCTCAATAGGTCCCACATCCCGGGTCCAGCGAGTCTTAAGCCCATAAGCTATCTCAGTGGAGGAGGGCTTGTGGAGTTCGGCATAGAAAAGGGAGATCAAGTGGGCAGGCTCCTGGCACTTGATCAGCTCCAAGAGCAACACAGATTCCAGGTTAGGCGGAGCTGTCGAAAACCTGGTGCGGAACGCGTGGGCCAGCTGTAAATATCTATAGTGCATATGGGCTGGGAGAGAAAACTGCTCCCGCATGTCAGCGTAAGACCTTAGGGCGCCCCCCGCCAGGATATGTTTCAGGAAGAATACACCCCGCCCGCTCCACAATGAGGAGTCGAGAAGCATGTAGAACCCCTGAAGTAACTGCAGTTTGTGCATCACCACCAAAAAACTAATAGTTTTATATAATGCAGCAACATCCACACACACATAGGACACCCAACCTTTTATTCTTTCAAAGCAGGGGAGGGGCAAACAAGGATGTTGTGCATGTGCCTGATGTCTTCCTTATCAACCAATGAAATAATTGGTTGTTTGAACACTGGCAGCTAGAAGGGTGTAATGGTGCACAATAAAAAACCTTTGGCATTGTATAACTTAAAGGCAGGCTTGATCCACCTTCTGACTTGCATACAAATTTTGGGCAATTTTTAGGCATTTTGCCAAGGCACCCCTGAAGAAACCTCAAGGCACCCCAGGGAGCCTGGTCACCCTAGTTGAAAAAGGCTGATCTAGAGTGCCTAGGCTATAGGTCAGATAAGGGATTGTGTTATTCATGGCAAAGTCAATACATTTTGACAGCACTGGAAAATGTACCGTATTTTTCCTTGTATAAGACACAAATTTTTTTCTAAAATCATCAGTCTGAAAATCGAGGGGCGTCTTTTACAGGGACAGTCCGCCGAGGAGAGAGCTACGTGGGTGCATAGCTGTCCATACCTTTTCAAAGAGGCTTCCTCCAATTACAAGCCTTGTTACTGACGTCAGCTGATGCCCTAATTGGAGGTGGAGAGTGCCCAGATGTGATCCCGTTGGAGGTGGAGAGTGCACAGACGCAACAGGAACCAAAGCGTTCTGTGCCCATAAAATTGTCAGAAAAGAAAAAAACTGAATACCAGTAAGCGATAGTCTTATTCTGCAAAATTCAAATTGAATGTAATCAGCTATGCAAAAGAGCATAGGAATAGAGCTGCAGAGTAGGGCTGGGCGATATGGCTGAAAACTGTATCACGATATCAGTGTTTCATATCGGTCGATATCGATAATTATTGATATTTTTTATTATCCATTTAAAATAAGGACCAGGAGAAAAATGTTACATTTAAACATTTTTATTTTAAACAACCTTCCACTGATCATAATCCCCTCAGTTCTTAAGACAATAAAATGTCAACACAACCATACTTGCTTCGCGTCCTCTGTTTGCTTCCGACGAAGAAGAAAAAATTAAAACAGAAGTATGCAGCGCTTGATGGAAAACACAAAAACAGGCAATCACTGATATATATATAGATAAATTTCCACAATGTATCAGAGTGAAAAAACAGTAGAAGGAGAGTCCGTGGAGAGGAAAAAGTCCAATAAGAAGCTCAGGTGATAAGTTGAAGAGATGTGACCTCCACATCCAGGTAAAATCCTGCGGGGATCTCTGAATGGATGGTGCGGTAGCTGCAGCCCGGTCTCCTGCGATGTAAAACAGGAGGACACTACAGAGTATCAGTGTTGCCAACCGTCCGTATATTTACGGACAGCCCGTAAAATCAGGGCACTTTTCTCCTGCCCGTAAATGCCCGTAGCAGGAGAAAAGTGCCCGTGAAAAACGGCAACGATCGGCTCGGAACTGCGCATGTGCAGTTCCGGAAATGCCCGAGATGACCCGATCATTTCCTGTTTTCGGGCAGGCGGGCGGAGCCCTGGCCAGGGGGGGTGGGTCTGGCTGCTGTCAGGACTCAGAAGATGTGAGTGCGGCACGCCTACTTGTGACAAGGCGCCGCTGAGTGCTGCTGATTGGATGTCATGGCGCATTTCCCGCCACACCACCGCCAGGCGCCAGAATTTGAAAATGTGGAGCAAAGCTGAGCTTAAAGTTGAGCAGGCGGCCGCGGCGGCGGAATATGGAGCCTTGTGTCGTCGTGGTGGAGTCTGGAGAGGAGACAGTGTGACTGTGCTGCAGGACGGAGTCGGACACGGCCAGCATCCATCCACAGTCACAGAGGGAGTCACAGACACCAGCTCAGGAAGGCACAGGTCGGTCAGATAAAGGCATAAAGGCAGTCTTTGCTGTTCAGAGCTTCCTGTTAAGTTAATGCAGCAGATAGATTTATTTTGTGTAGATGGACCTGGGTTAATGTATGTTTCAGTCATTTTACTAAAAAGAATGTTTGCTCTGCCTCTGGCAAAGACAAATGTCAGAGCTGAAGACAATTTATTGTATTAGAAAGGAGCTTTTAAGCTACAATGTAAAACCATTTTCAGCAATCATTAGGCTTTTAAATTGGGAGAGTGGTTTAAGAGTGCCCAGAGAAGAACTTTAATTTAAAAGCCTAATGCTTGCTGAAAAATTGTTTTACATTGTAGCTTAAGCCTCCGTTTCCACTACTGCGGCTACGAAGTCGTGCTACTTCTAGCGCGACTTCGTAGTGTAAGTTGTTTGCTGCTTTCAGTGCGACTTGTCCCTCATTATAGAGGGAAGTCGCACTGAAGTCGGCCCAAAAGTAGTGCACGAACTACTTTTGAAGTCGTCGCGGCAGTGAAAACGGGCCGAATTGAAATCAATGGCTTTTGACTTGCTGTGCGACTTGACATGTGTCAAGTCGCACAGCAAGTCGCAATAGTGGAAACGAAGCCTAAAAGCTCCTGTGAGGAGAGAGCTCATCTCAGCAGAGCAGACTGGCTGAGGAGATTCACCTTTTGGGTCCCCCACCAGTCTCTTCTATTGCTGACTAAACCAAGACAATTTCATTAAACTTTTGTTTAACTTAAACACATTGCTAATAGCAGTATCTACATGTTTATAGTTTAATTATTCATATTTGCACAGTTTAGCACTGAAAACGGCTATTTTATGTACATTTTTGCAATGTCAGTAAAAAATTGGTGCCGTCCGTAAATTTTTGGCATTCTGCCAGTAAATTTTACTCCGGGGGGTTGGCAACACTGCAGGGTATACACAGAGCGGACGATCACAGGTCCCCTACCGGTTTCGTCAAAGCGTGACGTCATCAGGGGGCGTGGTTCAGGACCGCCGATCACCCCATTAAATGGCTGCAAGAGTCGGAAAGGGAGGAGCGGCATCTGATCCAGCCAATCACCTCCCCCACCGCTAGCGCCAACCGCACATTGCTAAGGACAGAGGAAGCGTACCTCGGATGAACCGGAAATTAATCCAGGACCAATCGAAAAACGCCTCCAAAGTCCCAATGAAAATCAATCAGTACCTAACCGCTATCCAATCATAGCCTCCGAGCAAGTAGGCGGCAACTTCCAACTGTAAAAAAGAGAAAAAGCAGGAGGAATAGAAGCCGACTTGCAGCGCTATGAGTGAGACTGCTTAAGGAAAAATATTGAACGTTTTATCGAACAATTTTTTTATTGATATCGATCACGTGTCTATCGCGATACATATCGTTATCGTTTTATCGCCCAGCCCTACTGGAGAGAGACAGTTTGGGCCTCCTCCCACTGAGTGTATGATCAGACAGTGGAGAAAACAGGAAGAACTCCTTCTTAATATGTCAAAAAAGAAGAAGGCCTTAAGAGAAAAACCAGCAAAATGGGCAAACTTGGAGCAGAGGCTTAAGACTTGGATTATGGAGCAGCGCAAGAGTGGCTTATGTGTGTCAACCAAGCTTATTCAATATCAGGCAAGAATGTTTGCAAGCAAAATTACCATTTTGATTTTACAGGAAAGGCAAAATGGTGTTCAATTTCATGAGGAGAGAAGGGTTGGCCATGAGAACACGAACAAAGTTAGTTCAGAAAATGCCACCAGTTTGTGAGGATAAAATCCAAAAATTTCACTCCTATGTCATACAAGTTCGGAAAAACTATGATTTTGAACCAGATTGCAAAAATGGATGAGGTGCCTCTCAATTTGATGTGCCTTCCAACAGAACTGTTGATGTGAAAAGAATCAAAACAAGTGGCTATGAAAAGGCACACTATACCGCTGTGCTTTTATGCTGTGCAGATGGTACTAAACTGCCTCCTATGCCTATTTTTAAGAGAAAAACATATCCTAAAGAGACCATACCACCTGGCATTATTGTGGTAGTATAAGTTCAAGAGAAGGGATGGATGAATGAAAACATTACGGCCATTTGATTTGCAAAGGTTTGGTCCAGGAGACCTGGAGGGCTCTTAAAGAAACCAGCTCTGCTTGTCTTTGATCAGTTCTGAGCACATTTAACAGAAAAGACAAAAAGGGTTGCATCAGATTTGCGAACACACCTAGCAGTTATTCCTGGTGGACTTACAGGTCGGCTACAGCCACCAGATGTTTCAATCAACAAACCATTTAAAGCCCTGATGAGAGAAGAATGGAGTAGATGGATGCATAAAGCAGGTGATAACTTGACACAGACAGAAAAAGTGAAAAAAAAACAATCATTACTGAGGTCTGCAATTGGGTCCTAAACTCATAGTATAGCGTCAAACAAGAGGTGATTGGGAAGTCCTTCAAGAAATGTGAAATAAGCAATGCCATGGACAGAACTGAGGAAGATCTCACAAATATAGACAGCAACTCAGAAGACAGCAGTGATGAAATAGAGAAATTGAAACTAATAGTGAAGAAGAGAGCAGTGATGCAACAGAGGCTGAATAAAGTGATATGCTGCATAATATCATAGTACGGGTATGTAAATGTCACCTGCAGTAAATACTAAAATAAATTGTGTTCGGTTTTATGTTTAAAATATTGATTTCTTAAGTTTGGGTTGGAAAAGTGGTAGTCGTCTTATACATGGGGGCGTCTTATACAGGGAAAAATACGGTATCTTGTGGGAACAAGCCCTTAGTGTGGGCCCTGGTACCTGTGTTCTTCTACCTACTAGATAACAGTGCAATTACCTGTATGCTGTTCCCAACTGGATATAATGGAAGGCATCAATCTTCATCAGCAGACTCTGCCCAGATACAGTATAAAATGAATATAGTGCATCTATTTGATAACAGCACATATGATACAACAGTCTGAGTATACAGCAAAAGCCAAGCCTGTAATATAGATAGTAGTAGATTACTAAAGTGAACCTTAGTCTTTATAAGTGTGTTGTATACAAAATAGCTATGTAGTGTCACTAAACCCACATCATAAAAAAACTATTAATAAATGGTATAGTACATGCTCTGTTCATACTCACTCAGTCACTATGAGATTCGGTTTCTGTAAAAAACCTGGTTGATCCCGCTGTTCTCTTCAAGTCCTCAATTCAGCCAGGGATTTTGCAGCTGTGGAGGCAACTCTGCACATGCTCTGTTTTTAGTGAGTTTCTATGCTGAGCATTTCCACCCTATCACATCTGAGCAGCCCATGTGACTAATGAGTCACACATGTGGGCGTATACACAGTGGAAAATGACAGCCCACTCCCTCCCTCCTCCTCCATGCCCACTAACCAGCTAAACACAATAGGGGCGGGATTTTTTTATGTAGATTAATGGAGGCTGCACCTCCCTCTTATTGTAAGACACAGGCTTGAAGAAGCGTGACACAGCCTGTGACTGGCAAAAATCCTTTCACACCATGTTACTGCCAAAAAATTATAAAGATTTGATTTCAAATATATATTCATATGACAATTTAAAACAGTTTATTGATATTATTTATTTATTTTTACTCTGTATTCCAAAGGCTGTTTTTATTTTGAACATGTGGCCAGCAGCACTAGAAGCTCCTCCTGCTTATGTTTCCATGCAGACAGGCTGGGAAAGAGCTGGGTCATGTGACAGCTGTATATTGATTAGGAAAAAGGTACTTAGATTTTTTTAAATAATATAATTACAGCAGGGTTCAAAATTTAAAGTCCTGAGCTACTAGCCAGGCTTTAAGGGTTACTCGCCGCCTGTTGCCCCACCCAACTACCCTGCCCGTACCTAATTTTGCCTCTGAACACGCCCTCATAAAATTACACTTTATAATGTTTTTGCATGAATGCAGAACTTACAAAATAAATATTAATATATTTAAATATATTTAAATTTTAATAATCACTTTATCAGTGCCGCCTCATCAATGCCCATTAATGAAGCCCAGGGCTTGACAAAACCCAGGCGCCAGGTCGCAATGACAACTGAAAATCGTGTCCTGGCGCCTGGGTTACACCACAGCAGTGGTCAGGATCCTCCCATGTGGCCCACCCGCGGGTGTGTGGACTAGCGTCGGGCTGGCCGATCATTGAGACCGAGGCTTTGCAGCCTGCTGAAGCACGATACACGTGCCTATGTGCCCTCTGGTGGACTGTGCTGTGAGGAGCACGGCTTGCTCTCACTGCCTGTCCACCTCCGACATAATCTTCCCAGGTAGACAGCTAGGCTTGATTGGTCACCCTTTCCTTACTGCCGCTGAAGGGATGGGAGTGCTGTCTATCAGTGCCATCTGTCAGTGCCCGTCAGTGCTCATTAGTGCCACCTAGCAGTGCCCATCATTGCCACCTAGCAGTGCCGCCTAACCAAAGCAGCCTAATCAGTGCCGCCTATCAAAGCCCATAAGTGCAGCTTCATCAGTGCCCATCAGCGCAGCCTGTCAGTGCAGCCTCATCAGCATTGCCTATCAGTGCAGCCTCATCAGCATTGCCTATCAGTGCAGCCTATCAGTGCTTATCAATGCAGCCTCATCAGTGTCACCTGCCAGTGTCACCTCATCATTGCCCATCAGCGCAACCTCGTCAGTTCCACCTTTTTTTTTATTTACATTTTCATTTTTTTATCATCACTTGGCACCAGGCTTGAGCAATTCCTGTTGCCTGACGCCCCAGACATGCAGCTCCGGGCACTGGGCAGCGATTAAAAAACTGGCTCCTAACTTTTTTAGCTGGCTCCTAGATTCTAAGCAAATTTGTCAAGCTCTGATGCAGCCTATCAGTGGCCATCAGTGCAGCATCAACAGTGAAGCTTACCAGTGCTGCTCTATTAGTGCCCATAGGTGAAACCTCACCAGTGTTCATCAGTGCAGCCTCACCAGTGCCCATCAGTGCAGCCTGATCAGTACCCATGAATGCAGCCTCACTAGTGGCCTTCAATGCAGCCTCACCAGTGCCCATCAATACAATCTCACCTGTGTCCATCAATGCAGCCTGATCAGTGCCCATGAATGCCCATCAATTCAGTCTCATTTGTACCCATCAATGCATCCTCACCTGTGCCCATCAATGTCCCCTCTCCAGTGCCCATGAATGCAGCCTCACCAGTGTCCATCAATGCAACCTCACCTGTGCCCATCAATGCAGCCTGATCAGTGCCCATCAATGCAACCTCACCTGTGCCCATCAATGCAGCCTGATCAGTGCCCATCAATGCAGCCTCATCTGTGCCCATCAATGCAGCCTCACCAGTGTTCATCAATACAACCTCACCTGTGCCCATCAATGCAGCCTGATCAGTGCCCATGAATGCCCATCAATTCAGTCTCATTTGTGCCCATCAATGCATCCTCACCTGTGCACATCAATGTCCCCTCTCCAGTGCCCTTGAATGCAGCCTCACCAGTGTCCATCAATGCAACCTCACCTGTGCCCATCAATGCAGCCTGATCAGTGCCCATAAATCCTGCCTCACCTGTACCCATCAATGCCGCCTCACCTGTGCCCCTCAATGCAGCCTCACCTATGCCCATCAATGCAACCTCACTTGTGCCCTCCAATGCAGCCTCACCTGTGTCCATCAATGCAGCCTCACCTGTGCCCTTCAATGCAGCCTCACCTGTGCCCTTCAATGCAGCCTCACCTGTGCCCTTCAATGCAGCCTCACCTGTGCCCTTCAATGCAGCCTCACCTGTGCCCTTCAATGCAGCCTCACCTGTGCCCTTCAATGCAGCCTCACCTGTGCAGGGGAAAAGAGAGGAGAGGGAGAGGAAAGTTGGCTTGATTTTACAGAGCGGGGATCACCCCGATGTAACAGCTTTCATTTGCAGGGCGCTCACCATCTCACACACACACACACACACCGGCCTCTTGGATCGGCTCCTATGATGGACATTACACGTCCTGGCATTGGACCGGTGTTCTGTCTATCCAAGGAGCCGGGCCAGGAGGCGATGCTGCATGTGACAGCAAGTTCCCAGCAATTCAAATGAAAGCTGTTACAGCGGGGCGATCCCCGCTCTGTGATGATCCTGTCGGCTTTCCTCTTCCTCTCTCTTCCCCTGGGCGGACGCTGGGAGAACGGCTCCCAAGGCAGCCCCACACTCGTCCTCAATCATTTTCCACTTGCAAAATGCGAGCAGGCAATGGAAAATTCGAGGGCTGATTACAGTGTCATCATCCATTTACAGAAATAGAAGGGACAATGTAAATTAAACATTGTGTGTTTAGTATCACTTAAAAGGTTAAAGCTGAAAAAAATATATCATGCCACAGCTGATTTACAGCAGTATGGATAACTGTTTACTGATTTCAATTATAGTTGCCAACATAGAAGCCACCTTTGTCTTAATACAGAAATCATATAGTGTTCTAGTTACCTTTTGTATATCATAGTGCAGTCCTCTGATCGCAAATCCTGGGATATACTCATACTTTCCAATTCCTTCTGGATACTACACAAGAAAGCACAATAAAATTTACATATTTGTAGTTCATTATTAAAAAGCACAACATTTTAAGGAACATATATTTATTAGTGGTCCACCCACCATGGAAAAAGACTGCAATACGAGTTTACTAAAAAACACATATGAGAAGAAATC
The DNA here is from genome assembly GCF_965119305.1 of Pelophylax lessonae. Lineage (NCBI taxonomy): Eukaryota > Metazoa > Chordata > Amphibia > Anura > Ranidae > Pelophylax > Pelophylax lessonae. The sequence goes on along the minus strand of NC_138775.1, from coordinate 85,930,247 downwards.
TTAAAAAACATACTTTACACCTATACCAGGAGAGGGTGGCTTCACGGCCTTCTGAAAGATCCAAGTATTGCTAAGCAAGTCAAATCTCACCAAGGGACTTTCCTGGAATGTGCAGATGGATATCTCAAGAACCCCCCAAGAAGGCCAATGACAGTGGCACCTCTGGTCTGTACAAACTCAAGATGTGCCAATTTACATGGGTGGGTGGGGGTCACTAATGAACGAGCAGATCTTGGGTTTTATATAACCAGAAGGCATGCCAATTTTACTGGAATGCTAGATATCCTGCCTTTGGCATAAAGCAGAACTGGGTACATGATTTAGTGGATTGGGGTGGGCATTTAGAGCTATTGTTGAAATTCACATTTACATAAGTAAATAGGGCACATCAGAGTTAGGCCCCGTTCACACTGGGGCGATCCGACTTCCCGGGGCGACCTCTGAGGTCGCAGTGCGAGCAGCGCGCCGCGACCTCGGAGCGGCCGGCACGGACTTCATAACATTGAAGTCTATGACGGCCGCTCCGGGTCGCCCCAAAGAAGCTCCGGACCCTTTTTCTAAGTCGGAGCGACTTGTGTCTCTCCTATTAGAACAGGTCCGCAGCTTCCCTATGGAAAGCGACCTACGGTAAACGGGGACTCAGTGTATAACTAATAATAACAAAACCTTTTTTTTTGTTTTTGATAGAGTGGAGAGGGATTAGAACTTCTTCGTTTTTTTTTTTTTTTACTGCTGTCCAAGCCCCCATTAGCAAGATTCGCCATCTCCATTTATCCTTTTTGCTTGTTATCACTGAAAATGAAAGGGAAAGAAAATCTCAAATTTTGGGTTGTCACCAGAACAGTAATCTTCTGATTGGGAAACTAGTCCTGGTGACAAACAATGATTCCCTTGCTTTGGAGGGATTTCCCCTCACTTTCTGTTTTGGCTATGGGACAGGAAGTGAAGGGAAATCTACGCAATGGGATAAAGAGGGCGAAAAACTGACAGGGTTATAATCCTCCTATACTCCATCCAAAATGAAAAAAAAAAAACCTTCTTTAAAAGTTCCCAGACTAGACCACATGGTCTCTGACTAGCAATCACCAGACACTGCAAAGTCTAACACAAATGTTATGAGCAAATATAGCCACTTCCATGTATATTATGTATATTCCATGTATTAAAGCACAGCGCCACAACAAATAAATGGAAGAAAAGCATAGACTAAACAAAGTCCATAAAGTCCGTGAAACCAGATGCTGAAGTGCAGAAATGAATGCAAGAAGATTCCAACACCATAAGTAAGAACACAATCCTGACAGTCACCAAGTGCTCATATAAGGTGATTCCCTTACCAGAACTTTAGACCCCCTGTTATGGAAGGTCAACCAAGCATAGAACATGGAAATAACCACCAGGATAGGATCCACTCCAAGGTCCAGCACCAGATCCACCACTTAACTTCATCCAGAGTATTAGATCCTCATATGTTCAAGTGCCTCAGATAATGGATGATAGTATCCCTCCAAAAACAAATGAGGCTCAAATAGTGAAGTATGCACATTTATTTGAGTAAAAAATCAAAGAATAAAACTCACATGACATCTGTGTGATAAAGGCATGTAGTTACAGTTACAGTCGCCGCGGCTGGAGGCGTATCTGCATGAGGGCTGGCATGCCTGACGTGTTTCGTCTTGCCATCAGACGTTGTCAAAGGTACAGCCCTCATCATGCAGCACGCTTTTTATAGTGTCCCCTCCTTTGGAAATGCGGTAACGCACTTCCGCTTCCGGTGATGCACTTCCGGCCGCGGCATGCGTGATGACGCACTTCCGGTTCCGGCAAGGAGCTTGGTGAAGCACTTCCGCCCTTAATTGTAGTATATGGAACAAATCAAAACAATATACAAACTTTAAAAATACCACATATCAAATAGTGAATAATACACCACCCCAAATGAATGACTTAGTGTATCACCAATTAATAGTATATAAAACAGAGAATCATAATGATCATTGTCCAAATGTTAAATACATATGAGGATCTAATACTCTGTTCTATGCTTGGTTGACCTTCCGTAACAGGGGGTCTAAAGTTCTGGTAAGGGAATCACCTTATATGAGCACGTGGTGACCATCAGGATTGTGTTCTTACTTATGGTGTTGGAATCTTCTTGCATTCATTTCTGCACTTCAGCATCTGGACTTTATGGACTTTGTTTAGTCTATGCTTTTCTTCCATTTATTTGTTATTGTGGCGCTGTACTTTATTACATATTGCTTTTTGGTCTGATATCACCTTTGTACTGGCAGCCTGAATGCATCTATTTATGTATTGAGCGCAGCTATCTTTTCCTTTTTTTGCATGTATATTATGTACATAGAAAATGGCTAAATACCCCGAACTCGCTGTCACAATTTTGTTTTAAAAAAACACAGCTCCACCCACCTGGCCACATTATTCACAGGGATGTAGATAAGGCGGGGGGGGGGGGGGGGGTAGGTGGGCCAGCATCAGTGTACAATATACATTGAAAAAAAAAAAACATTTTATTTTTTTTGCGCCGCACTAGGCACTAATGCCTTGGTATTTTAATGCTGCTGCCTGCTGTTGCTCCACCTGACCACCTGGAGCACTGCTTGGCTTGGGATGAGGGAGGCTCTGGCTGACAGTGCTCTAGTCTGTCTGCTCCACCTCCACACCTCCTCTCTAGTCCAGACAGACTCCAGAGACATGTCCTGACTTGTCCTGCCAGTTACAGAAGCCTCCAGGAGGACAGCAACACAGAGCAGAGCGGGAGGAAGCGGGCAGCACCTATCCCACCCACAGTTGGAGTTCAGTTTTTTTCTTCTGTTCTTTTATAAACTCTTTCATAATATCTCTGCTTATCCTCCTCTTATTTCATGCTTGCAATGCATACCTCAGTCTCAACATTAGAGTGTAAAATAGGTGTAAGGTTGATGATCTCTTACAAAACCCAATCCTGCCATTCTGAATATAAGCACAGTGGGAGGATGGATTTTTTTTTTTTGCTCTTGTGTTATCTATTTTGTGACAAAGATTGGCTCTGAAAAAAAGGAAGGAGACCTACAAATGAACAGGCTCTCTCTCCCCATGTGTGTGCTATCTACACATTCACATAATAGTGGGAACATTCTGAGATTCACCCTTAGCTGTATGGAGTGCTGTGCTACTACATCTGAATGCTGCCCTGAAGGTTATTAATCCCTAGTTAAATGTATGCTGCTAGCCTGCTACATTGTAGTCTTGCTGAGGAAGTTGTTGATCCTTTCCATGCAAAGCTAGGCCAACTGGTCTTAGATTAAAGTGGTAGTAAACCACACAAAATCTTCTCCCTGTGCTTGCCTTGGCAGCACATATACTAAAATTGGAACGATACAGAGAAAATTAGCATGGCCCCTGCACAAAGATGACACGCAAATTTGTGAAGCTTTCCAAAAAAAAAAAATCTTCTCCCTGGAAGTTAATGGCATAATGCGCTAGTATGCATCGCATACATTATTATTACATTATTTTTATCATCACTTTTTTTTTTTGCATGGCTGTTTTGTTACATATTTGAATGTATTCTGTGTTAATTATCTCACAGCAGAGCAGAGTTGCTGCTTAAATCACCAATTAGTTGTGGTTTTAATAATGATATTTTTTAAGTGCAGTTTCAAATTTTGGATTTTATGTGTGTGTGTGTGTGTGTGTGTGCGCCTTTCCCTTGAGTTCTCCTCAGGCTAAAAGTGCAGTGCAGAATTTCTTCCTGTCATTGATTCATACTATAACTAGGTATCTGAGATTGTGGGAACTGCTGGCAAAGTTTGTTGATTGAGGTGCTGGGTGCCGAGTCTTCTATAATTGCTGTTGTGTTAGCCTGTTAGGCCCTGACTGTTCACATGTAGCAATTTGGGATTGTGGGCAGAATATCCCTGTGATTCCGCCCACTGCTGCACCAAGATTCCAATCAAAATCGCACAACAATGCTGGCATAACGCAGCACGTGTGTTTGTGTTCTATTCATTTTTTTTTAATTCTTTTTATTTCAATATGTGCATAAAAACAAACAATCAACATGTCCTTTTAACAAGGCTGACATAGGCTCTTTACCATGTGTTCAGCCGTGTCCAATCCCTGACAGGCACGAGTAAAGGAGAGCCAATCTGCGGCTCTCCTGACAGGGGGGGGGGGGGTCGGCTCTGGTAATCAGATCATTGATTACCAGTGCAGACCCTCGGGGGGGGGGGGTGCCACTAGAACCAAATCACTAGGGATGCCCACCCATGACCCCAGGGATGCCCAATATGGCCACCAGGGAAGGCAATCAGGGCTCAGGGAGCCCCCCAGTGCCCTCCCCATCAGTGCTGCCCACCATTGCCCTCCCCATCAGTGCTGCCCACCAGTGCCCATCATTGCCATCTATCAGTGCTGCCCACCAGTGCCCATCATTGCCATCTATCAGTGCCGCCCACCAGTGCCCATTATTGCCCACCAGTGCCGCCTATCAGTGCCCATCAGTGCCGCCTATCAGTGCCCATCAGTGCCGCCTATCAGTGCCGCCTATCAGTGCCCAGTGCCACCTATCAGTGCCCATCAATGCCGCCTATCAGTGCCCACCAATGCTGCATATCAGTGCTACCTATCAGTGCCCACCAGTGCCGCCTATCAGTGCCGCCACGTTTTTTTAAGGGGGGACCATGCCTGTCCATCAATGGATCCCATAGCAGATTAGTCTCCAAGACATAATACTAAGGCTTCTGGGTATGAACTTGCAAATAACATAGCTTCTTTAATAACACTTAGTGCCGGTTCACATATGTGCGGCTGCGGAGATCGCATGTAATTCGGAGTGCACTACTCCTTCATTACATGCGATCTCCTGTGCGGATGCGAATTCAGCCATACACTTTGTATGGCTGAAATTCGCACTGCACCCGCACCAAAGACGCACAGGACCCTTTTTTTCAGCCGCATCAGGATCGGATCGCACAGTGGTCCGCACAGGATCCAATTCTGTGCGAACTGTCAGATCGCACTGCGATATGCGATCAAACTGGGGGTGTCGATAACATTTAATTGACACTCCCTGCATATAGCATATGGCAGTGTGAACTGCCAGATGTGCGGATGCGATGCGCGAACAGGCTGCAAATTCGCAGCCTTCCCGCATCGCACAAGTGTGAACCGCCCCTTAGTGTGGCAGGTGGTGGATTGTATATACCTAGGATAACAAATGGTATATCATACACTTGAGCTCATACAAATACATATCGCCCTTCAGGATCCACCCTTTTTCCAAGGCATTTTCATGGTATTGACCTATGGACAAGCAATGAAACCCCCCTAGCATATGTTGAGTAACTCGAATGTATTGACCATTGGATCCAGGGTTTACACAATTGATTTGTTGTATCAGAGTTTAAATGTGTCTCCTGCAAGCATATACCTTATATACTCGAGTATAAGCCAACCCATTTTTTTGTGCTGAAAACGTCCCCCTCGGCTTATACTCGAGTCATAAAAAAAAAAAAAAAATTCCCGGTCGGCCCGACGTGCTCTGAGGCCCCTTAGATTTAAAAATCACTGCGCATGTGCTGCCGCTCGGGAAAGGCCGTACATGTTCGGCTATTCCCGGGAATCTAAGGGGCCTCAGGAATAGGTAAGTGAGACTCCTCCACAGCCGTACTACCTGCCGTTATGCGGGCATACTACAAGAGATGCAGTGCTGCGGGCATGGTACATCTGTATAATGCCCACAGAACTGCCTCTCCTGTAGTATGCCCGCAGCCCCGCATTCTCCTGTACAATGCCCGCAGCCCTGCATTCTCCTGTACAATGCCCACAGCCCTGCATTCTCCTGTACAATGCCCACAGCCCTGCATTCTCCTGTACAATGCCCGCAGCCCTGCATTCTCCTGTAAAATGCCCGTAGCCCTGCCTTTTCCTGTACCATGTCTGCAGCCCTGCATTTTCCTGTACCATGTCCGCAGCCCTGCATTTCCTGTACCATGTCCGCAGCCCTGCATTTTCCTGTACCATGTCCGCAGCCCTGCATTTTCCTGTACCATGTCCGCAGCCCTGCATTTTCCTGTACCATGTCCGCAGCCCTGCATTTTCCTGTACCATGTCTGCAGCCCTGCATTTTACTGTACCACGTCCGCAGCCCCTGCATTTTCCTGTACCATGTCCGCAGCACTGCATTCTCCTGTATCATGCCCGCAGCCCTGTATTCTCCTGTACCATGCCCGCAGCCCTGCATTCACCTGTACCATGCCCGCAGCCCTGCATTCACCTGTACCATGCCCGCAGCCCTGCATTCTCCGGTACCATGTCTGCAGCCCTGCATTTTACTGTACCATGTCCGCAGCCCCTGCATTTTCCTGTACCATGTCCGCAGCACTGCATTCTCCTGTATCATGCACGCAGCCCTGTATTCTCCTGTACCATGCCCGCAGCCCTGCATTCACCTGTACCATGCCCGCAGCCCTGCATTCACCTGTACCATGCCCGCAGCCCTGCATTCTCCGGTACCATGCCCGCAGCACTGCATTCTCCTGTACCATGCCCGCAGCACTGCATTCTCCTGTACTATGCCCACAGCCCTGCATTCTCCTGTACCATGCCCGCAGCCCTTGTTTTAGGTCTCGTAGTAGTCCAGTAGGGTCCAGTAGCTGCTGCATTTCCCGCCCTAGGCTTATACTCGAGTCAATCATTTTTTTGTGGTAAAAGTAGGGGCCTCGCTTATATTCGGGTCGGCTTATACTTGAGTATATACGGTAGCTTGTGCTTTTTTTTGCATTATATTTGTAATTACCTGGGATCTTTTCTGGGGGGTACCTAAGCCCCTAACATTCCATGATAAGAATTTACATTGTGTAGTCATTTTAACCACATTAATCTTTTAAGATATAGGTTCCCTTCTAAAAGGGATCCAATACATCTAGTCGTTTATCCATAACATTTATCATTATATTAGTAATTACCTGGGATCTTTCCTGGGGGGGTACCTAAGCCCCTAACATTCCATGATAAGAATTTACATTGTGTAGTCATTTTAACCACATTAATCTTTTAAGATATAAGTTCCCTTCTAAAAGGGATCCAATACATCTAGTCGTTTATACATAACATTTATCATAGTGGTATACTCATTATATTTTACACCAGTATATTTGTTGTAGTCAATTAGGCACACCAGGACACAGCGACCTTCAAGAGCAGAGAAAATAAAAGATAAAAAAAATAAATGAAAAAAAAAAAAAAAAAAAAAAAAAGGAGGAGGAAAAATTAAAAAAAAAAAAAATTAAAAAAAAAAAAAAAGAAGAAAGAAAAAAATTCCTATGCACATATAGCAAAAATTTGAACAGTAGCCCAAACAAAAACAAACAATGGGACATTGCCCGAGCATACGATCATATGTATGCAAGGGCAATTTGTAGCAGCGGCCTCCACTCAAGCTCCCATACATACATCCGGACCATTTAAAGAGGTTGTAAACCCCCCAAAAAAATTTTTTTCCTTTTTGAAACCTGCAAGAGAAACACATAATGAGCTAGTATGCATCGCATACTAGCTCATTATGAAATACTCACCTTGGAACGAGCCCCCGCCGTGCCGTCCGCTTACCTGTATGACGGGTGACATGTCTAGTCGCCCGTCTTCCGGGATCGCAGCAATCGGCCATCTGATTGGCCGGAGCCGTGGTGACGTCACTCCCGCGCACGCGCCGACGGTCACGGCACGAGCGGCCATTCCTTCAGAGCGAATGCGCCAGTGACGTCACTGGCTGCATGTAAGGTAAATATCTCCTAAACGGTACATGTTTAGGAGATATTTGCAGTACCTATAGGTAAGCCTATGATAAGGCTTACCTATAGGTACAAGTTACAGAGGAGGGTTTACTTCCTCTTTAAGAAAAAGTATAGTAAACTTGTTAAGCCAAAAGGCTCAGAATTGCCAGAGGTTGGAAGGAAGGGGAGAAGAACCCCCAGGAAAAAAAAAAATAATAATGATGTTTTTTAAGTGCAGTTTCAAATTTTGGAGTGTGTGAGTGTGTGTGTGAGTGAGTGTGTATGTGTGTGTGAGTGCGTTTCCCTTGTGTGCTACTAGGTATCTGAGATTGTGTGAACTGCTGGCAAAGTTTGTTGATTGAGGTGCTGGGTGCTAAGTCTTCTATAATTGCTGTTGTGTTAGTTTGTTAGGCCCTAACTGTTCACGTGTAGCAATTTGGGATTGTGGGCAGAATATCCCTGTGATTCTGCCCACTGCCACACCCAGATTCCAATCCAAATCGCACAGCAATGCTGGCATAACGCAGAACGTGTGTTTGTGTTCTATTCATTTTTAGTGACACCAAAATGTGGTGTGGTTTTGCTGTGATTGTTGAGTGATTTATCACACAATGATCCAAAACCACATCATGTTTTGATGCCACTAAAAATGAATAGAACACAAACACACATGCTGTGTTTTGCCAGCATTGCAGTGTGATTTGGAATTGCAGGCAGAATCATGGGGATACTGCCAGCCCGTGAACAGGGCCTTAATGACATCGACTAAGGCTGGGCTGAGTCTTCCATTGCTGTTGTGTTTCCCGGGTGCACCGCATTCTAAGTATCTTCTCTTTTTCTGTATGTATGGACTCTGCGGTTTCTGCAAAGTACCACTTCTCTTGTCCTGTATGCCTGTTTAACAAAAAATCAGTGTGTGCTTTGCTGCTTCCTTCCACAAGATGGTGCCCTTTGCATCTGCCCAGTAAAGATCCCAAATTGCTATATGTGAAAATTCAGAGCCTAACAGGCTAACACAACAGCAATTATGGAGGCCCCGGCCTCAATGTATATTATAGGTACAAGGAAGCCCAGGTTTTGTTTAACCCCGTCTCTTAGACCCTCCTGCGACGCTCTTAGCGTGCCGCAAGTCACTTCCTCCCTGCCATGTCCCTCATTCTCGGAAGCTCGGAAGTTGTGATGTATGTTCTGTATGTATGAACAATGCACGGTGCCACTTCACTTGTCTGGTATGCCAGGTTTATTTAGACCTCATACATCATCATATTTATTTTTCTCAACTGCAGTTAAAGCTAATCACCCTGGCTAAAGCCGTGTTGAGATAGTAAAAGAGCAGTAGACCACTAATGAAGTCCTCTCCTCCAATTAGCTAACATAAACCTGCAGTACTGTGCATTCTAGTAAGGTCTAACTGACTTATAGTATTACTCCTTTGTCTCCTAGATCTAATTTCACGTTTTATAGATATCCCAAGGCTCCTCATTAGATTCTATGACAAAAAAGCTGTGCTCAAACTATTTATAGACACAAACCGAGAGGACTAAATAACTGTGAAGCAAATTTAAAATATGTAGTAGATAAAAGTCCGGATGGCCGCACTCCAATGAAATAACATTTGTTAATCAATGTATTAAAAACGACAATCCATAGAGCAAAATGGGGTTAAGAGCACAGCTAAATGGGCACAGCTAACACGTTTCACACCTCTCCTGGGGTTTAACCATAGCTAAAATGATGAACTGGAACATAGGTATATATACATAAACATATGCAAATGGCTCAAATGCCTTGAAATCAAGATAGTATCATCAAGTATTACTAGCAATATCGATTGAGAAAAAACCTTGGATAACCCCTATTTTCAAAACGTTGTCTCATATCCTCTGCTTGTTTTTTTAAATCTGCATCACCACTACAAATCCCTTTAAGCCTCAAAAATTGTCCCACTGGTATGCTTGGGATGGCCAGAATCAGCTTTAAAAAGAGTTGCCAGCGGACAGTTTCCGATATAGCGTGGATACCACTTTATCTTATTCACCTGTTAAAGTGACATCTAGGAATTCGATGGACTTGGAGTCCATAGATGCAGTAAAATGTAAACTAGGGTTATCATTTAAATATAAGAGCTAATCCTCCAAGCTGCCAACCTCTCCAGAACAAAAAGCAGATAGTCTATGCAGTGAAAAATATTTCCATTTATGAATATACGTGTATGTGGACTATCTTTTATATAACAAAAGGATGAACGTACATGTATGTATAGTATACACACCTGGTAGTTCAAGGTGTGTTTTTTCTGTGGTATTCATGCCACCATAATGATTACAATGAATACATATTGTTTTTGTTTTGCTTTTAAATCGTTTAGGTTTTAGAACTGTTTTTCAGGTTCAAATGGTTAAATGGGTAGTCCTGCTCTTTCAACAGGGTAATCAATTTACCTGCATTTTGTATTCTATCAGCTGCACATGTTTTATCTTGATTTCAAGGCCAATTGCATATGAGCCATTTGCCTATGTTTATGTACTGTATATACAGTGGATATAAAAAGTCTACACACCACTGTTAAATATCAGGTTTCTGTGATGTAAAAAAAATTAGACAAGGTAAATCGTTTCAGAACTGTTTCCACCTCCTTTAACGTGACCTATAAAATGTACAACTCAATTGAAAAACAAACTGAAATCTTTTAGAGGTGAAGTAAAAATAAAAAAATAAATTAATGTGGTTGCATAAGTGTGCACACCCTCATATCTATGGATGTAGCTGTGTTCAGAATTAACCGGTTGCCGACCGCCGCAAGTACATATACTGCCAGGCAAAGTGACGTACCGCAGATCAAAAAACGAAGAGATTTCCAGTCACTACTTTATACTACCGGTTATAGGTGGAGGCGGTGACCACTTTGTGCAAAGTGACGTACCGGTACGTGACTAGCCTGTCACTAGCTTGTGAGCCAATAGCGGGCGAGCGCGCGCCCGCGGAGGCGCGCACTCGCCCTGGCTCGTTCCCTAACAAGTCAGTGCGTGTGACCGGCGGACCCGATGTCCGCCGGTCACCCGCGATCGATCGCCGTGAAGGAAGAAAGGCAGGCGGCTAGTGTAAACAAAGCCGCCTGTCATTCTCCCCTGTGTAAAAATGGAGATCACACGGTTCTACTATGTAGGACCGTTGATCTCTGTTCTTACACCAGTAGCCATGTCCAATCACAGTTAGAAACACGCCCCTAGGGACATACTTAACCCCTCCTTCCCCAATAAAGTTAATCCCTTCCCTGCCAGTGTCATTTTTACAGTAACAGTGCATATTTATAGCACTGATTACTGTAGTAATGTCATTGGTAATCCCAAAAGTGTAAAAAATGTCAGTCAAGGATCCGATCTGTCCGCCGAAATGTCGCAGTCCCGCAAAAAAAAAAAAAAAAATCGCAGATCGCCGTCATTACGCGTTAAAAAAAAAAAACAACAAAAATCTTTCCCTTAGTTAGTAAACGCAATAACTTTTGCGCAAACCAATCAAAATACGCTTATTGTGTTTTTTTTTTTACCAAACATATGTAGCAGAAAACAAATTGGCCAAGAATGTTAAAAAATTTTGTTTTTAAATTTTTTTTTTGGGGGCCCCCCCCCCAAAAAAAAAAATGTAAAAACAGAATTTCATATAAAAAAAATGTGAAAAATATTGTTATTTTTGCAAAATTGTCGCTCTTTTTTTGTTTATAGCGCATGATCAAAAAAATCGCACAGGTGATCAAATACCACCAAAAGAAAGCTCTGTTTGTGGGAAAAAAAAGGACGTCAAATTCGTTTAGATACAGTGTCGCACGACCGCGCAATTGTTGGTTAAAGTCACGCAGTGCCGAATCGCAAAATAGGCCCTGGTCAGGAATGGGGTAAAATGCCTGCCATAACTAAAAGTGCCTCTGATTAACCCCAAATAAAGTTCAGCTGTTCTAGTAGGTCTTTCCTGACATTTTCTTAGTTGCATCCTACAGCATCAGAGGGCTCTCATTGTTAAAAGGTATCAGTCAGGAGAAGAGTACAATAGAATGTCCAAGGCATTAGATATACCATGGAACACAGTGAAGACAGTCATCATCAAGTGGAGAAAATATGGCACAACAATGACATTACCAACAACTGGACGTCACCCAAAAAATGTATGAAAAGATAAGAAAACTTGTCAGGGAGGCTGCCAAGAGGACTACAGCAACATTAAAGAAGCTGCAGGAATATCTGGCAAGTGCTGGCTGTGTGGTACATGTAATAAAAATCTCCCGTATTCTTCATATGTCTGGGCTTTGGGGTAGAGTGGCAGAACGGAATCCTTTTCTTTCGAAGAAAAACATCCAAGCCCAGCTAAATTTTGCAAAAACACATCTGAAGTCTCCCAAAAGCATGTGGGAAATGTGTTATGGTCTAATGAAACCAGGGCTGAACTTTTTGGCCATAATTCCAAAAGATATGTTTGGCGCAAAAACAACACTGCACATCACCAAAAGAACACCATACCCACAGTGAAGCATGGTGGTGGCAGCATCATGCTTTGGGGCTGTTTTTCTTCAGCTGGAACAGGGGCCTTAGTCAAGGAAGAAGGAATAATGAACAGTTCCAAATACCAGTCAATATTGGCATAAAAACCTTCAGGCTTCTGCTAGAAAGCTGAACATGAAGAGGAACTTCATCTTGCAGCATGACAACGACCTAAAGCATACATCCAAATCAACAAAGAAATGGCTTCACCAGAAGAAGATTAAAGTTTTGGAAAGGCACAGCCAGAGCCCAAACCCGATTATGATTGAAAATCTGTGGGGTGATCTGAAGAGGGCTGTGCACAGGAGATGCCCTCACAATCTGACAGATTTGGAGTGTTTCTGCAAAGAAGAGTAGGCAAATATTGCCAAGTCAAGATGTGCCATGCTGATAGATTCATACCCAAAAAGACTGAGCACTGTAATAAAATCAAAAGGTACTTCAACAAAGTATTAGTTTAAGGGTTTCACATTTATGCAACCATATTATTTTAGTTTTTTTATTTTTACTTCTCTCCACCTAAAAGATTTCAGTTTGTTGTTCAACTGAGTTGTACAGTTTATAGGTCATATTAAAAGGTGGAAAAAGTTCTGAAGTGATTTATCTTTTGTCTTTTTTTTACATCACAGAAACCTGAGATTTTAACAGGGGTGTGAAGACTTTTTATATCCACTGTACCTATGTTCCAACTCATCATTTTAGCTATGATTAAGCCCCAGGAAAGGTGTGAAACCCATTAGCTGTGCTATACTTCTGGTGTATGGTTTGTCGTTTTAATACATTGATTAAAAAAGGTGATTTCATTGAAGTACAGCCATCTGGACTTTTCTCTACTACATGTTTCCTGATGCATGTAGGGCCTGCACCCTTTTCATATGCAGTGGCAGTGGAGTAGAGGGGTTTTGTTACCTTGAGCCGTATACTACTTACTTTATCAAATTTAAATCATGTTAAAAATGTTCCTGTCAACACTGACATGTTATATAGTAATTCATTTTGATAGATTGTACTGAAGCTATAAATGTGTTACTTGCAAAATGCATCATTAGTGGATCTAAGTAAGGCCTTTATTTTATTTACCGGTATTTTTTTATTTATGGATTTTTTGGCATTTTCTTTCCTGAACCTCAGTAGTAAAACAAATCTCAGTACTATTCTCAGACAACAGCAATTTCTAAGATGTTTTAATACAGGACAGCTGATAACAATGGAATCTAATTGGATACCTGCAAGGGGACAACTAATAGTGATTTTAATCATCCATCTACGGTTATGATTGGGTCAAAGATTAAGCATGGATAGAGACTGTAAGGGTCCTTTCACATGAGCGATCCGATCAGATCTGCCTGTCAGTTTTTTAAGGCTGATCTGATCGGATCCCCCATGCACCCCTATGGGGCAGCGGATGTCAGCGGAGACATGTCCGCTGACACCTGCTGCCATCCGCATCCGATCCTGTCCGTGAAATCAAACCCTATTTTCCATCCGTCCAGGGGATCAGATTGGATGGGATCGGATGAGAGCGGACAGGCGGTCCGCTCTCATCCAATTCCCCCATAGAGATGTATGGGGCTCTGACACCTCCCTCTCCACACACATAGCGGAGAGGGAGCAGTCACCTGCCTGCTCAGCGGGGGATCTGTGTATCGATCCCCCGCTGAGCAGCACGGATCCGCCTGCGGACCGTGTGAAAGAAGCCCAAGAGATTTTGAGTTGCTGGATTTGCTCTCCGTTGCCGCCTATAGACAAAGACTGGTACAACAACACTGCCTCTGTAGCCTGCATACCGGACACTGGTTAATCACCTATATATACCGATCAAAAAGTTCTGTCAGTTTTACCTGCCTGTGTTCAATACATTTGTATTGATTTCCGAACTTCGATTTCAGCCTGCAGTTTGAATACTCTCTGACCACGTTTCTGTTTACCCCAACCACTTGCCCATATAATCGTGATTTTGTGATTTAGTACCATGTTTAGAGGTCTGTTAGTTTGCTGTAACAATCAAGCTTCACCTTGAATGTTAGCAGCGCAACACCCGCACCAATAGGGGCTCTAATAAACACATGTATATATATTTACAAAAACTCAGAATCTGGTGCAGTTGTGCATGGTAGCCAATCAGCTTCTAACTTGAGCTTGTTCAATTAAGCTTTGACAATAAAACCTTGACCATGTAAATTTTAAATCGGAAAATGCAATTTAGCCCGCGCAAATTCCACAAATTTAAATATAATATCACTGTGTTATAAAAGTGCTTATGTGCAATAAATAATCACAATAAATGAACATAAATAGAATATATATTTTATTGTGATTATTTATTGCACGTGAGCACTTTTATAACACAGTGATATTCTATTTAAATTTGTGGAATTTGCGCTGCCTAAATTGCATTTTGTGATTTAAAATGTACATGGTCTATTACCCTTAGGGTCTTGAAGCAGCAGCAGTTCCCCTTTTTTGTGTTCTTTTGGTTTCTACACATTTGTTTGGCGTGAGTGTTTTTTTCACTTTAAGGCCCCTTTCACACAGGCGGACCGTTCAGATCCACCTGTTCGTTTTTTTGGCGGGTCTGAACGGTCCCCCCATGCATTCCTATGGGGCATCGGATGGCAGGGAAGACATGTCCGCTGACATCCGACCCGATCCGATCCGTCAAATCTGGACGGATGGAAACCCTATTTTCCATCCGTCCAGCGGATCGGATCGGTTGGGATCGGATGAGAACGGACCGACGGTCCGTTCCCATCCGATTTCCCCCATAGAGATGCATGGGGAACTGACAGCTGTCCTCCTGCTGCTCAGCGGGGGATCGGCGGCTCAATCCCCCGCTGAGAAAAACGGCATCCGTCCAAATGGACGGATAGTGTGAAAGGAGCCTAATAAAACCTAGAAGCTGATTGGTTTCTCTGCAGAGCTGCACCAGATTTAGCATTTTACAGTTTTTGGAAATCAACCCCAGGATACCCAGGTTGTGCTTCAGAGGAAGCCCAAAACTTCTGTGACACAGAGGCAGGGGGTTCATTTACGATAAGAGTGATATCCACCCACATAAAAAATGTTGACGAATTTTCAGGCAACCGACTGATTACAGGTTCAAGAACACAGGTCTATGTATAGTTTTAGTACAATATGTACGAGCTCTAATCAGAGAACATTCACATTATGGGAAACAAAGTGACTGACATCTTGGCAGTTTAAAAGGCATGCTGTATTCTACGAGTGCACAACAGAAGCACCTAATGTCAGTTTGTTCCAAAAATTTGTAAGTTGAGAATCTCTAGACATTTTTTTGTAATCAAGATCTATTCACATCTGATGATATCATATCATCCAAAATAGGCAGAATAAGGCTGGGTTCACACTATTGCAATGTCAGGTAACGCATGCATGTGATTCACACCACATTGCTGTGCAGATCCCATGCAATGTCTTTATGATTCGAATTCAGCCATACAGATTGTATGGCTGAATTCCCATCGCATTTGGACCAAAATGGTGCAGGACGCTTTCTTTGGTCCACACTGGAATCGGATTGCATGGGTGTTCACACCTATGCGATCCGATTCCTGTGCCATTTCACAGTTTGCACTGTGTTCTGTGAACCAGTCTAGGGGTGTCATTAAAGTTGTATTGACTCTCGCAGCAGTTCGCTTAGGGCAGTGTGAACTGCTTGCGAAAGACATGCGATGCGGGAACCCACACAGGAATTGTGCTGATTCCCACATCGCATATGCGTGAACCCAACCTTAGGCAATGATCATCTGTGAGTGTGCATAAAGTTTTAGCTGCTGTCACCTTGTAATGCTTGATGAGGATATCTCTGGCTGTGTTGAATATCATTTTATGTAATTCATTGGAGTACTCAGCAAGAGTATAATCATAGTCAAAACCATAGATTTCAATGTCTGCCAGACTGATTTCATTGTTTGAGCATATGGTTGCAGGGTTCAGGAGGTTGCACACACCTGGAGGAAGAAGATCTGCAACAGAAGAAAGACAACGTGTATTTATTTGTACTGCATATATATATATACTGAAGTATACTGAACTATTGTACATGCCTCTATATAGTAGACATATGAGCTTGTTCAACAAAGCAGTGCAAAGATTAGCAATAATTTGAAAAGAACAATAGCTCATAGAAACAAAATGTGGAGTCAGTGAAATAAAATTTGTTTGACTGCTATTAGAGTTTTTAAATAGCAATGGCATTTGCCCGGTGCAACTAAGCATATTATTGTCCAGCAATGGACATGGATAGCTTAGATACAAAGACTGTATCTCAGACTGTTTGTCTAATAGAGACGCTACTTTCATGAGAAATGTCTATCTTTGGTCCTAAAGAATGGTCAAATATAAACAAAACATATTGTAATTCTCTCAATAAGCCGCAAAAGCACTTTGAAGTGAGCCCTCATTCACCTCAAATGTATCGATACATTGTGGAGAAATTCATCCTTAAACTTCACAACAAAGGCTCTAAAATCTTGGCTGTTCACCTAATACTTTCCATTGTAGCAAAATTCTGGCAGCCTATAGCCTTTTATTAGAAATACATGGTAAATGTTTCTAAGCTGTTAGAAACCAACTCAATCCTGACTTTAGAGTAGGCAACATTATAGAGGTGGAGATCTAACTGAACAACATGAGAGAAGTCAAAGATCAACGGGCACAGTGTCACCTCCTTACACCTCAAATTGCCGTACCACTGTGTCCCAATCGCATGCATTGCACAACGATCATAGGTTTAATTTAGGTGGTGAGGGGCAACATATCGCCTTGCCACCACCTGTCAAACACATTTGGATCGCTTTTCAGTAGAGCAGCAGTGCTTGTTGCATTTGTAAATGAGCCCTTAGTTGCATTCGGCAGTGGCACCCTTAGGGCGCATTCACACCTAAAGTTGGGGGGGGGGGGGTAAAACCCTGCGGTTTAGTCACGGTTTTACTACCTCCATTCCCTACCCCCCTTTAGCTGCTGAGGCAGCAGCCAAAAGTCTGCAAATGCCGCAGCAGGAATTAAACCCCCTGTTGCTTTTGGTGGGTGCAACCACCTGCCAAATGCAACCCATTCAACTAAATAGTGCCACTCAGCCACTCTGCAAGTACCCTGCAACTGCATGCTTCTGTGGGGTCCAAGGGGTTAAAGCAGACAAGAGAGCAATACAATGCTGACTGCTTTAACCTCTTGTTTGCAAGCAACTTTCAGGGTGGCCTCATTCACTCCTGCAATATATGTTCACCCCAGGCCACTGTGATGTAAGGGGCACTGCATTGTGAAAGGCACTACAACGTAAGGGGGAACTCCAATGTAAAGAGGGCTGTGAAGTGAAGGGAAACTGTGGGACTGTGATGTGACGGGGGACTATGAAAACTGGTGTAAAGAGAGGAACTGTGATGGTAAGAGGGTAACTGTGATGGTAAGAGGGTAACTGTGATGGTAGGGGGGGGGTCTGAGGACACTGATGTAAACAGGGGACTGTGATGTAAAGCGGGCTATGATGTGAAGGGTAGGCTAAAGACAATGATGTACGGGGGGGGTTGTGAAATAAAGGAGGACTGTGATGTGTCAAAGTGTAAACGTGAGATTCGGACCTCTACCAGACAGAAGAACATTTTACTGACCTGGACTGTAAATTTAAATTCAAAACCCTGCTCTAGAGGAACCCTAGTTGAAAGCGGCTGTTCTATACAGACGAAAATTACACACCTGTTTACAAAGTAAAACATATACAGAGGATCATCAAAGGAAACATTCTGTTCAGCCATTATTAGAAGATGTGGTCAGTAACTGCAGTCTACAGATTTCTCACCGTGCAGCTTTCCTTAAAAGAAGCTTCTCCACTTAGATGCAATAAATCGTCTCCTTGACATGTAATGACTGCCAAACTACATAGCAATTGGCATGATTTTTCTGCTCTCTGTACATAATGTGAATGAACTGTCTAGAGATCAGTTACAGAGTGTCAAAAATAACTGATGTCTTCTGCAAGAACAACCATGGTGCCAAGAGAGACACAGACACTTCAGGACAGCCGCACATTCACGCAGCAATTGATAGGCCTTGCTGTCTTGGAGCTTTACTGTGTGCAATTTATTAAAGAAGTACAAAAACTGAGACCACATTTCACAACTGGGGGATCTGTCCCGTTTCTCATTTTTGCTTACAAACAGCTTTGTTAAAGATATTTAATAAAATCTTCTACTTTTAGGTGACAAATACTTTGGTTTTAGAAACTCTACTGCTAATGCTTCAAAATGGAGTAACCTTCCTCAGACTATAATCTGTAAAATGTGTCTATTGTCTGTAAGTCTAAATCTGTCATCTAGTGACATTATAGATGTTTAGTGTTGCCGTTAAGCTGGCCATACATGGATAGTTTTGCCTCCAACCAGCGGGCTGAACAAAAAAAAAAAACTGACCTGATTCCCTCATCCACACATTGGATGTGAATGCGGGAATCCTCCCCTCTGTGTCATTGTATCCTGACAGTGGGGAGACCTCCCTGCTGTCAGAATACACAAATCACTGCTGCAGGCTATAACCTGCAGTGGTGATCAAGCTAGAAAAATGCAGACAGGGCGGTGTAACAGAAGTTGGCCACACATGGATCGAAATATAGCAAGTCCTTGCTGAACCAGGCAAGTTTCGATCCATGTATGGCCAGCTTTAGAGATTAAGCTTTTGAACCCGAGGGGTGGGTTAAGCACTATTGCAGCGTGTTGCGATAATTTGTTCTTTCACTGTTTTTAATAAAGACACATTTTTACACTATGGGATCTCCATTTCTCTTTTCCTTTCCTGATGATTTATGGCTGAGATTGTTTGTGGCATAATCCCTGTGGGGACTACCATCAGATAAAATAAGCACCTGTACCATTTGGATCTGTTCAATTATCTGAATGCTACCTGACCTTATTTTATGTGGGGTCATGTATATTGTTTGCCCTTGGGTGAGCCTCACAAGCATTTGTGGAGAAGCACTTTGACACATTCAAGAATGGATTTTTCTTACCAATTGCATAATCACAAAAGTGACTGTATATTAACCACTTGCCGACCGCCCCACGCAGATTTACTGCGGCAGGGAGGCTCGGCTGTGCATATTCACGTAGATCTACATGATTATGTGCACGCAGTCTCAGGCGCACGCTCCCGCTGTGATTAGACACAGAAGTCAGGTAGCGGGAGGAGTTGCGGCGACTGCCGCCGCCCTCCCCCCATCGTCAGTCACAGAAACTTACAGAAGACCCACCTGCTTATGTAAACAAAGCAGGCGAGTCTTCTGTCACACAAGCAGAGAGGGATCAGGAGTTTCAGCTAAACTGAAACCCCGATCTATCTGTGCCTGTCACATAGCCCTTCCCCCCACAGTCAGTAAGCATTATTAGGCATACACTAACCCCTTTGATCACCCCCAGTGTTAACCCCTTCCTTGCCAGTGTCATTTTTACAGTAACAGTGCATAATATTTAGCACTGATTACTGTATTAATGTTACTGGTCCCCAAAAAGTGTCAAAAATGTCAGTTAGGGGTCCGATCTGTCCGCAACGTCGACGTCCCGCTAAAAATCCCTGATTGCCACCATTACTGATAAAAAAAAAAAAAGAAAATCTGTCCCTTGACATCATCACATCTAATGAAAGCCTATGCACCCTGCATTGGTCTTTATGGTGTCTCCTAAAACTAAACAAGCAACCAATCCTAATGGTGCAACCCCACTGCAGGGGATCATTTTTAGGTTTCCCAGAGGTGGGCTTTAATTTATCACATTATTTATGGACTTTTAGAATATGTACTGATTTTTGTCACTATCTTTAAAGATTGTTTTTTTTTTTTTTTACTTGACATCCGTGCAGGTGCACAACCCTGAAATCAAACAGTGTGCATTCGGGGCCATACACCCACATGGATGTCAAATTGGAAGCAGTGGTTGTGTCAGTGTAGCCACTGCGTCCGAATTGACATGAACGGGACTGCCTGCACAAAGATTCCAGGAAAACCTGTGCATCCCCATGCAGACAAACACAGCCTTGCTGCACAGTGCACTCCCAGCACAGAGACCGGGGTACTAACAACTGGAACCCAGAACTCCCGCTTCACCTGATGGCTGAGATAGCCTCTGATTAATTATCACAGTCATCAGCCACTGTGAGCCCATCTCTGTGTTTACTTCCTCCTCTTAGTGCCCATTCACACTACCGCGACTTGCCAGGTGACTGGTCAGTCTGACAAGTCACGATCCATGCAGTGCTACGGGAACCGTTCTAATAGGAGCGACTCAAGTCGCTCTGACTTAGAAAATAGTTCTTGTACTACTTCAAGGCGACATCGGAGCAACTTGCTTTGACATTTATTATTTGAAGTCCGTGCAAGTCGCGCCGAAGTCGCGGTGCACGTGACTTCACAGGTCGCCCCCGAAGTCGTGCCGCGGTAGTGTGAACCGACACTACGGGTCCTTTCATATGAACGATCTGATCAGATCCGCCTGTCAGTTTTTTAGGCGGATCTGATCAGATCCTCCATGCATCCCTATAGGGCAGCGCATGTCAGTGGAGACATGTCCCCTGACACCCGCTGCCATCCGCATCTCCCCTCCCATCTTGTCCATGAAATCCGGACGGATAGAAACCCTATTTTCAATCTGTCCAGGGGATCGGATGAGAGCGGACAGGCGTTCCGCGCTCATCCAATTCCCCCATAGAGAGCAGCCGGGCTCTGACAACTCCCTCTCAGCACACAGAGCGGAGAGGGAGCTGTCACCTGCCTGGCTGCTCAGCAGGGATCGGTGTATCGATCCCCCGCTGAGTAGCACGGAGTCTGCCAACGGAGCGGACCAGTGAAAGGAGCCTAAGCCCCGGTTCACACTTATGCGAGTGCGGGGTTTGCATGTAATGTCGGAGCGCACTGCTCCTTCATTACATGCGATCGGCTGTGCGGTGCGAGTTTAGCCATACACTTTGTATGGCTAAATTCACACCGCAGCCGCAGCAAACACTCACAGGACCCTTTTTGGAAGCCGCATCAGGATCGGATCGCACAGCGGTTCACACTTGTGCGATCCGATCCTGTGCGAACTGCACGATCGCACTGCGATATGCGATCAAACTGGGGGTGTCGTTAAGATTACATTGACACCCCCAGCGTATCGCATATGGCAGTGTGAACTGCCGGGGGTGCGTGTGCGATGCGGGAACAGGCTGCGGATTCGCAGCCTTCCCGCATCGCATAAGTGTGAACCGGACCTAAAGGGAGAGGAAGATACACTGTAAATACAAAATTTAAGAAAAAAAAAAAAAAAAAAAACAAGGTCAAGGTTTGCCAGGGTTAGTTTTAGGGTGACGGTCGGGGTCAAAGGTTGCGGTCAGTATATTTTGAGTAGAATTAAAAAAAAAGTTTAAATTAGTATAAGTGTCAATGTGTTTTAGGCCCCTTTCACACAGTGGAGTCCGTCGGTGGACTGCAGTTTTCTCAGCGGGGGATCTGCGTGCGGAGACAGAGCTGTCAGATCCCCGCTGTTCTCTATGGGGGAATCGGATGGGAACGGACCGGCTGTCCATTACCATACACATGTATGTGGTAACTCTGCAATCGTCAAGGGCAGGAGAATTTTTGGGGGGTTGTTCTTTGGTGGTAAATTATGGTAGTAGCAAGAAATATACAACTAAATTTTTTTTTTTTTTTTTTTTTTTTAATGTTTTTTTTTTTTAATATTTTAGCCAGTTTCAGGATATCAGGAGATATCCATTGCCATTTACCACCAAAAGAAAGCCCAATTTGAAAAAATCGTGGTATAATCCACCTGGATACACTGAGCCCCGGTTCACACTCGTGCGTGTGCGGGGTTCGCATGTAATGTCGGAGTGCACTGCTCCGACATTACATGCGATCGGCTGTGCGGTGCGAGATTAGCCATACAGTTTGTATGGATAAATTCGCACAGCAGCCGCACCAAACACGCACAGGGACCCTTTTTGGCAGCTGCATCAGGATCGGATCGCACAGCGGTTCACACTTGTGCGATCCGATCCTGTGCGAACTGCACGATCGCACTGCGATATGCGATCAAACTGGGGGTGTCGTTAACATTACATTGACACCCCCAGCATTTTTTTTTTTTGGCACTTATAACTGTACTGGCGTCGCTGTCTGGTCCCCAAAAAAGTGTCAAAAATGTCACTTAGTATCTGATTTGTCCGCTGCAATGTCGCAGTCTTGCTATAAGTCACTGATCACCGGCATTACTAGAAAAAAATAAATGAATAGAAATATCCAATAGTTTGTAGATTCTATAACTTTTGCGCAAACCAATCAATATACTCTTATTGGAATTTTCTTTTACAAAAAATATGTATGGGTTTTTTTTCAATAATGTATTTTTTTTTATAGCGCAAATAAAAATTGCAGAGGTGATTAAATACCACCAAAAGAAAGCTCTATTTGTGGGGGGGGGGGGGGGGGGGAGATAATTTTATTTTGGTACAGCGTCGCACTTGTGCAATTTTCAGTTAAAAAAATGCGGTTCCATATCCCATCACAAAAAATTGCCTGGCCATGGAGAGGGGAAAACTTTCCAGAGTTGAAGTGGTTAATATTTGTTTTACGCTTAGGCGTGAATGGGGTTAAACTTTCATTAGGGACAAGTACAGCCATCAATAAAGAGCTGGCAGAGGTGCAAACCCAACCTAACACTGGTACAGGGAATGTGCCTGGAGCTCAGAGTTTATAGACTACAGGTAGAAATCCCTCCTTATATATCTCATTCCTAATCCATACTTGCCAACTGTCCCGTTTTTGGCGGGACAGTCCTGGCAAGTAGGACCCTGTCCCGTGTAATTTACTCTGCCGGGACTAGTCCCGGCAAATCAGTGTTGCCTCGGGCTGCCCGTAATTTGCTAAACCTCATTTGACACAGAAGATGCCCATCATAAGGCGGGACTAATCAAAACCAATTATAGCTCTCTGTAAGCACGTGGTGGCGGTGTAGTATTGTGAGATGAAGGCTATGGTCTAATTTGAATGAAAGTTTGTGAGCCGAGAATGCGCCGTGTCTTTCCACCCAAAGTCTCTGCCATTGTCCTCCTGGTAAGGAGCTGTGTGAGGGGTTCTCTCTTCTGTGTGTCTCTATCGGTCCCTCTCCATGGTAAGGGCCAATGGCGTGCCAGCGGGGGGCACTGTCAAAACCCGGCCTCTCAGTGCGAAGGCGGCTCCTTCAGTCTGCACTGCTCGAGGGGGGGGGTGGAGCCGCAGCGGGAAGAAGGTGAGTGCCCGAGTGTGCTGTAAAGGAGGGGGATGGGGCAGCTGTATATAGAGGAATCGATCTTTCCCTACTCTTCCTGCAGCCACTGAATGCCCGATTCTCCTCTTCTCCCTCCTGCAGGTATTCAGTGGCTGCAGGAAGAATAGGGAAAGATCAAATCCTCTATATGCAGCTGCCCCATCCCCCTCCTATACAACTTCTTTTGCTGGCCCCCCAGTGCTCTCCAGCCCCCCCCCCCCATGCTCTCTGGCTCCCCCAGTGCTCTCCACCCCCCTGTGCTCCCTGGCTCCACCCTCTGTGATTTCTAGTTCCCCCCAGTGCTCTCTAGTTCCCCCTCCCCCTGTGCTCTTCATCCCCCTGGTTTTCCCTGCCAGCCCCCCCCCCCCCCCCCCAGTGCTACCTGTTCCCCCCCCCCCCCAGTGCTCTCCATCCCCTGCGCCTTCCAGCCCCCCTGCAATGCTTTCCAAACCCCCCTTAATTCTCTGCAGTCCCCCCCCCATGCCCTTCAGCTCCTCCAGTGCTCTCTGCTTGCCCTGTGCTTTCCGGGCCCCCCTAGTGCTCTTCTGCAGTCTCTGACCATCTTTTATATCATGTCCGCAGTCTCTGACCATCTCCTGTATCATGTCCGCAGTCTCTGACCATCTCCTGTATCATGTCCGCAGTCTCTGACCATCTCCTGTATCATGTCCTCAGTCTCTGACCATCTCCTGTATCTTGTCCTCAGTCTCTGACCATCTCCTGTATCATGTCCGCAGTCTCTGACCATCTCCTGTATCATGTCCTCAGTCTCTGACCATCTCCTGTATCATGTCCTCAGTCTCTGACCATCTCCTGTATCATGTCCTCAGTCTCTGACCATCTCCTGTATCATGTCCTCAGTCTCTGACCATCTCCTGTATCATGTCCTCAGTCTCTGACCATCTCCTGTATCATGTCCTCAGTCTCTGACCATCTCCTGTATCATGTCCTCAGTCTCTGACCATCTCCTGTATCATGTCCTCAGTCTCTGACCATCTCCTGTATCATGTCCTCAGTCTCTGACCATCTCCTGTATCATGTCCTCAGTCTCTGACCATCTCCTGTATCATGTCCTCAGTCTCTGACCATCTCCTGTATCATGTCCTCAGTCTCTGACCATCTCTTGTATCATGTCCTCAGTCTCTGACCATCTCTTGTATCATGTCTGCAGTCTCTGAACATCTCCTGTATCAAGTCCTTAGTCTCTGACCATCTCTTGTATCATGTCTGCAGTCTCTGACCATCTCCTGTATCATGTTTGCAGTCTCTGACCATCTCCCGTATCATGTCTGCAGTCTCTGACCATCTCCCGTATCACGTCTGCAGTCTCTGACCATCTCCTGTATCATGTACTCAGTCTCTGACCATCTCCCGTATCATGTCCTCAGTCTCTGACCATCTCCCGTATCATGTCCTCAGTCTCTGACCATCTCCCGTATCATGTCCGCAGTCTCTGACCATCTCCTGTATCACGTCCTCGGCCTCTGATCATCTCTTGTATCATGTCCTCCTGAACTATGCCCATAGGATTACCTTGGTTTTGGGCCATCTTTACAGTTTGAGTGCAGTTCAAAATGCAGTCAATGGAGTTCAGTGTGAAAGGGTCCTTAATGTATATAAAAAGGCACAGCAAATTTGCATGAAACCAAGTCTCTGGTGTGAATGGGCCCCAAATTCCATATATATGCGATTCAGAGAGATCATCCCACACTGTTCAGGTAAGGGTAGTTCAGGGCTGGGGTGATGAAGGGGGTCACAGGTCAGGGATGGGTCGATGGAGAGGTTATCGGTCAGGGGTGGGGATATGGAGGGGGTACAAGTTAGGGTTGGGGTGATGGAGGGGTCACAGGTCCTGGATGGGCGATGGACGGGTACAGGTCAGGGTTGGGGTTATTGAGGGGGGTTAGGGTTGGGGTGATGGAGGGGTCACAGGTCAAGGATGGGAGATGGAGGGGTACAGGTCAGGGTTGGGGTTATTGAGGGGGGTTAGGGTTGGGGTGATGGGAGGGGTACAGGTCAGGGTTGGGGTTATTGAGGGGGGTTAGGGTGACTGGAGGGGTCACAGGTCAAGGATAGGCGATAGAGGGGTACAGGTCAGGGTTGGGGTTATTGAGGGGGGTTAGGGTTGGGGTGATGGGAGGGGTACAGGTCAGGGTTGGATTTATTGAGGGGGGTTAGGGTGACTGGAGGGGTCACAGGTCAAGGATGGGCGATAGAGGGGTACAGGTCAGGGTTGGAGTTATTGAGGGGGGTTAGGGTTGGGGTGATGGGAGGGGTACAGGTCAGGGTTGGGGTTATTGAGGGGGGTTAGGGTGACTGGAGGGGTCACAGGTCAAGGATGGGCGATAGAGGGGTACAGGTCAAGGTTGGGGTTATTGAGGGGGGTTAGGGTTGGGGTGATGGGAGGGGTACAGGTCAGGGTTGGGGTGATTAGGGGGGTTAGGGTTGGGGTGACTGGAGGGGTCACAGGTCAGGGTTGGGGTGATGGGTAAGTAGTTCAGGTAAGTCATCTCTCTCATCACTGATCTTAGCAGAGTCCTCATGTTTTGTTTAAGATGCTGAAGTTGGCTCCTTATTTGGCCAGCTTATTTTGACTGCTGAAATTATCCGCTTTCTCACACAGCTTCTTATTCGGGTCAGATATTTATTTACTAAACAATCATCTGCAAAGTTTGTAATGAAGTTGTGAAGTTTGGCAACAATTCTATATCTCTAACTGCCATGTATTTAATGGGGTAATTCTGAATAAATACCTTTTTCTCTATAAAAACCATCTTGGCTCCCCCAGATGTGACTTGTTTTCATATAGTTGAGCCCCCCCTCTATTAGCCCACATTCACATGGCTCTGATTTGACATGCAATGCAATGGCACCGTCTGCATCTGTGTAACTTCACACCGATTCCCAACACTAGTTTCTGTACTTCTCTCTTTATTGACTAGACCCTATAATCTTATGATAAATAGGCGGAGAATAATTATGCGGAGTGGGCGGAGCTTTAGGGAGGTGGGTGTGGTGGGTTATTGACAGCAAAGTGTCCCTGGAAACTTTTTTTTAAATGTTGGCAACTATGCTAATGTGATGATATGAATGTCATTGGGGAGCAGTAAGGACAATCCATAGCAGTGAGAGGGGTGGTGAGGTGGCATCCCAGTGTGAGCTCCGTACAGAGCACCGCCACCTGTTCTCTGTGCACCCCTCTCTCACACACATACACTGCGCCCAGCCCCCCCATTTACCATATACCAGCTTCTTCATCTCATTGTACCGGCTCCACAGCTGGGCTCTGCTGTCAGCTTTCTCCCCGGGGCTGTGTTCTGCTGGGTGCCGTTTACTGCCCCCCTTGCCCGGCGGCTGCTGGTGAGGAGGGGTGCTCAGCCTGGCACACAGGACCCGGTTATAGCCGGAGAAGCCCGCTCTTCCACGGGCACACAACGCAGACATCCTGCTGCGTGCGAAGACTAACGGAGGAGGACAGAAATGAGTGCGCCCCGTGCGGGGAGTGGGAATACTGCAGCTCCCGGCACGTCATTGGCACAAGAGCAACTAACTAACTTCTAAACATAGAGTTTACCCCGAAATATATTCTCTATATCTGAGAGGAAAACACAGACTGTACCCCGAAATATATTCTCTATATCTGAGAGGAAAACACAGACTGTACCCCGAAATATATTCTCTATATCTGAGAGGAAAACACAGACTGTACCCCATAAAATGATTTCTATATCTGAGAAGAAAGCACAGAGTGTACCCCATAATACAATCTCTATAGCTGAGGGGAAAACACAGAGTACCCCATAATATGTTCTCTATATCTGAGATTAAAACAAATAGTGTACCCCGTAATATTATTTTTATATCTGAGAGGAAAACACAGAGTGCACCCTGTATTATATTCTCTATATCTGAGAGGAAAACATAGAGTGTACCCCATAATACCATATCTATATCTGAGAGGAAAACACAGAGTACCCCATATTATGATTTCTATATCTAAGAGGAAAACACAGAGTGTACCCCGTATTATATTCTCTGTATGTGAGAGGAAAGCACAGAGTGTACCCCATAATACAATCTCTATATCTGAGAGGAAAATACACATACTACCCAGTAATTTAATCTCTATATCTAAGAGGAAAACACACAAAGTACCTCGTAATAGAATCTTTATATCTGAGAGGAAAATGCAGTGTACCCCATAATACGATCGCTATAGCTGAGGGGAAAACACAGAGTACCCCATAATATGTTCTCTATATCTGAGATTAAAACAAATAGTGTACCCCGTAATATTATTTTTATATCTGAGAGGAAAACACAGAGTGTACCCCGTATTATATTCTCTATACCTGAGAGGAAAGCACAGAGTGCACCCTGTATTATATTCTCTATATCTGAGAGGAAAACATAGAGTGTACCCCATAATACCATATCTATATCTGAGAGGAAAACACGGAGTACCCCATATTATGATTTCTATATCTAAGAAGAAAACACAGAGTGTACCCCGTATTATATTCTCTATATCTGAGAGGAAAGCACAGAGAGCACCTCGTATTATATTCTCTATATCTGAGAGGAAAACATAGAGTGTACCCCATAATACCATATCTATATCTGAGAGGAAAACACAGAGTACCCCATATTATGATTTCTATATCTAAGAGGAAAACACAGAGTGTACCCCGTATTATATTCTCTGTATGTGAGAGGAAAGCACAGAGTGTACCCCATAATACAATCTCTATATCTGAGAGGAAAATACACATACTACCCAGTAATTTAATCTCTATATCTAAGAGGAAAACACACAAAGTACCTCGTAATAGAATCTTTATATCTGAGAGGAAAATGCAGTGTACCCCATAATACGATCGCTATATCTAAGAGGAAAACATACAGAGTACCCCGTAATAGGATCTCTATGTCTGAGAGGAAAACACAGAGTGTACCACCTAATATGATCTCTATATCTGAGAGTAATTACAGAGTGTACCCCATAGTACAATCTCTATATCTGAGAGTAAAACACAGAGTGTACCCCATAATATGATCTCTATATCTGAGAGTAAAACACAGAGAGTGTACCCCATAATACGATCTCTATGTCTGAGAGTAATCACAGAGTGTACCCCATAGTACGATCTCTATATCTGAGAGTAAAACACAGAGTGTACCCCGTAATACGATCTCTATATCTGAGAGTAATCACAGAGTGTACCCCATATCTCTATATCTGAGAGTAAAACACAGAGTGTACTCCGTAATACGATCTCTATGTCTGAGAGGAGAACACAGAGTGTACCCCGTAATACGATCTCTATATCTGAGAGTAATTACAGAGTGTACCCCATAGTACAATCTCTATATCTGAGAGTAAAATACAGAGTGTACCCCATAATACGATCTCTATATCTGAGAGTAAAACAGAGTGTACCCCATAATACGATCTCTATATCTGAGAGTAAAACACAGAGTGTACCCCGTTATACGATCTCTATATCTGAGAGTAATCACAGAGTGTACCCCATAGTACGATCTCTATATCTGAGAGTAAAACACAGAGTGTACCCCGTAATACGATCTCTATATCTGAGAGTAATCACAGAGTGTACCCCATAGTACGATCTCTATGTCTGAGAGGAAAACACAGAGTGTACCCCGTAATACGATCTCTGTACTAGAAGAAAACTCATCTTGCGCCCAATATTATCCTGAAAGAAAATGCAGAGAGTACCTCATAATCAGGGTTGGCAACACGCCACAACTTTTTTACTGGCAAAACAGGAAAAAATTTACAGACAAAGCACATTTTTTTTTTTTACTGACAACCTAAAGTGTCCCTAATCCCACACTATAAAAAAACTATCAATAAGGCTCCTTTCGTTCTGCTCAGTGGGGGATCGATCCGCCGATCCCTGCTGAGCAAGCGGATGACAGCACCGTCTCATCTGATCCGATCCGCCAGACAGATGAAAAATAGGGTTTCCATCCGTCCGGATTTGACGGACAGGATCGGATCGGATCGGATGTCCGCTGACATCCGCTGCCCCATAGAGATGCATGGGGCATCCGTTCAGATCCGCCTGAAAAACTGACAAGCAGATCTGAGCGGTCTGCCTGTGTGAAAGGGGCCTAAATGCAGGATTACATGCTGTTCATACTCACTCAGTCACTATGAGTTTTTTCTTCTGTATTCTGCAAAAACCCTGGTTGATCCTGCTGTTTTCTATCTCCACCTTCTGTCCATGTCCTCAATTCAGTTTGGCATTTAGCAGAGCAGTGTTGGCAGCTCTGTACATGCTAAGTTTTCTATGCGTTTCTATGCTGAGCATTTCCTCCCTATCATACCTGAACAGCCCATGTGACTACAGAGTCACACATGTGGGGGTATACACATTGGTAAAAGACAGTCCACTCCTTCTTTCCTCCTCCATGCCCACTAACTAGCTAAAGACAGTGGGGAGGGGGTAAATTTACATGTAGATTGATGGAGGCTTCACCTCCCTGTTATTCTAAGACACTAGCTGGAGGGGCGTGCCATAGCCTGTGTCTGACAGAAATCCTCCACACCATGTTATTGCCAAATAATAATAAAGATTTAATTTCAAATATATATTTGTATGACAATTTAGAACAGTTCATTGATATTAATTATTTATTTTTAGTCTGTATTCCAAAGGCTGTTTTTTTTTTTTATTTTGAACATGTAACCAGCAGCAGAGGACTAGAAGCTCCTCCTGCTTATGTTACAGAAATAGGCAATGTAAGTTAACCGCTTCCCGACTACCCGGTAGCTCTCCTGCGCAAACTGCAAACTGCTCTCCTGCGCAAACCGCCTGCCATCCCGCTGAGAGAGAAGAACGGTCAGCTGTTGTAAACACAGCTGACCGTTCTCCTCCCTGGAATGATCATAGAGCCCATGTGATCCTTCTATATAGGATCACATGTCTCTATGGTCATTTCAGAAGACACACCCCCCACAGTTAGAATCACTCCCCTAGGCTCACATTTAACCCCTTGATCACCCACAGGGTTAACCCCTTCCCTGCCAATGGCATTATTACAGGAACAGTGCATATTTTTAGCACTGATTACTGTAGTAATGTCACTGGTACCCCCAAAAGTGTAAACAATGTCAGTTAGGGGTCCGATCTGCCTGCCGCAATGTCGCAGTCCCGCAGAAAGAAAAATCGCAGATCGCCGCCATTATTAGTAAAAAAAAAAGCAATAAAAATGACATAAATCTTTCCCGTAGTTAGTAGACGCAATAACTTTTGCAGAAACCAATCAAAATACGCTTATTGCGATTTAATTTACCAAAAATATGTAGCAGAAATCAAATTGCCCTAAAATGTTAAAAAAATTTAGATTTTTACATTTTTTTTTTGAGAATGTCATAAAGCAGAATGTAAAAAAAATATAATCTCACAGGGAAAAAAAGGACATGAATTTTTTTTGGGTACAGCGTCGCACAACCGTGCAGTTGTCCGTTAAAGTAACGCAGTGCCGAATTGCAAAATAGGGCCTGGTCAGGAAGGGGGCAAATCCTTCCGGTCTTAAAGTGGTTAAACAGTGTGTGTTTAGTATCACTGTGACCTCTTCTGATCCAGCCACTATAGATAAACGGCCACACAGGAACTTTGTCGATGTGGGAGGGCATAAATATATATATATATATGTATATATATATACAAACCCAAATCCAAAAAAGTTGGGACACTGTACAAATTGTGAATAAAAACAGAATGCAATGATGTGGAACTTTCAAATTTAAATATTTTATTCAGAATACAACATAGATAACATATCAAATGTTTAAACTGAGAAAATGTATCATTTTAAGGGAACAATAAGTTGATTTTAAATTTCATGGCATCAACACATCTCAAAAAAGTTGAGACAAGGCCATGTTTACCACTGTATGGCATCCTCTCTTCTTTTTATAACAGTCTGCAAACCTCTGGGGACTGAGGAGACAAGTTGCTCAAGTTTAGGAATAGGAATGTTGTCCCATTCTTGTCTAATACAGGCTTCTAGTTGCTCAACTGTCTTAGGTCTTCCTTGTCGCATCTTCCTATTTATGATGTGCCAAATGTTTTCTATGGGTGAAAGATCTGGACTGCAGGCTGGCCATTTCAGTACCCAGACCCTTCTACGCAGCCATGATGTTGTAATTGATGCAGTATGTGGTCTTGTATTGTCATGTTGGAAAATGCAAGGTCTTCCCTGAAAGAGAAAACGTCTGGATGGGAGCATATGTTGTTCTAGAACTTGGATATACCTTTCAGCATTGATGGTGCCTTTCCAGATGTGTAAGCTGCCCATGCCACATGCACGCATGCAACCCCATACCATCAGAGATGCAGGCTTCTGAACTGAGCGCTGAGAACAACTTGGGTTGTCCTTGTCCTCTTTAGTCCGGATGACATGGCGTGCCAGTTTTCCAAAAAGAACTTCAAATTTTGATTAGTCTGACCACAGAACAGTTTTCCACTTTGCCACAGTCCATTTTAGATGAGCCTTGGCCCAGCGAAAACCCCTGCGCTTCTGGATCATGTTTAGATATGGCTTCTTTTTTGGCCTATAGAGTTTTAGTTGGCAACAGCGAATGGCACGGTGGATTATGTTCACCAACAATGTTTTCTGGAAGTATTCCTGAGCCCATGTTGTGATTTCCATTACAGTAGCATTCCTTTATGTGATGCAGTGCCGTCTAAGGGCCCGAAGATCACGGGCATCCAGTATGGTTTTCCGGCCTTGACCCTTACGCACATAGATTGTTCCAGATTTTCTGAATCTTTGGATGATATTATGCACTGTAGATGATGATAACTTCAAACTCTTTGCAATTTTTCTCTGAGAAACTTCTTTCTGATATTGCTCCACTATTTTTCGCCGCAGCATTGGGGGAATTGGTGATCCTTTGCCCATCTTGACTTCTGAGAGACACTGCCACTATAAGAGGCTCTTTTTATACCCAATCATGTTGCCAGTTGACCTAATAAGTTTCAAATTGGTCCTCTAGCTGTTCCTTATATGTACATTTAACTTTTCCGGCCTCTTCTTGCTACCTGTCCCAACTTTTTTGGAACGTGTAGCTTTCATGAAATCCAAAACGAGCCAATATTTGGCATGAAATTTCAAAATCTCTCACTTTCAACATTTGATATGTTATCTATATTATATCGTGAATAAAATATAAGTTTATGAGATTTTAGATTTATAAATTAGTCCATTCCTTTTTTACTCACAATTTGTACCGTGTCCCAAATTATTTGGAATTGGGTTTGTATATATATATATATATACACACACACACACACTGTAAAAATACACACAGCCTCTCACATAGGCTGCTCATGTGCGGATTAGAAAGTGGGGTACAAGGCCAAAGAAATTGGCCCTGTACATGTGATTGCTGTCATTGTAAACAAAGGCTGCATGATGCAGCCTTTGAACCATTTCCTCTTACAGGCTTGCTTGGCTTAAAGGAACTGGAACAGCTATAGGTGAGGCTACACTAAGCTATATTAACTGACCACTTGAACACAGTGGTGTCACTGGGGGGGGGGGGGGTAGAGGGGGCCATGCCCCTCCAAAATTATGCTGGGCCCCTCATGTGCCCCCCAACAGAATCCCACCTCTTGCTCTGGCAGTTTGGTAAGCCCAGATTGTGGGATTCCGACCCGCCAACATTGAGCACCAGTTTAAAGAACTGAGCCTGCACTAGATGAAGTGGAACCGATGCTTCCTGTATAGTTCCGGCTCCTGTCACAGGCGGTATCAAATGCACCCCGCCTGTGACAGGAGCAATACAGAAAGCATTGGCTCTGCTCTCTACTGCAGCCACATGCTTCCTCCAGTGCTGCACACCGTTGATGTGTCTCAGAGAAATTAGCTGTCCCAACCAGCAGTACCTGCTAGCAGTACTCACCAGCAGTATCCACCAGCAGTACCAGCCAGCAGTACCCACCAACAGTACCAACCAACAGTACCAGCCAGCAGTACCCACCAGCAGTACTCCCCAGATGTACCAGCCAGCAGTACCAACCAACAGTACCAGCCTGCAGTACCAGCCAGCAGAACTAGCCCTGGAGGACAACCAGCAGTAGCCACCATCCATACCCGCCTGGGGGACAGCAGCAGCCAGCAGGAGTCCTGAGGAAGAAGTGAAGATTGAGGTCAGTTGAGGTGCAGGTAAATCACAGTGCATCCATGTGAAAGCAGCCTTAGGCCCCTTTAACAGGATCGGTCCGATTGGGTCCGCCAGTCTGTTTTTCACTTGTACCCAATCGGACCCTCCATTCACCTCTATAGAGTGGAAGATGTAAACTGACTTGTGTTCATTTACACCCGCCTATCTCTAATCCGATCCACTTAAAAAAAACAGAAGGGGAATCCGTCCCCTTCTGTCTGGGCGGATCGGATCGGAGGGCCCATAGAGTAGAGCTGTGTCTGCTCTGCATGTGCTGAGTGGACACAGACTTGTCATCTGTCCGCTACACTCATTGTTGCCCGTGACAGGTTACCAGATTGTTAAAGTGGCCCTCACTCCTCAAAAGGTTGGGCACCTCTGCTGTAGGGGCATGAGTCCCAGAGAGGTGCGCTATAGCAGCCTTCCCCCTTAGTTTTGCCATGGTGTGTGGCAGAGGGAAGGAGTCCCGGATGGAGAGGTGCACTGTACTGTAGTGCATCAGGAGATTCGCTGGGAAGATCTCCCATGCAGTTGATTAAAGGGTTAAGACTGCCGCCACTGTTGCGGCTGGCCTTAACACTTTCATCACTGTGGTTGGCAGATCTCACTATTCTTCCCTATCTCCTCCGCGCTGAGAGCATGGCTCCAATACTAGGCTTTATTACTGGGTAAACTGGCACCAATACTAGGCTTTATTACTCCGTAAACTGGCACCAATACTAGGAGTTATTACTGTGTAAACTGGCACTAATACTAGGCTTTATTACTGCGTAAATTGGCACCAATGCTAGGGGTTATTACTGCGTAAACTGGCACCAATACTAGGGGTTATTACTGCGTAAACTGGCACCAATACTAGGGGTTATTACTGCGTAAACTGACACCAATACTAGGGGCTATTACTGCGTAAACTGGCACCAATACTAGGTGTTATTACTGCGTAAACTGGCATCAATACTAGGGGCTATTACTGCATAAACTGGCACCAATACTAGGGGTTATTACTGCATAAACTGGCACCAATACTAGGTGTTATTACTGCGTAAACTGGCATCAATACTAGGGGCTATTACTGCATAAACTGGCACCAATACTAGGGGCCATTACTGCGAAAACTGGCACCAATACTAGGGGCTGTTAAAACATAAACTGGCACCAATACTAGGCTTTATTACTGCGTAAACTGACACCAATACTAAGCTTTATTACTGCGTAAACTGGCACCAATACTAAACTTTATTACTGCGTAAACTGGCACCAATACTAGGCTTTATTACTGCGTAAACTGGCACCAATACTAGGAGTTATTACTGTGTAAACTTGCACTAATACTAAGCTTTATTACTGCGTAAATTGGCAGCAATACTAGGAGTTATTACTGCGTAAACTGGCACCAATACTAGGAGTTATTACTGCGTAAACTGGCACCAATACTAGGGGTTATTACTGTGTAAACTGGCACCAATACTAGGGGCTATTACTGTGTAAACTGGCACCAATACTAGGGGCTATTACTGTGTAAGCTGGCACCAATACTAGGGGCTATTACTGCATAAACTGGCACCAATACTAGGGGTTATTACTGCGTAAACTGGCATCAATACTAGGGGCTATTACTGCATAAACTGGCACTAGTACTAGGGGCTATTACTGCTTGAACTGGCACTAATACTAGGGGCTGTTAAAGCATGAACTGGCACCAATACTAGGGGCTATTACTGCATAAACTGACACCATTACTGCGTAAAACTGTTTGCTGAAATTGCTATTATTACAATAAAGAAAAGCTTTTGAGAGTTTTCCTCTTTCTCAGGTATGAAGCAATACCTGAGGAAAAAAGGAAAACTCTTGAAAGCTTGTCTTTTAAGTGTTAGCTTAGTACAATAAAAAGGTGCCATTGCATACTGCATTACTCTCGTAATTTGTAACCTTATTTATATATACACTTATTTAGTTTTTTTCAGTGGTATGATATAGTGGTAAAAACTAGGAGTGCCCCCCCAGTTTTGACTGTGGTATCTTATGTGCCCCCCTATGTATTGTTCTTAGAGTCGCCACTGCTTGAACAGAGGCGACCATTACAGTACATACCATGTCCGGTATATAATCAGTCCAAAGACTGAAAAAGTCGCACACGTGTGGTATCACTATACTCGGGAGGAGTAGTAGAATGTGTTCTGAGGTGATTTTCTAAGTACAGTATGCCAACGCAGTGTGTGAAAAATATCTTAAACTGACAACTTTGTGTATAAAAATGAATTTTAATTTTATTTCCGCATTCTAAAAAAACATGTGGCAAAAAAAAAAAATAATTAAGTCTTCAAAAGACTCACCATACCTTCAAAAGTATACCTTGGGTTGTTTACTCTCCAAAATGTGGTCATTTTGTGGGTGTTTCTACTGTCCTGGTGCTCCAGGGTCTCTGAAAATGTGAAAGA
This sequence comes from Pelophylax lessonae, assembly GCF_965119305.1. Taxonomy (NCBI): domain Eukaryota; kingdom Metazoa; phylum Chordata; class Amphibia; order Anura; family Ranidae; genus Pelophylax; species Pelophylax lessonae. Next base: position 85,894,013 of record NC_138775.1, on the reverse strand, counting down.
TAGTCAGGAAATCAGATGCGTAATTTATGCCCCTGAAAAACCTGAAAGTGCTCCTTGGATTTAGAGACTTTCTATGTGGTTAGTGTAGGGATCTGCTGCCCTCTTCTATTTGTGTTTGTAAATAGCTTATGCTTATTAACAACCTGTCTACTGCTTACAGTAAATATACTGAATGCTAGCGGCAGCTACAGGCATGATCACTTACCCTCATTGTGATTGGACACAGCACAAGTTTGGACCAGCCAAAATCATTGGCTGAAATCTGCTGCTAGTCACACACATAAAAACAATGAACTCCGTGTACAAAGAACAGCAATCTGGCCAGGGCAGGCCTTACCATGGGTCCCGCTGGGTCCACTGGACCCAGGCAGCATTTTGAGAGGGGTGGAAAATTGACACCCAAGAATTTTTTTCCAGCAGTTTTGTGTGTCATCCAGGGGCAGCTGCTCCCCTGCCCTGTAAAAAGGTTGCCCTGCTGCCCTCAACACGTATACTCATAGGTGCCGGGTGCGAGGGTGCTCGCACATAGTCTAACACCGGCTGGTAAACACCCAAGCACACATGAAGAGCTCAGGTGTGTGTGTGTGTGTGTGTGCTACCAGGGGCGGGGTACACACAGGAGAGCAATGAAAAGATCCCTTCCCCGCCGGCTCCACCAGCAGCCGATGATCAGGTGCAGCTTACAAGGCTTGCATTTCTATTGGGTGAAACTGGAGGGGTGTGGCAAACCTCACGCCTGGTCTGCCTTCTTCTGCTCTGGTGCATGCATGAGTCTAGGCACTAAAGACTGTGGGAGCACTGGGAGAGAGCAACAGAGAGGTATTATGAGTTAAGGGTGTCCATCATTTTTTCTAGTAGAGGCTGCTTATCTGCTGGATGGCCAAATGTTGCATAACCTGTCATGCTCAAAAATCACTATACAGCCCTAGATTGTCATTATACTACCCTAGTCTGCCCCTATACTACCCGAGCCTTTCTATATACTGCCCTACCTGATCCAATACTGCCCTAGCCTGTCCATATACTACCCTAGTCTGTCTTTATACTACCCTATCCTGCCCCTATACTACCCAGCCTGCCCCTATATTGCCCTAGCCTGCCTCTATATTGCCCTAGCCCACCCTATACTGCCCCTATACAACCCTATCCCAGTGACATATCATATATGGGTGCAACAGGTGCACATGGCCCCTGAGGGTGGGGGGGCCTACTGTGCTGACACACACTGCACCCATGGATCCCTATAGCGCTAAGGTGGGGGAGCGGTAACATCGTGGTATGTTATATAATTTTACATATAGACAAAATGCTGTTGCATGGAAATCTGACTTCCTGATGAATTTATTTTAGTTTGTTTTAATTAGGATATAAAATAATGGATGTGGGGGCCTTTTGGTGGGCGTGAGTTTTTTTGGGGGAGGCCGAGGCAGCATTGCATTCTATGACTCAGGCAGCACAGTGTCTTGGGCCAGCCCTGGATCTGAACGTTTCTTCTCCCTGAAAAGCAGCACACATTATACATTGTTAGGCATACAGTTAACCTCTTGATTACCCCTAGATGTTAACCCCTTCATTACCCCTAGATGTTAACCCCTTTCCAGCCAGTGTCATTAGTACAGTTTTGTGTAAAGTATTGTCACTGATCACTGTATTAATGTCACTAGCGATGTCAGTGTCAGTTAGAGAGCCTCCCAGATAGTGTCTGGTAGCACCAGATTGGCCGCCGCACTATCACAGTCCCACTAGAAGTTGCTGATCACCGCCACTAGCAATATAGCATTATAGCTGCAAATATACACTTACAGTGCCTTGAAAAAGTGTGGCGTGCATTTGTATTCAGCCTCCTTTATTCCGATACCCCTAACTAAAATCTAGTGGAACCAATTATCTTCAGAAGTCACCTAATTAGTCCACCTGAATGTAATTTAACCTCAGTAAAAAATACAGCTGTTTTGTGAAGCCCATAGAGGTTTTTTAGAGAAACTTTTGGGGTTTTTTTGTTTTTTGTTTTTTAATCAGAAAACATTTTTATTGTAGAAAACAATGAATACATGTAAAAAAAGTAGAAACAAACAACAATATATTGTTGCAATACATGCGATAAACAGGTGACTGAGAAGAGAGAAAACTTACCGTTAGTTCACCGGTAACGACTTTTCTTAAGAGCCTTCCAGGACGGCCCAAACATGAGAGATGATAGGCTCCTCCTACCGGAAACACAATCAATTAAACACAGTTAAAAGGCCCCACCCTTCCCTCCATCCCCAGTTGTAAAAAAGTATCTTCCACAACCAGAATCTTTGAGGGAAGCGTTTAATATTCAGTCCATAGGTACTTACCCCTTTTTAACTTGTTTGCACCCTTTAAGTAGGGCGGGTAGGCCGGCCGTCCTGGAAGGCTCTTAAGAAAAGTCGTTACCGGTGAACTAACGGTAAGTTTTCTCCAATCGCCTTCCAGGACGGCCCAAACATGAGAGGATACTAGATTACCCCTGGCCTACCTTAGGGTGGGACAACTGCCTGCAAGACCTTGCGTCCGAAGGTTAGGTCCTGTTGAGACAGAACTTCTATCCTGTAGTGTTTCAGGAAAGTGTCGTGGCTGGACCAAGTGGCTGCTTTGCGGATCAACTCCCAGGATGCTCCTGCCTTCTCGGCCCAGGATGTTGCTAGGGCTCTTGTAAAATGTGCATTAATTTTTACAGGAGCTGGGACACCCGATGCCTCATAAGCGCTGGTAATTGCTTGTCTGATCCATCTAGATATTGAAGACTTAGAGGCCTGCAACCCTTTCCTAGGTCCAGAGTGGAGGACCAAAATGTGGTTTGATCTTCTAAAACTCCTTGTCCTGTCTAAGTAACTAAGAAGAGCTCTTCTAACATCAATACAGTGGAACCTTTCTTCCTTGCTGTTTTTAGGATTGTCACAAAAAGAAGGCAAGATAATTTCCTGTGTTCTGTGGAAAGGAGATGCCACCTTCGGTAAATAGAGCGGATCTGGCTTTAGAACTATCCTGTCCGGACATACAGTCATAAATGGCTCTTTGATAGAGAGGGCCTGGAGATCCCCTACTCTTCTTGCTGAGGTGATGGCCAGTAAAAAGGTCAACTTAAGAGACAACCTTTGGAGGGGAATTTCCCCCAAAGGTTCGAAGGGGGGTCTAGATAACGCCTCTAGGACCCTTGTCAGGTCCCAAGGTGGGAACCTGTCTTTTAACAAAGGAGTAACTCTTTGTCTGGCTAACAAAAATCTCTTTATTAGTGGCTCTCTCGCCAGACGGGTGTCAAGGAACACTGAGAGGGCCGCAATTTGTACCCTAAGAGTGTTAATGGCCACACCCTTATCCACCCCATCCTGTAGGAACTCTAGAATTACAGGGGTAGAGGGGGAAACAAAACCTTTTTGTTTACCCCAGGTACAAAACATCTTCCATACCTTAGTGTAGATTTTCTTGGTAATAGGCTTCCTGCTCAACAGGAGAGTATCTACAACTCTCTGTGAGCAACCTTTTGAAATTAAAAGCTGGCTTTCAGTAGCCAGGCTGTTAACTGAAAAAATTCCGGGTTTTGGCAGAAGACCGGACCCTGAGCTAACAGCTTTTGAGAAATCGGCAGGTGCCATGGGGGAACTATTGCCATTGTCTTTAGAGTGGCAAACCAAGGCCTCCTTGGCCACCAAGGGGCAATTAGAATCACCTGAAGGTCCTCTGAGTGGTTCAGTTTCTGAAGAACCCTCGGGATCAACATCAGGGGGGGGAAAGCGTAAGCCAGACTGAAGTGCCAAGGTTGGGCCAGTGCATCCAGGCCCATCGTTCCTCTGGTCCTGGTAAGGGAAAAAAACATTCCCACTTTCTTGTTCTGCTCTGTGGCAAACAAATCTACTTCTGGTGTTCCGAACCTCTGGGTTATCATTTGGAAAATTTTTGCATCTAACTCCCATTCTCCCTCCTGAATAAGATGACGACTGAGGAAGTCTGCTTGTAGGTTGTTTACCCCTTTGATGTGGACCGCTACTAGGGAGATCACTCTTTCCTCGGCCCAAGTAAGGATTGAGGTAGCTAGATCTAAGAGGGGTCTGGATCTGGTCCCTCCTTGTCTGTTCAGGTATACTACAGTAGTAGTATTGTCTGAGAGTATTTGAACCTCCTTGTTGAGGATGTTCTCTCTGAAGGCTTTCAAGGCCTCTCCCACAGCTTTCAGTTCCCTGAAATTTGAGGAGGCTTGTATTGTTGTCAAATCCCAGACTCCCTGTGCTTGGGCTCCTTCCATGTGAGCCCCCCAGCCCTGGGTACTGGCGTCCGTGGTAATTTCTACAGGGTTCCATTGACCCCAGGGCCTGCCTTTGTCCAAATTGTTCTGCATTTTCCACCATTTCAGGGATTCTCTGACCTGAGGGGTAAGGATGACCTGTTCGTCCAAGGACTCTGTTTTTCTGTCCCAAGATGACAGATGGAAAAACAGAAGTTCCCTTGCGTGTAGCTGTGCCCAAACCAAGGCTGGTATACTGGCTGTCATGAACCCCAGAACTCTCAGAACATCTCTTCTGGAGCAGGATGGGGAGTCCTCTAACGCGTGGATCGCGGAGACTATTTTTTCCCTCTTTTCTAGGGTTAGAAATAGTTTCTGGGCCTTTGAGTCCACCAGGAACCCAAGAAAGTTCCTTAGTTGGGATGGTATTAAGGCTGACTTCTCCCGATTGATGAGCCATCCTAAGTTCTCCAATACCTCTATTACCCGACGGGTATCTAGATCTACCTGGATCTCGGATTTCCCGAAAATCAGTAGGTTGTCCAAATATGGAATCAGAGCAATCCCTAACATGTGTAGGTGTGCTACTGCCTCTGCAAGGACTTTCGTAAATATCCTTGGACTGGCAGCTAGACCAAAGGGCAGTGCTCTGAACTGCCAATGAGTCGTTATCCCCTCGTTCTCTATGGCAAACCTTAAGAATTTCTGATGTTCTGGGTGGATGGGAACGTGAAGATAAGCATCTCTGAGGTCTAAAGTGGTCATGAAGACATCCTTTAGTAAGTTCTTTCGTACAGAATAGATTGTTTCCATTGAAAATTTCTTGTACGTCAGAAACCTGTTGAGTTTCTTTAAATTTATGATTAGGCGGAATTTGCCTGATGGTTTTGGGACCATGAACACGTGGGAATAGAACCCCTGAAGATGTTGATCTTCTGGTACTGGAGTTATTACCAGTTGTTCTGCAAGTTCTTGGATTCCCTGGAGCAGAGCCTGTTTGACTTGAGCTTTCTTGGGGACCTGGGTTAAGGTAATTGTGGTGGGTGGAATTGTGGTGAATTGAAGGCGATAGCCTTCTTGGATTAACTTGTAAATATATGGGGAGACTGAAATTTCTCTCCATTGAGTGAGAAATTGGCTCAGTCTGCCTCCCACCTTGACGCTGGCGTCACTTGTTATCTCTTGAACCAGCGGTGGAGGGAAAGAGTAGATTATTTCTTTGTTTTCCCTTCCTGAATGCCCATCTCTTGTTAGGCTCCCTTTTTCGTCTATTTTGAGTTTGTTCCTGGGGGCCTCGAAAAAATTTTCTAGGAGTATCCTTCCTTTTTACTGGAAATTTTTTACCCTTTTCCGAGGACCTAGCTAGGACCTCATCCAAACCAGAACCGAATAATAATGATCCCTCAAAGGGCAAAGCGCAAAGCTTGGTCTTTGAGGTAAGGCCTCCCTCCCACTCCTTCAGCCAAATTGCTCTTCTGGCTGAGTTTAAGAGGGCACCTGTCTTGGCTGAAGCTACTACTGACTCTACGGCTGCATCCGCCAGGTAAGCTACTGCTTTCCCAATAAGGGATAGTGAGTCCTGCAAGTCCTTTTGAGTCTTTTCCTGGGGTAAATTTTTATTTAGCCTATCCAACCACCAGTAGGTATTTCTTGCTACACAGGAGGCTGCCAAGGCCGGGGCCATGGTAGAGGCATTGGATTCCCAGGCTTTCCTCAGGAGGGACTCTGCTTTCCTGTTCATTACATCCTTAAAGCGGAGTTCCACCCTGGATTTTTTTTTTTTTTTTTAATACCCCCGGGACAGTCAGGGCTAGTGCATTCCACAATGGCTAGCCTCTGATCTGTCCCGGGTTGCACTTACCTGTTAGGACAAATACTTACCTTGCAAACGTCTTGTCCAGCGCTGCCATCTCAGATGTGGGCAGCTTGAAGCCAGCGCGTCCTCTTCGGCGTCTTCTTCCGCCTTCTTTGGTCCCACGATGCTCTGCGCCGGCCCCGACGTCACTTCCGGGTCGCGCGCGTCATCCCTCCACAGCTTCTGGGCATGCCCAGAAGCTGTTTAGAAGGGGATGACGCGCGCGACCCGGAACTGACGTCGGGGCCGGTGCAGGCGCAATGATTCCTGGGAGCTATGACGTCCAGCTCCCAGGAATCATTGCAGAGCCAGGAAGTGACGACGGGCCGCGGCCGAGGAAGGAGGAAGAAGGAAGTAAGGTAAGTATATTTTCTTCGCTACGAGGTAAGTAAAAAAAAAAAAAATATGCGATTATCCATTTCTTTTTCAGGTGACCCGGAGCGAGAAGATGGAGGTAAGTATAAAAATAGGGTGGAACTCCACTTTAATACTGCCTGTATCAGTAAAGGAGAGGTCAGATTTCTTGGTCACTTGAGCCAAGGGCGCATCTAGTTTGGGACTTTTGATCAGCTGATCTATATCCTCCTCTTTGAAGGGGAATCTCCTTTTCCATGACACTGGCCTCTTAAATTTGGTTTCTGGGCGCTGCCATTGTTGAAGAACCAAGCCTTTGAGGGATTGGTGGATGGGAAAAACTCTAGAGGGAGTCTTCCCTAGACCCTTGTAGAGTCTGTCCTGGGCTGATGTCCCTTTTGGCACATCGGGTATTTCTTCAGAGGCATACACTGCTTGAAGGAGTCCCTGCATGCCATCCAGCCCAAACAGATTCCTGGATGGTTCTGTTTCCTCTATTTCTTCTGAGTCCCTATCTCCTTCTCCCTCTGAATTAGATAAAGAGACAGAGCGGTCCATGTCCTCTTCTTCCTGACTATTACCTTGCAATCCTGAGGGCAGACTTTGTGAAATAGATTGGCTAGCTTATCCTGGCCTAACCGAAAGACTCTCCTGTGAGGAGGTACCTTCCCCTGCAGGAGAGGTTGAGGTTCCTGAACTCCCTAGGGAGGATTTTACAGTCTGAATAGTTGACAGCATTTCCTCTTGGACTGTTTTCAGGAAATCTTTCATTAAAGCTGAAGACTCTCTTCCTGCTAGTTTGTAAATGCATTTATAGCAAAAAGGTTTTGTGTGGGAACTAGGGAGTTTGTCTGCACAATTACCGCACTTTTTAGAGGCAACGGATCCTAACCCTACAGGTGCAACAGTAGAGGTTTCCTGAACACCGCTCTGGGACTCTGGAAGACAGGATACAACATCAATTAGTATCACTCTTCCATATTTTGAAAAAAGAGTAAGAGACCCCTAGAAAGGACACTTTAAACAGTCCTACTATGGGCAGGGAGAGGGAACATCAAGCATTGTAGGAAAGCCAAAGACATCAGCAGACTTTTTCCTTTTTTGGATAAAGATTAGATGCATTGCAGCACTTACCCGGGTCCGACCTGGGTTTGGCTGTTGTTGCTTGGCCCAGCACTTCTTCCTTCCCCGGTGGGTGAGTAGAAGGCTTCATCTCCCTGGCAGCTGTCCGAGCTCCTGTGGCCTGGGAGTCTGCACTACCGCGTGGAAGCGGTTCCGGCGTCTCCTCCACCTTCCTCTTCCGCATTGTGCCGGACTGATGTCACCGGATGTTGACGGGTCCTTCCGCTCCGACCGCGAGGCTTGAGGCGCTCGCGTCTGACGTCACTTCCAGCGGGAAATTCGAATCCGATCCGTGGAGGAGAGCTGCTGGCGCCGGGAACAAGCGGTGAAAGAAACCTAGAGGGTCACCCGGGTGACCGACGGTTCCACCGATGGAAGAGGCGACCTATGAGAAACCCGGGAGGGGTGGCAGGTAGAGCTCTACTCTCAGTGGCTTTGCCGAACCTGGCTCACAGGGGGACCATAGGACTATCAAAAAGTCTGCAGGTCAGTAAAAAATAACAAATGTTTCGTAGGAAGAAACACAATCTAAACTGGGGATGGAGGGAAGGGTGGGGCCTTTTAACTGTGTTTAATTGATTGTGTTTCCGGTAGGAGGAGCCTATCATCTCTCATGTTTGGGCCGTCCTGGAAGGCGATTGGAGAAAAGTATATACATGTATATACATTTTCCCCAACTTGGGTAACAGCCAAGAAATGAATGATATGTATGCCGAAATGTACACATTAACTAGAAACCTATGCTATGCATCAATGAAAGGTGTGTTTTGCATCCCAGAACTCTGGGACATCCCAACATTTTTTTCCCAAAAATGAAAATTCAAAAAGGAAAAGAAAACCACACATGACCTCCCTTACTGCAGACATAAGTCCTTTGAATCAACCAAACCCATTCTCCCATCAGAACCCTGGATTGAACCTATCCCTGACGAATTCTGTCCCTCACCAAATAGTGTGGTGCCAGACACGAAACATCTAGCCATGGTGGCCACAGAGTAAAATTTTCGAGAAACATTTCTATGTAGATAAGTTAATTTCTCACGAATGAGCATATTATTCACTTGTTCTATCCACTGTTCCCTGGTGGGCCCCCGAGGAGCAATTGAATATCGAGCAATAGGTTTGCGAGCTGTATATAATAAACTTAGAACCGTGCACATTTTGGACAGATAGGCATATCTCAGTGCCTCCATTTATATAATTGGACTGGAGTCCAGTATACCCTATGTAGTAGATAGAGATGAGAAAGTTTGTGTGAGGCCGATACTATGACCAAATGGGGCAGAAGATAAACAGAGCTCCCACTACCTAAATAATTCTAGTTCTGGTAGGATGTATGATCCTCCTCTTACTTCATGTCACCTTCTCCGGATTTTAGGTAGCTCCAGCATATCAGATCCAGGACAAGCTTGGCTTACAGCTCTTCCTCCAGCTTGCCATACTCATGCACCATGTAGATGCCTAGCACAGCTTGAGAATATTGTCGACACATGGCAGCTCCTCAAACATGATGGAATGGGAGATCTCTCTGAGGAAGCCCCTCACAAACTTCCCAATGAAGAGGACAATGGAAACGCATAGTTCTATAATCCCATATACCGCCAGGAAGCCCAGGCTTGGCGGAATGAATTTTTCAAATATGACCATGGAAAGGATGTCGCAGTCTTTCTTGCAACCTTCCAGGTGGATCACCCACCACTCCAAGAAGCTGCTGTGGTCACTTCCATCTCCTATAAGCTTGCGATTCAGCAGAACGGTCACATTGAGGTAACTCCCTACCTCATCTGGCTTCAACTGCTTCACAGGGTTGGCTTCTGGGCCGTTGGGGGCACGAATATATTTTGGAAATAAGTGTGGGACACAGGCTGGGGTTGAACATTTCTCTTCCAGAAGATCAGCCAGCTGCATCCACACCTCACTTCCTGGCTCCAGGTCCTTCATGTGCCTCTCAAACGTGTTCCTCACAGTGCCCCCTTTGGACAAATCCCTCCTGGTAAAACCGAAGTGTAATATCTGAAGATCCATTCCTTAGCTCATCCCTCATCTGATCCTGGCTGGGAGGACTGATTCCCCATATAGATCGGGAGTTGCCCTCTATTTGTGCCATCACAATGTCCTCATAACTGTACAAAGTGATGAATTGCATCACTGTTGGATGTCTCTTGAATTCGTAAGTGAGGTTCTCATTTTGTTGCTGGGGGAAGTGCTGGATGGAATGCTGCTGGGCACAAATGGTGAACAGAGGCTCATATCCTCCCAACTTGAAGGTCACAGTCACATCAATAGGATGGTTGACCACTCCTACCACAGAGTGTACCAGGGACATAAAGAGCAAAGAGAACCAAATTGTGCAGATATGGAAGACGATAATCAGACCATCCATCCCGTATTTCACCATCTTCTTCTTCCTCTGACCGTTAAGCTGAGGCTTTTTCTTATTTGTCTTTTGGCTACACTTGATAATAATAATAAATGTCCTCCGCACATCCACTTGGAAAGTGAAAGGGTGGTGTCAGTACATACCCAGTCCATGATGGCTCTCAGCTCCACCAGGAAGGGGACTAGGCAGAAACCCTGGAAGAGGAAGAGGTTGACATGGTGGTATTTCTTGGTCAGGAAGTTGCTTAAAATGCAGGTTGGGTATCCACAGCGGATCTGATAGGCCAAAAAAGCAAAGTAGATACACTTAACAAAATACCAAAGCTGAGCCACCGTGTTCTGGCAGAACATCCTTTCAGTTATCGCTGAAAGGATGAAGAACATCCAGACATGAATTCCAATCACCAGGATCACCTGGAAAATCAGCTTCCCGAGGACGTTTTTTTCAGAGGTACAGAGCGCCGTCTATCACCATGCTGGAGAACTAGATGAGGAGCATAACCAGGAAGGCTTCAGAGACCTGATCATCAGACAGCGATGATGTGATGTCTGCAGCCGCTGACATCAGAGTGTTGCCCAGAAGCCAACGATAATGATGACAAAGTCCACCACATCAGCCAGGAACATCAGAGCATAAGCATCTGTCACTGCTGCGGAGTGTGTAGGATGTCATGGAAGAAGGATTTCACAGGCTTGTACATCCCCTTCGCCAATGCAAATGAACACGGTTTTCCTTTTCAGCCCAATCATCTTCATTCTGACAGCGGCTGGCTTCCTCTTCTTCTTCTCTGGATTTCAAAGTTTCTCCTTTTCTGCATCTTTATCAGTCTCACTGGCCTGCGAATCTCCCCTCTTGCGTCGGTCAATCAGAGAACTGCGGCTCCCTTTGGTGTCTGTATTGGTGGAGAGGTCTGTTTCCAGCTGGCCCTGCTTTCTCTCCTTCTGTGGTTTCTGTTCAGTATTCATATCTTCCCGATCCCACAATCCATAACTCATAAGCACAGTGGAAGAAGAGGGCCAGGAGCTGGATCAGATTATATTTGACATAAGAGTCGCTTTTCTCCACCCCAAGGATGCGTGGTGGGAAAAAGGGCTTCCCTTTAGAAATGTACAAAAAGAGTGTCGCTATTCTATGGGTAGAAGCTGAACTGACAGACATACTTTATCACCACCATTATCTCAGTGAACACAATGGCCATCATCCAGAATTTCTTGCTTGGGCGGTGGATAGACAGCATTGCCCAGAGAAAGACCAGGATGGGAAGGAAGAGAGAGATGAGGGAGGCGCTCCCTATGTTGTTCAGGATGATTATAAAGTAACAGAGGAGCCCTGAATGGGCCGCCACCAAGTGGTAGCGTGCAAACAGCAGCTCAGCGGGCATCTCTGTGACCTAAAGAAATTACTCGATTTTAGGAGTTCTAGGAAGGTCAGCGGCCTGTATATTAATAATTCGCTGGCAGTATGGGAGCATTTTGTTGGCTAAACCTTCAGGGAGTCTTGTCCCAGGGTGACATCCTCCCAGGCCGTAGGGTGGAAATCTGCTCCATGCTGTTACTGCTGGTGTTGTAGCCGGTACTGAATGGAGTGATTATATCTATACCATCCACCATACTGCTGATCCCTTTCTCCTCATCACAGCCGCTTGAACTAATACTGTTCTGGGAATCCACGCCTTTGCCAGGAGTCAGCGCAGTAGGTAATGTGGAGGGGCCCGCTATCTTTCTAGGCCAGTCTCATAGATGGTGGTCAGGTCCTTTCGAGTTACATCTTCCCCCTTAGATGATTTTGGATCTCTTCACCCAAAGAACAGTTTTCATGTCCACATACTGTTTGGTTAATGTGCCCAGCCAGTCTACCATCCCATCAAACATGGCAAGCAAGAGGACCCAGAGAAACTTCACTATATCAAGTATACGCTGCACCACATTACTGGCCCCTGCTCAGTCATCATCCACCGTCTCCGGCTCCTCCGGTTGTTTTGCTGGAGGTTCCTCAGTCAGGCACCAGCTCTAAAGCTCCTTCTGGTTGGGCTTCTTTCTTTGCTCAATCCAGAGTCTTTGCTGCTGCCATCCTTCGTTTCTGGTCCCTCCTCCTTTCCTTCAGCGCAGACTTGACACTAGTCACCCAGGCCTAATATTCCCACTGGAAGAAGAAGAAACAGATACCATCCCATATGATACCAGCTCTTGCCACAGGGAGGGGGCAGTCATGGCCTTTATCCACTTCATGAGGTTTGTAGTAACCTTTGACAGTGCAGACCAGGCTAAAAAGCTGGATCACCCAGTAGAAGTTGTTCTGCATTTTCTGCACAAACACACATGACAAAAAAGGTTCTTGGAGAGGATAACAGTGATGTTATAGATGATCAAACAGTCCCAAAGGACAAGCCACGCCTTCAAAGGCTTCTTCAGAAGAGCTGTGCCAAAAAGGAGATAAAAGCAGGACATCAGGTATCCCAGGCCAAGGACACAAATCCTGGTGGCCCCCATGACGAAGACGATGGCCAGAACAAACCAGAAGAGATAGCGGAGGACCACCATCTTTAGCATGTCCGGGTATGACTGGCAGTTGATGAAGTGAGGCACCAGATTAGGTCGGTTACCAGGAAACTTGATTTGCTCCCTATTCTCTCCAGCCACTGTGTAGCATTCTTCTTTCTTCTCATTTACAAACACCTTCCATTGTTGTGACGCACACACAAGCAGGAAGAAGTCATAGATGAGGACGTTGGCTTTGGGAGGAGTGAAGAAGTCTGGCAGATACATCCATTTTATGAGAGCCGAATTGACAAAAACCATCTTGTCCCACCTCCAGGGTTATTCTATACAGATCACCGGTGGCATGCTCAGGCACAGCAGGTACTGCAAGAGGAGGAAGAACACCAGAAATACATAGTACTTGGGATACAATGTAGCAATCTTCTTCCTCTGTCGTTGAGTCAGAATCACAATCAGCCAACAACCATGAAAGATCACCATGAAGTTCATTTGCTGGCCAATCAACTTTACAGTCAGCAGGAAGCAAATCTCCAGACCACACTTGAAGAAGAAATAGTTGATAAAATACTTGATGCAGTTCAGGAGCCCCTGATCAAGATGTTGCATCATGAAGGCCAATGAAAACACCAGACAGGTCAGGGATAAACTTGTGGAGAAGTTTAAAGCAGGGTTAGGTTATAAAAAAATATCCAACTCTTTCAACATCTCACAGAGCACTGTTCAATCCATCATCCGAAAATAGAAAGAGTATGGTTCAACTGCAATCTTATCAAGACATGGCCGTCCACCTAAACTGACAGGCCGGGCAAGGAGAACATCAATCAGAGAAGCAGCCAAGAGGCCCATGGTAACTCTGGAGGAGCTGAAGAGATCCACAGCTCAGATGGGAGAATCTGTCCACAGGACAACTACAAGTAGTCCACTCCACAAATCTGGCCTTTATGGAAGAGTAACAAGAAGGAAGCCATTGTTGAAAGAAAGCCATAGGAAGTCTCGTTTGCAGTTTGCGAGAAGCCATGTGAGGGACACAGAAAACACGTGGCAGAAGGTGCTCTGGTCAGATGAGACCAAAATTGAACTTTTTGGCCTAAAAGCAAAATGCGACGTGTGGCAGAAAATGAACACTGCACATCACCTTGAACACACCATCCCCATCATAAAACATTGTGGTGGCAGCATCATGTTGTGGAGATGCTTTTCTTCAGCAGGGACAGGGAAGCTAGTCAGAGTTGATGGGAAGATGGATGGAGCCAAATACCGGGCAATCTTAGTAGGAAACCTGTTAGAGACTGGTGCAGAGGTTCACCTTCCAGCAGGACAATAACCCTAAACATACAGCCAGAGCTACAATGGAATGGTTTAGATCAAAGCATATTCATGGGTAATATGACCCAGTCAAAATCCAATTAAGAATCTGTGGCAAGACTTGAAAATTGCTGTTCACAGACGCTTTCCATCCAACATGACAGAGCTTGAGCTATTTTGCAAAGAATGGGCAAACATTTCACTCTCTAGATGTGGAAAGCTGGTAGAGACATACTCAAAAAAAATTGCAGCTATTATTGCAGCAAAAGGTGGTTATACAAAGTATTGACTCAGGGGGGCTGAATACAAATACACGCCACACTTTTCACATATTTATTTGTAAAAAATTTTGAAAACCATTTATTATTTTCCTTCCACTTCGCAATTATGTGCCACTTTGTGTTGGTCTATCACATAAAATCCCAATAAAACACGTTTATATTTTTAATTGTAACATGACAACATGTGGAAAATTTTAAGGGGTGTGAATACTTTTTCAAGACATTGTATTAGGATTTTTTTTCCCCAAGGACATGTAGCAGAATACATTTTGGCCTAAGTTTATGAAGAAATTTTATTATTTTGTTATCAGATATGTTTTATAACAGAAAATACATTTTTTGTTCAAGTTTTTAAGTCTTTTTTAATTTATACAATACAAAATAAAAACCCAGTGGTGATCAAAAACTACAAAAAGAAAACTCTATTTGTGTAAAAGGAATTTTATAAATTTCATTTGCATACAGTGTTGCATGACCGAGCAATTGCCAGTTAAAATAGCACAGTGCTGAATAGCAAAACAATGCCCTAGTCATGAAGAGGTAAAACCTTCCAGTTGTCAAGTGATTCATTACCAAAGAGTTAGTTGGTTACAGACTGGTACTGCCTGTCCCTGCTAACTGAGTCAGAAACCCTGATTGGAGGACTGTGAAGTTAAAGGGGAGTGGTGGGAAGTAGACACAGAACCAAGGCACCTGACTTTGTACACAGAAGTCCTGCATATTTTCACCCAAACCAGAAGCAGAGACTATTCGGCAAGTATTCCTATGTTCTAATAGTTTAACTACAGCTGCCCATAGCTTCTTGAGTGTGTATCTAAACCCTTGTAACAGACATACAGTATTTCTGCCCCATTGTTATTATTTCACACGCATAATGCCATAGCACAAGTCTGTGCTACTCAGGGGTGGACTGGGTTGGGGAGCTGCAGGATGCTCTGATGCCCAGAAAAAGGTCACAATCAGGGCTGACACATTATTCAGACTGTGGATCACTGTGCCTAAGCTGTCCCGCCATGGCTGATTCCCGAGATCAGGGGCGCAGTGGCAGCTATAGGGTCTCTGCTCCTGCCTCATAATGAATGCACTGCTGGCCCAAGGATCTCCCTCCCTTATCTCCCCAGCACTCTCAGCACGTCCGATCAGTGCGATTCATTGCTGGCTGCAAACAGGATGTGGAGGCGGAGCTCCATGTTGCCAAAGGCTTTGACTGACCGCAAAAGGGACTTGGAGGCGGAGCCTCCATTTTGCCATTGTTTTGACTATCTGCAGAAGTGACACGGAGGTGGAAACTCCATGTTACCGGCTGCTCTGTTGAGCACTGTGGGGGGAATAGGAGTGCTGCTGGGAGACTACACTGCATAGTATGTTGTTGAGTTTTTATGGTATGTCATGGACTCTACAAAGGAGTGGGTGGGGGAAATTGAAAGCAGGATTCATTTTTGTGAGGAGAGTATGTACAGATGGGTGTTCTGTGCATGCCACTGTCCAGTGGCCTCTGCAGTGAATTTCAGCTCATTCACACTAATGGTTGGGGGGGGGGGCAGTAAAACTATGCATTTGAGTTGCACTTTTACAGCCCCCCCCCCTTCCCTCAACTACAACCTCAGAGGCAGCAGCAAGGATGTACACTTGTTTCTGCCACAATGCTTTCACGGCCATGGTAGGAATTATAGCCCCTGATGCTTTCAGTGGGCTTAGCGCCTGCCGAATATGAGCTATTCAAGTGAATGCTGCCTCGCAACCATAGGGGTCAAGGAGATAAAGCAGGCAGTGTGTAGGCGATGTAATGCTTCCTCACTGCCTGTTAAATGTTCTCTAAAGAGAGATCCAAATGCAGATTGCTCCATAAATCCCAGCACTAGTGTGAATGAGCCCTTTAAAACAGATGGCAGTCGTTACCACCCTCTGAGGGCTCTTTTACACTAGCAGTGCTCTCTGAAGAGTGATCTGTTTTTGAAACTCTCTTCAAAATGCATTTGAGAGGCTGTGAAGAGGCACTGTATCGCCTCCTCACTGCCTGCTTTACTCCACACTAGCATGGTTGCAGAGTGGCCCTATTCACCATAAAGCAAGGCAAACCATTGTGACTGCAAAATGCACAGTGGATATAAAAAGTCTACACACCCCTGGTAAAATGTCAGATTTTTGTGATGTAAAAAATGAGATAAAGATAAATCATTTCTGAACCTATAAACTGTACAACTCAATTGAACAACAAACTGAATTTTTTTAGGTGGAGGGAAGTACAAATAAAAAAATAATAATAATATGGTTGCATAAGTGTGCACACCCTTAAACTAATACTTTGTTGAAGTACCTTTTGATTTCATTACAGCACTCAGTATTTTTGAGTATGAGCCTATCAGCATGAAACATCTTGACTTAACAATATTTGCCCACTCTTCTTTACAAAAACACTCCAAATCTGTCAGATTGCGTGGGCATCTCCTGTGCTCAGCCCTCTTCAGATCACCGCACAGATTTGCAATCAGATTCAGGTCTGGGCTCTGGCTGGGCCATTCCAAAACTTTAATCCTCTGGTGAAACCATTCCTTTGTTTATTTGGATGTATTCTTTGAGTCATTGTCATATTTAAAGATGAAGTTCCTCTTCGTGTTCAGCTTTCTAGCAGAAGCCTGAAGGTTTTTATGCCAATATTGACTGGTATTTAGAACTGTTCATAATTCCTTCTACCTTGACTAAGGCCCCTGTTCCAGCTGAAGAAAAACAGCCCCAAAGCATGATGCTGCCATCACCATGCTTCACTGTGGGTATGGTGTTCTTTTGGTGATGTGCAGTGTTGTTTTTGCACCAAACATATCTTTTGGAATTATGGCCAAAAAGTTCCTCCCTGGTTTCATCAGACCAGAACACATCTTCCCAGATGCTTTTGGGAGACTTCATATGTTTTCTGCAAAATTTACCCGGGCTAGGGTGTTTTTCTTCGTAAGAAAAGGCTTCTGTCTTACCACTCTACCCCATAACCTAGACATATGAAGAATACCGGAGATTGTTGTCACATGTACCACCCAGCCAGTACTTGCCAGATATTCCTGCAGCTCCTTTAATGTTGCTGTAGGCCTCTTGGCAGCCTCCCTGACCAGTTTTCCTCTTTTCTTTTCATTAATTTTGGAGGGACGTCCAGTTCTTGGTAATGTCATTGTTGTGCCATATTTTCTCCACTTGATGATGCCTGTCTTCACTGTGTTCCATGGTATATCTAATGCCTCGGAAATTCTTTTGTTCCCTTCTGCTGACTGATACCTTTTAACAATGAGATCCCTCTGATGCTTTGGAAGCTCTCTGCTGACCATGGCTTTTGCTGTAGGATGCGATAAAGAAAATGTCAGGAAAGACCTACTAGAATGGCTGAACTTTATTTGGGGTTAATCAGAGGTACTTTAAATGATGGCAGGTGACTCCTATTTAACATGAGTTTGGATGTGATTGCTTCATTCTGAACACAGCTACACCCCTTGTTATAAGAAGGTGTGCACACTTATGCAACCACAATAATTTAGTTTGTATTTTTTTATTTTTTTTACCCCCCCCCCCCCTAAAAAATTTCAGTTTTTCAATTGAGTTATACAGTTTATAGGTCACATTAAAGGTGGAGAAAGTTCTGAAATTATTTATCTTTGTCTAAGTTTTTTTACATCACAGAAACCTGACATTTTAACTGGAATGTGTAGACTTTTTATATCCATTGTATGTACTCCCAGCCTCTGCCTCTGCAGGTAAAAGGGGAGTGGTTGGGGGTGATAAAAGTGCAGCTCAACTACAGGGTTTCTCTGCCCCTCAACTACCATCATACCCCCCCCCCCCCCACACTGCTCATGCTAAACTCCGTCATACCCTCCCCACTCCTCTTCTGGATGTACTACCTGCCATCATACCCTCCACATTTCCTTTTAGCTAATTCAACCCACCATTATACACTCCTTGCTCCTCTCCTGCATATACTGGCTACTGTTACACCCTCCTCACTCCTCTCCTGCATACTGGCTACTGTTACATCCTCCTCACTCCTCTCCTGCATATACTGGCTACTGTTACACATTCCTCACTCCTCTCCTGCATATACTGGCTACTGTTACACCCTCCTCACTCCTCTCCTGCATACTGGCTACTGTTACACCCTCCTCACTCCTCTCCTGCATATACTGGCTACTGTTACACCCTCCTCACTCAGGGCCGTCTTTTCCACTGGGCATGCCCGGCGGTTGCCCGGGGGCCCCACTTGCCAAGGGGCCCCACATGGATGGTGGCATGTCCCTGGTGGTCTAGGGCCCCCCCCGTTCCGTTGTCCACCGGCCCGGGCCCCCCCCCTTACTGCTTCCTTCCCTCCGGCGGTGGCCGTGGCTCGAGTCTGCACTGCAGTGCACACTGATTGCTAAGGCCAGCCCGATTGGCATCTAGCAACCAGTGACGTGAGCAGAGCAGACCCAGGATGCACAGCGCCGCAGCGGAGGACTCGGAGGAGGATCCTCCTCCTCGTCGACTCTTCCTCCTCACTCCTCTCCTCCGGCTCCGTCTCGACCCTAGAAGACTGGCTCCGCCTCCGCCTCCACATACCTCCTCCCATGTGCAGCCGTTGTAAAGGTAAGGCTGCCACAGCCTGCCAGACTGATTGATTAAATTATATTTTTTTTAACTCTCTCATGGCAATGATGGGATCGAATCGATGACACAAGAGACAGACAACTACCTGTCCTGGCTGGAGGATATACCTTACTATATATTGGTCCCTGGCCTGTAATATGTGTATAGTAAGGCATATATCCTCCAGGTAGTAGTTGTACTCTCTTGTAGTATAGTGTTCCCTGTAATGTGTATATAGTCTATATACATATTACAGGGAACACTATATACTACAAGAGAGTACAACTACTACCTGGAGTATATACCTTACTATATACATATTACAGGGACCAATATATACTACAAGACAAGAGACAACTACCTGGAGTATATACCTTACTAACTATATACATATTACATGGAACACTATATACTACAAGAGTCTCTTGTAGTATATAGTATTCCCTGTAATCTGGGCCGGATTAAGAGCATCATGGGCTTGGTGCTGAGGATTTTGAAGGGCCTTAAGGGCCGTGCCTTGGCATGCACCCAGAGGAGGAAGGGTGCAGCCATGCATGCCTAATTCAACATGGGATGCTGTCTCTGAAGCCCATAAACACATCCATGCATCGGCAACTGTCCCTCCTTGTCCGGCCTTCGTGCTGTGTGGGGAGGTTCTGAGGGAGCTGCCTGGGGAAGCGAGCATAGAAGCCAGACTTCTGTGTTTACAAGTGACCGAAGAGCGGTAACAGTGAATATGGCCAACCCGGGGCCTATATAAAGGTAGGGGCCTGGAGCTGCAGCTCCAATAGCCCCTACGTTAATCTGGCCCTGCCTGTAATATGTATATAGTAAGGTATATACTCCAGATAGTTGTCTCTTGTAGTATATATTGGTCCCTGTAATATGTATATAGTATGGTATATACTCGAGGTATTTTTACTCTCTTGTAGTATATAGTGTTCCCTGTAATGTGTATATAGTCTATATACATATTACAGGGAACACTATATACTACAAGAGAGTACAACTACTACCTGGAGTATATACCCTACTATATACATAATACAGGGACCAATATCTACTACAAGACAAGAGACAACTACCTGGAGTATATACCTTACTAACTATATACATATTACATGGAACACTATATACTACAAGAGTCTCTTGTAGTATATAGGATTCCCTGTAATATGTATATAGTAAGGTATATACTCCAGGTAGAAAAAGAAAGAGAACAGAGCAGCGCCACCTGAGTGTAGTATTAAAACAATACTTTATTGGCATAAAAGGTAATGCACTCACATGAGTGATAGGAAAGCAGGCTTTACAGCAAGTCATCCGATCCACTGCAGGGGAGGCAGGAGAGGTGTAAACAGCCCTGGGTCCTGGCTGTGTCAGTGGCTTCTGGCACTTCCTGGTGTCCTGTTGGCGTCACAGCTTCTCCCTCATCACATCCGGTGGAAACGGGGTGGTGCTAGCGTTCGAGGCATGCATGCCCCTTCGTCAGGCATTATCTCTGAGACAATGCCTGACGAAGGGGCATGCATGCCTCGAACGCTAGCACCACCCCGCTTCCACCGGATGTGATGAGGGAGAAGCTGTGACGCCAACAGGACACCAGGAAGTGCCAGAAGCCACTGACACAGCCAGGACCCAGGGCTGTCTACACCTCTCCTGCCTCCCCTGCAGTGGATCGGATGACTTGCTGTAAAGCCTGCTTTCCTATCACTCATGTGAGTGCATTACCTTTTATGCCAATAAAGTATTGTTTTAATACTACACTCAGGTGGCGCTGCTCTGTTCTCTCTCTTTTTCTACCATGCACAGAGTCTCCTCCTAACTCTGATAGAGCCAGCGGCCACCCAGCCATCCATCTGTACATAGACTCTACTCCGTGGACTTTGTATCTATATACACCTGAAACATATATTATTGTATTTTTTATCAATATTTTTTGATATTTTTTGATTCTTTATATCTGCTTTTATATCTATTGTTTACATTCATTTTTATAATTTCCCCTCACACTGTGGGTTTAATAGCGCTGGTCCAGCATCTGTCATATATTTTTATATACTCCAGGTAGTTGTCTCTTGTAGTATATATTGGTCCCTGTAATATGTATATAGTAAGGTATATACTCCAGTTAGTTGTACTCTCTTGTAGTATATATTAGTCCCTGTAATATGTATATAGTAAGGTATATACCAATAAAAATAAATATCGCCTTATCGATAACTTGCATTTTTATTCTCGTGTGTGATTGTGTAGGCAGGGGGCCCCAGTGCACTGCATTGCCCAGGGGCCTATAAGGCTCTTAAGATGGCACTGTCCTCACTCCTCTCCTGCATATACTGGCTACTATTACACCCTCCTCACTCCTCTCCTGCATATACTGGCTACTGTTACATCCTCCTCACTCCTCTCCTGCATATACTGGCTACTGTTACACCCTCCTCACTCCTCTCCTGCATATACTGGCTACTGTTACACCCTCCTCACTCCTCTCCTGCATATACTGGCTACTGTTACACCCTCCTCACTCCTCTCCTGCATATACTGGCTACTGTTACATCCTCCTCACTCCTCTCCTGCATATACTGGCCACTGTTACACCCTCCACACTCCTCTCCTGCAAATACTGGCTACTGTTACATCCTCCTCACTCCTGTCCTACATATACTGGGCACTGTTACACCCTCCTCACTCCTCTCCTGCATATACTGGGCACTGTTACACCCTCCTCACTCCTCTCCTGCATATACTGGGCACTGTAACACCCTCCTCACTCCTCTCCTGCATATACTGGGCACTGTTACACCCTCCTCACTCCTCTCCTGCATATACTGGGCACTGTAACACCCTCCTCACTCCTGTCCTACATATACTGGGCACTGTTACACCCTCCTCACTCCTCTCCTGCATATACTGGGCACTGTTACACCCTCCTCACTCCTCTCCTGCATATACAGGGCACTGTAACACCCTCCTCACTCCTCTCCTGCATATACTGGGCACTGTTACACCCTCCTCACTCCTCTCCTGCATATACAGGGCACTGTAACACCCTCCTCACTCCTCTCCTGCAAATACTACCTACTGTCAAATCCTCTGGACTCATTTCCTGCACATAATGTCATACACTTTGCACTCCTTTCCTACACATATCATAATACGCTCCACGCTCCTGCATATCGCTGTACATTTTGCACTCCTTTCTTGTACATACCGTAATTCTCTCTGTACTTAAAAATGAAAATATGAATGAACACCCTTGGTCCCTACTGCACTTAACTAAATGGTAATGGAATAGTTTTATTTATTTTTAAAAATGATTTAGATTTATGCATGTCAATGAGACTTATTTGTGGCACAGCAATCTAAGCATATTTTATGGAAACAAGAATGCTTTTGTTTTATTTAACCATGCCCCTTTAAGACCCTCCCACTGTTAACACAATTTAGCCACACCCCCTGTTCTCCATTACAACTTTTCTTTGGGGTACCCAAAGGTGTTCCAGGTCTTTTACAATCCTAAAGTGTATTCTACAAAAAAAATTAAAAATTCCCATGCGCCATTAAAGTGTTTGAGTTTGGCTTGAAGAAAAGGTGGCAACCCTACGCCTGGGCTGGCTGCCGGGATAATAATGAGTGCCAGATGGGCAGTCCTAATGGAAGCCCAGTATTCGGCTTTGGCGCGCCACGCACGCTAATGCAGGACTCATAAGGAAGCCTTGGACTTCTGTAGCATTGGGCCTGCGTGGCTGCACCCTTTCACCACAGGG
The DNA here is from genome assembly GCF_965119305.1 of Pelophylax lessonae. Taxonomy (NCBI): domain Eukaryota; kingdom Metazoa; phylum Chordata; class Amphibia; order Anura; family Ranidae; genus Pelophylax; species Pelophylax lessonae. The sequence continues at coordinate 85,871,603 of NC_138775.1, read as the reverse complement.
CACACGCCCACACACAGCCCTTATGGAAGCCTGGCAAATCAAATGGCAGCCGTTTCTAGCATTATGCCCTTTCAAGTTTGGGCACACACCAGGCTCTTGGAAATGCAGGAGGGCGGGCAGTAAGAGGGCAACCGGGATCTGATGTTACTTATGTCATATAGTCATATCCCTGCCACTCCTAAATCTGCTCCATTGCCACCAGCACCAGGTCCATGAGGCTCTTAACCCAGCCTTGGCCACACCGCTCCCGCCACAGACATGGCGTTTTTTAGCTGTAGAGTTTTTTAGCTTTTTTTTTTTAGCAAAACTATACTTCCACAAAAGTTTATGGCTCAAAAATGCTGACAAGCGCAGAATAGCCATGTTTTTTGGTGTTTTTAAGCTTTTATCAGAGTTAGAGCGTTTTTACAGCTGAAAAACTCCTCTTAAGGCCTCATGCACACTGAACGTTATAAAAAAATTCTAGTAGCGTTAGCTGTAGCTGTAGAATGAGTTTTTCAGCATTTTTTGCAGAAGAGTTTTTTTAGTGTTTTTCAGCGTTTTTTTAGCTGTAGCGATTTTTTAGCAAAACTATACTCCCACAAAAGCTTATGGCTCAAAAAAGCTGATAAACACCAATGCATTTTCAGCTTTTATCAGTTCTATTCAGCTTTTATACATTCCCAAATATGGGTGTAGCATGTAACATGTTATGAAAGGTGAACTTATCCTTTAAAACTCTGCCTATAGATATTCTAATGTACCGTAGATTGTCACCATTCCATGAGTGTGTGCAATTTTTATCATGACATATTAGGTATCAATTTACTCGGTGTAACATCATATTTTATATCCTTCCAAAAATAGGTTTTATAATGCGTTTGTGTGCACTAAAAAAAGTTTTTTTTCCCCTAAAAATTGTCATTTTATAAACAAATATTGTGTGACAATATAAATTGCAACAACAACCATTTTATTCTCCATGGTTGCTACTTTCAGAATATATATATAATGTTTGGGGTTAAGTAATTATCTAGCAAATAATGCAGATTTTTACGTGTATGAAATATGAGAATTGGCCAGGATGGCAAGTGGTTAATTAAAGAGCATCATTTAGAAAGGATGTTTTTTTTTTTTTTACTGTGTTGCACCTAAAATGCGCAGCACCGGTATGAGTAAAGGCACAGTAAAACACTTATAATATTTAAAAAAGTAAAATGTTTTATTTATTAAGATCTATATAATCAGACTAAGAAGAGGGGTGACTGAGGAGAGGGTCACAAATATTATGAACGTGCTATTGCAAAGACTTAAAGTGATAATAAAGTCAATTAAAAAAAAAAAAATTAAATAAAAAAGGAGGTTTATAATTACCTGCTCCGTGCAATGGCATTGCACAGAGTGGCCCCTGTACCTCTTTTTTGGTGGTCCCCGCTGGCGCTGTCTGCTCCTCCTTTTCTACGAGTGCCCCCATAGCAAGCCATGTGCTATGGGGGCACTAGTGTGTGCATGCTTACAAGCCAGGCTGTGTGTGTCCATGGACACACAGAGCACAGTCCGGCCTGGCCCCCCAGGATTGACCAACACCAGCAGAAGCCAATTGCTCCTGCTGCCCTCAATGAAGCCTGCCAATGCAGTAGGAGAGGAGAGCGGGAAAGCACTGGACTGAGAGTGGTGTCAGGTAAGTGTTTGGGGGGGGGGGGTAGGGGGCTATAGGAATGTTTTTTTTTTTCCTGAATGCAGGGAATCTATTAAGGAAAAAACTATTTTGCCTTTAAAATCAATTTTGTAAAAGCGCTTCTTTTAGGCTCCATTCAATCCTGAGCAATCCGAATTGCGGGTGGAATCACCGCGATTCTGACCACAGTTCGAAATTGCGGCAAATTGCCGGATGCTTGGGCGATGCCATTACTTCTTAATGGCATCCCAATTGCGGCGCAAATTTGCTGTGATAAATCGTGCTGCAATCGCGGCAAATGGTAACACATGATGCTGTAGTTTAAAAGAAGTTCCTGCTCCTTTTTGAGCGACAACCTTCGTGCAATTTGCCGCGATTGCAGCACGATTTATCACGTGACAATCGCAGAAAAATCGTGCCACCATTGGGGTGCCATTAAGAAATAATGGCATCACACAAGCCTCCCACCATTTGCTGTGATTTTGAATTGCGGCGATTTCGCCTATGATTCGGGTCGCTCAGGTGTGAATGGAGCCTAATTTTAACAAATTGAGCACAAAAAAGTAAACATTCCCCAGTGGACTATTTTAATATTCTCGCCCAGCACTTGCAGTTTACAATTTTCAATGCTGCTCTGCTGATTCCCTGAACATTTGGTATTCACAAGAAAGCGTTAACTGTTTACAGTGCAGTCTCCAGTGAGTCGGTTAGTTTGAAGAAGGAAAGGGGAGAAAGGAGGAACAGTGGAGTGCATGCCATCCTAGGCTATGGGGCTGTGTGTTTCTATTGATCCACATAGTATAGGGAGATGCAAATCTAGTCCCTGCATGCATGGGTGACTCTATAGGAGGCTGAAAGAGAAAGGTGCCACCCTGAAACAGGAAACCTTGGGCAGTGGCCATTGCACCAGCTTAAATAGAAACAAAGGCAAGGATTTAAAGGTAAAGAAGCTGCATACTCAGTAAGTGATTAAATCAGCTGCAGAAAGTGTTAAAACTAGTTTTATATTAAAGAGAGATCATTCTGGGGAAACACTATCCATGTGGTCGCAAACAATCAATATTGACTTGATGGCACTTAAAAGTAAAATTAAAGTCAATTATTTAAAAAATTTTAAAGCACTTACCTGCTGTGCAACCATATTGCACAAAAAAACGGTTGTTTTTCTCCTCCTCTCGCACTCCCCGCTGGCGCTGTAGGCTCTTCCCTTTCTTTAAGTGTTTGCTGTAGCAAGCCGGGTGCTAAGATGGCAATTGTGCATGAGTGCTCCCATCAGGTCCTGTGTCGAACTGTGTGCATCCATTGACACACACAGAGCAGAGGTAAGCCATGCCCCTGCTCCTTCCTCACACAAGTTTGGCTGAGATCAACAGGAGCCTAGGACTCCAACTCCCCTCAGTTTCTCCTGTGAAAGCAGGAAGTAAGAAAAGAGCTATGCTATTTTTTAACCACTTCTTGACCTGAAGGATATTCCCCCTTAATGACCAGGCCATTTTTTGCAATTCAGCACTGCGTTACGTTAACGAACAATTGCATGGTCGTGTGACGCCGTACCCAAATAAAATTCATGCCCTTTATTCCCACAAATAGAGCTTTCATTTGGTAGTATTTGATCACCTGTGCAATTTTTACGCTATAAACAAAAAAAGAGCTACAATTCTGAAACAAAATACAATCATTTTCACTTTCTTCTATATAATTTATTCCCAGAAAAAGAAAATAAAAATCAAACTGTTTTAACATTTTAGGCCAATTAGTTTTCTGCTACTAACTACGGGAAAGATTTCTGTCATTTTTATTGTTTTTTTTTTTTTTTACTAGTAATGGCGGCGATCTGCCATTTTTTGCGGGTATGCGACATTGCGGCGGACAGATTGGACCCCTAACATTTTTTACACTTTTGGGGGGACCAGTGACATTTCTACAGTAATCAGTGCTAAAAATATGCACTGTTACTATGATAATGACACTGGCAGGGAAGGGGTTAACACTGTGGGTGATCAAGGGGTTAAATGTGTACCTAGGGGAGTGATTCTAACTGTATGGGGTGGGGCTTGTGAAATGATCACAGAGACCTGTGATCCTACATAAAACGATCACAGGCACTCTGTGATCATTCCAGAGAGAAGAACGGTCAGCTGTGTTTACAACAGCTGACCTTTCTTCTCTCTTATTGGGGAGAGATCGTGGGTGGCAGGCGGCAATCGAGGCAGCCTGCCCCATGCATCGGAGTCCCCACTGACGAGTGGGGGCGCTTGCCCCCTAGCTGCAGGTGCGCGACCATCGAAGACCTACATCATTTTGCGCAGGAGGGGCTGCCTGCCGCAATAAAACTGTGGCGGGCGGTCCGGAAACGGTTAAGAAAGTGTAATCTTCATTTTTGACTCATTAAAGTACCCACTTTTTGCAGATATAACAGCCGAACACTCTTGAGGCATTCTTTCTACAAAGGAAATCAAATATTGTTCGGAAAGTTCTTCCCAACATGGGTGCAGAAGTTCCCACAAATGTTTTGCACTTGTAGGTTGCTTCACTTTCAACCTTCTGTCCAATTTATCCCAAACCAGCTTGATAGGGTTTAATGCCTCGTACACATGCATCGATTATTGGCTGGGAATTTTCCGGCCAACGTCCGATCTTCGGCTTGTTAGTATGATGCTTTCGACAACCGACTCCGACTTTTCGGCCGAATAAAATCTGGTGTGCAGGCTATAAAATTTTTGTTGGCCGTCAACACAACGGCCGATTTTCCGTCAGTCAGTACAGATTTCGGCAGGCAAAAATCTGATGAGCAAGACTGGGCATGCTCAGAGAAGAAAAAACACACGGAAAGTAAACCAGCACATGACATCACTTCTGAAGTAGAATTTTGTTGGCCGAGAAAATTAGTGTGCAGTCTAGGCACATTCCAACCAACAAAACACCACTCTGGACAAAAGTCAGACGATCGGTCGGCCGATAATCGTTGCGTGTGTACGAGGCATAAGTCTGGAGACCGTGCTGGCCATTCCATGATTTGAAGCCTGCTCTCTTGCTCTTTTCCTCTAAGATAGTTCTGACACATCCTGGAGGCATGATTTTGGTCATTATCTTGCTGTAGGATGAACCTCTGACCAACAATGCGTATTTTAGAGGGTATTGCATAACGATGCAAAATACTGTGGTAGTAGTGCCACTCACTCTGTGCAAGTGGCCGACTCAGGATCCCATAAAAGAGCCCCAGATCATCACGCTTTCTCTTCCATGCTTGACAGTTGGAGTCACACACTGTAGAACCATCCTTTCCACTACTCAACGGTGTACAAAATCCCTTGTGTGATGAACCGTACATCTCAAATTTTGGTTCTCCTTCCAGTCTTCAGCAGTCCACTGGTGGTGCTTCATGGCCCAACGAGCCTTTTTTCTTATTTTGCCATCGTAGCAATGGTTTTTATATAGCCACTGGACCTCTCAAAACCTGCAGCTCAAAGTCTTCTTTTCAACTTCGATCGGTGTTAAGCTGTGTTTGAAGCTGCTGTCCTATGAGCCACCTGTTATGCTAGCTGCTGACTGTCAGAAACTTGTCTTCTAAATATGTTGTGGCTTTGGGTATGCTAGACACCCTCCGTTCAGTGTTTCCTCCAGTTTCCAAGTGCCTTTTAATTGTAGGAAACTACTCACCGACACCTTGGCTTTCTTTGCAATAGCTGTAAAGGAAAGAACTACTCCTTTAGGCCTCTTTCACACTTGTGCGACTTGTCCTACGACTTGGGCCTGCAAAGTCGCATGACAAGTTGTACTCCATGATTTCCAATGAGTACCGTTCATACCTGTGCAACTTCAAATCGCAACGACTTCAGAGTAGTCCGTGCACTATTTTGGTCCGACTTTGATGCGTTTTGAGGTCCATTACACAGGTATTGCTTCAAGTCCAGTCAAAATCATGGCAAAATCGCTCGACTTTTAGGTCGCACAAGTGTGAAAGGGGCCTTAAGGATTTAAGGGCTGGCTGTTTTTGTTTGTTAGTTGCCTTTTTTAGGGCAATATGCTGCAGCACAATATTGTCCAAATTTTGCTAAGAAGGGTGTAGCAGCACAGTTTGTTTCAACATTCCATTTTGCAGAGAGCTTTTAAGTATTCAACAAAAGTTGGGACACCTGTAGGAATTGTTAGCATACACTTCCAAGGCCTAATTACCTTACATTGCTGCAAAACAACTGTGAGTTGTTAACCCATTAATTCTTCCCTGAAAATGGCCTTTTTGTAGAACTCTGAAATATATACCATTTTTTAGTTTTTGTTAACCTAAACTTTTATTCACCTCTGGCATTTTCCTGCTGACCTTTGTATCATTTCAGGCTATTCACTGGATTTAAACTCTTTAAAGTGTTACTAAACCCAGGACCCCATATTCATTGTATCTGGTCTCTCACAGTACACAGGACATGGAAATGCAATAGTTTTGGTGGATATAAATTGCTAAATACCTTTTATCGGCAGTTAGAGCAGTCTTATGACTTCTATCAGTGTCTGGTTAAAGCTTGATTTTTCATTCTACTTTAAATGTCCTATGAGGCTGCAGGACCCCCGACCCTCTGTCTGGACAGTGCTGATCACATGACCTCTCCCAAAGAAAACAAAAATTCCTAGCAATACACACCAAACTGAGCATGTGCAGCTTGTTCCCTACCCTCTGTACTATCAGGAGATGGATTGGGGACAGTGGAAGAAGAGGAGGATCAGAGAAGACTGCATCAAACAGCCTTTTTACAGAATGTGGGATTAACCCCTTAGGTTCTACAGTGAGTATAACAAGCACGCTCTGCTGCAACCCTAAAATTTTTCACTCGCCAGCTCGCATTTTGCAAGTGGAAAATGATTGAGGGCAGGGTGGGGCTGCCTCAGGAGCCGTTCTCCCAGCGATCGCCCAGGGGAAGAGAGAGGAGATGAAGATAAAAGCCAGCCAGGTCATCACAGAGCGGGGATCGCCTTGCTGTAACAGCTTTAATTTGAATTGGCGACCACTCGCTGTCACACACAGCACTGCCTTCTGGCCCGACTCCTTTGATAGATAGAACACTGGTACAATGCTGGGAGGTGTGACGTCTGGGAGGTGTGAGCTGATCCAAGAGGCGGGACTGTGTGCAACAGTGAGCACCTGGCAATTCAAATGAAAGCTGTTACAGCGGGGCGATCCCTGCTCTGTGATTATTTGGTCGGCTTTCCTCTTTCTCTTCCCCTGCACAGGTGAGGCTGCATTGATGGGCTCAGGTGAGGCTGTACTGAGGGGCACACGTTAGGCTGCATAATGGGCACAGATGAGGAAGCATTGATGGGCAATGATCAGGCTGCATTGATGGGCACAGGTGAGGTTGCATTGATGGACACTTATGAGGCTGCATTCATGGGCACTGGAGAGGGGACATTGATGGACACAGGTGAGGCTGTATTGATGGGCACAAATGAGGCTGAATTGATGGGCACAGGTGAGGCTGCTTAATGGGCACAGGTGAGGCTGCATTGATGGGCACTAGTGAGGGGGCATTGATGGGCACTGGTGAGGTTTCACTGATGGGCACTGATATAGGTATTTGTGTTTGTAACTTCTGCATTCATGCCAAAACATTTAACAGTGTAATTTTATGAGATAATTTATGAGGGTGTGTTTAGGGGCGGAATTAGGGGTACAGCAGGGTAGGGGTTGGGTGGGGTAACTTGTGGCAAGTAACCCTTAAGGCCCGGCTAGTAGCTCAGACTTGAAATCTTGACCCCTGCTTTACTGCATATACAGACTGATATTATTGTTGTGGGTTTAGTAACACTTTAGAAGTTAAATAAAAACTTGAAAAATTGGGGTATCCTTAGACTCCATTCACACTAGCGCGACTTGTCAGGCGACTTGGTCGCCTGACAAGTCGCGGTCGCCCGCCCGCCATTGAATAGTACAGGACCCGTTCTAATAGGAGCGACACAAGTCGCTCCGACTTAGAAAAAGGGTCCTGTACTACTTTGGGGCAACCTGGAGGCGACTTGCATTGACTTCAATTATCTGAAGTCCGTGCAAGTCGCGCAGAGGTCGCCCCCACCAAGTCGTGTCGCCGCAGTCTGAACGGGGTCTAAAACTTTTGACCAGTAGTGTATTTTCCAAACAATCCTAGCCAGTAGTTGCCACACCTTCACACTCTAGCATGAATCATTTATAATTATACTGCGTGTAACTTCTTGTTTTCAGAAATACAAAAGCTATCATGCAGTTTTTCCTCTAAGGCTGGTGACTCAGTAGATGCCTGCACTTGGGGGGGGGGGGGGGGGGGGGGGTATTGGCAGGACTTCTAGATATATCATTGTCCATCCATTTCACTGCTATGTGCTAAATCACACATTAATTATTGTATAGTTATGGAAAGCTTAAAGCCTAATTAACGAGCAGGGCCCTCCGATTCCTCTTGTACCAAATTGTATTGTAACTGTTATGTCTACCTTAATTTTGTAAAGCGCTGCGCAAACTGTTGGCGCTATTTGAAACTTGTATAATAATAAGTATAGTTAAAATAAAAAAACAGAAAAAACAGCACAGGTCACATAATTTACAGTTCGTAAGATGCGTCCTTTGTGCTGATGCTATTTCTTTTGATGCCGATTCCATTTTCTTTTTTATTCTTTTTTGTTTATTCCCCCACCCCAGTAATGTTCCGTTGCAGCAGGGTTAATACAACTAAGGGGCTGTCACTGGTTCTCTTCAAGAGAGCCCAGCTGTGTCCACCATTTCCTGCCAGCTGCTCCATTCATAAAAGCTGTACTACAGCTTCAATTAATAAAACCGGATCTGTGATTGGGGGACGTACCTTTCAATCATCTGCCCTTCCTCTATTCACTGATCCTGTATCATTCATGGAAGATGTACTGTAGGATGGCTTCTTTGAATGGTGGAGCTGGACAGAATGGGTGGGCATAGTCAGGCTCTCTTAAAGAGAGCATGTGACAACCCCTTAGTTCTATTAACCGTTGCCACACCTGAAGATTATAGCAGTGGATAGTGAGTGGGGCATGGACAGAGGAAGATTTCTACCAATAGAAGAGAAATCAGCACGAAGGACAAATCCTCATACTTCTTTTTTTAGTTGCTCTTGGGATTTACCCAAAACAACATAACCTGCCTGGTTTTGGATATGATTTCTAATATATGTAAAAAAAAAATGTAAGTAAACAAGTATTAATATCACCAAGACGCTCCTAGGAAACAGTATGTCAGCTTTCAGAAGCATTTCTTCTCTTAGTTTTTTAGTAGAGATGTTCCAGTGCAAACAGGCCGTAAAGCCTTCACTCCCCTACTTAATCTAAAAAGCAGACTTTTTGTTGTGTTTATATAACTCTTTTTTTCTTGGTTCTTGCTCCACCTCTCCCCATTTACCTAGATCAGGGGATTAGAAAATGTCCTGGTGTCAGCAGTAGAAATAGTGCCTCATCATTGGTGCTATCAGGAGGAAATTTGCCCCTTCATTGGTGTCAGTGGGAGGATATATGTCCCACTGCTGGGAGGAATTGTGCCCTGCTGTTAGCGTCATTGGGAGGAATTGTGCTCCATTGCTGGTGTCACTGGGAGGAATTGTGCCCCATTGCTGGTGTTACTGGGAGGAATTGTGCCCCATTGCTGGTGTCACTGGGAGGAATTGTGCCCCATTGCTGGTGTCACTGGGAGGAATTGTGCCCCATTGCTGGTGTCACTGGGAGGAATTGTGCCCCTTCATTGGTGTCTGTAGGAGGACATATGCCCAATTGTTGGTGTCAGTGGATGAAATAGTTCTCCAAAGGCCACAGTTTGGAGACCACTGGCCTAAATCCACCTAAAGTTCTCAGGGAATCATTTGCCTTGTATTAAAAAGTTATTTGTGAAGCAAAGATTATATACATAGACAAAAAAAACCAACAAAACTACAGTTACATTCCAGCTGACTTTGGTGTCTTGAAGTTATATACTGCAAAAATCTCTTCCACTATTCCACTACAGGCGGTCCCCAGGTTACAAACATCCAACTTACAAACGGAGGGAAACAACAGGAAGTTTGCAGAAATCTACCCCTAGGAAGGGAAATTCACTCCTGTAAGAGTTCTCATGGGAAAAAGGTGTCCCCACTGAAGCTTTATTACCCATCCTTGTTTCCACAACAACCCAAAATTTTCAAAATCATATCGTCACAGGGACAGAAAGTGAGGTGAAATCTCGGACAGCAAAACAAATGTTACAGGGGTGTTAACACTTCCCTATGCTATTCAAAAAATTTAAAAAATATTATTTTGGCTGGAGCTACACTTAAAACATGTACCTGTTCTGACTTACAAACAAATTCAACTTAACCACTTCCATACCGCGTCATGTAAAATGACGTCGGCAAAGTGGTTGTGAGGATCCGGGCCGCCGTCATATGACGTCGCCCGGATCTCCCCTCTACTGCGTGCCCCCGGGGGCGCGCAGCGCGGTGATCGGGGGTGAGGCTCGTCCCTCGGGCATAGCCCATCCCTGATCAAGGTAAACAGCCAATAGAAATTGGCTGTTTACCACGTGATCGGCTGTGTCAATCACAGCCGATCACATGAGCGGCTCCAGCACGAGCCGCTCGTTCTCTCTGCAATGCGCGCCCCCGGGGGCCCGCAGAGCAGCGATCGGGGACGAAGCTCGTCCCTCGGACAGAGTCGATCCCCGATCTAGGTAAAGAGCCAAAGAAATTGGCTCTTTACCACGTGACCGGCTGTGTCCAATCACAGCCGGTCACAAATGTCAACAGAGAACACGGTAACTAGCTGTCACCGTGTTCTCCTCCTCACACACTGATCCTGTGTGAGGAAGAGAGTGTGGTAACAGCTAGTTACCAATCATAGTGCACCCCAAACACACTGATTGCCCCCCCCCCCCAATAAAGAGCACCTGTCACTAGCCCATCAAAGTACCCGAGTACCTGTCACCAGCCCATCAGGTACTCAGATGACAGGTACTCGGGTACTCTGATGGGTAGGTGACAGGTACTCTGATGACGGGTACTCCATTGAAAGTACCCGAGTACCCGTCATCAGAGTACCCGAGTACCCGTCATCAGAGTACCCGAGTACCCGTCATCAGAGTACCCGTCATCAGAGTACCCGAGTACCTGTCATCAGAGTACCCGAGTACCTGTCATCAGAGTACCCGAGTACCTGTCATCAGAGTACCCGAGTACCTGTCATCAGAGTACCCGAGTACCTGTCATCAGAGTACCCGAATACCTGTCACCAGCCCATCAAAGTACCCGAGTACCTGTCACCAGCCCATCAGGTACTCAGATGACAGGTACTCGGGTACTCTGATGGGCTGGTGACAGGTATTCGGGTACTCTGATGACAGGTACTCGGGTACTCTGATGACAGGTACTCGGGTACTCTGATGACAGGTACTCGGGTACTCTGATGACGGGTACTCTGATGACAGGTACTCGGGTACTCGGGTACTCTGATGACGGGTACTCGGGTACTCTGATGACGGGTACTCGGGTACTTTCAATGGAGTACCCGTCATCAGAGTACCTGTCACCTACCCATCAGAGTACCCGAGTACCTTCCACCTGCTCATCAGAGTACTTGACGCCTGAAGTACCCGAGTACTTGCCGCCTGCTCATCAGTACCCATCACTACTCATCAGTACCTATCACATATCAGTACTGATCATCAGTACCCATCAGTACAGTATCACCTATCAGTATCAGTACTACTCATCAGTACTTATCACCTGCCTGTCACCTGCCCATCAGAGTATCCGAGTACCTGTCACCTGCCTATCGGAGTACTCGAGTACCTGCCACTTGCTCCTCAGTACCAGAGTACCTGTCACCTGCCCAACAAAGTACCCGAGTACCTATCACCCTTCATACAGCCACCATGTCCAAGTCCAAAAAGGTTTATATACGTCCTCCGTTTAAACCTAAATACCGGTGTTATGGCAGCAGATAGCTGCCATAACCCTGGTATTTTTTTTAAACGGTGGACGGTTGGCTTTCCGATAAGGGTGGTCCCAGCGGCGGATTCGCCGTGGGATCACCCTTCCGGGATGGCGGAAGAGGCGCCCCCCCTCCTGCCACGTTGTGGTCCTTTTCCCCGCTTACCGGACCCGCCGGCAGCGGGGAAAACGATCCAGTCCCAGATCCTCACAGACAGGATGTCGAGTGAGGGCAAGCTTGCCCTCACTTGACTCTATGGTCTTGGAGGACCGGAGCTACGGAAAATGTTGTTGCCTAGCAACTGGTTTAAAGGTCCTTTTTTTTTTTTCATTTTATATAATAATTTTTTTTTTTTTCTATCTTTTAGTGTACTTGTGAGATCTGAGGACTTTTTGACCCCAGATCTCACAAAAAAGAGGTCCTGTCGTGCCTATTTCTATTACGAGGAATGTTTACATTCCTTTTAATAGAAATAAAAATGATCAATTTTTTTTTTTTTTAACGGTGTAAAAATAAAAAATAATAAATAAAATAAATATTAGTAAAAAAAAAAAAAAAAATTAAAGCGCCCTGTCCCCGTGAGCTCGCGCGCAGAAGCGAACGCATACAGAAACCCCGCCCACATATGTAAAACCACACATGTGAGGTATCGCCGAGATCGTTAGAGCAAGGGGAATAATTTGAGCCCTAGACCTCCTCTGTAACTCAAAGATGGCAACCTGTAGAAATTTTTAAATTGTCGCCTATGGGGATTTTTAAGTACCAAAGTTTGTCGCCATTCCGTGAGCGTGCGCAATTTTGAAACATGACATGTTGGGTATCTATTTACTCAGCGTAACATTATCTTTCACATTATGGAAAAAAATTGGGCTAACTTTACTGGTTTCTTATTTTTTAATTAAAAAAAGTGAATTTTTTCCAAAAAAATTGCGTTTAGAAGACCGCTGCGCAAATACGGTGTGATAAAAAATATTGCAATAATCTCCATTTTATTCTCTAGGGTCTCTGCTAAAAAAATATATATAATGTTTGGGGGATCTAAGCAGTTTTCTAGCAAAACAACTGATTTTAGCTTGTAAACACCAAATGTCAAAAATAGGCCTAGGCAAGTGGCTAGGATGCATGATGGTGCGCCTTGGATGTTGGGCCCCTCTATATGGCTAGGCTGTGAAAAAGTCTCACACATGTGGTATTGCCATACTCAGGAGGAGTGGCAGAATGTATTTTGGGGTGTCATTTTTGCTGTGTACATGCTATGTGTTAGGAATATCCTATAAATTGACAACTTTGTGTAAAAAAAAAAAAGTTTTCATTTTTTTCCCACATTTTCCAAAAACCTGTGGAAAAAAATGATATGTTCAAACGACCCATAATGCCTCATAGAATATACGTTGGAGTGTTTGCTTTCCAAAATGAGGTCATTTTGTGGACTTTTCCATTGTATTGGTGCTCTAGGGCCTTGAAAAGTGTGATAGGTAGTAAGAAAGATTTATGTGTATTTATTATTACGCCTGAAGGTGCTTCTTGGACGTGGAGTCTCTTTTTGTGGCCAGGCTGTGTAAAAGTCTCACACATGTGGTATCGCCATACTCGGAGGAGTAGCAGAATGTATTTTTGGGTGTAATTTTTGCTGTGTACATGCTATGTGTTAGAAATAGCTTATAAATTGACAACTTTGTGGGGAAAAAAAAAGAAAAAAAATTTTTCTTCTTCATTTTCCCAAGAATTGTGGGAAAAAATTACAACTTCAAAAAACCCACCATGCCTCTTACTAAATACCTTGGACTGTCTACTTTACAAAAAGGGGTCATTTGGGCAGTATTTGTACTGTCCTTACATTTCAGGGCCTCAAGAAAGGAGATAGGCCGTCAGTACATCTGGTGTGATCAATTTTCAGTAATGGGTACCATAGCTTCTAGACTCAATAACTTTCACACAGACTAAATAATATACACTAATTTGGGTTAATTTTACCAGAGACATGTAGCAGTATACATTTTGGCCCAAATGTATGAAGAAAAATTAATTTTTTGCAAAATTTTATAATAGAAACTAAAAAAAAGTGTTTTTTTTTCAAAATGTTTGCTCTTTTTTTGCATATATCACGAAAAAAAAAAAAAAAAACCCCAGTTGTGATCAAATACCACCAAAAGAAAGCTCTATTTGTGTGAAAAAAATGATAAAAATTTTGTTTGGTTACAGTGTAGCATGACTGAGCAATTGTCATTCAAAGTGTGAGAGTGCTGAAAGCTGAAAATTGGTCTGGGCAGGAAGGGTGTCTAACTGCTCTGTATGGAAGTGGTTAAGAACAAACCTACAGACCCTATCGTGTTCGTAACCCAGAGACCGCCTGTATGTGATTCCTATTTGCCTACACGATTATGTATAGTCTTCTTTCCATGTCTAGAGTTATCCATCAAAGTTTAATTTTACAAAACACATTAGTTTACTGAAAATACATATTTAATTAAATAAAACAAACACCAATCAGGATTATTATATATAGATATCAGGATTTTGTTGATGCCTGCTGCACTTTTTCTTCATATTGTCTCTCTGATTGACGTCTTCTGTATACATCATCTGCAATAAGAATGTGTATTATGTATTATCAGTGCGCAGAAACTATACAACACCAGAAATCCTTTACCAGAAGCAGAGATAAAAAAAACAAAAAACCCATCTGCTTAGCGACCGCTTTAATCCTTCTAAAGTTGCTTGGTAAAAAAAGGCAGGATCCTATAAATCTTATGCCCTGTAGGTTAAGGATGAATGAACAAGCCTTAGCAGTATAATTATTAAATATAAATAATTTCCACTGACTACCTTTACCAAAAGGCACAAATGCATCATTTATATTGTGGTGCTCTTTACAACCTGTCACTAAAAATGTTTGAAATGCAGCATATTGTATACTTACCTTTCCTGCGCTGCTGATTTCTGCAGTAATGAAGAGGATGAAGACACCCTAGAATCTGATACATATATGTTAGATTCCTGGTCCCCTGCTGCATTCAGTGGTTCAATTCGCCGGGCTACTACATCACCACTGTGTCCAGTAGTAACATAGGGACAGGCAGGAAGCCACAGCATGCAAAAGAGCACCAGAAAATCAACGTCACTTAAAGCAGGAGTACAACCTAATACGCTTAAAATCTCCCCTGCATTCATTAATGTGAGCTGAGTTCAGCCTTATGTGTCAAAATGAAAAAATCCCTGGTTTTCTATCTTTATTTTTCAGTTTTCAGTGCTGTCACGTGACTTCAATTCCACTTCCTGCAGAGTCCAAGAGCAGCAAATGGGTGTGGTTACTGAAAACTAGTGACATCACTTCCAGGGAGGGACCCTGTTCCTGTGTAGCCAGTGGGTGTATACAGAATGGGAGGAGCTGATCATAGGTTCCCCCCCATTGTTCTCATCAGTAAGGATGCACTGTACATCCTAATTCATGAGAAAATTAAGAAATAATTCACACAGGTTATACAGTATAGCTGTGCTGGGCTTCAAATGAAAATTACCATAGGAGAAGGAAGCTGGACAGGGGGGGAGGGGGGCGCTGTCAGTATAGCTGGAAGTGCTCTGGGGTCTCAGCTCACAGTCTACAATGATCATAGTACAGGCAACAATATTAAGTCTACATTTCCACTATTAAAACTTGTCATGCGACTTTGGACACACAAAGTTGCATGACAAGTCACACCCTAATTGATTTCAATGGCACCCGTTCCTATTTATGCAACTTTGAAAAGGTACCTGCACTACTTTGATGCAACTTTGATCCCAAGAGTGTAAAGTTGGATCAAAGCTGCACTCAAAGTCGCATCAAAGCCACACTCTAGCCTAGTGGCTACATTTCCACTAGTGGGACTCTTAAGTTGTGCAATTTAAAGTGCAACTTTGACTCCAGCTTTGATCCAACTTCACACTCTCTGGTTTAAAGTTGCATCAAAGTAGTGCAGGCAGCTTTTCAAAGTCGCTGATCTTCAAAGTCGCGTAGATGGGAAGGGGTGCCATTGAAATCAATCGGCTGTGACTTGTCACATGACAAGTCGCATTAGTGGAAACGGAGCCTAAAACTTATTACTCACATGTAATGAGCAATAGAAATTGAATCTGTATCCTTCTAAGCTTTCAAAAATGTTCCTTTGTACCTTAATTCTTTCATATATTGGGACGCCCCCTCAGGGAAAGCTGCTAGCCTAAATGAAGCTATGAAGACAGGAGATCATGGTGAAGGATAGGAGGCATGGGGGTGGGGCTGGACAGGTCTAGGCATGTCTGCCTAAGAAAGATGGACAACCTTTTCAGGAAGTGAAAGACAGCTTAGCAAATTTAGATAACATGAAATAGTGTTGTCCGTGAAGAACAGGAAGAAGCTGATTGTCCAGTGGAAAAGACTTTCTAAGAAGCTACACAAGCAGCTAGCCAGAAAATGAATAATATCAAAGATAAAGATATTTAACATACTATTAATAATTTAATAGGAAAATTTTCATTTTATCAACACTTTAAAGTGTTGGATGCTGCTGATTCTTCAACTGGCCATTTCTCCTCAATAATGCAGAGATTGGTGGCAGAGGCAGCAAGAGAGGTGAGTATTTAATATCTTTTGAGGAGAGAGCTCTGTATTCTTATTGAGTCACTTTAAAATGGAAACAAAGTCTGCATTACTTACCTATCCTTCAACAGTCTGAGGTACCTCTCTGGCATCTTCCACCCCGCTTCTTCTGGGTACAGGGATGTAGTCACCTTCGTTGCGGGATGACGTCACTCCTGAGCACGCCCCCCCAGCAAACAGCTTGCTATGCGGGCACCCAAGCCAAGCTGCAGCTTCGTGTGTACTTTTAGACACGGAGCTGCCGTTCAGCCCCTCTCTCCTGATTGGCTTACTGACTTTGATTGACAGCTGCTGGAGCCAATGGCACCCTGGCTGTGTCTCAGTCAATCAGGAGAGAGAGTCCCAGACGGCCGAGGGACTTGTGGACATCGCTGGTTAGAGATGGGGTTCAGGAAAGTATAAGGGGGTGTTGGGGCAGCTGCTACACCCAGAAGGTTTTTTATCTTAATGCAAAGAATGCATTAAGATAAAAAAACCTTCTGACTTTACATTCCAGCACAGATCCTATGTGCCTTGATGACTTTAAGAAGTTGTAAAGTGAGTTGTATATGCACAGCTCAGTGTACATTGTAAAGAAAACTGCAAGCAGGTAGGTTTATTTTATTGCAGAAGAGTAATTGCATGGCTCTTCTGCAATAAATCTTTTTTTTTCTTTTTAATTTAGGACTTAAGTTTCGCTCTACGAATTGTATGTTGAGTATATGATGAAAAGCAATAATAAATAAAAAAACAAATGTCACCACATTCAGGATATCCAGATGCAAGCACCTGAAGTAATGTACAAATCTCAACTTGTTTGGTAAAAGTGAAGCTACATGCTGAAAACATGTATCTATGTTAGAGCTTGGAGCTCTGTGCATTCCTAATTGGTCACTGAAAATTCCTTGTTTTTACCATTGATAAACCAATTACATGCAAGTTGTGAGTAAATAAATTGTCAGTGTATTTGTTTCGTTGTGCACTGTGTACATAAAAGAAAAACTGGATTTTTGACTTGCCGTAAAATCCTTTTCTCTTAAGTTCATTGACGGACGCAGTTCTCTCTGATTCATAGCAGTAGGGTAATACTTCCCCCTACAGGAGTAGGACACTAGGCAGAAAAAAGTTCTTGTTAAGCCTACGGGCAGTCCTGGAGGATACACCCCCTCTCTTCCTGCATAGGATGCCAGTTTTGTATTAAAGCAGTGTCAGAAAGTAACACCAACCCAACTCAAAATAGAGGGGCGGGTACTGCATCCGTCAATGAACTTAAGAGAAAATGATTTTACAGTAAGTCAAAAATCCATTTTTCTCTATCGTTCATTGACGGACGCAGTTCTCTCTGATTCATATCAGTAGGGACGTTCCAAAGCAGTGCCATAAAATGAGGGGTGGGAACAGCAGAACAGAACAAGTCCCCAAGGCCAAACATAGCCAACCAGGCAACATAGGACTCATCAGCACAAAAGAGGAGGCACCCCAGAAAACAACAGTAAACACCCTCAAGGAAGGCCAAAAGCCCTCCAAACAGCAGCCAGCAAAAAACCTTACAGCCGAAAAGAGGCATCTGCAGATGCCAGCACATCCGCCTGATAAAACTTGGTAAAGGTGTGAACAGACTTCCAGGTAGCCGACTTGCAACTTGGAGCACAGATGCCCACAAGCCGAAAAGCCCAGGAAGCACTAGGTGCCCGAGTAGAACGTGGCGAAACAGGGAAAGTTAGGACCTGACCCCTAATTAAATAAACCTGCACCACCGTCTGTCCGATCCATCCGGGAATAGACGCGGCAGACACAGGCAGTCCCGTTCATGGGCCATCCATAAGTACAGAGAGCGAGCCTGACTCACGAAAAGACTCAGTGGTCGCCAAGTAGACCTGGAGTGCCCGCACTCTAAACAGAGTAAGCAATGCACATTCCTTAGGATTTAAGGGCATAGGACACAAGATGGGAATACAATGTCCCTGTGCAAGTGAACACCAGAAACCACCTTCGGAGGGAAGGACTGATCCGGACGAAGCACCACTTGGCCCCATGATCAACATATAGGGAGAACTATAGGACAATGTCGCCAGTACCGACACCTGCATGCAGAGTGACCGCAACCAAGAAGGCCACCTTCTGCAAAAAGGTAGGCAGGGGATACCCCCGAATACTTGCAAAATGAGGGCCTAAAAGAACCGACTGCACCAAACCAAGGTCCCCAGTGGGTGACGGAGGTCGCACCGGAAGCACCAAGTGTCGCACCCCCTGGAAGAAGTCACGCACCAGGGCACAGGTGGCCAACGGCCTTCAGAAAAAATATGCCAAAACCGAAGGCCTGTGATCAACTCCCCATTGAAGGAAGCCAAGATCCAGGCCACCGAGTAAGAGCGAGGGGGAGCCCACGCAATATACGACTGTCTCGTATGATGAACAAAAATCACCATAGAAGTAGCTTCCCACACTTCAAGCAGGGTGGGAATCACTGAAGCAGCCAAACCCCCTTCCTTCAGCACCTGGTATTCAACAGCCAAGTCGGCAAAGTCAGCGACCGCAAAGTTGGACGGGAGATGGGCCCTTGAGACAATAACTACTCCCTGAGGGTAATTCTCCAAGGAGCGTCTGCGGGCAGCCTGACCAGGCCAGCGTACCAAGCTCAGCGAGGCCCGTCCGGAGCCATGAGAAAGACCGGAATCCCTTCCGCCTCGATCCTGCGAAAAATTCTTGGCAGCAACTTGGGAGGAGGAAAGGCAGACCGCAGCTGAGACAGATCTTGGCCCATCCATGAGCACGCACACACGACCATGCTGGCTGCAGCCGTGCGCAGGTGACCATGCTAAACTCCATGGCATCATTCAAGTTGAACCTAGCGAATGTTCTTGGCCATGACAGAACCCATGGTGCCACCATTGCACCTGCCAGAAGGTCCCGGGAGCGGGCCACAAACCGCAGCACTATCCTGTAGATGTGATGCCAACAGGTCCATGTCTAGAGTGCCCCCAACGAAGGCGCAACTGCAGAAAACACCTCTGGATGAAGGGACCATTCCCCTGCATTCAAGGCCTGATGACTGAGGCAATCCGCCCATCAAGATTTCCACACCTGAAAAGGGAACAGCAGAAGAGCTGGAAGAAGGCACACTGCCCAGTGAAGAATTGACACATCCAAGGCCGCAAGGACACCCTTGGTGCCCCCTTGGTGAATGACAAAAGCCACGGTCGTGGCGTAGTCGACTGAACATGCACCGGGCAGCTGCAGGTGCCCGAGCCAGTGAACCAGGCAAAGCCGGATCGCTCTCAGCCCCAGGACATTGATTGGTAACCTGGATCCTCCAGGGAAAAAGCAAGTTCTCTGCTTCGGGAGTTAAGGACTCCTTCCCACTCAGACAGGCTTGCATCCACGGTGATAAGGGTTCAGGAAAAAGGGGAGGGAGGATTCCAGCTCAAGACTCCCTGGTCAGCCAGCTCAGCCGGATCCGAAAGTCTAGAGAGTTTGGATTCTAGTCCCATTTGAGAAGGATTGCCTTCTGAGGGGATCCCCGAGAGGGATTGAGTGAAAGGGACCGTCTTGAAAGACGGTACCATCAGTCCCAGAACTCGCATGCAGGTCTGAAGTGCCGACCATGTGCGGGACATGAACTGCAGTCTGAAGTTCCAAGAGTCTTTTCCCTGGAGGGAGAAAACACCCTGACTGAGGGCAAGTCCAAAGTCAGGCCCAGATAGTCCAGTCTCATGGAAGGGACCATGGATGGCTTCTGAACGTTCAGAACCCAACTTGTACTCCTCCAGACATCTCGTGGTGACTTCCAAATCCGTTTGTCAGCACCGTAGGAGACTCCACACGGAGAAGCAGATAAGCCAGGAACCCCGGACCGATACGCCCTGCTGCCGCAACAGCGCCAGGATGGGAGCCACACCTTTGTGAAGACCCTAGTAGCATAAGCGAGACCCAAGGGCAACGCCACAAACCGATAGAGATCCTTCCCCATGGCAAAAAAAAAAAAAAACGGAGAACCGGTAGGTGTCCCGAACATAACAGGATGTGAATGTAGGCAGCTTAATGTCCATGGAGGCCAGGAATCCCCCTGATGCAGGGAAGCCACCGCTGTGTGAACCGCTACCAACTTGGATTTTTGATTTGCACGGAACCATCAAAAGGACCAGTTGGTCCAACTTGTTGAACCAGAGCCTGAACTGCCCCACAGAGTGCCAGTAAGCGATCCGGGGACAGCCTACATTGGAAAGGAAAAAACCTTACCAAAATAAACGGAGCGGGACTCGATCTTGCAACTGGACCACATGACCTCCTGAACCCAGAAGCCTGGGATCCGGGCCAGCCGCAGGTCCTTGACCGGCAAGGACCTCCCCCCCACCCCCTAGATGGGCGAGTAGGCCTAGTCCGCAGGTCTGGAAAAAAAAAACGATCTCATGTTCTCCAGACCAGGGTCGTTTGGAACCACACGCGGAAGTCTGGAAGGACTTTGCCACATCGGCCGTCCCGGAGGGACGAAGAAACTGTTTGCGAGCCGAAAGGGAAGAACCCCGACTGCAACGAAGGCCCTTACCCTTGTTAGCCTGTGTAAGAAAACACTCTTCCCCCGTGAGACCCTTATATAACGTCATCCAGGGCAGCGCCAAACAGGTGTTCCCCCTATACAGGGAGATCCATTAAGACGTAGAAGTTTGATCCGCAGACCAACACTACAGTCAAGTAGACGCTGGACAACCACCGCCGAAAACGACAAGGTGACCCATACAAGGGAGCCTCGACCAGCGTGGCATCGCAAACAAATGGCAGCCCCTGCGCCAGCTGGTCCAACAGCTCCCCCAGGGCAAGAGGGACATGCCCCACACCAAGTCATGGCGGTGGAACTCCGCCCATCAGGCAGAGTCTGCGTGGCAAGGAAAAACAAACATTGTTCCCAGTGGTGACTATGCCAGGGAGTACAGATCGCAGGCCACAGCCCGCGCCATCCTATCCCCCCCAAGTCCTTACAGGACGGGAATTCCTCCACTGGAACAGTGGTAGTCCCATTCAGCTAGAGACCGTACGTCCACCAAAGGCAGAACAGTCCTCTGTACCAGAGACTCCCCAAAAGGGCAACCTCTAACGGCCGCTTAGACACCCCAGGGGAACGTCTCAGGACTGTCCCGTCCTACATGAGCAGCAAAAAGAGCAGCTCCAGATGGCATGTGAGCCACCTGCGCCCCAGGCGCAGCCGCCGCTGTGACCCCTAAATCGCAGGGTGTCACACACCGAAACAGCCAGTGCATCCACCAGCGCCTGTCGCGGCAGGGAGGTAGAAATGTCATCCTCATCATCCGAGGAGACAGGGCGCGAGGTAACAGACCCGGCAGGGAGGCCCCACATCTGCGGCGGCTGAGCCAGACTCAGACTCTGAGACATCAGATGAGGCAGGGGTAGGTGGAGAAACGTCTACCACCTTCACCCGGGCCCAAATGCTTCCCGAACTGCAGAAAAGGCACCGAAGGACAGCGGAGATCCGGGAGGCCCTGCGGCCTCCGTGAGGGGGGTCAGGTGGGAACAAATGGCCTGCAGGGTCCATACTGAACCTGAGGAGCCCGCCAGCAACTTTTAAAAAAAAAAAAGACATTTTTTTTTTTTTTAAAAGCGGCCCCACAGCGCTACAGCGCCCCCCGGAGGTCAGGCACACGCTAACAGACCCCCACAGAGAGGGAGAGACCACCCTCATGACACACTGTCCTCCAGGCGCTCCCACCGGCCTGCACAGCTAAAAAATCTACTGCAAAATGGCCGGAAACGGGTGTGTACCAAGATGGCCACTCCCATAGAAGCAGACCGAGGCTACAAAAAAATGGCGGCCCCGCGAATCGCGGTAATCGGGGGCCCACAGGGGGAACCCCCAAACGCCCATCCACACCAGAAAACCCCACCAAGGGCCCCCCCTGCAGGATCGGTCGTGCGCCGCAGACAGAGCACTCCCTCGGCCCCCCATGCGGCCTGCACACTAGGCCCCAGCCTCAGGTAGGCTCAAACAGTCCTCCATGTGGGGGGGGGGGGTGGAGAGGGGGGGAATCACAACAGGACAGAGGGAGCCCAGGAGTGTGAGGGTCCGACAAACCCAGAGAGAGGGCCCGCGTCCATCCCCAAAGTCCGCCAGGGAAAGGGGGGGGGTTTATTCACCATACCGGGAACACAGACAGGCGCCATCTCATGACAGGACCCCACGCCACCGGAGTAGGGGGGCTGTCGGCAAAAAAGGAACGCTGTGACACCAGCCTAGACCCTGGCGAGACGTTTAACTTGCGGGGCCAGTCCCTGTCCAGTGGGACTATGTCACGGCCGACCCAGCGAGGAGCTAATGCCTTCACGCGCTCAATGGCCAGACTGGGCTGACCACTGGATATGGGGGTCCAGTCTGTCGCCCAGCCCGGCATTATTGCTAGAAGATCTCACAGGAAAAACGATCCGGAGAAAAAGGGACTAGCTAAAAATAAAAATCGACATAAAAAAATTACTCCTAAGCCAGGACCAAAGATCCCAACAAGGAACTAGGTCCTTACTCCTGACTAGGCAGATTAAAACGGACATCCTATGCAGGAAGAGAGAGGGTGTACCCTCCGGGACTGCCCATAGGCGTAACCAGAACTTTTTTCTGCTTAGTGTCCCACTCCTGATTGAGAATCTCCTGTACCATGGCCGCAGCACTGCTTCTCCTGTACCATGCCCACAGCCCTGCATCATGCCCGCAGCCCTGCATCTCCTACACCATGCCCACAGCCCCTGCATCTCCTGCACCCTGCCCGCAGCCCCTGCACCATGCCTGCGGCCCTTGCATCTCCTGCACCATGCCCGCGGCCCCTGCATCAATTTGTAACAATGAAAATACATCCAGCATATCAGATATTTACATTACGATTCATAACAGTAGCAAAATTAGTTATGAAGCCGCAACGAAAATAATTTTATGGTTGGGGGTCACCACAACATGAGGAATTGTATTAAAGGGTCGTGGCATTAGGAAGGTTGAGTACCACTGCTGTAGATTATGCCTTTCAAACTAGTGTTTAAACACAAATAATAATTAGAAACAAACCCAGCCTTGAGATGGGGACCCCACACTGCAGAGGTAAATGCTGGTTATGTTTATGCAGTTGAGGAACTGACAGGATTACTTACCCTATCGCTTGCTCCAGTACTGCCCACTTCTCCCCAAAGCTCTGGTCTCTGGATGGCCCCCTTGGCATCATCAGCAGTTATTAACCCTGCATATTAAATGGTGGGGGCAAGACTGTGAACGCAGTTGGGAGCATCTTAGAAAGAAGGCTGCAGAGGACTGGTTGCACCGCTGGAGCACTCTGCTGAATAAGGTAAGTATTTCTCTTTATTCCGGCACTCCTAGACATAATGATCATCTGGCCCTTGCAGGGGGGCGGGGGCTGTTAAGTCTGAGGCCCTATAACATTTATGTATACCACAATAGAAAGAAACTTACAAAATGTTTCCCGGCCAATCCGAACATTGATCATAAACCATTCCATGGCTCCTCCCAGGACGAAAAAGAAGGGAAGAAATCGATAGACACCTAATCGCCTCTTCCCTGGGACCGAATCCAGGAGAGTTCTTATTAAACTTCTACTGGCCATATCTGGATATCTGCAAAAAGTAGAACACTCATGTTATATTACTGGAATAAAACAGCAATGCAAGCCAGTCAAAGAACATTACACAACAGCATTCATTGAAAACCCTTTCACAGAGCAGACAAAAGAAAAAAAAACACCTTTACAATCACTTTAAGTCCCCTGATAGGGGGTCTGTTTATGACAAATTACCCCTGAAAAGTCCCCCTTGGCATTGATACACTCCCTCACCCCTCTCTTATTCAGTGCATTAGTCCTCTATGTAACCTTTTATGTTTTTCAACAACTACACTACTGAGATATTACACATTATTACTAGTTGCTTTAACTCTTACCACTGACAGATCCCACCTCACTGACACAACTGGAAGGTGAAGTGCCTCTTCCTGAGTCTATGTCATGCCCTGATCATCTCTCCTGGCAGAGCACAGCTGAGTTCACATCATATGGCCAAACAACACTGCACCCAGGGATCTCACTGACATGGGATGAACAAACATGACTTTACCCTGAGAAATCACTGAATAATCACACCACTAGAGACCTCACAAAGAGCACAACACACCCAGGGAAAGGAAAGCACAGGAATCCTTTAGGACAAACATGACTGTTCCCTGTATAAAGGTAGAGAGGGAGCACTCATTGGCTCAGTGACTTCCAGATAGAACTTTTAAGGCCCGTACACACGATAAGAACTTAGATCTGAAGTAAATTTCGTAAAGCCTCGTACACACGCACAGATTGTTGGCCGACCGATCGGCCGTCTTTTGTCCAGTGTTGTTTGTTGGTTGAAATGTGCTCTAGACTTGCACTGGACTTTTGTTGGCCAACAAAAACCAACTTCAGAAGTGGGATGTCTATGGCCTTATGTTAGACCAAATACAGCGCTTGCTCAGAAAAAACTGTGAATACCTAATATATTGACTATATCTTATTCCAATGGTATGTGTACCAGTGAACAAAACAATACAGTGAGTATGTGCTAATTATTAAAAATTATATAAATAGTATAAATATAAACAAATATATAATCAAGTAGGTGGAAAAAACTTCCATAAATGTCCGTGAATAATCAAAGGATTAAATATATATATATATAAAGTCCCCACAAATATTTAACTACCTCAATACAGGGCACTTAAACCCCCTTCCTTCCCAGACCAATTTTCAGCTTTTAGCGCTGTTGCAATTTGAATGACAATTGCGCGGTCATGCAACACTGTACCTAAACCAAATTTGTGTCATTTTTTCCCCACAAATAAGAGCTTTCTTTTGGTGGTATTTGATCACTGTCAGGTTTTTTCTTTTTTGGTGCACAAATAAAAAAAGACTGAAAAGTTTGAAAAAAAAAAAGTTTTTTTGTTTAGGTTATAAAATTTTGTAAATAGATATGTTTTTTCCTGCACTGATGAGCACTGATGATGCCGCACTGACAGGCACTGATGAGGAGACACTGATGGGGTGGCACTGATATGCAGCACTGATGGGCACTGATAGATAGCACTGATATGCAGCATTGGTGGGCACTGATAGGCAGCACTGATGGGCGGCACTGATGGGCACTGATAGGTGGCACTGTTGGGCGGCAATGATCGGCACTGATGGGCACTGATAGGCGGCACTGGTGGGCAGTAATGGGCACTGGTGGGCGGCACTGATAGATGGCAATAACGGCACTGGTGGGCAGCACTGATAGATGGCATTGGTGGGCAACACTGATAGGGAGGGCACTGGGGGGCTCTCTGAACCCTGCTTGCCATCCCTGGTGGCCATGGTGGGCATCCCTGGTGGCTTAGTAGCACCCCTCCCCCCCCAAGGCTGTACTGGTAATCAATCATCTGATTACCAGCACAGACCCCCCCTGTGATCAGTGAGTAATTAGAAATACTCACTGATCACCCCAGCAGCAGCACCGATCCTCTTCTCTTTTCCTCACTGACAGGATCTGTCAGGAGGAGAAGAGATCGAAGCCGTTACAACGGCTCTATTTACATTACATGACGGCTGTGATTGGACACAGCCGTCATGTGATCAGGAGGGCCAATCACAGGGCCCTCCTGCCGAATGATGTTGCTCTGTGTCCGAGGGACACAGGCACATCGAGATCGTGCCGCTGCGCGTGCCCGCGGCGGCGCGATCTCTCTCCTTCTGAAGGACGTTCCGGAATGTCCATTCAGAAGGACGAGGCTCCCACCCGGCTGTATATTTACAATGGCCCGGGTGGGAGGTGGTTAAGGAGTGACTTCAGTGCTCAAGGTATGGTGAATGTTCTTGATAATAAAATATGTGAATCTTCAATTCAAAAAGTGCACGTGCTTGCTGTGACATCAATTTCTTTGTAAAAAAAATATAGGTTGGGTCACTTACCAGATGAAGTGGGTTCTATATACCATATGGTATTAGAACCATTCACGCTTGAAAAGAGCCCCCTGGGCTTAATAGGTATCCCCTTTATATGGCTCCTCAATTGCAGATATTTCCGCTGGATTTCGGGGTAGCGGTGGTGGTATATGGGAGAAAAAAGGCTCCAAATAGTGTGATATAGTTCAAATGAATTCTTTATTGCCCATAAATTGGGTAAAAAGGTTTTTAAAAGGAGTATCACATCCCTAGTGGTCTAGCGGTGCGGGCTGCTTGTCCTCTTCGCAAAGGAACAGGCTACTTCCGGCTTGCGCTCCACTCGGTGTGACGTAATGACGTTGTGCGGTCCAAGTTGACGCGTTTCGTCACTTCCGAGGAGGACGTCACCGGAAGTGACGAAATACCCTGTGCTTTCCATCCCACATACACTATTTTTGTACAGCAGCTGCTATTTATTGTTTTTAGGCTCTCTTTTTTATGATAAATTATCCACCACTTTTTATTAATCTTTTATAGTACTCTTCCATTGACGTGAGATATATACTTTGTATA
Organism: Pelophylax lessonae; assembly: GCF_965119305.1. Lineage (NCBI taxonomy): Eukaryota > Metazoa > Chordata > Amphibia > Anura > Ranidae > Pelophylax > Pelophylax lessonae. The sequence goes on along the minus strand of NC_138775.1, from coordinate 85,844,884 downwards.
TATATTTTAGACAACTTCAGAAGTGATGGCATGTGATGGTTGACTTTCCGTGTGTTTTTTCTTCTCTGAGCATGCCCAGTCTTGCTCATCTGATTTTTGTCTGCCGAAATCTGTACTGACTGAGGAACAATCGGCCGTTCTGTTGTTGGCCAACAAAAATTTTATAGCATGCACACCAGATTTTTTTCGGCCAAAAATTCGCAGTTGGTTGTCGGAAGCATCATACTAACAAGCCTACAATCGGCCAATCAGACGTTGGCCAACAATTTGCGGCCAACAATCTGTGTGTGTGTACGGGGCTTAAGACGAACTTTCTGACAATTTTCTGATTGTTAGTATGGTGCTTTTCGACAGCCGATTCAGACTTTTCGGATGTCAATAGCTGAATGTGCAGGCTATAAACTTTTTTTATCATAGGTGAACATAATGTCCAATTTTCGTTTAACCACTTTAAACTTAAAGCGGAGTTCCAGGCACAAAATTAGATTTTGGGCCATCCGCTTGCTTTTGGTCACCTGAAAAACAAATGAATAGTTACAATTTTTTTTTTTGTTTACTTACCTTGTTATTGAAGAAAAATATACTCACCTTTCTTCCACTTCCTCCCTCTGTGGCCGCGGCCCCGCCGTCACTTCCTCTTTGCATTGATTCCTGGGAGCTGAACGTCGTCACTCCCAGGAATCAATGCGCCTTCACCGGCCCCGCTTGTCACTTCCGGTGCAGGCGCTCATTCCCTGCATTCTGGGGGAAGAGGACACGGAAGAGGACGCGCTGGCTTCAGCTGCCCGCATCCGAGATGGTAGCGCTGGAGAAGAAATTTTCAAGGTAAGTATTTCTTCTAAAAAATAAGGGCGACCTGGGATAGATCAGAGGCTATCCATTGTGGAATGTACTAGCTCTGACTGTCCCGGGGGTATTTTTATTGAAAATACATTTTTGTGGCCGGAACTCCGCTTTAAGACCGGAAGGATTTGCCCCCTTAATGACCAGGCCCTATTTTGCGAATCGGCACTGTGTTACTTTAACGGACAATTGCGCGGTCGTGCGACGCTGTACTCAAATAAAATTGATGTCCTTTTTTTCCCACAAATAGAGCTTTCTTTTGGTGGCCTTTGATCACCTGTGCAATTTTTATTTTTTGCGCTATAAACAAAAAAAGCGAGAATTCTAAAAAAAATAAAATAAATAAATAAAAACAATATTTTTCATTCTACTATATGACATTCTCAAAAAAAAATCTAAAAATCTAATTTTTTTAACATTTCAGCCCAATTTGTTTTCTGCTACATATTTTTGGTAAAAAAATCACAATAAGCGTATTTTGATTGGTTTGCGCAAAGGCTATCGCGTCTACTAACTACAGGAAAGATTTATGTCATGTTTAGTTTTTTTTTTTAACTAGTAATGGCGGCAATCTGCGATTTTTTGCTGGACTGCGACATTGCGGCGGACAAATCGGACCCCTGACATTTTTGACACTTATGGGGGTACCAGTGACATTACTACAGTAATCAGTGCTAAAAATATGTACTGTTACTGTAATAATGACACTGGCAGAGAAGGGGTTAACAGTATAGATGATCAAGAGGTTAAATGTGACCCTAGGGGAGTGATTCTAACTGTGGGGGGGGGGGGGGGGGCGTGGCTTCTGAGATGACCATAGAGACATGTGATCCTATATAGAAGGATCACATGAGCTCTGTGATCATTTCAGGGAGAAGGATGGTCGGCTGTGTTTACAACAGCCGACCTTCCTCTTTCAGCGGGGAGCGATCGCGGGTGTCAGGCGGCAATCGGAGCTCCCCTGCTTGATTAGTACAGTTTTCGTCCACAAAAAAAATCGTAAGAGCAAGACTACACATGCTCGGAAAGGAAATAATACATACATAACAATCCAACAAATGACATCACTTCTGAAGTTGTATTCTGTCGTATGTTGTAAACTTTTCTTATGTTGAGTAACCTCTTCACTTTCAATATGAGACTAGTGTAGCACCCTCCTAGGTAGGTGCTAGTGAGAAAGTATAGTTTGGGCTCCATCTGCACACCAGAAGAGCTGCAGGTAAATCTATATTGTTCTCTGCCAACCAGAGAGAAGGATCTGTTAGTGAGGTCTGCTCAGAGTGCAACTCATTCTGTCTAGAGAGTATTTCACACTGGTCCAATAGAGAGGCATGTTGGACAGTGGGAGGAAACCTGACGAATGGGTGCATGGGCTTTTGATACAGTCCTGACGGTTGGCAGAGGGAAAGTCGCCTCGGTGCATGTTGGGATACTGTATAAAAGCCAGGAGCACAGGTGCTTGAGGTATTTTGTTGGGGAGCAGAGTCCCAGAGGGAGGGGGCAGCTGCCTCCTTCTCTGTAGAGGTGCAATGCGGGCGCAGGTGGTCGTTTTGAGGGCCAGAAGAGTAGCAGTGAGGATCTGAACCCAGAGGTCCAGGGAAGCTGACTTTTTTTTTTTGCCTTCTGTGTCCCATTGCAGAGATTTCCCTTCACTTCCTGCCCAGTAGCCAAACAGGAAGTGAGAGAACATCCCTGCAAATTGGGGAATTCCTTGGGGACCCCCAAGTCATCAGACTTAGTGTAATTTCGCCTCTATTACTTTTCTGGGGACAACCCAAAATTTTAGATTTTCTTTTACTTTCACTTTTATTGATAACAGTAAACAGGAAAAATGGAGAGGATGAATCTCGCTAGGGGTGGGTGCTGTGTCCATCAATGAACATCAGAGAAATGGATTTTATGGTAAGTCAAAAATCCCATTTTTTTTCTTTCATTCATTGACGGACACTGCTCCTGATATTCTTAACCATTGGGACGTCCCAAAGCAGTGTTAAACATGAGGGGTAGGAACAGAGAAAATAAGAGAAAATAAGTTCCCAAGGCAAACTATAGCCAACCAGGTAAACAGGAGCTCAACCAAAACAACTGGAGCTCATCTGAAAACCAAAATACCCCCTCAAAGAGGACCAGGTCCTCGCAGTCAAAGGAAGCATCCGCAGTTGCCAACACATCCACTTTATAGAAGTTTGTGAAAGTGTGCACCGACGACCAGGTGTCTGCCTTGCAAACCTGCATCACTGACACCTGATGACGGAAGGCCCAGTAGAAGTCAGAAGACAGAAGTAGAGTGCGCTTTGACAGGGAAAGGAGGAACCTGACCCTTGAAAAAGCCTGAAAAAAAAAAAAGCCTGACTCACCGTCTGTCTGAGGAAGCGGACAACCCTTTCTGAGGCCCATCCGTAAGCACAAATAGAGAGTCTGACTTCCTAAAAGACTCCGTAATTGCCAGGTACACCCTAATTGCCTGGACCACATCCAAGGCATGCAAAGCAATTTCCTTTGGATATTTTGGCCTGGGGCACAGAGAAGGCAACACAATGTCTTCATTCAAATGAAAATAGGAGACAACCTTTGAAAGGAACGACGGACAGGGACAAAGAACCACCTTTTCTCTGTGAACCACCAAGTAAGGTGAACAACAGGATATCTTCGCCAAATCAGACACCCTGCATGCAGAAGTGATAGCCACCAAGGAGACCACCTTCTGGGATGGCGTATAAAGGGGAATCTCCCGAAGGTTCTCAAAAGGAGGCTTCCGAAGGACTGAGAGCACCAAATTGAGGTCCCAAGGTTGTAACGGAGACCGCCCTGGACGGGCCAAGTGCCTACCTCCCTGAAGAAAAGTACGCACCATGGAGTGTGGGGCCAAAGGCCATTGAAAGAAGACCGCTAGGGCCGACACCTGACCCTTGATAGTACTCAAGGCCAGTTTCTGCTCAACCCCCCCCGTAGAAGGAAGATTAGGATCCGAGCCACCAAAGATGAACCCCAAGAGACTCACACAACACAATGTACGACTTGCACGTACGATGGTAGATCTTCCTAGAAGTAGATTTCCTAGCTTTTAACAGCATTGGAATCACCAACGCAGACAAACCCCCTATCCATTAGCATCTGGCGTTCAACAGTCAAGCTGTCAAAGCCAGCGACTGTAAAGCAGGATGGAAGATTGGTCCTTGGGACAGCAGATCCTCCCTGCTACCAAGCTACCAAGGAACGTTGGCAACCAGCCGCACCAGATCGGCGTACCAAGCACGGTGAGGCCAGTTCCAGAGCCACTAAGATGACTGGAATCCCTTCTGCCTCGATCCTGCGTAGAAGTCTTGGCAGAAGCTTGAGAGGAGGGAAGGCGTAAATCAGACGATACTGATCCCACAGGGCCACCAGCGGGTCTGTGGCGTCCGTCAGAGGATTCCGTGACCGAGCCATAAACCTCTGCACCTTTCTGTTGAGCTGAGAAACCAACAAATCCACTACCAGAGACACAACTGATGAAACAACTCCGGATGAATGGACCACTCCCCTTGGTCCAACACCTGCCGACTGAGATAATCCGCCTGCCAGTTTTCCACCCCGGGAACATGTATGGTGGAGAGGGCTGGAACAAACTGTTCTGCCCACCTTAGAATGCCAGTTACCTCCAGAGCTGCCAGGACACTTCTTGTGCCCCCCCCCCCCCTTTTGTGCTTGACATAACACACTGGACATCCCTGAAGACGATCCGTCCAATGATCCAGGCACAGTCGGATTGCTCGGAGTTCCAAGACATAGATCGGTAGTCTGGACTTTTCCAGTGTCCAGAGCCCCTGAGCAGAATTTTTGCTAGGGACGCCTCCCCAGCCGGACAGGCTGGCATCCATGGTTACCACTGTCCAATACAAGGGGAGGAAGGATTTGCCCAGCCGAAGCGCCGCAGAACGAAGCCACCATATCAGGGACTCCTTCGATCCCCAGTTCAGCCGGATCTGATTGTCCAGAGTCTTGTCCCATTTGGCCAGAATCTCCCTTTGCATGGACCTCGTATGGAACTGTGCAAACGAAACCGCCTCGAAGGGTAGACACCATCAGGCCCAGCACCCGCATTCAAGTTTGGAGGGATGACCATGTGCTGGACAGCAGGAGACTAATTGCAGCCTGCAATTTCTGGAGCTTGTCCAGAGGAAGAAGCACTCTGGCTAAGACCAAGTCCAGAGTCAGACCCAGATAGTCCAGCTATGTGGACGGAACCAGAGCAGACTTCTGAAAATTCAGAATCCAGCCGAACTCCCTCAAAATTCGTATGGTAATTTCCAGGTTTTCCGCCAGAGCAGTAGGAGACTCCGCTCGCAGAAGGAGGTTGTCCAAGTAGCCCAGTATCACGATCCCAGTTGGCGTAACAATGCTAGCATCGGGGCTATCACTTTTGTGAAGCAGAGGCGAGACCAAAGGGTAACACCACAAACTGATAATGCTCCTCTCTCCCACGGCAAAGCGGAGTAAGCGCTGGTAATCGGCACATCTTGGATGTCGATAGAGGAAAGAAAATTCCCCTGATGCAGGGAGGCCACCACCGTGCAAATACACTCCATCCTGAACTTCTGCACCCTCACAAAGCAGATCAGGGCCTTGAGGTCCAGGATTGGACGCACCTTGCCTTCCTTCCTGGGAACTGTAAACAGGTTTGAGTAAAAACCCTGTAAACGTTATGAAGTCAGAACCGGGACAATCACCCCTTGAAGTAACAGGTCTTGTACTGCCCCAAACAGACCCTGTAAGCGGTCCAGGGACAGGCGCAAGTTGGAAGGAAAGAACCTTGCTGGGGGACAAGAGCGAAACTCGATCTTGTAGCTAGACCGAATGACTTAGTCATTCTGGAGAAGCCCGCTCTCGGCTTGCCAGACTAAATTTGTTTGGATCCTCTACAGGAGGCCATGAAAGGCTTTGAGCCCTTGTCAGTCGACCCTGAGGGACGAAAACATTTCTTATGAGCCCAGAAGGAGGGCTCACATCTATGATGAGGGTCCTTGCCCTTAGTAGCCTGCGGAAGAAAGGTACTCTTTCCCCCTGTGAGACCTTTAATGATGTCATCCAGGGTAGCTCCAAACAGGCGATCTCCTGGAAAGGGAAAATCAGTCAAGGCCTATTTCGAAGTCCGTTTCGCAAACCAGCATTTGAGCCAAAAATCACGCCGAAAGGCCACTGCCGAAACAGAGAGCCGAGCCACTAGGGGAGCTGCATCCAGAGGCATCACAGATAAACTGCAGCCCCTGGACCAGCTGGTCTGCCAGCTCAGCAAAGGTAGGGGGAGCGGCTCTCTCTCCAGGTCACGCGTTAAAGCTTAGCCCACTTGGTCAGAGTTTGCGACATCAGTGCTATGGTGAACCAGCCAGAGTATACATATTGAGGGCCACAGCCTACACCTTCCTCTCAGCCGGATCATTAAAGGCCAGGGCTCTTCAACCGGAATCATGGTTGCCTTGTTCAATCTTGAAACCGGAGGGTCCACCATCGGTTGAACAGTCCACTTCTTAAGAAGGGACTCCTCATAGGGCCTAGCCTAGCAAATCGCTTACGGACCCCGAGGGGGCGCTTTGGTTGTCCCCACTCTTTAGCGACAATTCTGTCAAAATAGGCGGGGAAAGGAAAAAACTTTGCTGTTCTGGATGGCTTGTGGGTGCCAAAGGTTCTGTGCCTCCATTGCAGCTGCGTCCTCCATTTTTAAAGTCTCACGCACAGATACAATCAGTGCTTCCACCAGCGCTTTTTAGTGCGCGGTTGCAGATGTGGAGGAATCATTCTCACTACCTAATAATTCCAGGCGCGTTGTCGCAGACTCAGCAGGGAGACCCACGTCCGCATCGGCCGAATTAGATTCAGAATCTGATGCGGCAGAAGGCGGGGAGCGCTTTTTGCTAACCCTTCGCCTGAAAACCACATCCACCCGGGACACAAATAACTCCAGGACTGTCGTCAGTGCATCAATAGGTGATTGGGACCCAGAGGGCCCAGCAGCCTCAGAGAGAAGATCAGGTGGGGAGATGTGCTCCAAAGACTCCATGAGTCACAAGGGGGACCCCACTGAAAGTGTAAAATACTGCAAAGGGGCAACCCCCACCGCGCTGGCAGCACCACTTGGTCGCCAGGAACAAGGCACCAAGCAATCCTCAGCAGAGAGGGAGAGGACCCCACCAGACTCACTACCCAGCAGAAACAGGCACCCGCAGCCACGAGGATAATCTGCACTCAATGTGCGGCGATCAGGAAGTGAAAAGATCCAGGGTTCAGCAACAGGTGATGAGGAAGGGTTCCCACCGCCAAAATCGCCGCCCACAGGGCTCCACAGTCATGGCCGCCACTATATTCAGTGGCAAACCACTGCAAAATGGCCGCCTGACTACACAAACATGGCCACCGTGCATTGAGCAGGCTACAACAAAATGGCAGCAACATGAGGCTCCCAGGAGGGATCCCTAGGCCTCAAGGACAGGCCCAGGCAGGAGCCCCCACCATGTATAACCCCCCCCGCACAGCCGATCGTTCGGTTGACAGCAACGTGCTCCCATCGCCAGCACAGCGCCCTGCCCCCACCTCCAGGAGGTGGACCAGAACACCCACACAGCCCCAGCATAAGTGGAGGGGAGTTAGGATGGGACAGATGAAGGGGGGTGCCTGGTGGGAAGGAGGGGAACCCAGGGGTCTGACCTTCCTAAGGAGGGGCCGACGTCCACCCCAAAACCCTCCAGGGGGAGAGGGGGGACAGATACTCACCATACCAGAAACCAGGCGAGCACCGCTCCAGACTGATCCCCTCACCATCTAAATGGGGGGCTGTTGGACAGGAGGAATGCTGCGATCTCGGGCCCGAGACCCGGTTGTATGCAACCTCACAAGGTGTTTAACTCGCAGGCCAGCCCCGTCCAGTGGGGCTATGTCACAACCGACCTAGCGTGAAGATTAGGTCTGTGCGTGCTCGCTGCCCAGACTGGGGTGACCACTGGATCTAGATTATCCAGCCCGTCGCCCATTGCGGCAGTTGATTGTAGATTTCATAGGAGAAAAATTTAGATCTTAAAAGAAAAAATTGCCAGGACCAGAGATCCCAGCAAGGAACTAGGTCCTTACTCCTGACTAGGCAGAAAAAAACTGAGTACCTACAGTAGAGAGAGGGAGTAGATTCCCTGGGACTGCCCATAGGCTTAGCCAGACTTTTTTTCTGCCTAGTGTCCTACTCCTGTATGGGGCAGAATAACCCAATGGTTAAGAATATCAGGAGCTGTATCAGTCAATGAACGAAAGAGGAAAAAGTTTTGCCTTTAGTTATACTTTAAAGAGGAACTTCAGTTTTTGTTTTAAGTCAACAGCTACAAATACAGCATCTGCTAACTTTTAATAATCAAGTACTTGCTACTAGTGATTGGAGTCCAGCGCTGTCCTCTCACAGTTGGTTCTTCTTACCGTGCTGGGTACCCAGTGCCACCATCTTGGATGAAGAACAACAGCTGGCTCCTACTGCACATGCAGGAGCTTGCATGTCACTCTGCGAATGGTCCTGCAGCTATGCACATGTCCCAGGAGGCTGCATGTAGGGAGGATTTGGGGCAAGCTGTGCCAAGGAAGATTGGGGAAGTGGGAGCAGGTAGTGATAAAAACTGGTTCCCTAAAAAACCCCCCCTGTAACCCAGTTAAAGGCTGGGGGGAGGGAGCAAACCAGCGGGTCTTCACTTTTTCAGTGATGTTTCGCTTTATTGATCATATTGATCTATTTACATGCCTACATTTGGATTTTATGTCTGTAATGAGCAGATACATTTAGATAAAACCGTTTAATGATAAAGTATGTATTTTTTTTTTAGTTCATAGATTCAATCATTGTACAACTTGTGAAGAATTGTTTAATCTGATCAATACATGTATGGCTATCATTACACTGAATAACAACTGATAAGAGCCATCAAACCTCTAACCCTCAAATCTCATTTCAGGTCGATGATTCAGAATTTGTACAAAGGACAACCAGGTCCAGGATATACAATAAAACTGGGTATATACGCACAAAAATTCAGCCAGTTCAGCAGAAAAATATACAGCAATTTGGCCACTAGATGGAGCTGATGATACAGGAGTTAAACTATTTGAAAATCTGGAGAAGTTTAATTCAGTTTGCATGAATGTTTCTGACATTCGTGCAACAGCGGTTTTATAAATTGACCCCTTAGGGCAGGTTCACAAAAGGAATTGCACAGGAACCTGCTGCTAGTTCCTGTGCGATTCACATACAGTTTAGTGTGGTGCAGTTTGAGCCCGTTTATTTTAAATGAGCACAAATTGCACTGCACTAAAAGTAGTGCATGCACTACTTTTGGAAACTCACTGCAACTGGATCCTGCATTTGGGGAGTTGTTAAATTAACAATGCTACCAGAGAAAGAAGGTTTTTCAGCACCACGTTCTGGTGTGAAGTAGCCCTTAGTGCAGTGTGTGTGTTGTAGTTTATTTTTTTTAATTTTTATGTAAGCACTGTTACCAAGCCCCTTGGGGTTGCGGCAGCAGCAGTCACATTTCTTATAATTGGCTGCAATCTCTACAAAAGGAGCACTGGCTGGAAAATGCTTGGAAATACAACAAGGATATTTCACAAGACACATACGGTATTAGGATATTAGGTGTGTTTAACACAGCCAGTATACATTTAAATCTTGTATTTCATTATTCCAACCAGTGTCTTAGCCACTGTCACTGAAAATCACAGAATTCAAGTTTGCTGTTCTGCATGTGTGGACGGTGCTCAGTAGCACATCTCTTGTCCTTTATGTTGGGTGTAATTCTCTGAAACCTTTTTATTTTGAGAGCTGCACAGTAGCACTAGGACCTAAATAAATAAAAGGCAAACAGTTGCAAAACAATTCATCCAAGATGGTTACAAGGGCCATGCGCATAAGAGCCCACAATCTAAATTGAAGGGAAAGCCATACAAAAATCAGTAGCTGTTAGGGCACGAGTTGTTGGGAAAGTACAATTAATTTCCTAGATGGAGGAGAAACAGGCTTGCCTAAAGAGGCAGACAGAGTAAGGGAAAGCCTTACAGGTTAGGGTAAGGAATACCAGAGAATGGGAGAAACTCTGAAGGAGACTTGGATTAAAGCATGGGATAAGGCAACAAGGAAGCTAGTAAACAGCTTGGTAATAATGTGAGATGAGTTTAGTGATGTAGTTTAATATTTTGAATCTTATTTGTTGGGCAATTGGAAGCCAGGGTAGGGACACTGAGTAGGTGGTAGGATAGACAAGTCTGGCAGCAGCATTCCTGATAGATTGAAATGGGGTATAGCCTGTGGGGAGGTAGGCCAATGAGGAGGGAGTAGCAAAGCGACAGATCTATCTGTCTGATGTGGGGGTACAATAATTAAAAAAAAATAAATACAATTCAGGGGGCCAGAGGATGGGAGGAAAGCAAGGCGGTGTAAAGCACAGAGGAAATGGGTCGCTGATGGCAGGGCACTCAGCAGAGCTCCTCCTCCCATCCCCACACTGTACATAGCATGGGCACAGGGTACTCAGCAGAGCTCCTCCCCAAATAACTGGGATTGGGTTCCTTTAGACACAGCCTCAATTTTTGTGTAGCTGGCTTCTGCAGCTGTGCTGCAATTCTAATATGGGAATTTCACAGGTCAGAACTGCAACAAAGCAGGCAGCTACACATCGTGCAGATGGATCTCTGCTAAGTGTCATAGCTGCGTGCAGGGGATGGGAGGACGAGCTCAGCAGGCTGGGCACAACATCCATGGGGGCCAGCCTTTGGGGATGGGTGTCAGTGTAGACATGGTTTCAGAAGCCAACCAAAGAGAAGAGGTGTAGATAGAGATTATAAGGGGTCTGAGGACATAGCCTTGGGGGACTCCTATAGAAAGAGGATGAGGAGAGGAGGTACAGATGTGGGGATGCCGAAGGAGAACTTACATAGGTAGTAAGAAAACAGGGAAAGAGCAGAGTTATGGAGGTCAAGGCCAAGGGAGTGCAGTTTTTTTTTTTTTTTTGAGGGGGAGCAGGTAGTCAAAGGCAGCAGAAAGTTCTAGCAGCAAGTACTGAGTGGTCGAGTTTTAAAATGCCACTGACAACCAATGGATTGTGGATTGGAAAGGAGGGGGGCTTTGCTAAAGTGCCTTTGATCGCCAATAAGTGTGGGTTGTTTTTTTTTTGGGGGGGGGGGTTATCTATGATATCTAGGCTTTAAATACAAAGCAAATACAGAGCAATGTTATTTCATCCTTGCAGCTTTCTTCAACTGATAATAGAACACTTGCACTTGGCTTCAGTGCATCACTTTTATAGGGTAAGCTTACCCTAATTTTTTTTAACCCCTTCCCGCTGACTGTACATATATATGCAGTCTCCCAAAAATGATCTGTGGGGCCACATATATGCAGACTTGTTTGTGCTGGGAGCGCACTGCACTACATGCTCCCAGCAAAGAGATCGGGCTTTCACTGAGAGCCCTGGGTCCCATACTAATGATCGGAAAGCGGAAGGCCCAGTTAACAAACATCTGATTGTTATAGCATCTGATTGGCTATCACAGTGATCAGTCACTGTATAGCCTACCCCTGTTTTTTCCTCCTCTTGTATTGAGAAAAAGATAGTGTATCTTTTACTCCTTGCTTGAGAAGAAAAATGTAAACAAAGAAGTGTGGATTAAAAATAAAGATAAAAAAGCTACATCGGGGTTTGATCTAGATCAGTGTCAGGGTTAGGGTCAAAAGTCATGACCAGAGACAAAGGTCAGGGTCACTGTATTTTAGGTAAAAAAAATACATTTTTTTTAAAATTAGTATCAGTGTGTTTTAGATTGGATAAGAAAAAAAAAAAGCACTATTGTCTCTGGGACCTACTATGGGCACAAACAGCAAGTGTGTGTGTGTGTGTGTGTGTGTGTGTGTGTGTGTGTGTGTGTGTGTGTGTGTTATAGCTGCAATTGTCAGGAGCAAGATCATTTATTTGGGGTTGTTTTTTGGCAATTAGTTACAGTAATTGTATAGAAATATACAGCTACATTTAAAAAAAAAAAATATATATATTTTTTTTTTTTTACTATTTTGTGAGTTTTCCTTTCTTTAAAAAAAAATAAATAAATTAGGAGATATCCATTGCCATTTACCACCAAATGAAAGACCAATTCGTCTTGAAAAAAAAAAAGAAAAAGTATAATTCATCTAGATAGACTAAGTAGTTGTGATATGTACTATAAAGTTTTACTTGCATTGAATGACTTACTCCAATAGCACCATTGATCCTGTGGATGTTTTTATAAGACACATTATTCTAATAGAGGGCCTTTTATTTTCATCCAGTGGACTGTGATTTTACCTGTTTAGCATCAACCTATGGGTCATTTCACAAGATTTATTTTGTTTTTGCAAAAGTTTGTTTTTATCAAAGTTGCTAAACTGTGTTCAGGTGTTAGGATTTGTTTTTCCTTCCTCATGAAGAGGCTAACTACTTCAAGAGCAGCATTATTCTTTATTTCAGAAAATTTGGATAAAAAAATTAGACCAGCTTGGAGTGTCTACTTTCCAACAAAGGGTTATTTTAAGGCTTTCTGGAACTCTGCATTTTTATTTGCTATGTGTTATGCTAGGAAGGTACACTTTTTGTTTCAAAAATGTCTGTCTATTTTCCGTTACAGAGAACAAAATAAACAGTGGTGCTTAAATATGACCAAAAGAAAGCTCTATCAGCCTCAAAATACAATTTTGTATAACCCTGGTTAAAGGCAGGTACCCTCTGAGTAATGGAAACTGGCATAGCTTTGGAGGACAAGGCACACCAAACACAACCCCCCCCCCACACACACCCATCCTCCTATAAACCTACCCTGCTCTGTGAGTAAAGGCCAGTTCACACCAAAACATGGAGGAATCACCCAGGAATTTGGACTGCGTTCCTCTGCAATTATGGTGTGAACCAGCCCTAATATAGGATTAGATGGGAGGTAGAGTGTAAGCTTTTGTGGTTAGTTGTCATCAATCTAAAGAGGGTCCTGAGGGTAAGACTAACAGGCAGTCAGTCTTTGTGATAGAAGCTGTATATTTTGGGTGGACTCAGATGATTCTAAGCCCAGGCAGTAAAGAACAATTTCCTTTGGCTGTTTCTGAAAAGAGCAGAAAACAGGAAGTACCCAAAGGAAACAGTCTATAACCAGATGTCTCTGAATATTCAGCCCATGTTCTGTAATGTAAAATTAGAATAAACGGATATATAAAAATTCCCTTGGGTGCAATGTTGCATGACTGAGTGCCAATCAAATTATCACAGCGCTGAAAACTGAAAAGTGGCCTGGACAGTAAGGGGTGTATCATGCTGGTCCTGAAGTGGTAAAAACAAATGAAACGTGAAACACAAAAGGTACAATGTTGATAATATAAATTAGAGTGGGATTTTCAAAGGTGTTGCTCATAAGATAGCATGACAGCCCGAAGAAAACACTGAGTATTTTGCTATTTTGCAAAAGATTCCTGAATTTCTTAATGATGAGGAAGACTGGATTTTTTCATTTCAAGACAAAGTTCAGGTCTTAGGCCCCTTTCACGCAATCGGACCAATCAGGTCCGCCTGTCCGTTTTTCAAGCAGACCTGATTGGGCCACCCATTCGGGAGGAAGATGTCAGTGGACGTGTCCGCTGACACCTGTCAGGCATCCGATCCGACAAGATCTGCTGAAAACGTTTGCCATCCGTCCAGCAGGTCGGATCAGATGAAAACAGACATGCTGTCCCGTTTTCGTCCGATCTCCCCATAGAGGATAGCAGGAAAGGGCGCACCGACCTAGCGCATTATCCTCAATAATAGGCTTTTTATTTATGCAACATATAAAATGGCTACTCACAAACACAGGTGGAAAATAATCATATCAAGCTCAGTCGCTCCAGTGTCAGGAATAGTCCATGTATTAGTCCATAATCCTGTTAAGATAGCCGTCATCTTAACAGGATTATGGACTAAGACATGGACTATTCCTGACACTGGAGCGACTGAGCTTGATATGATTTTTTCCACCTGTGTTTGTGAGTAGCCATTTTATATGTTGCATAAATAAAAAGCCTATTATTGAGGATAATGCGCTAGGTCGGTGCGCCCTTTCTTTGTTTCTTTTTGCCTTTAGTACTGTTGGACTACCCCAGTCCTTTTTGGGCAGCAAGACCTTAGCAATCCGAGATGCCTTTTGTGAGTCCCGTGGGGAGTGTGGTCGGGGAGCTTGGATTCTAAGCGCAGGAGAAGGGTGGCACCACCTTATTGTTTTGGAGAGGATAGCAGGACTCTGACAGGTCTGTGTCTGCACTGTTTGCGGAGACAGACCTGTCATCCTCCTGCTCAGCGGGGATTAACGGGCTGATCCTTGCGGAGCTAGCTGAATCTGCCTAGCGGATCCACCTTGTAAGAAATGGGAGCCATTATGATCATAATACAGAATGTATCTGTGAAAACATAATCTGTGTTTGATTGTGCTACTGTACAAGCAAACTATTTTATGATACAATGAAATATAGAACCAGTAGATTAGGTCTTGAACACATCTATATATTGATGTTTAGAGTTCTCGACTTACCACTTATTCTAAATACAAAATGTATTTAAAATGACTGAACTTAAATACAAAATGTATTTAAAAGAACTAAACTTTATTGCTAAATACATAATTTTATAAGTCATAAATAATATTTATAAGATATTGCATATTTTAGAACATCCATGAAGCAGTTTCTACTGCAATCTTTCTATTGTACATGTGCTTTGCACTTCACATTTCCATCATCAAAGAGATGCTGCAGGTTGAAGCTCCTGACCCTTTGGTGATGTGAGCTGTGACTCTGCTAGCATTAAATAATCCAAAGAGAGCTCCATTTCTTCATTCACACACATGTGCATTAGCAAGAAGATGTTTAGATGCAAACTATATCTGAGGAAAACAGAAGAGTATAGAGAGAAAAGAAGACCTAAAACTCTCAGCAAGAGCTTGTGTAGATGGGCAAATTTGATGCTCTTTAAGTTGCATTCAGATAGTTATTGCAATCCGCAGGTGACAATTGAGTTTTGAGTTTATTCTGCAACTGCTTCTCAGCTCTTAGGCTGCATTCAAGTGGATTCTGCTTTCCCACTGACTTGGCAAAATGAGGAAAAAGCAGTTCCATATGTCAAACAAAACCCCATATACACAAGCCCTAGAAGGAAGGGGGATGCAAATAAGATTAGTATGTGTTTAACAATCACAGTTGAATAGTATCGTCTGTTATAATAAACAGTCTTGGGTACAGTTCCACTTTAATAACATAGGACAGGAAAACAAACTTCTGTTTAAACACAACAGGCACTTCCTTCTTTAAAGCTCATCCATAGAAGTTTCACAAGCCTTGCAGCCTCTGCTATGGACACAGAACAGTCAGACCTTAAAAGCTCCTTGGCATAGTGCTAAAAAGGAAACCTTATTTATTGGTCACATAAATATAAAAACTACTTATGTAGGTCTCTTTTTAAGGGCATTGAAACATTTATTAAATGCATCCTTTTTATAGCACAATGCCAGTACACTTCGCTTTTTCCTTCGTCTTTGAAGAATGAATATATAGAACAATATTTGTCTATTATCTTAAAAAGATTTTCCATTTGTCACCTTTTGCCCACTCAAAATCTCACTTTCAGTTGGGAGTCTGATTCTTCTTTTAAATAAACTTTTGCAGAGAGATTTAAAATATGGAGGATAGGACTTTTCCTCAGGTGCATAAAGATAAGTTCTGGGGAAGAATATAGTGACAAAGACATTTAATTTAAAATAATGACAGTGTGACACGGCATATTCTACAACATCAATAAAAAACAATGTACATGTCACACCACATTCCAAAATGTATCCTTGACAGTAAATCCCAAAAACACAACTGAAGAGATGTAAAAATGTATCGGACATCAACTAAATACATAACAAACAAAAAAATGAAAAAGAAAAAGGTCAAAATAAGCTTATTAAAAATGTCCTTATATCAAAATGGTCTTACAATGTACAGAAATGCGAATAAAAAATATAGGCCTGGCTCTTCAGTCACTAAAAACATTGATTGTTCCACAAAATTCAGTATTCTGTTATGAAAAAAAAAAAAAACCAATGGCGACAGCTTAGACATTTTCAATGCTGTATGCCTGTCGGATGTTTAAGGTGTCTCTAAGCATGAGGTCTCTCAGACGCCATAATGCGTTGGCCATAGTTGTGTGGGCCCCTTTGCTCTTCAACCAGTAGGAAGGAAGCCGGCTCTCCTGTTCTTTTGACAAGTGGATGTCTCGCCTCCGAGCTAAAAAATATAAAATAAAATCAGGATTAGTCATTATATATTTATGTACTCCGTCTGAGTTGATAGGTTTTATATTTACTTTATGAAAAAATCAGTTTGGTCTCCTCTCGGGTTCCCCCATTCTTGCAATCCCCTGTAAGCTATTGTTTATACTGCACAGAGGAGCACAGTTTGACCCTTCTTGTGTAAATTATAAATTGCACACTTACAGAACTTCATTAGGTACAACACTTTAGATATGCAATGTTGATGTAAGTGTGTCATTATTCTAAAAGGGAACATTGTGTGTGTGTGTGTGTGTGTGTGTGTGTGTGTGTGTGTAGTTTATTTTTAATAATAAATATTTACAACAGTTATTTTTTTTTTTTGCTGTATACACAAAATCTTTGTTGTGTGCATGACAAGCCCCTAACAAGTTACTTTTTTCACCTTCTGTCTGAATGAACCCTAGAGCTGTTGTACCTCATAGATAGAGGATCTAAACTATAAAGCATTCAGTTGTGTGTGTGAAAATGAGCTTGAACTCAGCTCTGAAAGCAGGCTTTTTCAACAGAAGGTAAAGAGCATCTGGGAAACATGGGGCCCAAAGCTCTATTTGCAGACTGGACATAAAAAACACTACAAAATATTTATACTCAATATATCATATATTTAACAAATCTGTCTTTCAAATAGAAGCTGTGGTTGTCAAATAGAAGATGACAGCTCTGACCACATCCAAACAGTAGTGGTACTATAGTTTAGCAAGAAAAAATGTTTTGCCTTCTGCAAGGTAATGTCATAATGTGCTAGTATGCATTCCATGCTAGCACATTATAAAAGGTTTACCTTGAAATGAAGCCCTGCAGCGGTGCGCTGTCCCCACTGCAGTTTTCTTTCGTTGCAAACAGATCCACCTCTGGCTTTCCCCAAGTCTTGGTTATCAACATAAAGACTTCTGGGTTCAAGCTCCATTCTGCTTCTCGGATCTTCTGCCTGCTTAAATAATCCGCCACACTGTTTAGTGTACCTTTTAGGTGGATTGCTGACAAGGAAAGTAACTGCCTTTCCGCCCATTGCAGAATTTCCGTTGCCAAAAGCTGTAGGGTTTTGCTTCTTGTGCCCCCTTGCTTGTTTAGATATGCCACTGTAGTGGCGTTGTCTGAAAGGACTTGAACATGAGTCCCCTGAAGATTTTGAGAGAAGGCAGTTAGGGCTAGGCCGACTGCCTTTAATTCCTTCCAATTTGAGGATTTTCTTGTCTCGGTCTGAGACCAAACCCCCTGTGCCAGGTTTTGGTTCCAGTGGGCTCCCCACCCCCACCTGCTGGCATCCGTTGTTAACCTCTGGTCTGCCGGGAAGGACCAGGCCAAACCCTGAGACAAGGTTATCCGATTTCTCCACCACCAAAGGGACCTCTTGACCTTGGTGGGGATTTTTACCTTTAAGTCCAAAGTCTCTGGATTGTGATCCCAGATTCTGAGGAGGAAATATTGGAGTGGTCGAAAATGCAGCCTTGCCCATTGGACAGCTGGAATTGATGCAGTCAGGTTTCCAAGGACTGACATGATCTCTCTGATCGACCACCACTGATTTGTTTGTAGCCTTGCTACCAAATTCTGTATTTTGACCTGTTTGTCTTCTGGTAGGAAGATTCTTTGTTCCAGAGAGCATAACTGAAACCCTAGGAACTGAACCCGCTGAGCCGGTGTGAGATTCGATTTCTTGATGTTCACTATCCATCCCAGAGCTTCTAGATGACCTCTTGCCTTGTGCAGGTCCTCTTGAAGTTTTTCCTTTGACGGGGCAAAGAAAAGCAGGTCGTCCAGGTAAGGCACCACAGAGATTCCCTGAAGGCGGAGGGGAGCTAGACACTCTGCCATTACCTTCGTAAAAATACGAGGGGAGGATGATAGCCCGAAAGGGAGTGCTTTGAATTGGATATGGAGCATTTCCTTTCCCAGATTTACTGCCAACCTTAGGAATCTCTGTGAGCGAGGGGCAATAGGGATATGTAGGTAAGCATCCCTTAAGTCGATTGATGCCATGAAGCATCCTTTTGTTAACAGGGTTCTGACTGTAAGAATTGAGTCCATTCGAAACTTTTTGTACAGAACTGACCTGTTTAATGGTTTCAGATTCAGTATAAGACGAAAATCCCCCGATGGTTTCTTTATCAAAAATATGTGGGAATAAAATCCCTGATGTTGTTCCTCCACTGGAACTGGACAGACAACTCCCTGTCGCCTCAGGTCCTTTAACAGGTCCATCATAGCCAGGGCTTTTTCTGCATCTCTTGGGAGGTTTGTGACAAAGAACCTTTCGGGTGGCGTCTCTGAAAACTCTATGTTGTAGCCTTGGGACAGCATATCCAGAATGTATTGATTTTCTGTTATGGCTGCCCAATAGGGGAGGAATTCCCTCAATCTTCCTCCCACCGGCAATGTCTTGTCATTGTGTTTTGTTGGTTGACACAGGAGGATGGAAGAGAACACCTCCTTTCCCTTTGGGTTTTTGTGTCGACCAGTTTCTTCTCTTCTCCTGGGGTCTGCTATTTCGCTGAGCTTTTTGAGGTCGAAAAAGCTTCTTTGCTGCCTGTTTTTTCTTCACAGGAAAAGACTTCTTTTTGTCTGCTGTTCTATCTAGAACAGAGTCTAGCCCAGGCCCGAATAGTAGATCCCCCTGAAAAGGAAGTCCACACAGCTTATTTTTAGAAGCTGTATCTCCAGGCCATGTCTTTAACCAAAGAGCCCTTCTGGCTGAGTTGGATAAAGCTGCAGATCTTGCTGTCATCTTCACTGACTCTGCTGAAGCGTCAGCAATGAAGGCTATGGCCGTGGAGAGCGTGGAAAAGGAATCCAAAATTTCCTGTTTAGGTGAGTCTGCTGTAATGTGTGCTTTTAGCTGGCTAAGCCAGTATTCCAGATTCCTGGACACACAGGTTACTGCCATGGCAGGTTTCAGACTCCCCATGATGGATTGCCAGGATCTCTTAAGTTGCTGGTCCATCTTCTTATCCATGGGATCCCTCAGGATTCCCATGTCTTCAAATGCTAGGTCTGTTGACCTAGAAACCTGGGAGAAGGCTGCATCAATCTTTGGCATCTTATTCCAGGGAGCTCCTGGGTCCTCATCAAAAGGAAATCGCCTTTTAAAGGCTTTAGGGAAGAAGGTTTTCTTTTCCGGATCAGCCCACTCATGTTTTATTGCATCTGAGATGGTCTGATGCACTGGGAAGATACGGCCCTTAGGCTCTTCCAAGCCTGCATACATTTTGTCATGTAGGGACAGTTCCTTCTTTTCCTCCTCTAGACCCAGGGTGATGTAAACTGCCCTCAGGAGACCATCCACTTGCTCTAAGGATAGTTTGTATTTAGTGGGCCTGCTTTGTGCCCCTCCCTCCTCTTCTTCCTCTGAATCCTCCTTGGAATGTGAGGGGGAATTATCTCCTTGGGTGGAAGGAACCCCTTCTGTCCCCACCGAAGGAACCAACTGTGAACCCTGAGAGGACAGTGAGGCTGATGGCTGACTCAGGGCAGGGTCCTGTAGGGATGACCGAAAAGATTGGATGGTAGCATCCAATTCCTTCCTCACAGATGCGACTAAATCGCCACAAACTGCAGATGCTTCTTCCTTTACTAGTGCATCAATACATCCCTGGCAAAGTGTCTTTTTCCAACTTTCCGACAACTTTGCTTTGCATGAAGGAAACTTTCTCTTGAAAACAGTTTCAGAGCTTTTAGCCTGGAAGACATGAATGGGAAAACATACACATGCTTCTTAAAAGTCAGCCTGATTCTCAGGGCCACCAAAGGTGCACAGAAAGACATTTAAAGGGAAGTCCCATGTGCCCTGACAGGCCCCCAGCCACCGGGGGGAAAGTAAAAGGGATGGAGAGAGACCCCACAGTAAGATAGGCCATATAAAGATACCCCTTACCTGGGCCTTACTGGTGCCTGTGCCTGTCCCACTCGCTGAAGAAGCTTCCATCGATTGGCAGCGGTATCACCCGTGGCTTCGGTACCGGTTCCGGAGACCAAAGCGCACCTGCACTGGACCGGATCCGGAATAAGGCACCAGCTTGCTCCTCCCTTCTTCCTCTGCGTCCGGCGGAAATGACGCCATACGCCCCCTGCAGAACGCTGCCCTTTCCGGAACCTCACTTCCGGTCCGGACGAGCGTCACTCGATCCGGAGAAATGGCGGCAAATTTGAAAAAAAAGGCGGCGGAAACCTAAGAAAAATCGTTCCGCTCCTCCAAGATGCCTTCCCAGGGCTGTGCTCTGCGGGGTCTTGACTCAGCCTAGAGCACTGAGGAAGAAGGAGCCCATGCACTGCAGTCGGTCGCGTGAATGGGAGAAGCAATCATCTCCAAAAAAAGGGTAGGTGGACGTAGGAAGCCCGGTCTCTCAGGATAGCACCTTAAGAGCCCAGCTCCCCACAGAGGTGTTCCTCGGCCGGAGGAAACACAAAAACTGATGAATGGTGGGAGAAGCCTCCTTTTGAAATCTGGTGGATGGGGTGTTTCCTGATGAGGAGAGGGAGCAGCCATCTCTCTAAGGTGCTGTCCTGAAAGACGTTTTAGGGAAACTGGGGTTCTGTGTGATTCAAACCCGGGGAATACCCATTCAGATACTGGTTGCAGTAATAAGAGAGTTAATAGCGGTATTAAACTTTGTTTTGTATCGATTAATCTTGTTTTTCCGGTATTTCGAAAATGATTCTATGGTATGTCCATATTGAATTTCCTTCAGGCCAGGTAATGGCAATGAAGAGGTGTTTGAACCCATCAGTGGTGTAAACCAATCTTGATGGGAGGGAGGTCCTCCGGCTGCATACATTAATCTTGATTGCAGCAGCGCACGTTAGTCCTCTGTTGAAGTCTACCAGACGAAACCGGTCAGGATGCACGTACGCTGCTGCTGAGGAGACGAAGGGAGGATACCGCTGTTGTTCTGGATCTCGCCTGTTAGCCGCAGGAGCGCTGTAATCCACAGCAGGGACTAGCTCGCGGTCGGCGAGCGGCGGTACCTTTCAAAGCCTCTGTGTTTATGATATGCGTGCAAAGGGTGATTGAAATGTAAGCATATACGCTGAAGGGGAGGGAAGTTTTATTTAATTAATAAAGTCGAAACAGTATTACACTACTCTCTTGCTTCATGTCGTTTGCTTACAAATTGCACTGAGGAGATATACAGCCTGATAGTGACCCCTGGTGGACAGATAGGATCTGGACGTGCCTAAGAGACGACAGACCGACTAGAAGCAAGGGCTCATGCAGCTTATGCATAAAGGCGATATTTCAAGGGCAATTCGGTGAGTGGCCACTTCATAGGGGTGCACAGTCGGTGTAGTGAAGGATTAGTAATACTGTGTGTACAATCACTGGTGCTGAACATCAGAGGAGAAATCTTTTTCTGGCTGTGACTGAACATCCTGTGGAGTTGGGACTAGTTTGCAATTGCAGGCTCTGAAGCACTGCAGGAACTGACTAATATACTTGCACACATACATTGTGTGTGCTGAAGCGCCGCTGAATGTATGATATAACGAACTGAGACGCACAGATTGGGCTATTATTATACATTTGATTTTGCATGCTATATAGCTGGTCTTATCAATCTATGGCACAGCACCCATGGCATGCTATATAGCTGGTCTTATCAATCTATGGCACAGCACCCATGGCATGCTATATAGCTGGTCTTCAGTCTATTCCCTGAAGGATCTTGAGGGTCTGGGAACCACAGGAATGGACCACGGCCTTGGACCTCTATAGCACCTTGCTGCCAACTACATGTGTTGTACTTAGAGGCAATATCCTGCCTGTTTCCTGTACTGTATAAATAAGATTACATATTTGCTGTGTTTTTAGCAATGTTTTTAGCAATGTGAGCAGCCCCAGCCTAGAAGATTGATCCTACAGTGATCCTGGACAGCAGATGTGAGAGAAAGTGCTGGTTCTAAGTAGATTTGAATGACATTTTAAAATCATAAATTTTACTTTTATACATCTAAATTAAGGTAAAACATCAAATGTAATGTTACATTAGCAGATCATACCTGACAGTGTCTGGTCCCATTTGCTGATGCAGTTGGATTCAGCCGTCAATCCTTCTATGTATTTCAAGTATGCTTCTGAATGGAGTAACTTTTGAGTCCTGGGTGGTGGTGCCACAAACACAGGAGTTGAAGGCTGTTGTACAGCTGGCTGACTAACTTGATTCTGGCCAGGATAGGGAGGTGGGGCCTGCTGTCCAGCAGGAACAAGCATTCCCATCTAAAAACCAAACACAAAATATAGGTGTGCCTCATTATCAGATGCTTTATTCTTGTTTAAACTGGTATTACAGAAACTTTATATTATACATGTGTCTAAATACACACAAAAAATAATGTCAATTGATAAATGCAACGATTAAAAATACAGCAATAAGACATATGCATGATAAATTCATTTCCAAAATTTGATAAAAAAAAATATTAAATTGCTTTGTGCATGCTTGGTGAGTTAAAACAGTCCAACTGAAAGAACATGCAAATTATGGTGCATGTTGTCCAATGGCCATAAGATGGGAAAAGATAACTGCCAAAACACTTACACTGTGTAGAGAAGTTATGGAACAGTTTTCACCCTGTGGGTGTAATAAAACGATAAATGCTTACCAGAAGGCTTTAGGCCACAAGGACCTATATCGCTTTGGAAATAGATAGGTGCTAGGTCCACAATCACACCCTTTTTCCTTCCCTCAATCAGAGTTTATGTTGAGGTAAGGAACACAGAAATGGATAATAGTGCAAACTCTTACATTAAAGAGTGCCCAGCTCGGCACTAGCAAGAACCACCACTAAAGAATAAGAAACAGACTTCCTGATGACACGATTTTGCGAAATGCATTGTGGTCTGTTTACCTTCTGAACTTCCGGTTTATCCAGCGACGTCACATCCGGCTCCTGTGGAACGCACGCCGGATGTGATGCTCGGTGGAGGGTCAGCTGTAAGAGGGAGGGGGGATGCTGTTTTTTATTCTTTTGTGGCGGTTTATGCTAGTGCCGCGCTGGGCACTCTTTAACGTAAGCACAATTAGTTTATCATCAATTTTGTTTTTTTTTTTAAAACGGAGTTGAACTATTATCCATTTCTGTGTTCCTTATCTCCACAAACTCTGATTGAGGGAAGGAAAATAGGGTGCGATTGCGGACCTAGCACCTATCGATATAGGTCCTTTTGGCTAAAGCCTTCTGGTGAGCATTTATTGTTTAATTCTACCAACAGGGTGAAAACTGTTCCATAACTTCTCTACACAGTGTGGGTGTTTTGGCAGTTATCCATTCCCATCTTTTAGCCATTGAACAATATGCACACCATAATTTGCATGTTCTTTCAGTTGGACTGTTTTAGTGCACAAAGCATTTTAATATTTTTTTTACTAAATTTGGGAAATTAATTTATTACTCCTATGTCTTATTGCTGTAATTTTATATTTTTATTTGTTGCACTCATCTATTGACATTTTTTGTGTATATTTTTCCAGACACATTCTTATACATTATGCACATATCTATAGGATTATAGGTGGTAAGTGGCACAATGTATAGCACGGATTTAGCATTTTTAAACAGCGCCTCCTTTACTATATTTTTTACCTATTTATGCATGTGTTTATCACATTTAAAAGGGCAGTAGTATTTGCAATTGTATGGAGTTGGGATTTGGCGCCTTCACAAAGTTTTAATTTATGTTGTACTCCAGCCATTTTTTTTGCACTCACATTTTGTGACCTGTTGACCCTTAGAGTGTGAAATGTTAGACAATACTAGACAAAAGTAAAGGGCTAATCTTCCAGTTGAGACATAAGTTGTGGTGATTACTTTCCAACTAGGATTCCCCCCACCAAAAAAAAAATGACAGAGGTAATCACTTGCCAACCCTATCACTAAGATCTGCGCCTAGTATGTAATCCAGCGCTTCCGGGTTGGGGGCGCACCACTGGTGGCCCACTATCGCTGTGATTATACACAGCAGGAGCTGATCTGCGGGTACCGCGACTTGATGTCTGCCAGTTACACATGCAGAAAGGCGTTCTGCCTATGTAACCAAGGCGGGCTGTTCTGTGAGTAGGGAAAGGCATGGTCCATGCCTTTCCCTAATAAAAGCACCTCCCACAGTTTGGGCACACATTTAACCCTTTGATCACCCCTGATGTTACCCTCTTTCCAGACAGTATCATGAATACAGTGACAGTGCATATTTTTAGCACTGATCACTGTATTAGTGTCACTGGTTCCCAAAAAGTGTCAGTTATTGCCCAACTATTCAATGCAAACAAACTCAAGCACAAAAACCAAACAAAATCTCAATTTAAGCTTTAGTTCACCACACTGATTATGAAATATTAGTTAAAAGCCTGCTTAAAGTATAGAATATGTAATAATTACTTCTTGTGAGCGCTTAAGTTCTCCAACAACCAGTGAATCACTATCGGGGGGCCACTGCTTCAACACTACCACCATCCATTAAAAATGTTCTTTTGCCAAATCCAATGACCATTTATTAGAGTTAAGCTATTGGCCCTGCCTACAGCTTTCTGATTGGAAGCTTACTGAAGATCGAATATGAAGTTGTTTTTGGCCTTAGGACTACTGTGGAGGACATAGTGTACACCTGGCCTAGCAACTGATTGATTGATTGATTGATTGTATTTTCAGCTTTCCACATGCTTTCATTGACCTTTCTATAACTTGAGGGTCAATGTGATCTGGTAAGCAGGATTGCTTTTTCCCCTCACGTTGGTGACGTGTGTTTCCAGCTCGCAGCAGTCGGTACGTGGATCCCTTCTAACATCAAGTGTCTTTTAAGCTTACAGACTTTGTTATGTTTTAACCGGACTTTTTCATTTTAGTTGGCGCTGCACACTTTTCCTATACATGCCCCGCCATACGCATGTTTCGGCAGAAATTATGTCTTCAGGGGAATACAAGAACAAGTGTTGGAGAACTTATGTGGTCACAAGAAGTCATTATTATATATTATAAAATAATTTTAGCAGACTTTTACATTATATTTTACAATCAGTGTGGTAGAGTCAAGTTTATACTGAGATTGTGTTTGGATTTTGCAAATAGTTTGTTTGCATTGCATTCACAATTGCATGTGTATTATGTTCACTATTCTTAAAAGGATAGCTATACACATTTGTTTATACACTGCATAACCCCAATACCCATTTTTGGGTTAAGTGCCACACACACTGATCTCATAGCCTTCAGCACAGGATACTCTGAAAGAACCTGGACAAGCATGGAATTCAATATTCTACAAATGCTAAAGCTACAGACTGCTTGATTCCCTCTCTGGCTTCTCGCAACTTTCCAGGTGTGAGTATTGGCAATCTATTGTTTTGTACTAGCCTACAGCCTTTTTTTTCTACACATACTACACTCATAGGAGTCTCTCCTGGTGTATTTCCCCCTTTTTCTTCTCTCTGTCCTATAGGGCAAAACTTATTTGTGTTGCATATTGATAGTACTGGCTAAAACAGATACAATTAAAAATGTTGCTGTCCTGGTGGGAGGGAGACGTGGGTGCCTTCGAAGATGACCAGTGGGAGGAAGCCCTGCAGGCCATGCAGCGATGTTCCCTTAGCGTGGCACAGCGGACATCGCAATTGTATTTACTCCTTCGAGTGCATTACACCCCGGCAAAACTGTTTAACATTGGAATCAGGGACACACCTACATGTTCTAGATGTTGTAGGGATCATGGTGACCTCATCCACAGGCTGCGGAGATGCCCGAAGCTCCACCTCTATTGGCGGACGGTCATAGACACCATTAATAGGGTTTTTCAGATCTCGCTATGGGAGAACCCAAAGCAGTGCATTTTGGGGATTCTTGGGGACATCTCGGTGGATGACATTACATTACAGGCAGTGGGAAAGGCACTGTTTCAGGCTCGTAAATTGATTCCAAGACACTGGATCACCCCAGATCCTCCTGCGGTGGCGGAATGGATTAAGCAGATGGGTACCACTCTCAGGTTGGAAAGGTATATTTGGCAGCACCGGGGCTGTTCGGCTAAATTTGAGAAACTTTGGCATCCTTGGTTGGATACCCCCGGTCTGTCACCCACTGAACTGGTTCTGAATCGCATGTTGGCTGCTTAGGAGACCATTAGATGTACTTACCAAGGGGTCTTCATTTTGTAACAATATATTGGTAGGATGCATTATGCTTGCTACTACTACAGGGACACTGCCCTTGTGGACGAAGTATAGTAGTGTATGGTTACCATTGTTGTTTACATGATGCTGTCTATTAACTGCATAGTCTTTGTTTGGGGGTGGTGCTTGTGCCCCCAGTTGCTTACTTCATGTATTTGTGTTGTAGTGGACCTTAATTTCAATAAACTTTCTTTCTGATGAAAAAAAAAAAATGTTGCTGTCCAACTCATTACCTGCTGATTGTATGGATTATTTCCAGTTACAGGTGTTCCAGCCATGGAAGATACTCCTTGTGCCAATACACCTAAAATAAATGCAAAAAATTAATACATTGCATTCACAATTGCATGTGTATTATGTTCACTATGCTTAAAAGGATAGCTCTACACATTTGTTATACACTGCATAACCCCAATACCCATTTTTGGGTTAAGCACCACACACACTGATTTCATAGCCTTCAGCACAGGATACTCTGAAAGAACCTGGACAAGCATGGAATTCAATATTCTACAAATGCTAAAGCTACAGACTGCTTGATTCCCACTCTGGCTTCTCGCAACTTTCCAGGTGTGATTATTGGATTACCAATACATCATAAATTGTTTAGCCTTAACATGTTTTCAACCTCAAATGTACTGATCACTGCAGCAACAAAATAACTTTATCTGAAGTGTTGGGTCACTCAAGGCTATTTGGTTTTTCTATTTGAAAACAGTGTAACTTTGTGCTTTGCTACGATTGCAAAAAGTTGTACTTCCGTACACAGTTGGCCTTCGGAGCCTAATGGCTGGACCATGAATATTCTGCTTTTCTCCCAATCTCACTATAGGAACTAGCGCACCCAAAGAAAAGCAGAGAAACACATAACCCAAAGCCCCAATTATGTGTCAGACTTCTTGGTAAGATGATCCCTATTGTCAGTAATTGGACAGGTTTTTTCTTTTTTTAAAAAGCTGAATACCAGGAATTTAGCTACTTTGCAAAAACTGCAGGCATACCATGAGTTAAGTCTAATGAGGTGCCTGCTGCAATAGACAGAGCTCTGAAGCTGCTCACTGTGGTCTCAGTTTTAGGAGCAGAAACCCTGGAACTGCTAAGCCTGCCCCTCCCCTCTCTATGCCCAACTCATTCACAAAATACAAATGCTTCTGTGAATAGGCAGCAGAAAGGAGGGGCAGGCATAGCTGCTCTGTGTGCTTCTCTCATCTCACAGCCAGGGGAGTGTAATAAACCTGTCACAAATAAGTAAAAGAGATTGGTCCCAGAGGTGAAAAGCACCTAATTGGACTTAACTCATTGTGTGCCTGCAGGTTTTGCAAAATGTTCAAGACACTAAGGGCTCATTCACGTGGTGGTGCTCCCCAACTGCTGCCCCCTTTAGCTGCAGAGGCAGTGGCCAGGGGTGTACACATGCCACATGCGCGATGCTCTTCTTCGTGATCAGAATTATAACCCAGTCGCTTTTCAGCATGAGTAGCACCTGCTGAACGTGACCCATTCAAAAGAATGGGACTGCTCTGCAGGCACCCCACAACTGTGTGTAATGCACATGGTTGCAGAGTGCTAGTGCAGGATTCAAGGAGTTAAAGCAAGTGGTAAGGAGTCGATACAATGCCTTCTACACAAAGTAGTTAATATTACCCATACTTTAAAGCCCAACACTGCGCACAAGCTCACTAGGGTTAAAGTGGTTAGATCCTCCTTTGAGTTAAAGCGATTCTAAAAAGGCAGAAGGTTTTTTTACCTAATGCATTCTATGCCATACCTGAGCCCAATGTCGATCGAGCATTGTGCATAAGAGAAAAGGGAATAGGGCGCTTCTGCCTAGCGGGTCTGTACTGTATGGATAGGGTCTTAAACCAAGGAGCATTCACACAGCTGGAGATAGCACTATGGCAGCTCCTCAAAGAGTAGAAGTTATTGTTTGTATAGTACTGCCCTTGTTTACCCGTACTCCTGTGCCGCTTACCTCTTGCTAAGATTTCTACATTGGGTCCGCCCACTCCCGCACCCTTCTTCCCCACTTATTCCGGCTTACTACACTGAGGATCAGGTTTTGAAGAAGGAGCCTTGCACGCATGCTCCAAAACACAGTAAGTAGGACCTACTTTTCTCAACCTCTCTCTAATAATTGGATGTTGGCAAGGTGAGGGTCCTCCCTTTTTGTATGCTCCAAAACACGTCACCAGCCCTTTCCTAATGCCACTTCCGACACGTGTTCCACCGTGTTCCCTGAAGAGTAGTGGCCATCTTGGCGATTCTATCTTCCCTTACAGCTGCTGACCGGCACAGGAAAATGGAGAGACAGTCACAGGAGCCCCACTAGGAATGTTTTATCATGATGAGCCTACTTAATGCCCACTTCTTGTAAGTGTTTTTAAACTGTGTTATTTAATAAACTGCTGGTATTCTGTGCTTACAGTCGCTGTACATAAGAGCAGCATCGCTGTTTTCTCTCTCTCTTCAATGGCTCAGGCATAGATGCAGGAACCATCGGCTCCCACAGCTGTCAATCACAGCTAGTAAGGAGGGAGCAGGGGGTAGGAACAGGCCACACTGGACACACTGATTGAGGCTTAAGAGCGAGCATGCATGGGGGCAGTTAACAGGGGGGAGGAGCCAGGGGCCTTGGCGGGGGGACCGGAGAAGAGGATGATCGAGGAAGCTCTGTGCAAATTTCTTTAGATTGGCAGTGGCAGCACACTAGTATTTTGACTGCTCTGTGCAAAACCATTGCACAAAGACGGTAAGTATGACTTTTTTTTTGTTTGTAAATTTACCTTCACAAACACTAAAAGCTACCTCCCATCATGTAAGATTTCCTCTATAGCCTCCAAAGCGGCCTTGTTTACATGCCAGGTTTATTACAGCTCCCACTGTACTTCAGGGCTGTTTGGACATAAGCACTTTGGTACTTACACCCGATCAACCCAAAAGTACAGGGGGGATTTCTAACAATCCCAGCATGTAAACAAAGCAGCTTTGTGGGATGTAGAAGAAATCGAACATGAAGAGAGGTGGCTTTTAAGGGAAAGGAAGGTTTAACAGCTTTAATCCCGGTATGCTTATTGTGCCCAGAGTTAGGCTTTACTATACACAACAGACATTATAATCACAGATATAAGGTCCCACACAGGATCTTATCTAACCATCTTTTCTAAAAGCAAAACAAAGTTCTTTAGGATATAAATATGATATAGCATAATGCATGAATACTGTATATGGCTGACAGAACATGGTTGAACAAGGGAAATGGAAAATGTACACTTCATTGTCTGTGTACTAATCTTTCCGTTAAAATTCTTAAAACTTCCAGTGGTCCCCCTTTCTTTTTACATATTGGCATGTAAGGGACAAATCTCTAACAATGGGTATAGAAAAGAAACACCCCCCCCCCCTTAAAATAATCACATTTGTTACTTTGCAGATGGAAATTAAGACAGACACAGTTTCTGTTTTATCCTGCTGTATTTACCCTCTGCAACTTATAATATCCATTGAAAGATTTAAACCACCATGTCAGAAAAAAAAAAAAAAAAACAGGATTTCTTGCTACTCACTGTAAAATCCCTTTCTCTGAGTTCATTGACAGACACAGCTGCTTCTTCCTTATCCATAACTAAACAGGGTTTTATAGCCCCACCTACTGGAATAGGGCACTAGGCAGAAAAAACTTGGCATCTCCTATGGGCAGTCCTCTCTGTGCATAAAACCCCTTCTCTGCTATAGGCCTCCAGTCAGTCACAAGCAGTGTCAAAGGATTAAACTCCATAGGGTGGGTGCTGTGTTGGTTAATGAACTCAGAAAACTGGATTTTTTTTGTTACTCACCATAAAATCCTTTTCTCTCTTACGTTCATTGATGGACACAGCTGTTTCTTCCCCATCCATAACTAAACAGGAATGTCCCCAAGCAGTGCCACAATGAGGGGTGGGCTAACTAAGCCAACTCTCTTGTTGCCCAGGGCAACAAGCCAACTCTCCGTACCACCCCAGAGGGTGCCCGAGAGAGTGGAAAAAAAAAAGCTTGCAAAACTTTGCAGCCAAAACTAGCATCGAAAGATGCCAACATATCAACTGTACAGACCTTAGTAAACATGTGCACAGACAAACAGGTCACTGCTTGCAAACTTGAGAAACAAGACGCCTAATGTCGGAACGTTCAGGAGGCATTACCACCCTGGTGAAGAGCACCAAAAGAAGAGGGGTTTCCACCCCTTAATGACATACGCCTTCACAATCGTCTCTCAAACTCAACTGGAAATAGTGACAGAAGAGGCCGCCAAGCCCTTCATCGGACCATTCGTGAGCAGCAAGAGCCAATCCGATTTCCGATAATTAGCTGTCACAGAGGTACACGTGAGGCGTGCAAACCACCACCTTTGAAAGGATAGACGGAAAGGTCAAAGCATCACCTTGTCCTTGTGTCAAACCCAAAAAATGCGGCGTATAGGACAAGCCGCCAACTCTGACACTCGCTGAGCCGAAGAGATAGCAACTAAGAAGGCAATTTACTGCAAAAGCGTAAGTAGGGAAATATCCTGAATACTACCTAAGCTTCAGAAGTGCTGACCACATCAAATTCAAATCCCATGGTGGCAACGGGGAACTTGCAGGGAATACCACATACCACATGAAGGTGTGAAACTAAGAATGCTTAGCCAAGGGATGCTGAAAGAAAACAACCAGAGCAGAGACTTGACCTTTGATCAAGTTCAACGCAACTGTCTGATCCACGCCACGCCACACCCGAGCCCCAAAGAAACAGCGAGGAAGGAACCCCAAGGCTGGGCACTAAACGACAAAGGGTCTCTGGGTGCGATAAAAAAACCTTCCGGGATATAGACTTACCAGCCAAGAACAGTCAGAACATAGTACCAGACAACACCCAGTCCTTTAGAACTTGGCATGCAATAGCCACGCCATCAAAGCCAATGAAGGAAAGCAAAGGGGGGACACAGGCCCCTGAAATAGATGGTCCTCCTGAAGAGGCAGCTACAGTGGGTACGGAAAGTATTCAGACCCCCTTAAATTTTTCACTCTTTGTTATATTGCAGCCATTTGCTAAAATCATTTAAGTTCATTCTTCTTCCTCATGAATGTACACATAGCACCCCATACTGACAGAAAAACACAGAATTGTTGACATTGTTGCAGATTTATTAAAAAAGAAAAACTGAAATATCACATGGTCCCAAGTATTCAGACCCTTTGCTCAGTATTTAGTAGAAGCCCTCTTTTGATCTAATACAGCCAGGAGTCTTTTTGGGAAAGATGCAACAAGTCTTTCACACCTGGATTTGGGGATCCTCTGCCATTCCTCCTTGCAGATCCTCTCCAGTTCTGTCAGGTTGGATGGTAAACGTTGGTGGACAGCCATTTTTAGGTCTCTCCA
Organism: Pelophylax lessonae; assembly: GCF_965119305.1. Classification (NCBI taxonomy): domain Eukaryota; kingdom Metazoa; phylum Chordata; class Amphibia; order Anura; family Ranidae; genus Pelophylax; species Pelophylax lessonae. Next base: position 85,813,130 of record NC_138775.1, on the reverse strand, counting down.
GAGATGCTCAATTGGGTTTAAGTCAGGGCTCTGGCTGGGCCGTTCAAGAACAGTCACGGAGTTGTTGTGAAGCCACTCCTTCGTTATTTTAGCTGTGTGCTTAGGGTCATTGTCTTGTTGGAAGGTAAACCTTCGGCCCAGTCTGAGGTCCAGAGCACTCAGGAGAAGGTTTTTGTCCAGGATATCCCTGTACTTGGCCGCATTCATCTTTCCCTCGATTGCAACCAGTCGTCCTGTCCCTGCAGCTGAAAAACACCCCCACAGCATGATGCTGCCACCACCATGCTTCACTGTTGGGACTGTATTGGACAGGTGATGAGCAGTGCCTGGTTTTCTCCACACATACCGCTTAGAATTAAGGCAAAAAAGTTCTATTTTGGTCTCATCAGACCAGAGAATCTTATTTCTCACCATCTTGGAGTCCTTCAGGTGTTTTTTAGCAAACTCCATGCGGGCTTTCATGTGTCTTACACTGAGGAGAGGCTTCCGTCGGGCCACTCTGCCATAAAGCCCCCGACTGGTGGAGGGCTGCAGTGATGGTTGACTTTCTACAACTTTCTCCCATCTCCTGACTGCATCTCTGGAGCTCAGCCACAGTGATCTTTGGGTTCTTCTTTACCTCTCTCACCAAGGCTCTTCTCCCCCGATAGCTCAGTTTGGCTGGACGGCCAGCTCTAGGAAGGGTTCTGGTCGTCCCAAACGTCTTCCATTTGAGGATTATGGAGGCCACTGTGCTCTTAGGAACCTTAAGTGCCGCAGAAATCTTTTTGTAACCTTGGCTAGATCTGTGCCTTGCCACAATTCTGTCTCTGAGCTCTTCAGGCAGTTCCTTTGACCTCATGATTCTCATTTGCTCTGACATGCATTGTGATCTGGAAGGTCTTATATAGACAGGTGTGTGGCTTTCCTAATCAAGTCCAAACAGTATAATCAAACACAGCTGGACTCAAATGAAGGTGTAGAACCATCTCAAGGATGATCAGAAGAAATGGAAAGCACCTGAGTTAAATATATGAGGGTCACAGCAAAGGGTCTGAATACTTAGGACCATGTGATATTTCAGTTTTTCTTTTTTAATAAATCTGCAACAATGTCAACAATTCTGTGTTTTTCTGTCAGTATGGGGTGCTATGTGTACATTCATGAGGAAGAAGACTGAACTTAAATGATTTTAGCAAATGGCTGCAATATAACAAAGATTGAAAAATTTAAGGGGGTCTGAATACTTTCCGTACCCACTGTACCAGGGAGAGTTTGCCACCAACGCAACAAGGACAGTGAGCACAGTCCAGAGCCACCTGGGATGACCTGAATTCTGTCCTCCTCTATACTGTGTAATAGGTAAGGAATTAGACATAGGGGTGGAAGACATAGGTAATATTGTAGTAATCCCCCGGCGCCATTAGTGCATCTGTTGTGTCCACCAGAAGATCCAACAAACTTGCCACGAACCTTGGAACTTTCCAGTCTAGGCAAGAAGCAAGAATATCCATGTCCGGCATTCCCCAGCAGAGGCAGAGCTGATGGAACATCTCCAGGTGCAGGGAGTGCTCGTCCTGATCCCTCGTCTGAAGGCTGAGATAACCAGCTCTCAGATTTGGACTCCCGAAATATGTACGGCGGGCAGAGCCGAAAGGAACCTTTCCGCCCACCTCCAGAGGAGAGAAGCCTCCAGCGCCACACTCCTGAACGGTTCGTGTCCCCTAATGATCGACATACGCCATGTCCAACTGGATCTTGATCAACAGACCCTGTAGGCAATCCGTGCCATGTGTTGGCACCAACCTGATCGCCCAAAGCTGCATGATATAGATGGACAGTCGCACCTTCTCCAGAGTCCAATGACCCTGAGCCAAATCTGATCCCAAGACTCTTCCCCAGCTCGACAGGCTGGCATCCGCCAGGACCAAGGTCTATCAGAGAGGAAGAATACGGTTCCCGATCCATATAGCCAGAGACTGAGTCTCCAGAGAAGAGAGGCCCTCTTCGACTGCTCCAGGCAAAATCAAATGTCCAAGGAAGCAGAAGACCGGTTCAATATGGATAGGAATGGCTACTGCAGCATTTTCGCATGGAACTGGTCATACAGAACCACTTGAACGTAGCCACACTCAGGCCTATAATCTGCGTGCAAATACGCAGGGAGGATTGCTCGAAATGCAAAAGTTGCTGAACTGCTGAGTTCTTGTAGTACTGACAGGAGGAAAACCTTGGTCTGCTCCAAATCAAGGAGCAACCTTAGACACCCCAAGCACTTTCCCACTGTCCAGCAGGGATGAGCGGTACTCCGCATGCAGGAGCAAGTCGTCCAGGTTTGATTAACATGAAAAGAGCTTTACTGGAGCATTTCAGTCCCTGGTAGTGCAACTAAAGCAAACTATCAACCATGAGTGGCAAGACACGGTCTAAACATCTCTAGGATAAAGTTGTGGACAGGCACAAGTCAGGAGATGGATACAAAAAATGTCAAAGGCTTTATCAATGCCCATAAGCACAGTGAAGTTTATTATTAAGAAGTGGAAGGTACAGTATTTGGTATAACAGACCCACCCTGGATCAGGACGTCACTCCAAACTGGATAAAAGAGCCAAGAGGAAACTGGTCAGAGAGGCTACCAAGAGGCCTACAATAACTCTGAAGCAGTTGCAGGAATTTATGACAAAAAGAGTGGTCATTGTATGCATGTGACAATAATATAACAAATTCTCCACAAATGTGGCTTGTATGGGAGGATTGCAAGAAAAAAAAAAAAAACACTCCTTAAGAAAGGCATGCAGTCATGACTAAGCGTTGCCAAAACGCACTTTTAGGATTCTGAGGCCACATAAAAAAGTGGTATGGTCAGATGTGACTAAAATTTAATTATTTGGCCTCAACACCAAACAATATGTCTGGTGGAAATCCAATACAATCTCACCATCCAAATAATACCATTCCTACAGGAATTGAGGTGGTAATATCCTGTTATAGGGGTGTTTCTCTGCAGCAGGGACTGGAGCACTTTTCAGGATAGACGGAAAAATAGATGTCGCAAAATACCGTCAAAATCTGGAGGAAAAGCTGCTGCCCTCTACCAGAAAGTTATCAATGGGAAGAAGGAGGTTTACCTTCTAATATGACAATGACCCAAAGCACACAGCAAAAAAAAAACACAAACACACAGTGGTTGAAGGAGAAAAAGGCAAATGTACTTGCATGGCCTAGTCAGAGTCCAGACATATGAAAACCTTTGAAAAAACCCTTTGAAAACCTGTGGAATGACTGCTGTTCACAAACGGTCACCGTTAAATTTAACTGAACTTGAGCAGTTCTGCAAAGAAGAGTGGGAAAATATTGCAAAGTCTAGATGTGTAAAGTTAGTAGAGATATATCCCAACAGACTAAAAGCTGTAATTAAATAAAAAGGTGGTTCAACAAAATACTAACACGGGGGTGATCTATTCTCCAACAGTAATTCTGTTTAACTTTTTTTTATTTTTTTATGGCATGTCGGTGTTCTATCTTTCACTTGGATGGTATAAGTTGCACTAAGTAAATACAGCTTGATAACATAAACTGTGACTTCATTTCAGGCTGCAAAGCAAAAAAAAAAAATTAATATTTTAAAAGAGGGTGATGCTTTTCTATACCCACTGTATGAAGAGTGCAGATGCAGTCTGGAGAACCCAAATCTAGTTCAGAATTTCATGATGAGGTTTTCTAATTTACAAACTTCATCCACCCTACCCATTTATATTTATAGCAATTTAAAAGACGTTACCCTTAGGAGTAAATAAGCATTGGTGCTGTACACAGATTGGTCTGAACATCCTACAGCAAGCACTAAAAACTGAATTTTTGTAAAATCTTACCTGTAAAATTCCTTTCTCTGAGTCCTCCGACAGTCGCCGCCTCTTCATATTCGTCACATATGGGGTATTAGACTTTGCTCCGAAGGAGTAGCTAGGCAACAGAATATGTTAACATTAAAGCTTTTAACATATCCCACCCTCAAGGGGTGGTCCCCTCAGTCAATACCCTCCTACTTCCTGCAACCATATCTCAGTTTTAGTGGAATAGCAGTAGAGTATACAACCAAACCCCAAAAGAGGGGCGGGGGCGGCGACTGTCGGAGGACTCAGAGAAAGGTATTTTACAGGTAAGATTTTACAAAAATTCCGTTTTCTCTTACGTCCTCCGACAGTCGCCGCCTCTTCATATTCGTCACATATGGGGACGTCCCAAAGCAGTGCAAACATGAGGGGTGGGAAACGCACCCGCGCCGAAAAGGCAACGCAGTCTCCGCATCAAAGAAAGGAACCTTACCAAAGGAAGGAAACCAGCTGGGCAACAGGAAAAAACAAGTGCTCAACAGGAGCAACAACCCAGGAAAAGACAAATAACCAGGGGATAAAAAACTTATCCCAACAGCCAGAGGTCCCCATAAGGGACCCTAGGGAATTGCCGCACTAAGAACCTTGCGGCCAAAGGAAGCATCCGCCGATGCCTGAACATCTACTTTGTAGAATTTTGTGAACGTGTGTACGGTCGACCAAGTCGCCGCCTTACACACCTGGGCTACAGAAGCCCCATGACGACAGGCCCAAGACGTACTCAGAGATCTAGTAGAGTGCGCCTTCACAGGCACAGGGGGAACCTTCCCCTGCAAGGCATAGGCCTGTTCAATGGTCTGCCTGATCCATTTGGCGATGGTAGAGGCCGAAGCCGCCATGCCCTTCCGAGGACCCTCTGGAAGAACAAACAAGGAGTCCGTCTTTCGAAAAGAAATCGCCCGAACAACATCCAGAGAATGTAATCTCACCTCCTTTGGATGTTTAGGCTTCGCGCACAGCGAAGGCAAGACAATATCCTCATTAAGATGGAATTCCGAAACTCGTTTCGGAAGAAAAGAAGGATTAGGTCGCAAGACCACCTTATCCAAATGAACAACCAGATACGGAGACTTGCAGGACAAAGCTGCCAGCTCCGACACTCTGCGAGCAGAAGTGATCGCCACCAAAAAGGCGACCTTTTTGGACAACATAGACAACGAGATCTCCCTGATCTGTTCAAAAGGAGCACGTTGCAACACAGACAGAACGAGATTCAAGTCCCAAGGGGGCAAAGGATCCCTCCTAGGAGGAACCAGATGCCGCACACCCTGAACAAAAGTGCCAACCAAGGAGTTGGAAGCCACGGGACGTTGAAACGGAACGGCCAGCGCAGACACCTGACCCTTTATCGTAGCCAGCGCCAAACGCTGATCGACACCCGTTTGAAGGAAGGACAGCACTCGGGAAACCGAGTACGTGCGGGGTGAAAACCCCCTGGACTCACACCAGGCAAAATAGGCCTTCCAAGTACGGTAATAAACCTTCCCCGAGGAAGACTTCCTCGCGTTGATCAAAGTATGAACGACCTCTGGAGAGAGACCCTTCTCCTTCAGGACCTCGGTCTCAACAGCCAGGCCGTCAAAGCCAGAGACTGTAAAGCAGGATGGTATATCGGTCCTTGAGACAGGAGATCGTCTCGAAGAGGCAGACGCCATGGGGCGTCGACCGCCAGATTCACGAGGTCTGCGTACCAGGACAGGCGAGGCCAGTCCGGTGCCACAAGAATCACCGTGCTGCGTTCCGAGTGTAACCTGCGAAGGAACGTGGACAGCAACTGAATCGGTGGAAACGCGTACATCAGCCTGTACTGATGCCACGGGGCCACTAACGCGTCCGACGCGTCTGCCCGAGGATCGCGCGTCCTTGCCACGAACCTTCTCACCTTGTTGTTGAGACGAGACGCGAACAGGTCCACATCTGGAAGACCCCACTTCGCGCACAACATCTGGAAGACAGCCGGGTGGAGAGACCATTCCCCCTGATCCAGGGTCTGGCGACTCAGATAGTCCGCCTGCCAGTTCTCCACCCCCGGAATGTGAACCGCCGTTATCGCCGGGACATGAGTCTCGGCCCAAGACAGAATGTCAGACACTTCTCGAGCCGCTCGGGCACTCCTGGTGCCCCCATGGTGGTTGATGTAGGCCACCGCCGTGGCATTGTCCGTCTGCACCCGAACCGGGCAGCCCTGCAGCCGGTCCGTCCAGCGATGAAGACAGAGATTTATCGCACGCAATTCCAGAATGTTGATCGGAAGGGAAGACTCCCCCTCCGACCAAGTTCCCTGGGCGGACAGAACGCCCAGAACACCACCCCAGCCCGACAGGCTGGCATCCGTGGTGATCACCGTCCACGAGACAGGACGAAACGACTTGCCCCCGGACACCATCGGGGACTGGAGCCACCACAGAAGGTCTCTTCTGGTGCGATGACTCAACGAGATTTGAAGATCCAGAGATTGAGGTCGCCCGTCCCACATGGACAGGATCTCCGCTTGGAGACCCCGCGTGTGAAACTGGGCGAAGGGAATCGCCTCGAAGGCCGAGACCATCAATCCCAGACATCTCATGCACGTCCGCAGAGACGAGTGCGGAACGTCCCTGAGGGACCTGACTTCCTCCTGAAGAGTTCTGAGTTTGTCTTCCGGCAGGAAGACCTTCGCCTGCACCGAGTCCAGAATCATTCCCAGGTAGGGAAGACGAACCGACGGACTCAGTGTCGACTTTGGAAAATTTATCGTCCAACCAAACTCCTGCAGAGTTGGCATCGTGACAGACAGGTCCTTCTCCAGACCCTGGCTGGTCGCAGACCGAACCAGAATGTCGTCCAGATACCCCAGGACAGAAATGCCCTGGGCCCTCAATAATGCCAGAACCGGTGCAAGCACCTTGGTGAAGACCCGCGGAGCCGAGGCGAGACCAAAAGGCAATGCCACGAACTGGTAGTGATCCTCCGCAATGGCAAATCGAAGGAACCTCTGGTGACCCTCGAAAATGGGGATGTGAAGATACGCATCCTTCAAATCGATGGAGGCCATGAATTCCCCCGACCCCAGGGCAGCCACCACCGACCGCAGGGATTCCATGCGGAACTTGCGAAACCGCACAGAGCGGTTCAGAGCCTTCAAGTCCAGAATTGGACGAACCTTGCCCTCCTTTCTGGGCACGGTGAACAGATTGGAATAAAACCCCCGAAATCTGTCCCGATGAGGCACCGGAACCACCACTCCCTGAGCCCTCAGGTCCCGCACCGCCAGGTGTAGGTCCTGCAAACGCTCTGGAGACAGTTGAAGATTTGAGGGAAAAAATCTGCTCTCCGGCCGAGAGAGAAACTTGATCTTGTAACCAGATCGAACGATCTCCTGAAACCATCTGTCCCGCACACGGGCCAACCAGGGCTGAAGAAAACCGAGCAAGCGTCCCCCCACCCCAAAACTGGGTGAGGGCGCCCCTTCAGGCCGTACTGTTATGGGCTGCAGATCCGGATTGACCGGACTTCTGTTTCCCAGACCAGGGCTTCTTCTGAGAGCCTTGACCTTTGAACGGCTTGCCCTTGTAGTGCGGCCGAAAGGACCCCTGAGGGGGCCGAAAATTAGCATGCTTCTTCCCAGAAGCCCCCTTAGCCTTGGGGAAATGGGGCAAGAGAGTGCTCTTACCCCCGGTGATCCCCTTGATCAACACATCCAAGGACTCCCCAAAAAGGCGAGACCCATCATAAGGTAGATTGGCTAAGGTCTTACGTGAGGACTGGTCCACCGACCAACATTTTAACCAAACCAGGCGGCGAGACAACACCGCCACGCTGTGCACACGTGCAGCCAACGGAACCAGGTCCAGGTCCGCATCACACAGATACATGACACCCTGGTGTATTTGATCCACCATATCCAGGGTCGCCGGCGAGGCCGAATCGGCCACTAGGATGCGCCTAAGCATCTGCGTCCAACTTGCGATCGCCTGGGCCGCCATGAGAGAAGCAAACAGAGCCTTAAGCATAGAACCCGTAACAGAATAAGTATGACGGGCAAGAGACTCCAATCTCCTATCCGTGGCATCACGGAACACAGGGGAATCCTCTGCAGGGATCGCAGTGGCTTTGTTTAAAACCGCAATTGCGTGATCCACTGGGGGAGGCACACACCACCTTTCATCAGTGGAAGGCGAGAAAGGATAACGCAGCTTGAATCTACTTGGTACAGCAAAAGGTTTGCGCAGATTGCGCCATTGTTCCTTAACAGCGCGCTGAAAATCATCATTGCAGGGAAAAACCTGCGGCGTCCTGCGTTTTCTCTGCGTCCCATAGGCCGCCAAGGCAGCGGGGGGACACACTTCATCCTGCAAACGCAGCGTTTGCTTTATGGAAGCAATCAATTCATCCATGATTGCAAGCTCTTCAGGCGAGCCAGGGGGAGAATTATCAACCCCCTCAACTTCAGCCTCCTGCTCGGACCCCACTAGATCTAGGGAGGAGCGGGACCCCGATAAGGAGGCCCCCGCCATAACAGCCCCATCACCTTCACCCTCAGAATCAGAGGAAAGAGCAACTCTGGGCCTTTTAGTATATTGAGCAGCCACCAGCATCTGCACCTGAGCAGCAAGGCCAGCCACAATAGTGGCTAAATCCCCCCCTGGGGGGGGAAACAGCGGTCCCCTGGCTTTCCACCAAGGCGGTAGGAAATTTGCCCTCCTGAGAATCCATTGCCCCTATAATGCCGGACAATAAAGGGTTAACTGCCCCTTTAAGCAAGCGCGGCAAGCGCAGCCCACCGCACCACACTCAAGCACAATGAGACCCCCACAGGGAATATGCAAACTGAACACAGGCAATGGATAGCAAGAACAGAAGGATAAAACCTGAGGAGACCCTCGCCGCTGCTGCTGCCTCGATCGGTGTTCCTGGAAAGAGGAAGTGATGCTGCCAGGGCGCTCTATGAAAGCCTATGGAGGCTACAAGAAAATGGCCGCCATGCATGTAAAACATGCGGCCGGAGCGAGTGTAGGCAAAATGGCGCCGTTTGGCGCCGAAACCGCCGCTCCACAGTGCAGTAATGCACACATGTCATCCCTGTATAAGAACACATGTCAGATCGCCGCAGCGATCGCTGTATATGCCCAAACATGCCAAAAAAAAACATGCCCCACAGCACACAGCTTCTCACACTGACCAGGCTGACACACACAGTGTCACACAGCTCCCCCCCCCCCTTGCAGCCCACAGCATGCAGCCGAGAGATAGGGAGACAAACAGTGTGAATAGAGGCAGGTTACACAGTCCCAGACTGACACCCCCCCAGACAGACAGGTCCCCACATAAATACACTTACCTCACATGGCGTGGGGGACCCGCACAGGCGAACAAGCCGCTGCACATGAGGCAGGGAGAGTCGCATTCAAGACGCACAGAATGGGGGTTAAGAAACCGCACAGCGTCCAGTGAGGTAGCCACCTCACCAATCATCCCTGCACCGAACAGGGATGGGTCGTTCACTGTGCCAGGAGCGTTACCTGGCTGAACGCTCGATGGCAGGCTGGGAAGCCACTGACCCACGACCTGCGACCAGGGGGGATCAGCCCGAGACCCAGCCCGCATGATCCTCTTCATCAGAAGAACTAACGCTGACAAAAAGAACAGCTAAGTAAAGGTAGAGAGAAAACTCAAACAAAAATTCAAAAAGAAGAAAGAGTCTGGGGCAGAAAGCCCCAGCACAGAGAAAGCCAGCCACTCCTGACAAGCTAGACATTAAAACTGAGATATGGTTGCAGGAAGTAGGAGGGTATTGACTGAGGGGACCACCCCTTGAGGGTGGGATATGTTAAAAGCTTTAATGTCAACATATTCTGTTGCCTAGCTACTCCTTCGGAGCAAAGTCTAATACCCCATATGTGACGAATATGAAGAGGCGGCGACTGTCGGAGGACGTAAGAGAAATATCTTTTACAAGCAGAAATGTAACATTCACAGTGAACTGAATGAAAAACACCTGTATTATATTACAAACCAGAAGTATGTGCATATTTTAAAATAATTAGGGAGAGGAAAAATGATGCAGTGTATAACTACAGTAATAGTCAGGTTTTTCTGCAAATAATTGTTTGGGGAAAAAAATATTTTAAAGATTTTTTTTTTTTATTATTATTATTATGATCATTAAATCAACATATGTAGGCTCCACGTCCTGTTGATCCTCCTACACTACAGATAAGATCTTACCGATTAAAAACAATTGAATCTTTGCAGTATGGCCAAGTACAGTGAGGGGGAAAAAAGTATTTGATCCCCTGCGAATTTTGTACATTGGTCCACTGAAAAAGAAATGATCAGTAAATAATTTTAATGCTAGGTTTATTTTAACAGTGATAAGACAGTACACCAACAAAAAAAATGCATTTAAAAAAAGTAATTAGTTGATTTGAATTTTAATGGATGAAATAAGTATTTTACCCCTTTGCAAAACATGACTTAGTACTTGGTGGCAAAACCCTTGTTGGCATTAATAGAGGTCAGACATTTCTTGTAGTTGATGAAAACAACAGACATGCGCTTACATTATTAGGATAATGTATAGAAAAGCAGCTGACAATTCACTGGTGGCGAATACTGGCATAAAAACTAGTGATTGACCAATATAGTTTTTTTTTTTACCACAGATACTGATATTTTGGTCATCGGTATCGGCCGATATGTGCCGATATTTTCTGACATTAAATTTTTTATTTTTTTTGTCTACAGGTACTGTGGTGGAGGTACCTGGGGGGTCTAAAAGACCCCAAACCCCTCCTCTGCACTTAAAAGCATTCAAAACGTCAAGTTTGGCTGTTTTGAATGTTGTAAGACCCGGGTCAGACGGTTGCAGTGACAGTAGGATTCCCGGGAGACCCGGAAGGCGGCTGGAAGGGGGGAGGGGGGGGTGGCGCTGGATTTCTCAGCCAGAATGCAGCTATGGACACTGGTACCTCTAGATGCAGGCATCAACCTGGTACAAGCACTTTCCATGATATATCGGCAATATCGATAAATCAAAAGCCGATTTCTGATATATCGGGGAAAGCGCAGATCGGCCCCCCATATATCGGTGTTGCCGATAATCGGTCGATCTCTATTAAAAACATACAAACATACAAAGGTGCAGTGCTAAAAACTGACAAAGTCCTTGGCAGGAAACTCAAAAGAAAGAGTCTAATAGGTGTGGGGTCCAAAAAAAAAAAAAAAGACTTTCTATTTTGGACCCCACACCTATTCGACTCTCTCTGTTGAATTTCATGTCAAGGACTTTCTGTCAGATTTTAGCACTGCACCCATTGTAAGTTTCTTGTAGTTGGCCACCAGGTTTGCACACATCCCAGGAGGGATTTTGTCCCAGTCCTCCTTGCAGATCCTCTCCAAGTTATTAAGGTTTTAAGGCGGACGTTTGGTAACCTGAACCTTTAGCTCCATCCACATACTTTCTATGGGGATAAGGTCTGGGGACTGGCTAGGTCACTCCAGGAGCTTAATGTGCTTCTTCTTTAGCCACTCCTTTGTTGCCTTGGCTGTGTGTTTTGGGTCACTGTCATGCTGGAATAACCATCAATGACCCATTTTCAATGCCCTGGCTGAGGAAGGGAGGTTCTCACCCAAGATTTGACAGTACATGGCCCCCTCCATCGTCCCTCTGATGCGGTGAAGTTGTCCTGTCCCCTTAGCAGAAAAACACCCCAAAGCATTTGGGGATGATGTTCTTGGGGTCATAGGCAGCATTCCTCCTCCTCCAAACATGGCGAGTTGAGTTGATGCCAAAGAGCTTGATTCTGGTCTCATCTGACCACAACACTTTCACCCAGTTCTCCTCTAAATCATTTAGATGTTCATTAGCAAACTTCATATGGACCTGTACATATGCTTTCTTGAGCAGGGGGACCTTGTGGGCATTGCAGGATTTCAGTCCTCCACGGCATAGTGTGTTACCAATTGTTTCCTTGGTGACTATGGTCCCAGCTGCCTTGAGATCATTGACAAGATTCTCCTGTGTAGTTCTGGGCTGATTCCTTACTGTTCTCATGATCATTGAAACTCCACGAGGTGAGATCTTGCATGGAGCTCAAGATCGAGGGAGATTGACAGTTATTTTGTGTTTCTTGTGTTTCTTCCATTTGCAAATAATTGCACCAACTTTTGTCACCCTCTCACCAAGCTGCTTGGCGATGGTAGCCCATTCCAGCCTTTTGTAGGTCTACAATCTTGTCCCTGACATCCTTGGACAGCTCTTTGGTCTTGGCCATGGTGAAGAGATTGGAATATGATTGATTGATTGCTTCTGTGGACAGGTGTCTAATACAGGTAACAAGCTGAAATTAGGAGCACTCCCTTTAAGAGAGTGCTCCTAATCTCAGCTCGTTACCTGTATAGAAGACACCTGGGAGCTAGAAATCTTGCTGATTGATAGGGCATCAAATACTTATTTCACTCATTAAAATGTAAATCAATTTATAACTTTTTTGAAATGCTTTTATCTGGATTTTTTGGTGGTTGTTCGGCCACTTACTGTTAAAATAAACCTACCATTAAAATTATAGACTGATCATTTCTTTGTCAGTGGGCAAACGTACAAAATCAGCAGGGGATCATATATTTTTTTTTTCCCTCACTGTACCAGTCTTTTATAAAAACAGTCAGTGTTCACAATAAATTTGAAGGAGGTTTGAACTTAACCAGCCACCATTGCCCCCATTTGGAAATTTTTTCTTCACTTCCTATTTTGTAGCCATGAGAGGAACTGAGTGAAAAGGACACCATCTTTTTGACAGCAATCACTGTAACAGGGGTCTCCACTGTAGGATTTCTACTTTCTTACCACTTAGGCAATAGGGGTAAACGTTTGACATTCCTTTTTACTGTCTGTTACGGTGCCAAGTGTTACTAATGCAGACAGTGAGTGTAAAAATACCTAACAGTACCTTAAAAAGTTCGCCCTGCCTTGAGAATGACAGCAGCGGAGACCTGGGGAACATAAGTGGCTGCTAAATGGCACGACCGCAGGTCCGGATGGGACAGTGGCTCAGATTGGATCCGGACTGCGGTCTGCCATTAGGTGATGCCTGCACTATACGAACACTAAACTATTTAATGAAAAATAGTCTACATAGTGATTATTTTTGTAGAATAAGGATATTGTTTCACTTGAATATATTACAGTGTGCCAGTTAACTCTTTGCTGCTACCACTTGGTAGCAAACGCCCCCCCCCCCCCCCCCCGACACCTTTAGGGTGGCTACACTTACTCCTCCAATGTATCCTTGGAGAGCCATCATAGTGGTCACCCAGGATGGACTTCCATACATTTGAACATACATCTCTATTACATGGTGGACAGGGAGATTGGCAATTTACAAAATATAGATAACATTGCTATATGCTTTTAGCTCAGTTCACAAAAGGAATTTCTGCCAAGATAAACAGGTGTTTATTCTTCCAGATGAAAAATGTTCCTAGTCTGAAAAAAGAAAATATTGCAGCTGCTTAACTCGATATATTGTTTTTCTTTGGTTTAGTTACCCTTAAAAGTGGTTAAAAAGTAAAAAAGGTTTTTTACCTTAATGCATTCTCTGCATTAAGGCAAAAAATGTCCCACTACTTTCTCTCCCCCCCCCCCCCCCGCCCCTCTCCTTCCCAAACACCTGAACCCTGTCAATGGTTCAGTGCTTGTCGCAGCTGCAGCACCACTCTCCCCACTTTCTGGTCTCACAGGAGACACTGAGGGCCGCACGAGCCATAGGCTCCTGCTGCTATCAGTCAAACTCCTGTGAGCAGGGGCGTCGGTTGCTGGTGCTGTGTGCACAGAACAGGTAAATATAACATCGTAGCCTTTGGTGGACAAATAGAGACAGCTACGTCTGTAATTTTGTGGAAACATGAAAGTGCTTTTTAACACTGCTATGCAACAATGCCTTATTTCACACTTCATGTTGTGTATGAACTAGCTCCTTACTCAAACCCAGTGGTAAATGTCTACAAGGGACCACAATAGTAAACTAGAATGTCAGAGAAAATGAATGTCAAATATATATACACAGATTTGAGTTCATTTGACTGTAAACATTTTACAGATGTATTGGTATATAAGCGCCATCTGCATAAACCTGCCTAAATATATACCCAGTAGGGCTTAAATATAACATACCAACAGCATTGGCACATTTATTTCAAGTTTGTACATCTATACCCAGAAATGCCACAGTTTTAATGTGCAGCATTAATAACATGCAGTGTTAATGCAATAAGTTATAAAAGTTATTTAAATTGTGTGTTATTTGACCCAATACATTTTTTAGACATTCAATTAACAACACATAGAATAGTTTTTTCACATTCTTTTTTATGTTAGCCACCGCAAGCCTTCATTTTTCAGTAATCAGTTTTTCCTATTTTTTCATAATTGTTAATCATAATCTGGAGAGGCTTAATCATTGTTTCTCTAAAAGATGCCTCAAAAACTCAAAAAATCTCCTTAGACTAAAGTCTGTTCTGACGCTGGTCTGTTTGAGTGGTACCAAAAGACTTGAATGGGGCCATACTCAAACACTAGACACATTATCGAATTGACATGATTCAAGTGTATGGAGAGCTGGCACCATTCAAGTCAATAAAAAGCTACTTCAAATGTGTGGCCAGAGCAAGAGAAGATTTTCGTCTAATGAGAAAACCCATCAGAGGAGTTCGCTGCTACAACTCCAGCCAAATCATTTATTTTATTTTCGTTTTGAAACGAGGAGGTAGAATAGGAGCCACTGTCTGGCTTTTATTACCGCTGGCCATATATGGATTGAAATTTGGCCGGTTCAGCAATGGATCCATGTATGGGTTGTACAGATGTTGATCAACCAATCTGGCTTCTGTACAACCAGCCTGTTGCTTGACCAGCGTTGCTTGCTATAGCCGGCAGTGCTGATCAGTGTATTCTGATGGCAGGGAATTTTTCTGTCAGAACACAATAGCGCAACTAAATGATTACCCCAACCACGTTGAATGTGTGGATGGGAGAATCAGGTCAGTTTTTTTCATGATCTATGAGCTGCTTTATTAGGTAGACTTCCTTTTACTTCTGGTTACAATGGTATCCCCAAATTAGACTACAACAAAAAGGAACAACAGTGCAGGAAGTTAGCAAGTTAAAAGTAATTTATTGCATAAATAAAAATAGCACACTTACATTTTAGTTTCTTGATATTTAGCATGGGATTAGGTGAACACCATAGGAAGGCTTGCAAATGTTAGCAGCTGTGGTATCCAAGCCCGGCATTAAGGAAACCTGGTTTAACAGCTGTCGGAGAGCCCCCAGTGTCTGGCGTTTCCCATTACTATTCCCTGCCTCGTGGCAAACCCCACATGCTGTAGGAAAAACAGGGGTGGTCTGGGGGGGCGGTAACGTGTTTCAAAGGTTCACACCTTCTGACAAAGATTGCCACGAGGCAGGGAATAGTAGTGGAGAACACCAGACACTGGCAGGACTTTGTCAGTTGTCAAACCAGACATCCTTCATACCGCTTTAGATACCACAGCTGCTGACATTCGCAAGCCTTCCCTATAGTGTTTCCACCCAATCCCATGCTAATTGTCAAGAACCTAACATGTAAGCATGCTATTTTTGTTTGTGCAATAATTACTTTTAACCTATTGACGAGGATCCCTTTTTGGAATTTTTTGGATCTTCCCAGTTCTTTTGCTGCGAGCTACAGGATCCCTGTTGCATGGCCATTGGTCTACATCTGCATCCTGTGGACATCTCAGTTGAGGCCATTAAGGGCTGGATCTTGTTGTCCACTGGACTGGTCTGTTTTAGATTTACAAAATAGACTACAAGGGAGTTAGTCCAGCAACAAAAAACTGACAGGGGTTCAAATATGTCCTATTGTAATAATAATAAAAAAAAAACATTACTTCTGTCTGTAAATGCCGGTTCACACTAATGCGATCACAGACATTGCATATGATTCGGAGCGCACTGCTCCTAAAAGCACATGTCTGTTCGGTGCAAAAAAGCCATACAGTTTGTATGGCTGAATTCGCACTGCAATCGCAGTGAACTCACACAGGACCCTTTTTTTGGTCCGCAGCAGAACCAGATCGCATGGTGGTTCACACCAGTGCGATCCGATTCATGTGCGAACTGTCAGATCGCACTGCGATATGCGATCTGATCTGGGGGTGTCGTTAACTCTGAATTGACACCCCCAGCGTATCACATATGGCAGTGTGAAGTGCCTGTTCTGCGGATGCGATGAGGGAACACTCAGTATATTCGCAGTGTTCCCGCATCGCAATAGTGTGAACCGGGACTGAAACTGTTCCAGACAACCCCAACAAAGACAGTGATCATCAGCAAAGTGAAGTTTAATAACTGATTAAAATGACTGCCAATATTAGGGGTATGGCCAGAATAAAATTAACACATGTTCTCACTCTCTTTCTAGTGATTTTTTTTCAATCATTACTAAACGTGCTACTCCTAGTGTCACAACTATATTGTGAATTAAAGAGCTCCTAAGTGGCTTAGCATTCAGACGCATGTGCTTTCAGCTGCAAAATGCCTACAAGTAAAAAATAAACTGTAGGTCATCAACAAAATTAGAACATTACCAGAACGGTACATATACATACAAGACCCCGGTGAGAGATGACATGGAATGATGAGGTTATGACATTCTTACCCTGCATTGGGATTCCCGGAAAGCCTGGTATACCGGGTGGAGGAAGGTGAGAGGGTGGCACCACCCCATGGAGATGAGGCTGCATGCTGCCCATGCTAATAATGCCATCAACTTGCATGGGTGGCAGACCAGGTGAGTAGCCCCCAATCATGCCTTGAAGAACAAACATGCATCAATAACATGCAATTAATATAAACATGCACTACTATGACAAACTACAGTTAGTTATGTGATATTAATGGTGTAAATAAAATAAACAATGAATTAGTGATTAAACTAAAAATAAAAATGACATATTAATTGGTATAACCATGAACCCATGGAATAAATTTAATAAGCCCATGACTTTTAAAAAGTTTTCAAGATGCAGAAAAATTTACAGTAAGAAACAGACTATTGTCTGGTAATATGCATTGTGCAACATAATACACTTAGGTCCCTTTGAAACGGGCAGACTCCAGCAGCAGACTCGCCTGCTCAGCAGGGAACCTTTATGCTGATCCCCGCTGAGCAGGCAGATGACAGGTCCATGTCCGCTCCAGTTATGCAGAGTGGACATGGTCACAGCCGGCTTTTTCCTCAATTGGCAGTCAGATGGAAACGGACCGACTGTCTGCAACTCTGCATCCATCTGACTGACCTGATAAACTAAGGCTGGCCATACATGTTCAATTTTCTTGTACAATTATCGGTTAGATTTACCAAAATCCATATAATATGTGGTCATAACTAAACAACACTTTAATTTGTATCCTATAAGCCAGGCCTTTGTACTACATAGTTGAAGGTAAATCTAAAGAAAATTGTACAGAAAATTGTAAGAAAATTGTATAATGTATGGTCAGCCTTAGTTATCAAGAAAATGCTGGCAAGAACATTTAGGTCACATCACTTGGTGCGAGTCTCCCCACCGCCCAAATGGAGCTTTACTTCTACATCCAGTGCTCATGTAGACAAAACCTTAGGGTGGCAATATGTCGTATTAGGATAGGCAGAGAATGACGTGCAGTGAGACACTTCCTTCAAGCTACACAAAAGTGGTTACTTCTCGCCTTCCTTTTTCTCCATATAGTAACATGTTAAGTGTTGAAGTGTGGTTGACAGGGTGAATACACAATTTTAACCTGTTGTTTCATCTGATAGTGATTTGTAGTATGATGTTAGGGGCGATTAGGTAACAAACCGCATCATTGGTAGATGCAGAAAAATAATTTTCCCCTATTTTTGCAGTTGAGTTTAATGTCTAAGTTGTAAAAACGTAGAGACAAAATAAAAAATAAAAAAACCCTTGCAACCTGATAATCTAGTCCAATATCCTTCTATAGCAGTGATGGCGAACCTTGGCACCCCAGATGTTTTGGAACTAAATTTCCCCATGAGGCTCAATTACACTGCAGAGTGCATGAGCATCATTGGTAATGTAGTTCCAAAACATCTGGGGGGCCAAGGTTCACCATCACTGTTCTATAGCCTCATTCTTCTACGTGAATCTGTTACGTAGTATTATAACAGGCAAACCAACCTGTGCATACAAAGACTAACGTGTGTAGAGTTCTGTATATAGTGATAAATAGGCTTCAAGAACTAAACAGATTAAAAAAATCTGCTTCTCTGCCCAACCTTCACCCTAAAGTCAGATGGTAGCAGTAGTCACAAGATGCTTGCCAAAACACTGCATGACTGCTCACCATGGTGTTCTGAAACAAACACTTCGCCGAGTCTAGTTTCGATTTTTGGTGACTTCTGTAACTATAAAAATAAACCATTCATGAGAGAAACATGGAGGCTGCCTCTCCATCACAAAATTCAACTTGTCCAGCTGGTTGTCATGCTGACCCTATTGCCTCAATACTTATAACTGCCATACATATTTTGGTATATTTGAGGATCCGGTCTTGTAAGGTGACCTCAATATTTTTCATGTATCGTAGCTTGAATGATTCTATTTTTGGTTTCAATATGGCAAAATGTAGCCAATTTCAAAGCCTTAGGCTCCGTTCACATTAGGTCGCTCTGACTTAGGGGGTGACCTGTGAAGTCCCGTGCACCGCGACTTCGGCGCGACTTGCACGGACTTCATATAATGAATGTCTATGCAAGTCGCTCCGAGGTCGCCCCGAAGTAGTACAGGACCCTTTTTCTAAGTCGGAGCGACTTGTGTCGCTCCTATTAGAACGGGTCCTGTAGCACTGCATGGACCGCGACGGACCACGACTTGTCAGGCTGACAAGTCGCAGTAGTGTGAATGGAGTCTTAGGCACAGTTTGCTTTGCTAAAAATGCTATCATGGGGCCTGGGGTTATTGTAGCACCTGGGAGATTGAAAAATACTGAACCTGAATTTATTAAATTGGGCAAGTCCATCATATGTGTAGGAGGCTTCCTAGATCTTTTACAAATAAGCATTTTCAACAGTAGTTCAGTCTCTATATTGCTCTCATGATAGGTTGTCTTTAAAAGAAGTGCTTTAAAAAAGTGACACCATCACCACTGTACATAGCAGGTTAAATATACCCTGTTCGTCTAGGTGCTGAGATAAAGAAGCAGTATTTCCCCTGCCAATTCCTTCTCCCATTTTTGTTGAGTAAAGCTTCTCTATTTTCTACCTTCAAGGAGTGTCAGGGGCTCTCTTTTCCTGACAGGAGCATAATGTTCATTGTTTTATAAACTGCCTGCGCTATGTTTGCACTAAACCTTTGCAGACAGCAATTTCATAGGCTAAATGAAAACGAGATTTTAGCTAGTAAACCATTGACAGATCCAGAGGCATCACAAACTAAATGCGCTATAATGCTGCAAATAGAATCTAGAGAACTGATCAGCTAAAGTCTCTAGAAGCATGACCAAGACCCTTGCTGCTGCGCTGAAACACATTAATGAGTTTCCCTGGATGTTTTTATACTTTTTATACTTACTAATAAAAATAATTTTTCAGTGAGCTAGTGCTCGATGCCTCATTTTTTTTTATATCTTGAAAGCAAACTAATACTTTCAGCGCACAGGAAGCACAAGCAGGGGTGAGCTGTATATATTTTTCTACAGATATAGAAATTAATTTAATTACTGCTTCTGTTACCGGAGTTGGGTGTCATCTGCTGGTTAAGCATTCCCATTGGAGTGGGTGGAGGCACAACACCCATGAGGGCTCCTACAGGTGTTCCGGCTCTGGGAGATGAATTCTGCTGCTGCTGTTGTTGCTGCTGTTGTTGCTGTGCTAATCTCTCCCTTTCCTGTTGCTCTGCCACTTTGGCAGCTCGTTCTAGAAAAAAACAAGCATGATCAGCATATTTCAAGCCAGTCACAAAACTACAGGTTATGTGTCTGAAAACCAAATTATTTTCCCCAGGATTACAAATGCTTAATTGGATGAAGCTCACAAAAGAACCAAACACAGTGAGACCCACTTATACACTGCAAGAATAGATACAAATAGATGCTATATACATAAATCACATAGATCAATCTACAGCTCTGATTTATATGCAGCATATGCTTGAAAAATGGCAGCTGTAGGGCATTGCAGACTGTTCTTATTAAAGACACTTAATAAGTGCTATCACTGCATAGTGGAAAGGTTGGGTACAAAAATACACCCAACTGATAAAACACAAAATATGGTGATTGAAGAAAAGTATAACAAAATACAAAAATCGAATGCCTGCAAAATGTAAGTTAAACTCAAAATAACAAGGTTTGCCATTTGTTTGCATAAACAGATCCCATCACATCCTGGTAGTTGTGCATGCTATAGTACCTTTTGGTGGTCTTTCAAACTGCTAAATAAACATTTGAGATACATACTGTATAAGAGGAGCTTGTTTACCTGCCAATGGATTAATATTTACACAGACCAATCAGACAGTAGAGCCATGACAGTGGCCTGACTTTTCCCTACTGACAATAAGGAATACAGTTTGGCCAAGATTTGAAAGCCAAAGAAGAAGACCAGGCAGAAGCAAACCTATAGATGGTGCCCTGCATCAGCCGGGAGAAGACAGTGATTATTGCAAGTAAATATGGCAGCCTGGTTGTACCCAGGTTGATCAATCAATTAACTTGATACATTCAGCCTGCCCACACTGTTCAAATCTTGGACGGAGGGTTTTAACCCCCTAATGAACAGGCACTGTGTTATTTTAACTGACAATTGAGTGATCGTGCGACGCTGTTCCCAAATCAAATTGATGTCTTTTTTTTCACAAATACAGCTTTCTTTTGGTGGTATGTGATCACCTCTGCTATGAAAAAAAAAAAAAAAAAAGCAACAATATTGGGGAGAAAAAAAAAAAAAACTAAATGTTTTACTTTCTGCTATAAAACACTGCCAATAAAAAAAATTTAAAATATATATTATATATATATATATATATATATATATATATATATATATATATATATATTATATATTATATATTATATAGGGATTTTTTTTTTTTTACCAAAAATATATAGCAGAATACATATTGGCCTAAATTGATAAAGAAATTTAGATTTATATATTGGTTTGCACAAAAGTTATAGCGTCTGCAAACTGCAATATTTTTATGGAATTTTTATTTATTTATTTTACTAGTAATGGCAGCAATAAGCAATTAACCTCCCCACTAGCATTTTTTGCTAGAAATAAGAACCCCCAAACATTATGAATTTTCTGAAAGCAAAAGTCTTGGAGAAAAACATGTGAGTTGTTGCAATTTTTATGTCACATGATAATACCCAATCTTTTGTTCAACTATAAAGCAGTGTTAATTTTGGCAGCAAATTTCAATTTAGTTTTAGTCTTAGTCTTAGGACTAAAATGGCATTTTAGTTTTAGTCTTCTGCAAGTGTTTTAGTTTTAGTCGTATTTAGTCGACTAAAACTCCAGTACATTTTAGTCTACTAAAACGTCCTACATTTTAGTCATCTATAATCGAATGGGTGTAGTTCAATTGTAATTTGTAATGCATGTATTAAGCATTTCTCTACAATTTCCAAACTCATTAAATACTACTGCTGGTCCTGGAGTGAAAAATCGAATATGTTATTATTTATGGTATTATGCTTTGAGCATGCACCAGTGTTAATTTTGGCAGCAAATTTCGATTTAGTTTTAGTTATAGTCTTTTGACTAAAATGCCATTTTAGTTTTAGCCGTATTTTAGTCATCTGAATTGTTTTAGTTTTAGTCGTATTTTAGTTGACTAAAATTGTGTTAATTTAGTCGACGAAAACGTTTTAGTCGACGAAATTAACACTGCTATAAAGATACCCAACATGTCACATTTACAAACTGTGCATGCCTTGTGGAATGTCAACAAACTATGGTACCTAAAAATCTCCATCTGCGATGCTTTAAAAGCCTTTACACGTTACCAGTTTAAACAGGAGGTCTGGCGCTAGAATTATTGCTCTCTCTCTGACGTTCGCGGTGATACCTCACCTGTGGTGAGATCACCATTTACATATGCATGCGTTTGTATTTGCACGTGAGCATGGAGGGATGAGGGGACTTTAAAATGTTTTTTTATTATATTACTTTTTTTTCTTACACTGTCACTTTACATTTTTTTGGGGAATCAAATTCATTGCTATCACAAAGGATGAACAACATCCCTTGTGATAGTATGGACAGTGACAGGTACTATTTCAGTACTTGTACTTTTACTTTCAGTACTTGAGTAGCAAAATTTAAAAGAAAACTACTTGCAATACTTAAGTACAAAAAATACTTTAGTACTTCTACTCAAGTCACTTTTTGATCGAGCTCTTCCACTTCTACTCAAGTCACTTTTTGATCGAGCACTTGTACTTTTACTCAAGTATGGGTTTCGAGTACTTTATACAACTCTGCTCTTTACTGAGAAATCTGAGGTCTGCCCTCAAAAGCATCTTCTGAAACCAAATTGTTACCAGCTTGTAAACTATAAACTGAAAGCGGAAGTGACATCATCTTGTTGCTTTTGACTTAATTCGTCACAGAGGTGGGCTGGTACAAATGTACCTCCTTCTCCCTCGTATTCACCAGGCCACACAGAGAGCAGTGATCCTGGCCTCTGCAACTGCACCAGAGAGCCGGCAGGGAACATAAGGACAAGAAGCAGTTAAACACTTGCTGACCGCCCACCATACATTCACTGCAGGTAGGTAACAGGCAGACTGGATCACGAACATGTAGGCAATGCACTGCTCCCAGGATTGCAGCTTCCGGTACCTGGTCACTTTGACCGACTTGGGGATCTGATCACATGATCACAAAGTCAACAAAGCAGTTATGAATGAATGTAATTTATAACAGCTGTGCTCCCTTTACAGCGATACTGTGATTGGCCCACAGCTATCAAAGATCACTATTGGTCACAGCTGGTATGAATGTAACCCATTCATGACAGTTCAAAATATTGCTGTTACAGTGATCGTTATTGTAACAGCAATCAAAGTGTAAACAAAAAAAACCCTGATCACTTCCCCAGAGTAGAAAAGCATTACTATGGTGACACTGAACTACTCTGAGGAAAGTGTATATAAAAAAAAATTAAAAAGGTTTTAATTTATTTTTTCAACATACTGTCACCAGTCATTGTCCCTGATCACCGCCACACCAGTCATATGATGTGCTGTAATGGTTACAGTATGTAAAAAAAAAAAAAAAACAATGTAAAAAAATATACTAGTGGTATATCCCCTGCACCAATGTACTGAATTTAAGTAGAATGATAAAATATTTAATTATTAGAAATAAATGTAAATCAATGTAATGTGCAGCTGCTGAGGACAGATGATAGATGAATGAATATAGCCCACTAGAATAGGGGCTACGTACAGCGCTTGCTAATATAAGTGTATTAATAAAGTTCTTTCAAAATTTCATATAAACCATAATTCATATAAATCAAGAAATACAATATAGAACCTGTGCATCAAATTACTTTGTGCGAATTATGCAATAGTGATCAATATCACTGTGCTATACCTAGAGATATTGATCACTATTGCATAATTCGCACAAAGTAATTTGATGCACAGGTTCTATATTGTATTTCTCGATTTATATGAATTATGGTTTATATGAAATTTTGAAAGAACTTTATTAATACACTTATATTGTTAGCAAGCGCTGTAGGTAGCCCCTATTATAGTGGCTATATTAATAAAAAAAAACAATACCTAAATACCTCAGATTGTCTACTTTCCAAAAAAAGGGTCATTTGGGGGATATTTGTACTGTCCTGGCATTTAAGGGCCTCAAGAAATGAGATTGGCTGTCAGTACATCAGAATTGATCAATTTTAAAATATATATACTATAGTTTGTAGATGCTATAACTTGCATATAAACCAATTAATATACACTTGGCATTTTTTTTTAAATCAAAGACATGTTGCAGAATACATTTTGGCCTAAATTTATAAAGAAATTATATTTTTTGCTCTGTGCAGTGGTTTTGCACAGTGGCCCAGATCCTCCTCTTCTCTGGTCCCTCCTCTGTCTTCCTGTTGAGAGGCCCGACAGCAAGCAGATGGCTATGGGGGGCACTAGATCTTAGTCCAAATCCTCCAAGACTACCAGTCAGAGGTAGCAGTCCTACACTGTTGATATACTGCTAAGGCTGTAAGCATGGGTGTAGGCACAGGCACCTACAAGGAAGTGCACGGCTATTTTTCAAGAGAAATTCCAGATAAAAAAGGTGGATACTGCTTAGGCAAATTTAACTTTTCTAGTTGTTCACCATACCATAGCACATCTTAATTTATGAAGTACAGATTCATTTAACAAATGTTAATGGAGCACACATGATTGGCCCCCAACTTCTCTCAATCCAATTTCTACTGTACAGTAGATTACAAGAGACTAACACCAAGCCAGACCCAGGTAATTGAACTATCTGCAAAAAAAATGGATTTTTGTAAAATCTTACCGTAAAATCCTTTTCTCTTAAGCTCATTGACAGACGCAGTCCTCTTGATTAATATCAAATTGGGTTATACTGCCCTCTACAGGAGTAGGACACTAGGCAGAAGGAAAACGTTCTGGCCAAACGTTAGGGGCAGTCCCAGAGGGTATATCCTCTCTCTCCCTGCTACAGGATGTCAGTTATGTCACAAAGCAGTGTCAGAGAATTTAACCCAACCCAACTCAAAAGTAGAGGGGCGGGTACTGCGTCTGTCAATGAGCTTAAGAGAAAAGGATTTTACGGTAAGATTTTACAAAAATCCATTTTTCTCTGTCGCTCATTGACAGACGCAGTCCTCTTGATTAATATCAAATTGGGATGTCCCAAAGCAGTGCCACAAATGAGGGGTGGGATAACAGAAATCAAAATCCAATCTAGAAGGCCCAACCGGTGCCAACTAGAAGTTTTAAAGGCTCATCAGACAAAAGGATGAGACTCAACTGAAAATCCAACAGAAAAAAACCCTCGAGGTAGACCAACGGTCTCCTCAAATTGCGGCCTGCAGAACCTTGCGGCCAAAAGAGGCATCCGACGATGCCATCACATCAACTTTATAAAATTTTGTAAAGGTATGAACCGACGACCAGGTAGCCGCCTTGCAAACCTGGACCACTGACGCCTGATGGCGGAAGGCCCAGGAAGCACTGAGCGCCCGAGTGGAGTGCGCCTTAACAGGGAACGGAGGATTCCGACCCTTAATAGAATAAGCCTGTACCACCGTCTGTCTGATCCATTTGGAGATAGTCGCGGCAGATGCAGGCAACCCCTTTTTGGGGCCATCCGTGATCACAAAAAGTGAATCTGTTTCACGAAACGAGTCCGTAGTTTTCAGTTATACCCCGATTGCCCGAACCACATCCAAGGAATGTAACGCACACTCCCGAGGATGACTGGGCTTAGGACACAGGGAAGGTAGCACAATATCTTCATTCAGATGAAACTCTGAAACCACCTTAGGAAGGAAGGATGGATTCGGACGAAGATCCACCTTATCCCTATGAACCACCAGATATGGGGAACGTCAAGATAATGCGGCCAGTTCTGACACCCTGCATGCAGAAGTAATGGCCACCAAGAAGGCCACCTTCTGGGATAATGTAAGCAAGGGAATCTCCCTGATATTTTCAAAGGGAGGTTTCTGAAGAACCGACAACACCAAATTAAGATCCCAGGGCGGTAAGGGCGCGCGCACTGGCGGAGCCAAGTGCCGCACCCCCTGGATGAAATTCCACACCAAGGAATGGGTAGCCAAAAGGTTTCTGAAAGAAAATTGCTAACGCTGAAACCTGACCCTTGACAGTACTCAAGGCCAGCTTCTGCTCAACCCCCTGTTGCAGAAAAGCCAAGATTCGGGTCACCGAATAGGCACGTGGAGGAAATCCAAGGGATTCACACCACGCAATATAAGACTTCCATGTGCGATAATAGACTTTTCTGGAAGTCGCTTTCCTTGCTTTAATTAAAGTAGGAATAACTGAAGTTGACAATCCTTTGTCCTTCAGCACCTGAGTCTCAATAGCCAGGCCGTTAAAGCCAGCGATTGTAAAGCAGGATGGAAGATCGGTCCCCGAGACCGCAGATCCTCCCTGAGAGGAAGTCTCCAAGGAGCGTCCGCGACCAGCCTGCCCAAGTCGGCGTACCCGGGTCGACGAGGCCAGTCCGGAGCTACCAGGATAACTGGAATTCCCTCCACCTCTATCCTGCGAAGAAGTTTCGGCAGCAACTTGAGAGGAGGGAAGACATACAGTAGCGGATACTGTCCCCACGGGGCGACCAGCGTGTCTGCTGCGTCCGCTCGAGGATCTCGGGAGCGGGCTACAAACCTCCGCACCTTCCTGTTGAGCCGAACTGCCAACAGATCCACCCCCGGGGTGCCCCAATGAAGGCACAGCTGGTGAAATACCTCTGGATGAAGAGGCTATACCCCTTGATCCAGAATCTGACGGCTGAGATAATCTGCCTGCCGATATTCCACCCCCAAAGTGAATATCGCGGAGAGAGCCGGAACAACCCGTTCCGCCCAATGAAGAATGCTGGCCACTTCTATGGCCGCCAGGGCACTGTTGGTGCCCCCTTGGTGATTGACATAAGCCACGGCCGTGGCATTGTCCGACTGGATCCAAACCGGGCTGCCCTGAAGCTGCTCGATCCAGTAAATCAGACAAAGTCTGATCGCTCTCAGTTCCAATACATTTATTGGTAACCTGGATTCTATCGGAAGAAATTACTTCCCCTGGCTGAGCATCGGAGACCGAAGCCACCGGACCAGAGACTCCCTGGTCCGCTCGCTCAACCGGATCCGATTGTCCAGAGAATCGGGATTCCGATTCCATTTGAAAAAAATCTCCTTTTGGAGAATTCGGGT
Organism: Pelophylax lessonae; assembly: GCF_965119305.1. Classification (NCBI taxonomy): domain Eukaryota; kingdom Metazoa; phylum Chordata; class Amphibia; order Anura; family Ranidae; genus Pelophylax; species Pelophylax lessonae. The sequence continues at coordinate 85,786,281 of NC_138775.1, read as the reverse complement.
ATGAGACTGGGCATACGGTACTGCCTCTAAGAAGGCCACCATCAGTCCCAGGATCCTTATCCGAAGGGAAGACCAGTTGACAGACAGTAACATCCGAATCGTTCACTGAATCTTTCGGAGCTTCTCCGTAAGGAGACACACCCTTGCCAGGGATCTCTCCAAAGTTAGGCCCAGATCTGTTCAGATGGATTCCATCTTGAATTCTTGTACCCGGACAAAATGATTGAGTGCTCTTAAGTCCAGAATTGGACGCACCTTGCCCTCCTCTCTGGGTATTGTGAATAGGTTCGAATAGAACCCCTGAAAACGTTCTGCTCAAGGAATGGGAACTACCGCTCCCTGTTGCATCAAGTCCATTACTGCCCCCCGCAAAGCTCTTAAGCGATCCAGGGATAGTCGAATGTTGGAAGGGAAGAATCGCACCGGTAGAAGTGATCGAAACTCGATCTTGTATCCCGACCGTATGACCTTGCGACCCACTTTGTCTGGGATTCTGGAAAGCCATGGATCCGGAAACCGGTGAAGACGTCCCCGCACCCCAGAGATGGGTGGGGGCGCACCTTCAGGCTGTATGGGTCTTATCTTCAGGTTTGGCTGAGCCGGACTTTTGTTTACCCGACCAGCGCCCTTTGAAACCCCCTGCAGGGGCTTTGGAGGGCTTTGCCTTATCGCCCGCCCCAGCGGAACGAACAAACTTTTTATGAGCGGAAACGGAAGGTCCTCGTCTGTTACGAGGTCCTTTACCCTTAGCAGTCTGTGGCAAAAAAGTGCTCTTGCCCCCAGTGAGATCCTTTATAATCTCATCCAAGGTGGCCCCAAACAGGCGATCCCCCTGAAAAGGAAGATTAGCCAAAGCTTTTTTGGAACCCTGATCCGCCGACCAGCACTTTAACCACAACACACGTTTGAGGACAACTGCTGAAACAGATGCACGCCCTAGCAAGGGAGTGGCTTCCAGGGCGGCGTCACAGATGAACTGTAGCCCTTGAATAATCTGCTCTAGCAAATCTGATACTGCCGGGGGGATAGTTCTCCCCTTTATGTCACGGCGTAACAATTTGGTCCATTCTGTCAATGTTTGTGAAACTAAACCAATGGCAACCACTGGCCTAACTGTTGACCCAGGGAAAAAGTGGAGCGGGATTTCGCTTCCACTTTTCGATCCACCGGATCCCTAAAGGATGGAGCGTCCTCCAACAGGATAACAGTGGCTTTATTTAGTCTGGAAATCGGTGAGTCCACCACTGGTGGTACCGTCCATTTTTTAAGGAGGGATTCCTCAAACAGATAGCGCCTAGCAATGCGTTTGGAAATAGCAGGGGTTCGTTTCGGACGATCCCATTCTTCTTTAATTAGATTACCAAAACATTTGGGCAAGGGAAAAACCTTCGCCATTTTGGTAGGCTTGCTGGTACCAAAGGGAATTTCAGTGTCAGCTACCTCTGCCGGTGTAACCTCAAGACTTAAGGTTTCCCGGACAGACATGACTAGTGCGTCCACCAAGGCTTCTTCTTGCGCTATGGCGGAGGCAGAAACGTCCTCCTCACTGTCTGAGGAGACCGTACCCGAGACAGCAGCCCCAGCAGAGGGACCTGCAGCTGCAGTGACAAGCTCAGAATCCGTATCTGAAGTGTCAGATGAAATAGGGGTAGGCAGGGGTCGCTTTCTTGCCCCCCGTCCCTGACAGGCCACCTCCACCCGGGATACCAAAGACTCCAAAACTGCTGATAATGCATCAATCACAGGTGGGGCACTGGAGGGTCCTGCGGCCACCTCGAGGGGATCAGGTGGGGATACATGTGTGGCAGGGTCCATGATTAAGCCAAGACACTTGCCAGCAAACAAACAAACAAAAAATATTTGCAAAGAAAAAAATTTTTTTTTTTTGTAATCCCCCAGCGCAACAGCGCCCCTCAGTGTTACCTGCTTTGGACCCCACAGAGAGAGAGAGAGACCCCAAGGCTCACCACCTGATGCACAGAAGTTTCTATCAACCTGCTCTCAGCGCTGTCTTTTACAGACAGGAAGTCTTTTGGATCCTTTTCCCGGGTAAAGGAGGCGGCTCCGCCCCTTTACACGCCTTCCGGCGCCTCCCATGCTACTCCAAGGTAGCTGGTCACTTCCAAAATGGCCGCCCCCATGCTGGAGACACGAGGCTACGCCAAGATGGCGGCCCCTGTGGAAAGATGGCAGCGGCCTGCGGAAGGTAGTTATCGGCCTGTGCGGCCTGCAGGAGGTGTGCGGCCTGCGGGAGGATGGCGGCCTGCTTGAGGATGGCGGTAGTCCAGGCACAGGCATCAGCCTGTATTGCAACCTTATGTATAAGGTAGGATGCTATCACCTTCTTACATGGCCATCCTAACAGTAATGCCAGCCACTGACTTCAGTCATGGTCCCTTTACAGTGCCCCTCATACAGTGACTTCCGATAGTCAGCTCCCAAACCAAGCCTTCTGGTTCTTATTCACTAAATCACCCTCAAGAGGGGGATCTGTGACGCCTGTTATAGGATAGAGGCGGGATCCAGGATCATGAGGGTCCGATCATCCCAGGGAGGGGCCCGCGTCCACCCACAAACCCGTCAGGGGGAGAGGGGGAACATTTTACTCACCATACCGGAACAGGCGGGCGCCAACTCCTGACAGAACCCCTCTCCACCGAGGTGGGGGGGGCTGTCGACCAATACGGACGCCGTGACTCAGTTTCCAACTGGTCGTCGGTGTCCCGGCGAGACGTTTAACTCGCAGGGTCAGTCCCCGTCCAGTGGGACTATGTCGTGGCCGACCCAGCGCGGAGCTAGGGCCTGCACGCGCTCGTAGGCTGACTGGGGTGACCACTGGATCTCAACATCCAGCCCGTCGCCCAGTTTCAGCATACTTGCTTGAAGATCTCACAGGAACAACTGGAGAAAAAAAGCTGCCTAAAAAATTATTCTAAAAAAAAAATCTTGCCAGGACCAAAGATCCCAGCAAGGAACTTAGGTCCTTACTCCTGACTAGACAGAAAAAAACTGACATCCTGTAGCAGGGAGAGAGAGGATATACCCTCTGGGACTGCCCCTAAGGTGTGGCCAGAACGCTTTCCTTCTGCCTAGTGTCCTACTCCTGTAGAGGGCAGTATAACCCAATTTGATATTAATCAAGAGGACTGCATCTGTCAATGAGCGACAGAGAAAGCTGTATTTTTTACTGAACACATAACCGCATTCACTTGTGTTTTATATCTGCCTGCAGTTTAACATTAGAAGAAAATAATAGAGGCTGCTATTTTGCAACTTCTCATTCTGCAAATACTAGTGGTCTGGTTGTGACACAGAGCCACTAGTTTCAATAAATGGCATCACTGACCCAGAACACGTATGCACATGAGTTTTCTACTTTCCAGACCTGCATACTTGTTCCAGGTCAGTATTGATGCTAGTCACATAGTGTTTGGCAATGAGTGTTTTCAGGAGACGGTGAGCAATCAGCCTACTCTTTACTCTTAGAGATTTGTTTAAATCTTTACGTATGGGTTTATACACTTTGATACCATTTATACATCCAAGATATGTAGAGAGTCAAATTACAAGAGAGATTGATGGTTTACCTTCATAATCTGCTTTCTTTGTGGCCTCCAGATTCCGCCACTCTGTTCCTACCAAACGACTGAGTTCGCCAAAAGAGTAGTCTGGATGCTGAGCTTTTATCACAGCTCTCATTTCACTACTAAAAAGGATGTAACCACTCATGTTAATCTTCCTTTTCCCTCCTTCTTTCTTGGTGCTGTTCTTGCCAGACTTTGGCGTCGACTAGAAGGGATGTAAATGTTAAATAATTCTTTTTCAGAAGTAGGTAGGGTGAGCCTTTGTTTGGACATAGATTACAGTTATTGGAACCCAGTGCAGAAAAAAAAAAAAAAACATTCTGGTGGCTGCTGTACACACCAGCAGTCTTACACTATCCATTGTTAGAGAGTGGACAGCTTTGGTATGGTTCTATGTTAGATGAGATCTAGGCAATGAAACATACAAGGAAAATAAAAAGCTAGGAAGACACTCAGCAGATACGCAAGCACAGCCACGTCAAAGCAGCAATACCACGCCATTCACCCTCCCCACCCCAGAAAGAAGAGATAACTATCCCACTAAGTATGGAAAAAAATACTAGATACGGAAAAATAACAGCATCCCTGAACTTGGCTCTTCAAAATTTACCTTTCCGTTGTCTACTACTGGTTTGGGCAATTTGCTGTCCACTGTCTCCCCTGGGTCGCCATCTTGCTTTTGTCTGTCACTGGGTTTTTCAATGGGCTCTGCTACGTTCCCCTTTTGCGTCAATGAGGAAGGGGAGGGCAGCCTGACCTCTGCCGTCAGGTCGTCGGTGCATCGGGGGGAGCTTGAAAGCGCGGCGGCGGCCTGATTTAGTGTTTTAAAACACCAATTGTAAAGGATTAACAAAAAAAATAAAATAAAAAACAAAACTTTCTGGTTCAACGTTGTCTTGCATTTGGTAAATTAAAAAAAAACTCTTAGTTCAGACAGGAATGTCATGAGCTATGAGACAGCATATATACGTGGTATTGCTGCTTTACTTTATTCTGTCCAAGCGGCAAAGCCTCCATATATTGAGGTTTATTCTACATTAAACATGGTGCCTCACATAAAAGGCTATTAGATGAGCAGAAAGCATGCTGCATCACACAGAAAATGGAAAAGCCTTTATGCTTTCTAATGGCTATTTATGCCTATGTTCTAAGAAAGAATGATTATTTTTAGGCATAGCGTTCCTTTGCTCTGATCAAATATTAATATAAGTAATCAATCAAACCTAGCCTTTGCAAAAACAGAATATACACGTCTCGAGCATACCTAACATGATGGCCTGTACCTAAAAAGTTTTTCTGTATTAAATATTCTGAAATGTATGCTTGAAGCTGCAATTACAGAGACAGATGGAAGTATCAAGTGTATTAAACAGAACCCGTCAGGAGAGCGCTACAAATACATTTTTTTTAAAGTTGCATGCTCACAAGTTGCCATCTTTGTGTCACTATTTACAGTCATAGGTGGTATAGGAAATACCTCTTGCTACTCAATCAGCTTCCAGCTGTCAATTCTGCAGTCCGGCACTTAAAGTAAAACATAGATTCTGACTGGTTGCTATAGCAACAAGAAAATGCTCAGCTAACATACTTTTATAATGCCAGGACCATAATGATTAACTAACCAGCATGCAGTCAGTGAGTTTCTGGTCAGTGGTACACTAAGGGGCATTTTTTAAAATCAGCAAATGTGACTTGCACCAAACATTCACTTGTCATGAGTTATTTAAAACACATGCACTTGGAATATTCACCTGCAGTGATAATGTAATGAATTTAAGATTCACTGCTTTATAAATAGGGCCCTAGGTAATGAAGCAAAGAGCATATTTAAGGCCCCAGAGCTCCCATTTTTTATGAATACATCTATTCATGTCTGACGTGGACAGGGAGGAGCTTGTTTTACAAAAATGGCAGAAATTTACATAAAGTACTTTGTATATTTGTGACAAGTTCAAGCTTTTTTTAATTGCATTTCAAACTTGAGGTGTGTAGGTTTGATGACCTTCCTAAAAGCTTTAAAAAAAAAAAGTTCTAACATGAAGGAGGTCTATTTCTAAAAATAAAAAAAATTGCTGTATGAATGTCGCAAGCATGAATAACCACTGTATTGTATCTAATACGTTTCAGTTTTTTTTTTTTTGTTTTTTTTATTAAGGGCTTGTTTTACTGCATTTTGAAATGTTACAAATAAGAACACACATGTTCAATAAATTGTAGCAGTCAAGATATTTATAACAGGATTGTACGCTCAGTACCAGACCGTGCTTAAAAGACATGAAAGATGCGCAACTGGTGCAGGGTATGACCATAACGCATTTGTACATGCATCCTTCCACAATACTGCAATGTTACAATAAAGTAATTTGCTATTTGCACTTTTAGCAGTGTCAACTATTTTGCCATCTACCGCAATACACCCAATAGGATGCAGGGAAAATGGGAGAGGGTGAACAAAAGAGCCATATGTCATTGTGGCTGATGTTGTTACCCACCCCGTTTTTTGGGTGGCCTCAGTCATGTATCTCAGCGTAAAAAGTATTTAATATGATCGTCACCTCCATCTAGTGATTGAGGTCCCCTGATCGAGGCATTTCAGGAAAATAAAACTTATGGCCACTACCTGGAGCTGACGGTCATAAGAAATAAACATATTAGACACAATATGGCAATTAGTCGTGGCAGCTGTGCAAATGTGTGACATTTTTAACCTATTTTTTTTTTTTTTTAAAAAGACCCCTTAAAGTTTGACCAGTACACTGAAATGATGTACTTTTACAGAAATTCTGTAGTAACAGTTTCTGAATTTTAAGCAGGATAAAGATAACCTACAGTAGTGGTGATAGACGCTACCCTTCTTAACTTATAGAGTTAGTCTATATGTTAGAGTCTAGTGTCTGAAGTATACACTGGCCTCACAGTAATATTCTGAGAGATTTGAGTGATGTAAACAGAAGTGTAAGTGGCCTTCCTCCTCTATCCCCCACTTACTTTATTTTTGCTTTCATAGGGCCAGACTCTAAGGTAGAGACTATAAAGAAGATCACATTAAGACAACCCATGTATATAAAATGGTGGTCTATAAAGAGTCTGAAAGTAGGACGTGTTGTATTCCTGTCTTGCAAAGACTTGATTTTGAAAGATAAGATCAAATCAAGTGTGCAGCAGAGATCAATGATGTCAAATCAGCTTCCTCCATGTCTTACAGAAGGTGTGGAACAGAGGAATGGGAAGAAGCACCAATGCCCACATACACAAAGTTTTACCATGACTTGGTACATATACTACCGCTTTCGTCTGACTATAGCTGTGACCAATATGAAAGGTATCTTGGCAAAATAGGGTTAGATTTTTCTATATATCTGCGTTTTAAAAGCTTTTTAAAGTTTTTTTAAAAAAAAAAAAAAAACAAAAACATGACAGAAAGGAAGGCTTACACACCTTGTATCTATTCAAGAACATGAGATATGTCATCACCCTATTCAAGGTAGGCTTCCCTCAAATAATGGAAAGGGTACTTTTGGTTTTTAAAAATGTAAACAGAATGGTAGTATGATACTGTATTACTGTATCCAATAAATACATATTTTAACTAAATAAAACCAAGAAGGGTCACATGTTGGGGGGTGGGATGGGTGCTGGGAATAAACAATCACATAGCAAGCAGAAGTTGGTATTATAAGTGGGCATTTCACTGTGCTATATTTGCTGTTGGTCCCATAGCCCAGATCTTCTTTTTGGTCACACTAGTTATAAATAGCATTGATACATCTTGCCAACCTACTGTATATTCCATAGTTAAGATCTTAGACTTTGTCCATTTTCAATGAGAGAGCAGCAGACAAAACACAATCAATTACCTGCACAATGAGTAAACAGGGGGCACAAAACATAGAACCATATCACTTCCTTTTAAAAATGTAAGTCCACTTTTAGACCCTGGAGGACAAACATATGTTAAACCTAGGCTAAAAATTAACTCATTCTGGACATTACTTCAAAAGGATCTATTTAACTTCTAGAAAGCTCTATACATTTATCAGCAAAGGATTCCCCTAACATTGCTTTCTGTTACCTGGGGGGGAGTGTATGGCATGAGATCTAATTCACCAGACATGGGCGTTTGGAGTTGTGGGAGAGACGGGGCCTCCAAGATCTCACCCTCCTCTTCTCCCATATCTTCAATTTCTTCATCACCTCCTTCCAACTCCGCAAACTTCGCCTCTAACTCCTGGATCTTTTTTTCCAGGAGGGGAGATGGTTCTTTCTGAGGAACAATAGGTTTTCTACAAAAAAGGAAATACCTAATCAAAGACATATTTTTGCTACTTTAAAACTAATGGTAGTTTCACTTTGCCAACCAGGTTAGAAACAACTGTACGTCTGGGTTTACATATATGTGGGTCCAGTTACGGTGCAGACTCCAGTGCGGTTTGCATTTAGCAGTTTAAGTGCAAATTTGACACTGAAATTGCACCTGAACTGGACTGGAAAACACATAGGACCCTAGGGCTGGGCGATAAATCGATTTTTTAGTTTGAAACTATTTTTTTTTTTTTTAAACTCGAGTTTTTTTTAAAATACTTTTTCCTGCCTTGTGCAGCCACCGAACTCCCCAGTAACGGACCTGCGGGGCAGGCGGTGTGTCTGTATAGGCCGGGGCTGCGGCGCGCTGTAATAGGTAAAGTCTCCCCGGCCTGGATGTGACGTCAGCTGCCGGGAGAGGAAGCGGGCGGTGCGTCTGTACAGGCCAGGGGCTGTGATAGGATAGGTGCCTATCCTATCACAGCCCCTGGCCTGTACAGACGCACCGCCCGCTTCCTCTCCCGGCAGCTGATGTCACATCCAGGCCGGGGAGACTTTACCTATCACAGCGCGCTTCCGGTGATGGGAGTCTCAAGTGCGCATGAGCACAAGACATTATCTTGGTTTGGTAAACTTATAACACATAGCGGGCAGTTGAATGAGAGGAGGCGGGGCTGAGGTTGGACGGAAGACACCGCCGCGTCATCTGCAGAGCTGAATAGAGGAGGCGGGACGGAGGTGCGGCCGTGTAATAAATGCAGGACTTTAGCGACTCCTTGTTTTATTATCTTTAGCAATTATCGTATTATTTATCCTTAGGATTTCATAACATTTAGTATTTCTATAATACAAAATAAGAAATACTAAGTGTAATGAAATCCTAAGGATAAATAATACGATAATTACTAAAGATAATAAAACAGAAGGAGTCGCTTAAGCCCTGCATTTATTACACGGCCGCACCTCCATCCCGCCTCCTCCGCCAGCTCTGCATATGTGCCTCCGTCCCTAATGTCTCGATGACGCGGCGGTGTCATCCGTCCTCCGTCGCACTTCAGCCCCGCCTCCTCTCAATCAGCTGTCCGCTCTCTGCTATAATTTTTCCAAACCTCGAAAAATGTCTTCTGTGCATGCGCACGGACAACTCCTATCAGCTGTTTTGTGATGCTCTGTCACCGGAAGTGACGAGGTCCGATTTTTTCACGGGTCCGACAAAATTTTACAACACCGGCCTGTACAGACGCACCGCCCGCCCCGCAGCTGACGTCACATCCAGGCCGGGGAGGCTGTACCTATCACAGCGCGCCGCAGCCCCAGCCTGTACAGACGCACCGCCCGCCGTTACTGGGGAGTTTGGTGGCTGCACAAGGCAGAAAAAAAGTATTGTAGAAAAAACTCGAGTTTGAAAAAAAAAAAAAAGTTTAAAAGTCAAACAAAAAAAAGGTGGCTGGTTACTGTGGACTCGTTCTCTGGACTGTACCTATCACAGCCCCTGTACAGACGCACCGCCCGCAGCTGACGTCACATCCAGGCGTGGCGGTAGTCCGTCAGAGTCAGACACACATATACAGCGCTTCTCCTTCTCCTCAGTCCTCCCTCCAGACTCTGCAGTCATTATTTAAGTGCATTGGAAAAAAAAAATCGAAAATCGAATCGCAACTCGAATTTTTCTTTAAAAATCGAAGATTTTTTTTTTTTAGGCAAAATCGCCCAGCCCTATAGGACCCTATTTAATTTGCACCGCACTTGGCCCGTATGTATGTGAACCGGCTCCATGGAAAGCTGGTCTAGTTCACATCATATGCAAATTGGATGTGGTTCAAAATGTGAGTCACACAGAATCAAATGACAAGAAAATAATATATTCAATGATTCCCGTTCTCACCAATGCGACTCCGTCCGCATGGTGCAATTCTGGAAAAGGTTCCTGTGATACTTTGGTGCGATATACATTGTGACTTGATCCCACAGATTATGCAAAAACACAGCCAAGTAGCATCAAAGACGCACTGAAAATCATAGCAAATTTGCATTGCAGTAGTGTGAACTGAGCTTAACGCAGACCTACCATCAAAAACACTTACACATTACTTAGCATGCATGTACTTCACATAAGAAATAAAACTTGTCCAAGTTCAACCTTCAGGGTAATGCTCCCCAAACCACAACCAATCCCCCCCCCCCACACAATTTTTATACTTTGCAATTGTTTGTAGTACAATGATTTTCCTACTTAAAATGTATATTTTCAAGTTAACTTTTGTACCTGCAATGTCAGAGTTGTAATTGAAAATATTTACTAAAAAATGATGGGAAAAAAACGTTTTTAGGTTTCTTTTTAAAATCTCGGAGAGATCACAATACACCCCCTGACAGTGTCTTTATCTGCTTTTCTCTCCAGATGAATTTTATAGAAATGTAACAAAATATAAAATCACCAGCTAATAAAAAAAAACACACCAAACTACTATACTTCCCCTTGCAAGGGTATATAAGGTTTACGACAATAAATTAGGTTTTATTTAATGCCTTAAAAATTTTTACTCAACCCAGGGCCCTGCATTTACTATATATGGCCCCCAGGAGTACACAGAACATGGAAATGCAATAGTTTTAGTAAATATAAACTGCTAAATACCTTTTTTTCATCAGCAGTTAGAGCAGTCTTGTGACTCCTATCAGTGTCTGGTTATAGCTTGTAGGCGGAGTTTTAATTCTGCTCTGATTATCCTATGAGGCTGCATGACCCCTGACCCTTTGGACAGTGCTGACTGGCCCTGTGCTGATCACATGCACTCTCCCAAGAAAAGAAAAAAAAAACTCTAGCAATGCACACCAAATGGAGCATGTGCAGCGTGTCCCTGTTCTAGCAGGAGATGGTTAGGAGACAGTGGAAGAAGGGGAGGAACAGAGAAGACTGGATCAAACAGCCTTTTTACACAATGCGGAGGATTAACCCCTTAGGTTGCACAGTGAGTATAACAAGCATGCTTTACTGTATATACAGACTGATTTTACTGTTGTGGGTTAAGTAAAACTTCTTTGCAATTAACATAAGCACCAACTTATCTTCAAGTTTGGTACTTTAAAGCCCAGATCCATGATTTTTGTGACCCCCTACCCTGCAAATTAGTTGGTCAGAATTTTCTTGGACTTCACTAGCGTCATGTTTTCTTTAGGTTAGTGACTCAAAAATATTAAGCCAAAAATGGCCAGGCAACTAACATTTCCAGAAGGTCCACAGTGGCAGCCTCCATATTTCTGTCCGCACAGGATGCTTAACACCACAAAGAATATATGAGGTGAAACAGTATAATGAACAGTATGGTACAAGTTTTATTTTACTTTACCTGAAATAATAAATTTCGTCATCCACAACTTTTGCAGACAATGAAAATCTTTTCAGCCCCTTAAACCTCTTCATTTGCTTGTCACTCTCATTATACCGACTTTCACAAAGCAATACATCATTTTCAGGGATTTCAGTTGGGCGACAAGACAGAAAATCCTTGAATGATAACACTGCACACTTTCCTGCAAGACACATCACCAGTAGTACAGTGTTTAGCCAAACTGTCTTACTTCAAAGCACATGGTATAACCCAGATCAAAATGTCAACATCATTAAAGAAACCATTTCCTAGTGGAGCAACAGTGTTCAGTCGCTTCAACTATAAAAACACTAGATGGGACTAGAATCGTTTGAAGAATATATTTTTAAAGTTCAATATTGAATAATTTTTAGTTCTTCAGGCTGCTGTCCACAATCTATTTTGGAAACCGCATAATGCACAGAAAATGATAGTAAAATGTAGATGTTGAGTTGCTTTTGGTACACCATTCCAAAATCTAAATCTCAACGCTGGTCATTTATTTTAGCTTTGCATAAAAAAGGGACAATTGAAAATACCCGTCAGGTTCTTAAGGTCTGTCTGTGGTTACATTTTACCTTATTTCCGGTACAAAGGAAATAATATTTTTTTTTGTATTTTCCATAAAATCTTTTTTTTTGAAGTCTGAGGGCCTGGTGGTGACCCAAATTAGGATAAATAATATAGATAATAACAGCTGAAGGCAAACGGCTACCTTTTAAGCAGAGCTCTACCCTCCTTCCCCTCTTCTCTTTAAAAAATTGGGGGGGGGGTTTGGGGGGGTTGGGGAGCAGGTACCTGGTTTTGACAGGTTTTTCAAGAGAAGGGGGGAGGAGGAGGATAGAGCTCCTAATTTGGAGCATTGGGCCCTCAGACTTCAAGAAAAAGATTTTATGGTAAATACAAAAAAAAAAAAAAATCTTATTTCCACCAGGTGATCCGGGTGGAAGTTTTCCTAGTCCCCATCCCCGTCCCTAGGCAGCTTCCTAGGATGCTCTGTAAAATGTAAGATTTTCCCTTACTTTCTGCGCCAATGACAGGGTTACATACTACAATTAAAACCCACACCACCATTTACTTTGTCCCAAAAATGCATCAAAGAACGAACAGTCAGAAAATGAATAGTAGACTCCAGGACAAATACTGTTTTTTATAAAACATCATAACCAATTCCATAGAGTTCGGTGGTTTCTCTCAATATTCTTTTTCTATTTGACTATATACATTTGTGTAGTTCAAATGACTTAAAAAAAAAAAAAAAAATATAAGAACACACTCAAAACAGAATACATCCTACTTTTTGATCTTTCTAAAAAAGAAAAAAAAAAAAAAAAAAAAAAAACACACACCTAAAATGCAGGCCATTGGACAGGTTTCTTCCAAGTTACTTAAGAACACTTCCTTCTTGTAGAACATTTTAGTTGGCTCATGAATGGTCTCCTCAGGATGAATAAATATTGGTCCAAAGAAATAGGCTGCTCCATCACGAAGCCACATTTTCTCTATCCTGATCAAAAAATTACAGAGTAATATGAAATGGTCAATGCAGTGCACAAACCTTAGGGGTCACAAAAGAGAAACAACATTCACAACACTAAATTGAACCAGGAAAATGGTATGGACATTTACAAGAATCTGGGAAACCAATTCTTGAGATTACTGCGTTGTGCTTAACCGCTTGTTGCCAAATCATGTACCTGGTACGTACAACTTCAAATGGTCAACTTTGAAGTTCAGCTGCAGGCATCACCCCACTACCGTTTTTTAGAGTCGACGGTCGGCTCTCTTGTAATAGCAATCAGAGTGGCTAACTAGCCACTCAATTGCTATTACAAGAAGTGGGAGGGGACACCCCCTCCCAGTGCCTTCTGCGGCTCTCCCGTCCCACCGGCAGACATGAGCTACCAGCCGTCAAGTCCGCCAGCTGGCCGGAGACCCATAAAAAAACAGAATGGGCTTTGAATGGGTCTCCGCTATCGTAACTTGGAAGTGGTGAAATTACATAACTTACTGGCTGTCAATGGCGCCCTTTTTTGAAGACTCAAAAGTATTCAAAATCGCTGATCTTGTCACTTTGAACGCTTTCAAGTGCAAAAGGAGGGATCTTATTGACCTAGATCCCTCCATAAAGAGTACCTGTCACGTGCCTATTACTTACATAGTCCATCAACAAGACAATAGTCCATCCAGTTCAACCTTGGTAGGTGTATATGAGTGTCAGTGTCCAGAATTATTTCCCATATCTCTGTATGTTGTGTTCTTTAAGATGCACATCCAAGAGTCTTTTAAAAATATCAATACTTCCCGCTGACACCACCAATTGTGGAAAAGAGTTCCACATCCTTATCGTCCTGACAGTGACAGTGAAAAACCCCCTGTGCAGCTTGAGGTTAAACCGCTTCTTCTCCAATCTCATTGTGTGGCCCTATGCCCTCTTACACTCCCTGAGACTGAATAGCTTTTATCCTATGCCTGGGATCACCATTGAGGTATTTGTAAATCGCTATCATGTCCCCTTCTCACGCGTCTCTTCTCCAGGAAGAATCAATTTAGTGCTGGTAGTCGTTCCTCATAATTGAGGTCCTACGATCCCCTTATTAATTTTGTTGCCCTTCTTTGGACTCTCTCCAGTTCCGGCACATTCCTTCTCAGGTGAACAGAACTAGACGGTTTTACAATTTATGTTGGTCCTGAATGCTGTCACAATGAGGTTTACATTCCATGTGACCGCAATAAAAGTGATAAAAACATTTTTTTTTTTAAAGCAAAAGTGTAAAAATGTTTTAAAGGTTCCCTGTCCCCCTGTGCTAGCACACAAAGGCAAAATAATGCGTTGGTCCTGCATGCATGCAAACAGTGATCGACCTACACATGTGGGTATCGCCACGAACATCAGATTATAGGCAGTAATTCTAGCACTAGATTCTCCTCTTTAGATTATTAAGTGGTAACCTGTAAAGACATTTAAAGTGGCGCCTATGTTTGGAAATTTGTCGCTACTGCGTATTGTGTTTTTTTTTTTATTTAAATTTTTTAAAAGTTTTTTTAAAAAACGAGCAAGGCAGAGCTCTGATCCTTGAAATCTTCTGAAATCAAGGGTCAGAGCTGTGTCATGCCAAATAGTTAAACTGTGGGGTCCCTGAGCCAGTGCAAATGCTCTGAACTAGAAATCTTATCTTGCAAACAATCATAAAATGAATTGCGATTTTATTGCATCCATGACATTCTCAAACACTATATCAAAATACCACACCCATTTTTGTTCAAAATGTAATATTTTGGTTCAAATTCCAATCATCACTCAAATATTATGTTAAAATTCCTGGACAGAAAAGAAGATGGAGTTGCTCCGTACAAATAAAAAAAAAAAAAAAAAAAAGACTATTTACTGAGATGTATACATATGACAGCAATACATTTTATTACAAACCAAGGGTCATATATAGACATATACTGTGTATGTGTATATTAGACATATAATAGAAATATTTTACAATAGATACAGTATATATTTGACATACTGTATATTACATTCACAGATGCTTGACCAATCTCCAACAGTCCTAATAAATGATGTTCTAACACATTTCCTGGAGCAAAAGACACTTCTTCAAAGAAAATGGGTGAGATCTCATTTGCTCAAGGCTGGGGTCCCCTCCAAGTAACATCTGTGTATTAAAATGCCTTCCTAAGATAAAAACGGATGACAAAATCTCCAAAGCACTGTGTGCCTTAGATCCCCTGCAAAAATGCCACTGACATGTATTGGACCATGCAGGTGCTGGATACACTGGGTTCCAGTATGAGAGATAAAAGTGGAATCTCAAACAGGAAATGCATCAAGATCATCATCAATTACCACTTTCTAAAGTTTTTTTTACAAGTATCTGTGAAGGTAAAGTTCAAGATCATTATGATTCTTAGTTTGCAATACAAAGATCATTACTGGGATAGGTTTTATTCATAGTGAAGTGCTATATTGACAACAGAGGTGATATCTCTGCAAATTGTCATTTTAGATACTGAGTCGAATACTCTATGTAAGATCTTTTTAGTTGTGAATAAGAGATATACAAAAACACTTTTTAAAAAAAAATAAAATTCTGTGCCTTGTTTTAAATATTTCTTCTTCAACATTTTAACATTACAGTACAGACACAATTAAAGTCCCAATTCATCTTATGAATATTTGAACAAATCTCTACAATAGTGAAGAGGTTCTTACCTGCCCACTCTTGGCCTAACAAGACCATGAGACTTGATGAACACACAATCCCCAACTTTCAACCACATTTCATTGTAACGAAGCTGCTCATAGTAATGGCAACCAGGTTCCCCATTGGGCATGTCAACTGCAACATCTTCTTTTTCCTAAGAAAACAAAACAAAACTTTTTTTTTTATATCCCAGGACAAAAAAAAAAAAAAAAAAAAAATCGTCAACCCTCCCCCACTCTACAGAAGAAAGGTATTTTTCTTGCTGTGTGCATTTAAGTGAAATCACTTTTTGTCCTGGTGATCAGGTCTAAAGGAAATCTCCCAAACATGCACAAAGGCAGCAGAAAGACCTGACAGAGGTTTGAACAGTTTACAAAAACACACTTTTGTAAAACAAGAACGGGTTTAATAAAAAAACGCTAACAGCCAACACACTGTACAACAGGGCTCGACAAACCCGGGCGCCAGGTCGCATTTGCGACTAGAATTAGCGACCTGGCGCCTGGGGTGCCCTGCATAGGGTGTCCTGTCCCTTTTGAGCCCCCCACCTTCTCCTCGAGTGCACGGACTTCCGCGCTGTCCAAAAATTGAGGCCCCGGCTTTTCGGCCTTCTTCTGTGAGATGAGAAAGGCTTGGGCAACTGGCGCCCTCTTGTGGTGGCCGGGAATAATGCATGTTCTTAATGCCTTTCCATCTCCTTCCAAAGAGGAAATGAAAGGAAAGTTTTTTTAAGGCTTCATCTCTCTGTCCAGTTACCTTTGCTTAAAGGTAAGTGGACAGGGAGTATGGTTATTATTATTAATTTATTTTTTAAATGTAAAAAAAATAAATAATTTTTTCTTTTTTTTTTTAATTATTAAAAAAAAGTTTTTTTTTCCAATTCTTATTAAAAAAAAAAAAATTGAGAGATAGATATATATATATATATCTTTTTTTTTTTTTTTTCCTCATCGCCGTGCCACAGCCGAAGGCCCCTTTCACACGGGCTGTCTGATCAAGTCCGCCTGTCAGTTTTTCAGGCAGACCTGATCGGACCCTTCAGTCTCCTCTATGAAGCAGTAATCTGCCGCCATCTGATCCTGTCCGCCAAAAACAGGATCATCTATCCATCCCGTTGATCGGATCAGATGGCATCGGATGGAAAGAGACAGTCTGTTTCCATCCAATTGCGCTATAGAAGAGAGTGGAGTTCTAGTCGTATTTATTTGTAAATTTAGTATCCGTTTTATTAAATAAAGCTTGGTTGTAAGCCCCGGTTCACACTTATGCGATGCGGGAAGGCTGCGAATTCGCAGCATGTTCCCGCATCGCAAGCGCGCCCCTGGCAGTTCACACTGCCATATGCGATACGCTGGGGGTGTCAATGTAATCTTAATGAAACCCCCAGTTTGATCGCATATCGCAGTGCGATCTTGCAGTTCGCACAGGATCGGATCGCACAAATGTGAACCGCTGTGCAATCCGATCCTGATGGGGCTGAAAAAAAGGGTCCTGAGCGTCTTTGCTGCGGGTGCGGTGCAAATTTAGCCATACAAAGTGTATGGCTAAACTCGCA
This sequence comes from Pelophylax lessonae, assembly GCF_965119305.1. Classification (NCBI taxonomy): domain Eukaryota; kingdom Metazoa; phylum Chordata; class Amphibia; order Anura; family Ranidae; genus Pelophylax; species Pelophylax lessonae. Next base: position 85,769,252 of record NC_138775.1, on the reverse strand, counting down.
CCGCACAGCCGATCGCATGTAATGAAGGAGCAGTGCGCTCCGATATTACATGCGATCGCCGCAGCCGCATGAGTGTGAACCGGCACTTAGTTTAAAAAAAAAAAAACTGGCTCCTAACTTTTTTAGCTGGCTCCTAGATTTCAGGCAAATTTGTCAAGCCCTGCTGTACAAACAGTTTGGGTATAAGAAACAAACCTTCTCCAAGCAGATAGCATTGTCCTCTTCCTTCATTTCCTCTGTGCTCTCAGCTGGTGGCTCTTCTTCCTCTTTAGTTTTTAGTGCAAACACAGAAGCCACTCGCACCACAGGCAGAGGCAAATCCCGAGGCTTAAACCGGACTGAACTGATGGGCATGGTCCATAGCTTAATCTTTTTGAAGGATTTCGTTTTGGCGGAATACCGCGACTCGCACACGTACACATCCTCATCTCTGAAGTTTTCAGGACACAGCTTAAAATATTCCTGCATAAGTTCAGCAAAACAAATAAAATCATTGACAGTCCAGGGAAAATTATGTAGCAAGCCAACACTCCTGCTCTACATACTTGTTCAGGGTCAGTGACCCAGAAAGAACCAAAGCCTGAAGACTGGCATTGATAGTCAGAGAACTAGCATTGTCAAAAATGTAATGCCAGCCTACAGGTTTCTCTTCTCATCATCAAATAGTATTACACTATACAAGCAAGATTTTACTTACCTTAACAAACATGACAACACATTTGCCAAGAATTTTATTCACAGGGACTTTGTTGTAGTAGTCACTCTTGAAGACCTCCTTCTCTAAAAATTTCCGAGTGGCGAGATGAAATGTTTCCTTGGGCCGATAGAACCAGCAGCCATACAACCATTTCTCACCTGCAAAAAAATGCCAAGGTTACAATCAACATTTAACAATGTACAGTATTCTGCATGAAATCAATCCAGATGACAGATGAGTACAACTCCCAAGCACAAACAAAAATCATCTTTGCAACATGCATAATAAAATTTCATACTATTGCATTGCGGTGTGTAAGAAATTTACATAAAAAATACAATCATTCAATTTTAATTATGATGTACACAGAATGATTGAAGCTGAACTCCCGGAAACTTTATAAGTCTCCCTTGCAGTGGGGCTGCAACCAAACAGCAAAGGTTAACTGCTTGTTTAATCAACGGGAAGAAGAGAAGCGCATTTAAATACCCAATTTTTAGCTCCCCCCACACTCCAGCAGTGGACTGTCCCTCGACATCATCATTAAGTCCAAAGTAAGACCATGGACCCCGCATTGGTCTTGATGATGTCAGGACCTTAGACCACCAAAGAGTGGGGAAGAAAATGCTACGGGGACTGGTCTAGCAGCGTGAAGGACCTGGTAAATCATCTTTTCTGTGATCCCTACACATAAACAAGCCATTAATCCTTGCAGTGCAGGTGAGGTCCTACTGTAAGTGATAATTTTAAAGTTTTCTGGAGTTCAGCTTTGAGTATACCATACTAGTGGTACCCAGTCTCTGTGTAAATGACAGAAGAGATGGGAACCCTTAAAAACCTATAGAACTTTTGCAATGGTTACCCTACGGCTGCCTTTGCCAATGTATATACCTCCACATCTGAAGTCAAATTTTTTTAAAATGTATATTGCTAAGAAGTACTGGGGGTGTGCTTTAATAATGCCTCTAATATAGGCTTATCCCTTAAGACTAAAAGTTTATATTCCTGCATAAGCCCATCTGCGACTGGTACTCCTTAACCACTTAAGCCCCTGAAGATTTTACCCCCTTCCTGACCAGGGCCTATTTTGCGATTCGGCACTGCGTGACTTTAACGGACAATTGCACGGTCGTGCGACGCTGTACCCAAATGAAATTGACGTCCTTTTTTCCCCACAGAGCTTTCTTTTGGTGGTATTTGATCACCTGTGGGATTTTTTGATCATGCGCTATAAACAAAAAAAGAGCGACAATTTTGCAAAAATAACAATATTTTTCACATTTTTTTATATTAACCGCTTCCATACAGAGCAGTTAGACACCCTTCCTGCCCAGACCAATTTTCAGCTTTCAGCACTCTCACACTTTGATTGACAATTGCTCAGTCATGCTACACTATAACCAAACAAAATTTTTGTCATTTTTTTCACACAAATAGAGCTTTCTTTTGGTGGTATTTGATCACAACTGGGGTTTTTTTTTTTCGCGATATATGCAAAAAAAGAGCAAAAATTTTGAAAAAAAACCACTTTTTTTTAGTTTCAATTATGACATTTTGCAAAAAATAAATTTTTCTTCATACATTTGGGCCAAAATGTATACTGCTACATGTCTCTGGTAAAATTAACCCAAATTAGTGTATATTATTTAGTCTGTGTGAAAGTTATTGAGTCTAGAAGCTATGGTACCAATTACTGAAAATTGATCACACCAGATGTACTGACTGCCTATCTCCTTTCTTGAGGCCCTGAAATGTCAGGACAGTACAAATACCCCCAAATGACCCCTTTTTGTAAAGTAGACAGTCCAAGGTATTTAGTAAGAGGCACGGTGAGTTTTTTGAAGTTGTAATTTTTTCCCACAATTCTTGGGAAAATGAAGAAAAAAATTTTTTCTTTTTTTTCCCACAAAGTTGTCAATTTATAAGCTATTTCTAACACATAGCATGTACACAGCAAAAATTACACCCAAAAATACATTCTGCTACTCCTTCCGAGTATGGCGATACCACATGTGTGAGACTTTTACACAGCCTGGCCACAAAAAGAGACTCCACGTCCAAGAAGCACATTCAGGCGTTCTAGGAGCATAAATACACATAAAACTTTCTTACTACCCATCACACTTTTCAAGGCCCTAGAGCTCCAATACAATGGAAAAGTCCACAAAATTACCCCATTTTGGAAAGCAAACACTCCAACGTATATTCTATGAGGCATTATGGGTCGTTTGAACATATCATTTTTTTCCACAGGTTTTTGGAAAATGTGGGAAAAAAATGAAAACTTTTTTTTTTTTTACACAAAGTTGTCAATTTATAGGATATTCCTAACACATAGCATGTACATAGCAAAAATGACACCCCAAAATACATTCTGCCACTCCTCCTGAGTATGGCAATACCACATGTGTGAGACTTTTTCACAGCCTAGCCATATAGAGGGGCCTAACATCCAAGGAGCATCATCATGCATCCTAGCCACTTGCCTAGGCCTATTTTTGACATTTGGTGTTTACAAGCTAAAATCAGTTGTTTTGCTAGAAAACTGCTTAGAACCCCCAAACATTATATATTTTTTTTAGCAGAGACCCTAGAGAATAAAATGGAGATTATTGCAATATTTTTTATCACACCGTATTTGCGTAGCGGTCTTCCAAACGCAATTTTTTTGGAAAAAATTCACTTTTTTTAATTAAAAAATAAGAAACCAGTAAAGTTAGCCCAATTTTTTTCCATAATGTGAAAGATAATGTTACGCCGAGTAAATAGATACCCAACATGTCATGTTTCAAAATTGCGCACGCTCACGGAATGGTGACAAACTTTGGTACTTAAAAATCCCCATAGGCGACAATTTAAAAATTTCTACAGGTTGCCATCTTTGAGTTACAGAGGAGGTCTAGGGCTCAAATTATTCCCCTTGCTCTAACGATCGCGGCGATACCTCACATGTGTGGTTTGAACACCGTTTACATATGTGGGCGGGGTTTCTGTATGCATTCGCTTCTGCGCGCGAGCTAACGGGGACAGGGCGCTTTAATTTTTTTTTTTTTTAACTATTTATTTTATTTATTATTTTTTATTTTTACACCGTTTAAAAAAAAAAAAAAAAATTGATCATTTTTATTTCTATTAAAAGAAATGTAAATATTCCTCGTAATAGAAATAGGCACGACAGGACCTCTTTTTTGTGAGATCTGGGGTCAAAAAGTCCTCAGATCTCACAAGTACACTAAAAGATAGAAAAAAAAAATAAAAAATAATTATAATATAAAATGAAAAAAAAAAAAAAAAAAAAAAAAAAAAAGGACCTTTAAACCGGTTGCTAGGCAACAACATTTTCCGTAGCTCCGGTCCTCCAAGACCATAGAGTCAAGTGAGGGCAAGCTTGCCCTCACTCGACATCCTGTCTGTGAGGATTCGGGACCAGATCGTTTTCCCCGCTGCCGGCGGGTCCGGTAAGCGGGGAAAAGGACCGGAACGCGTCGGGAGGGGGGGGAGCCTCTTCCGCCATCCCGGAAGGGTGATCCCACGGCGAATCCGCCGCTGGGACCACCCTTATCGGAAAGCCAACCGTCCACCGTTTAAAAAAATACCAGGGTTATGGCAGCTATCTGCTGCCATAACACCGGTATTTAGGTTTAAACGGACGACGTATATAAACCTTTTTGGACTTGGACATGGTGGCTGTATGAAGGGCGACAGGTACTCGGGTACTTTGTTGGGCAGGTGACAGGTACTCTGGTACTGATGAGCAGGTGGCAGGTACTCGGGTACTCCGATAGGCAGGTGACAGGTACTCGGGTACTCTGATGGGCAGGTGACAGGCAGGTGATAGGTACTGATGAGTAGTACTCACTGACTGATAGGTGATAGGTGATACTGTACTGATGGGTACTGATGATCAGTACTGATACGTGATAGGTACTGATGAGTACTGATGAGTAGTGATGGGTACTGATGAGCAGGCGGCAAGTACTTGGGTACTTCAGGCGTCAGGTACTCTGATGAGCAGGTGGAAGGTACTCGGGTACTCTGATGGGTAGGTGACAGGTACTCAGGTACTCTGATGACGGGTACTCCGTTGACAGGTACTCAAAGTACCCGAGTACCTGTCATCAGAGTACCCGAGTACCCGTCATCAGAGTACCCGAGTACCTGTCATCAGAGTACCCGAGTACCTGTCATCAGAGTACCCGAGTACCCGTCATCAGAGTACCCGAGTACCCGTCATCAGAGTACCCGAGTACCCGTCATCAGAGTACCCGAGTACCTGTCATCAGAGTACCCGAGTACCTGTCAAAGTACCCGAGTACCCGTCATCAGAGTACCCGAGTACCTGTCATCAGAGTACCCGAGTACCTGTCATCAGAGTACCCGAGTACCTGTCATCAGAGTACCCGAGTACCTGTTATCAGAGTACCCGAGTACCCGTCAGAGTACCCGAGTACCTGTCATCAGAGTATCCGTCATCAGAGTACCTGAGTACCTGTCATCAGAGTACCCGAATACCTGTCACCAGCCCATCAGAGTACCCGAGTACCTGTCATCTGAGTACCTGATGACAGGTACTCGGGTACTTTGATGGGCTAGTGACAGGTGCTCTTTATTGGGGGGGGGGGGGGGCAATCAGTGTGTTTAGGGTGCACTGTAGTTGGTAACTAGCTGTTACCACAATCTCCTCCTCACACAGGATCAGTGTGTGAGGAGGAGAACACGGTGACAGCTAGTTACCGTGTTCTCTGTTGACATTTGTGACCGGCTGTGATTGGACACAGCCGGTCACGTGGTAAAGAGCCAATTTCATTGGCTCTTTACCTAGATCGGGGATCGACTCTGTCCGAGGGACGAGCCTCGTCCCCGATCGCTGCTCTGCGCGCCCCCGGGGGCGCGCATTGCAGAGAGAACGAGCGGCTCGTGCTGGAGCCGCTCATGTGATCGGCTGTGATTGACACAGCCGATCACGTGGTAAACAGCCAATTTCTATTGGCTGTTTACCTTGATCAGTGATGGGCTATGTCTGAGGGACGAGCCTCATCCCTGATCGCGCCGCTGCGCGCCGCCGGGGGCGCGCAGTAGCAGCTAGAACGGGCCGACGTCATATGACGGCGGCCCGGATCTAGACAACCACTTTGCCGAAAAAGCAAAAAGCGTATTTTGATTGGTTTGCGCAAAAGATATTGCGATTACTAACTAAGGGAAATATTTTTGTAATTTTTATTTATTTTTTTTTAACGAGTAATGGCGGCGATCTGCGATTTTTTTGCGGGACTGCGACATTGCGGCGGACAGACCGGACCCTTGACTGACATTTTTGACACTTTTGGGGGTACCAGTGACATTACTACAGTAATCAGTGCTATACATATGCACTGTTACTGTAAAAATGACACTGGGAGGGAAGGGGTTAACTTTATTGGACAGGGAGGGATTAAGTGTGTCCCTAGGGGCGTGCTGTGATTGGACGTGGCTGTGTGTGTAACAGCAATGATCAACGGTCCTATATAGCAGGACCGTATGATCTGTGCTGTTACACAGGGGAGAATGACAGGCGGCTTTGTTTACATTAGCCGCCTGCCTTTCTCCCTCTCCACCTGACGATCGCAAGTGACCGTTGGACATCGGGTCCGCCGGTCACACGCGCGGGCTTCTTAGGGAACGAGCGGGGGCGGGAGCACGCCTCCGGCAGCGCGTGCTCGCCCCCTATTGGCTCCCAGGCTAGTGACGTACCGGTACGTCACTTTGCCTGGGAGGGGCTGACCGCCGCCGTATATAGTCGGGCAGCGGTCAGCAAGTGGTTAAAAAAGAGGTGTAGGATTCGAAAAAAAAAGAGCTGCCTCTAGGACTGAGAACTCGAGTGATCAGACACCGCTAATCGCTGAGGTCTCAGTCTTCAGCTTGCAGAGAGCTGGTGACTCTCAGTCACCAGCTCTGTGCTCTACTCCCCCAGGGCTCACTGGAGCAATGGGCTGTGGAGAGGGAGGGAGCGGATGGTTCAAGCTCTTGGTGGCTCACTGAGAGACTGAGCCAGCTGCCAGTCCAAGCATTTTTTTTTTTTTTTTTTTTTTTTTTTTAGAGCCTGGAATGGGTCTGTGATGCCAGCCGACGGTGAGCTTTAGCCATAGTGACCCATAGGAGAAGTATAGCCAAAAAAGCCCTATTTCTCTTTTCAAAGTTTATTAACCAATGAAAAACTCACCAGCATTGTCCTCCCAAAGACGCTCTATGCAAACAATATGTGGCTGAAGGTTGGGCTCAGCAGGCTCCACATACACATAGTCTCCCACACGATACATGCTGTTCTTAAAGCTGCAGTCCTGGCTGTAAGTGCGTTGTAATCCAGATTGGCCAGAAACTCCTCCAGGATCTTCAGTTTTTTCAGCTTCTGATTTAAGTTGCATAAAAAAAATAAAAAAAAGTAAACATCTTTAAACATTTTACACAGTGGCAACAACGTGAGCTCTACATGCTTATCTTTTATTTCTCACATATATGCAGAAAAAAAAAGCTTTTAAATTTCCTGTTGGCATTGACCAGTAGCAACTTTAACTACATATGCATATCCATAAAATGCATAAGCTTGCAGATTGTCAGATGTCCTAGGCAGATTTATACAGGCCCCCTGTATACCACTTTAGCATAGTCACGTGGTCTGGACTTTTCTGCAGGGCATGGGTTCGCAACTAAGCCTGAGCCTAAGAACAAGGTCTGGATTGTCCCTAAAGCAAATGCAGCATGAATTCTGTTGGACTTTATTCTCTTAAGAAAGGCAACAAAGTTATCCAAAACACCTATTCATGTAGAACCAGGCAATCAGAAATTACCTCCTAACTAGAGTACAGTAGCTCTTAAACTTTCCTAGCCTCTCTTGTTTACTGGACTTTGCACATTTTTAATACTCTTTAAGTCTTACTGATCAAGCCAGTTTGTCTAATGGGCAATTTTATGGCTACGGGTTGTACTTCCAATTGTTTCCATTATCATCATACTGATTAGTTGATTGAAGACAGGAGGTGGGCAGATCATATTGTCATAAAAGACGGGTCCGCAGTATGGTACGTGACCCTCGCTGAAGAAGTCCCGCTTACTTTTACGGACGTAACACGTACGAGGGACGTCACGTGACCCGCCTCTCACTCTTCCGGGTTGGTGGACCTGATGCACGCCTGCTTGCAAACTCTGCAGATATGCGCTGTTATTTTCTTCAAAAATGTGAGTTGTTTACTTATATGGATTAAAGAGTGCTTGATTGCATACAGAGAGCATTAGATCGTTCTTTCTTTTCTCCTACACATATTGGTAACATTGTTTGAGGAGCTGACAGTGCATCGGAGGTGTAATCATTTACTACGCTTAAGGAAGAAAGTGTGAGGATGCTTTGATTTTGAGATGAAATGCTGATTGACCCTGTAGGGTCTCTTTGTTAAGGTGAGCGGCAGTGTGAACAGGTGGTGGGATTGCATGAGCACTCGTGGAGACAAGCACCTTATGGAATTGCCCTAGGACCACTTTACACTGGAGACTTTTATCTGTTTATATGGACACCTATTAACACTGGGACTCTGCATGATTATATAATATTACCACTAGGATTGCGCTGCACTATTTTTCTATTATGTATTCAGAAGGTGTTTTGGAGATATTGCCCTTGAGTGCTTAGCTGCTGGTCCATTTATTAGTGGTGTGTACAAGAATCCAGCGCTGAATATTTTTCTTTATTTGTTTCCATTATATACACCTACATTAAGTAAATATGGTTATTAAATGTAAAATAATATTTGGCTGTTAACAGAAAATCAATGTATTTCCCAGCATGCAGCTAACTATGAATGCCATGCTTTTTATACATTCTACTGAATGCCCCCATCTATATACCAAGGAAAATATTTTCTGAAAATAATATGGAAATATCCTCCCTTCTTCAGGTATATCTATGGTGTCATGGCTGTGGGCATTTCTTTCAAATGGTTTGGGCATTTCCACGAGTGAGACAGTTTTGGTTGGTTTATAATACTAGGTTTATGGGGAGAAGTGGTCTCTTTCAAATATTTTTGTACCCCTAACCACATACAAATTGCATACTCAAAACATATCCAAAAAGTGTTACAAAATGGTAACAAAGATATGCAATTTACAAAAAAGTTCAAAATATCAGTGCATGTCCAAAAACAGAGGACAGTAAAAACATAAAAGACATAAAAAAAAAATAAACAGTTATATTAAATACAAAAACATACCTAAAACTAATCTAAATAATAAATCTTTATCAAGAGCATACAGAGAACCAGTGTAAGAATATGCTTCTAATAGAAGACCATATTTACCATTTTTCAGAGAAATAAGGCATTGTATTGTAAAGAGTGTGGAAGATTCTCTCCATCAGCATTAAAGCATCTATTCTATCTCTAATTTGAGGGAAAAGGATAGAGGAGATTTTCAATGTAAGAATATAGCCCAAAGTGTAGCTATGTAAACAATATGGATCAGTTTTTCTGAATTATAAGAAATGTCAGGTATTGGAGCAAACAACACAAACAGACATCATAAGGGAAATAAGAATCCTACTATCAGAGAGCCACTCTCTGAAATTTCGCACCACATAGGCCTCAGACTCTCAAAGCTCCAGAATATATAAGAGAAAGTACCAGGAGCCGTGCAGCCATGAAAAACAAGCATCGGGAGCCTCTAAAGTTTAGTTGGTGTGGAATAACACCTGGTTAACACTTTAGGGTTTAGGGGTTTCTTTGACTGGCTGAGAACGGTTACATTTACAAAAGGTTACAAATTATAGTATTCCATTCTTCCACAGTATATTGCTCCTCCAAATACTGTTACCACTTCAACGTATGCGGTAATTTATTTGGTTTGAGGTTAGATATTAAAATAAAACAGGACCCTTTCCACTAGGGGAGGACTTACAGTATTTTTGCATAAGGAATAGGAGTATTAGAAGTAGTGATATGCAAAAAAATGTTTAATTTGAAGATATCTGAGTCTTTCATGATGTGGGATCTCCTTAAAGCGGTTGTAAACTGCTGGACTTTTTTTTTTTTTTTTTAACACCCTGTAATGTAAATGCATAATGTGCTAGTATGCATCCCATACTGTCTCCCAGAAGTGGGGAAGGATACCTGTCAAAAACCGGTATCCGTTCCTCCCTCCCACCTGAAAGATGCCAAACGTGCCACCGGAGAAGGGGGAGGAAGCAGATGAGCGGAAGTTCCACTTTTGGGCGGAACACCGCTTTAAATTTTAGATAAAGTGGGGATATAATGGTCTTGAAATAGAGTGTGGATAGAAGGCGTTAAAGTTAACCCTAAATAGGAAACAGATCTATGAGACCATATAAAGGGGAATAATGTCCAGAGTAGTTCCTGATGGACCCTACCCGATGTCTTTTAGGAGGAGCTGCGTGGTTCACAGAGAACATTACTCCGTTTTTTTTTTTATTCTTTAATGTGAACAAAAAAAGCGGTCTCTGAAAAGGAAAAAAAGAGGTAGATCTTTTTACCATCCAATTCTGGATAGATCTTATAAACAAGGCCTTACCCCCTGTATAAAATTACAAGTCTTTTGCCTAGCTACTCCTAAGGAGAGGAAGTCAATACCCCATTGGTGAAGACTGTATGAGTGGGCGGCGACTGTCGGAGGACGCAAGAGAAAATTACATATTCTTCTACAGCTTATTCAAAGAAGTTTAACAAAATTTGGTCTGAGTGGATGTCAACAATGTCCATTACTTTAGAGGAGTAATATATTCAATGTGTATTAACACCGAATAGCTGACTGTATTATGAGTGAACTCTTGTGTCACATGCTATGAAGGTCCTTTAACTCTGAACTTACTGGAGTCCATAACTATGGAGTATTGTTTATATGCTGATTGCTACCAAGTACGTCTTGCTTGTCATCAGTCTGTATCTTTTTTTTTTTTCTTCATTAGATATACATTACCTGCTTTGGTTACAATATCAGTTGTGGACGCTGATTCAGGAATGTTATTTCATACGTTATACTGTAAACTTAAGATTTTTTTTTTTTACTTTTTATAAAGGAATGTGTATATGTGTGCCTTTTCTTGCATAATTAATAATAATAATAAATATTAATAAATGTGAATAAAAATTATCCATTATAAAGAAAAAAAACAAAAAACATTATAAATGGCCACACAGCTTTATGTAATGGTGCTGATCATGACATTCCACAAATGGGAAAAAAGAGGGGAAATTTTGACTGCTACGTTTCTGAAGAAAGATACTCATCTTGCATTACATATTATTGACAAACATAGCAACACTGTAAAACAGGGTCATTACAGCTCCCTAAAGAATTTTGTGGATAGCAGCAAGCTATACAGCCTTTTCACTTACAGGCCTTCAATAAAACTGCTGCTAATTCCTTCAAAGATCAGACATCTAGCTGAATCAATTCTTAAATGGGAAGTATACCTTGTAAGGTCAGTACTATTATTCTGTGTCTCTCAATAAATCGATCCTGTTTTTTGATCTGCCACAAAAAAAGCCCTTCCCCCTCCAGATAATATCCTCTGTGTGTTTTCCTACTGGGTAGATTCATCTTCTATATTTGTCCTGTTGACCATTGCTTCTAAGACAGAGAGTAATAGGAAAGCAAACATTTTCAGATTTGTCACCAGAACGCTCTAGGATGGGAATTTCTTTCACTTTCGTTACACTTTTTGCTGCACTTCTAAGAAAGGAATTGGAAAGAAATCTCCCTATTAAGGGTCCATTCACATTAGCGTGACTTGTCAGGTGACATGTCAGCCTGACAAGTCGCGCTCCCTCGCGGTCCATTGACCGCTACAGGACCCGTTCTAATAGGAGCAACACAAGTCGCTCCGACTTCGAAAAAGGGTCCTGTACTACTTTGGGGTGACCTGGAGGCGACTTGCATTGACTTAAATTATATGAAGTCCGTGCAAGTCGCGCCAAGGTCGCGGTGCACAGCGTTGCCCCACCAAGTCGTGTCGCCGCAGTCTGAACGGGGTCTTAAGGCACTTTGATTTCATTGTAACTTGTTGCCTGAATGAGAGCTCTGAAATGTTTCAAGTTACCTATGTCACCAATTCAAGGTCTCTCTGACAGGGAGGGGGGCCGGTGTCGGAGAAGCAATAACAGGAATGATGCCCTTTGCCTGGGTCTCTCCCTGCAGTAGCAGAAAGCTGGCAGGAATGGGAGAAACTAGCTTTCAGCTGCTGCAGAGAACCACACAGAGCTTCCTTCTGTAATTGGCCCTCTGTCCAACTGTCCTGATTCCCCATGCTGTTGGGGCCCCCCTGTGTGCCTGGGCCCCCTACAGGACGACTGGTGGCCCCCCCTATCAGCGGCCCTGCACACTACAGCGAATAAACATATCCGTAGATAACAGATGTCAAGAGTAAAACCAAATCAAATAATGAATATACCTTTCTTTTCCTCTTCCCGTTTGGCCTTGTCCTCTTCAAATTCTTTAGGCAGCTTTTCCTTTTTCTCCTTTTCAACATCATTGTGGAGGTGTTTTGTGGTGTAGCTCAGAGCAGGTGACAGAAGAATTTCTCCATTCTTGCAAAGCTCATCCCTGATCTTTATAAAGAACTGCTGGAGCTCCACAGAATCTTCATAGATTTCAGAGTCCGTTCTTATAGAAAAAGAAAGACATTTAGAAAACAAAAAAAGATTGCAGGAATCTTTGTTCTGCTGTTCCGCTTCTCCCCCAGCATAAACCAAGAAGTGTCTACCGGCAATATAGGACTGTTCCAAGACATCTGCTTTTATTTCACAGCAGTTCTCATAAATGTAGTTATAACCTCAACTCTTTCCTAGAAAAAATGAGCATTTTACACATGGAGGGGAATAAGGCATTTCATCTGGGTTTCCCCTAAAGACCCTAGATGTAGAAAACCCCACTACTTATCCTTATACTAAATGACACCATGCATTCTGCAGTTATGTATGACAGGTGTATAGATGCCTGCTGTCCCTCTTTTACTCAGCAGGGCTACACATCATAAAGCCTCTAGCATTTTTTCTAAAGCTTACTCAGCCTTTACAGATGCCCACTTATCCTCCCTATCTCTTAGGCTTCATTCACATATATGCAAAATGGATGCATTTTGAACCGGAACCGATATGCATGACATGTGAATCAAACTGGCTTTTTATGGAGCCGGTTCACACATATGCGGTAGTGCAAATTCACTTAGAATTTAAGAAGAGTCCTGTATGCTTTCTGAGCACTGTGGCGCGATTACGATGCAAACTGCAGGCTCATTGCATCAGAATCGCGCATCTGATCAGATTTAAACATGAATTAGATCTGAAAAAAAGAAAAAAACGGTATGGGAGTCCCACCTAATCCATACCAGGCCCTTTCAGGTCTGGTATAGATTTAAAGGGGAACCCCATGCCAGAAAGAAGAAAAAAAAAAAAAAGGCGTGGGGTCTCCCTCTCCAAGTCTGGTAAAGATTTTGAGGGGAACCCCACGCCAAAACATTTTTCAAAAAAATGCCACTTGGGACTTGTAATTCCAAATTGCTGCTAGCAACCAGCTTTTAATCATTTTCAGTAAGAAAGAGGTCTGGTTGCTTTTGGAAACTGCTTTTACAACAGTCATTATAATCTAAGGTTGGTCCATGCACGCATCAGTTTTGTTTAGATCATCCAGTGAAAACAACAAGAGAAGGGCACACCGACCTTGTGCATTACCACTTAAAAGTTTATTTAAATCAAAGAAGGGTAGCGTACAATATACTCACAAACGTAGCATATGAACAAGCATATAGGAAATGGGCACCGCTCGCTTCCAGGACACTTCTCTACTGCTGGATAGCGTGATGGCGTCCTCAAAACCTGATGTGGCTTACGCGTTTCGAGGGAGCACCCTCTTCCTCAGAGCCAAAATCGCCACATCAGGTTTTGAGGACGATACTCAAATCTTGGCCAGAGAGAGGAAAAGACAATGGGAAAACCGTGATCACCGATGGATGCAGCACCACCGGAGGGAAGACGCACTGCAGCCCACACGTGGAAGGAAAGCTGCTGGAGATCTGCTGCTAGAAGATAACCACCATGACTTCTGGACACCCACAACATTACACTCTCTCCATGGCAATTACATATTTTGAGGTCACGCCTCTCGCGTCGGATGATAGGAGGCAGGATACAGTATATAAAGAAAGAGTTGGAGCAGGATTGGTCCATGTATAGATCGTAATGCATCATCCACTCTAGGCTCACCCTTTTTGTCAGCAATATACAAAGTCACTTACATAATACATAATTTTGATTCTACGGGTATTTAGTTTTATTCTTTTTATTATTATTATTAAAATAGCTTCACTAATAAATTAACAATTTATAATCAACTTCTGATTATAAAAAACACTGGAAAATTGATAGGAAATATTTTTTTTAACTATTGTTTTATGAATTGTTGTTATACGAATATCCCTATGTGAAAAGTAATGAAGGTGAGTGACCGCGCCCAGATGACAGAGTAATAATTGTTGTCGACCTGTACTGCTACTGTCTAATTGAGGGACTTCAACAAAAATAAAACTATAAAAGCGAGAGCGCTGTACACAGATTATGTGATATTAGTGATCAGAATTCTATACATACTGTGCTATATTCTAATATAATCCATATTAAACCATTGTTAAATTGTATCTTAAAGTGCTAGTAGTTCGCCAGTGACTTTGAATATTGCTGACAAAAAGGGTGAGCCTCGAGTGGATGATAATCTGATCCATACATGGTCCAATCCTGCTGCATATCACTCTGCATCATTGCCATGGAGACAGTGCTGTGGATGTCCAAAAGTCATGGTGGATCCCTTCTGGGAGCAGATCTCCTCCAGCAACTTCTTGTCAGTGTGTGGGCTGTAATGGGTCTTCCCTCCAGCGGTGCTCCATCTATCACTGATCCCAGTTCTCTCACAGTCGTTTCCTCTCTCTGGCCAAGAGTTGGATTAAGTATCATCTGCCCCTCCTTCATGGGCACACCATCTGCCCCACCTTCATGGGCACACAGCTGAGTTGGTTTTAATGTAAGTGGATAGGTCTACAATAAAAGGAATCACATACTGCTCACCGGAGTTTTTTTATCCTCCTGTCAGACACTCATGGATGGTCGGGCTGCATCCACAGGGCTCTGCAGATGACTTTTTGATTAGGCCGCATTGAGCTCTACTGCAATAAGCTTCATTACTAAACATTGGATAAAATTCACATGGACTTTAGATGTGGACATAATTTCAAATGTTTTATTCATGTGTGGACCTATTATCCACCATTTCACCTAGGATTCCAATATTTAGCAACAGAGTTCTATCCAGTGGATGGCTGAACTTTTTTCTGTTCTCTTATTCTGAAATACTTTATCCTCAAATCCTTTGCAGACACACAGAGGGTGGCTTTTGCAGTTTTTACTATATTTAGTTCTCTAGGTACCAGGCTCCACTGAACTGGTTGCATGCTCCCTCCTAGCTGAATTGGGGTAGTTTTGGAATTGTGATGCTGGTTTACTGAAGTTTGTAGTATTTAACCTACTCAATTCTCCTGTTTAAAGTGACTGTAAAGGGATGTTTCGTTTTAAATAATAAACATGCCATACTTCATTTTTTTAATAGTTTTGCACAGAGCAGCCCAAACCCTCCTCTTCTCTGTGCTACCATAGGAAGCCGCTTCTTATTGTGGCACACCTGTGGGCTCAATCCCAAACCATCCTGCCTGTGTCCATAGACACCCACCCCCCTGTTCTCTTGTCACAGAATTTGATTGATAGCAACAGAAGCCAATGGCTCACGCTGCAATCAATCTGCCCTGTGAAAAAGGAGAAAGCGGAGAAAGCCGCTGCTCTCGGGCACACCCCTAGATTAAGATTAGGCTCAGTAAGTATAAAGGGGGTACTGACGGGGGGGGGGGGGGGGGGCTACACGTTTTTTTTTTTTTACCTTAACCCCTTTGCGCCAACCGAACACATACATGCGGCCTCGTGGAAGAGGGCTATTTTTCCATGGTGCCACATATATGCTTACCCCCCCCCCCCCTTTGTGCTGGGAGCACAACTCCAGCCCCAGGTCTTGTACTAACGATTGGAACCCGGGACTGTCTGTTCTTGGTCACCTAATCGCTGTGATAGCCTCTGATTGGCTATCACAGTGAGCCTTCTCCTGGGTTTCCTTCCTCTTCTGAATGAAGTGAAAGATACATTGTGTCTTCCTCTTTTTGCAGCAGAGGAACTGCAAACAAACCAAGTGAATTAAAAAAAAAAAAAAATTAAATAAAAAATAAAAGGAAAAAATAACAAAATCAAGGTTGCCAGACTTCTTGTTCAGGTGAAAGGTCGCGGTCAGCATATTAGTAGAATCTAAAAAAATATGCAGTTTTACGAACACGTCAAAGTGGCAAAATTGAGCTTAGGTATTTAGATTTGTTTTACCCTTCGGTGTCAAGAGGGGTAAATACAGAGAATCCATTAGGTAAAAAAAAACTTCTGCCTTCAGAACAACTTTAAAGTTTCCTACCTGTTCATCCGTCGAGCTCTTTCCAGTACCTCGAACATGTGCTCCTGAAACAAGTCAAGCCGTCGATACCGGTTGTTTTCTACATTCTTTCGGATTATTTCAAAAGTCAATGGAGGCCGCTTAGGAAACTTGGGGTCAACAGCAGGGATTTCAGCAAGAGAGTCGCTATAACACCTTCCTTCATCATCCTGATGACTCATCATAGACACAAAAAGGTTGTGAATAAGCTCCTGGATAAGCAGTGTCACATTGGGTACATGGGAGTCCTCATCCCCTTCAATGTCTCTTCTGGTTTCCAACAATACTTTATGTAGGACCAAGGCATCCTTGTAAATTAAGGACTCTGGTTCATTATAAGTGCATGCGTTATTAAACATAATCACAAAGTCCTCAAACATAGCATCAATGTCCTGGTACTTATTAGCCATTATGTGACTCCTGATCTTTTCCATATCGATTGGCTTTTTTATAGTTACATAATAGTCAGGGAGCTCAGAGCGTGATGGAAGCCGCAAAAAGATAGCGCTGAGCCGTCTGCCACGTTTATCAGTGTAATTCTTTACCGCTTCATACACCTCATTCAGCTTTTGCTGCATAGGACTTAAATACTTGGCTTTCTTAGGAGAGATTCCACTTTTTCTACCTAGAAAGAACAGACAGATTTTTTAACTTCCTGAGGAAAGCAACACTTCACTATTAATACTTCAACAGCCATCCGCTTCATTTGCCTAAGTATATACTACCACTCTTCCAGGGAGATCTAATCTTACCTGTGTAATTTGAGTTTCTGCCAGGGCCTTCACAATGCAGGAGCTTGAACATAGTGACCTAATTACCTCAGCAGAAACCTTTCAATTCCCACTGCTTGTGCCAGTGACCTTGTTTTTTTCAGTCATTACTCATAGATGAGAACTCATCCTGCATTAACATGATTGCATTATCACAAACTACAAATGCGGAAAAGCTATGGGCATTATACCTTGATCCATCTTCTAGCGCAGAAGTCTCCAAACCCAGCCACATCCAGCCTGCTACAAGATTTTATCCTGCCACCAGCATAGGTCAGTGATTTATCCCTAAATGTGCACTTATTGAGGATTAAAGTGTCACTAAACTCACATCTTAAAAAAATATCAGTAAATGGTGTATTACATGCTGTTCATACCTGACAGGGGTTCTAATACCTCTCCACTCTGTCCAAATCTAATAAAAATTGGATTTTTGTACTTACCGTAAAATCCAGATCATTGATAGACACAGCTCTCCATAATTCATAACCACAGGAATGTCCCCAAGCAGTACCAAACATGAGAGAGGTGGGACCACAAAAAATCCCAAGGCTATACACAATAGCCAACCAGGTAAACAGGAACTCAACAAAAATACAGCTGGAGTCCAACCTGAACAATACACCCCCAAAAGAGGGAACAGACCCTCTAAGCAGCAGCCTGCAAAACTTTGCAGCCAAAAGGAAGCATCTGCAGATGCCAACACATCCACTTTGTAGAATTTAGTGAAAGCGTGCACCGATGACCAACTGGCCGCTTTGCACACCTGCACCACTGACGCCTGACGACAGAAGGCCCAAGAAGCATTATGCGCCTGAGTAGAGTGTGCCGTTACAGGGAAAAGAGGAACCTGACCCTTGACAGAAAAGGCCTGAGTCACCATCTGTTTGATCCATCTGGAAATGAAGCAGACAGCCCTTTTCTGGCCGTTCGAAATCACAAACAGTGAGTCTGCCAAATACACCTGAATCACCCGAACCACATCCAGGGCATGCAAAGCAAATTCCTTAGGATGTTTGGGCCTGGGACTCAGGTAAGGCAACACATTGTCTTCATTCAAATAGAAATTAGAGACTACCTTAAGAAGGAACAACGGATATTGGCGAAGAACCACCTTACCTTTGAGGACCACCAAGTAGGTGGTACGACAAACTAACACCACCAGCTCTGACACCCTGCGAGCAGAGGTGATAGCCACCAAATAGGCCACCTTCTGGGACAGCGTAAGCAGGGGTATCTCCCAAATATTTTCAAAGGGAGGCTTCTGGAGAACTGAAAGCACCAAGTTCAGATCCCAAGGTGGAAGAGAAGAACGCAGCCGGTGTAGTCAGATGTTGAACCCCTTGAATAAAAAGGTACGCACCAGGGAGTGCGTGACCAGGGATCGCTGAAAGAGGACCCCAAAGGCTGACACCTGGTCCTTGATGGTACTCAAGGCCAATTTCTGCTCAACAGCTTGCTGAAGAAAGGTACACCTTCCACGTATGATGGCGGATCTTCCTAGAGGTAGACTTCCTAACCTTTAGCAGTGTTGGAATCACTGACCCAGGCAAACCTCTATCATTCAGCACCTGGCCATCAAAGTCAGTGACTGTAAAGCAGGATGAAAGATCGGCCCTTGGGACAGTAGATCCTCCCTGAGAGGCAGTCTCTAAGGGATGCAGGCGACTAATCGCACCAGGTCGGTGTACCAAGACCAGGGAGGCCAGTTTGGGGCCACTAGAATGACCAGAATCGCTTCGGCCTCGATCATGCGCAAAAGCCACGGCAGAAGCTTGAGGAGGAGGAAAGGCGTAAAACAGATGGCACTGGCCCCAAGGGGCCACCAGAGAGTATGTGGCGTCCACCAGAAGATCCCGTGATCCTATCCATGCCACAGACCTCGGTACCTTTCTGCTGAGCCGGGACGCCAATAGATGCACCTCGGGGTGCCCCACCGAAGACATACCTAATATCTGGGTGAATGGACCACTCCCATTGGTCCAACGCCTGCCGACTTAGATCGTCTGCTTGCCAGTTTTGCACTCCTGGAATGTGTATAGTGGAGAGGGCCGGAACAAAGTCTTCTGTCCACCACAGGATGCCGGCTACTTTCAGAGCTGCCAACACACTCTTTGTTCCGCCCTGGTGATTGACATAGGCCACTGCCGTGGCATTGTCTGACTTTTTTTAAAGTTAAGTTGATTAGCGTTTTCAAAAAAACTAGAAAACAATGGACAGTATACCATAACAATGTACATATATTATTATTATTATTATTATTATTATTATACAGGATTTATATAGCGCCAACAGTTTGCGCAGCGCTTTACAATGTGAAGGAAGACAATACAGTTACAATACAGTTCAAAACAGGAGAACTAGAGGGCCCTATATAAGACAGAATGTTCCAAGACATTGATCGGTAATCTGGACTTTTCCAGCATCCAACAACCCTGAGTGGAGCTCAGTCCCAGAACACCTTCCCACCCAGACAGACTGGCATCCATGGTGACCACTCTCCAATACAAGGGGAGAAAGGATTTGCCCTGTCGAAGACCCAGAGCGAAGCCACCAGACAAGGAACCCCCTGGTTTCCTGGCTCAGCCGAATTCGATTGTCCAGAGACCTCAGACACTTGTCCCATTTTACCAGGATATCCCTTTGAAGGGACCTCATATGGAACTGTGCAAATGGAACCACCTCGAAGGTAGATACCATCAAGCCCACCTCCCGCTTGGAAGTCCGGAGGGAAGACCACCTGCTGGAGTGCAATAGATGAATCGCAGCATGAACACTCTGGCTAGAGCTGAATCCAGAGTCAGACCCAGATAATACAATTTTCTGGATGGATTTAGAGCAGACTTCTGGTAATTTGGAAGCCAACCGAACTCTATCAGGTTCTGTATAGTGATCTCTACATCAGAAGAGGAGGTCATCCAGGTAGCCCAGTACCGCAATGCCCTGCTGACGTAGCAACGCCAGAACCGGGGCCAACACTTTTGTGAAGACCTGAGGAGTGGAAGCGAGACCAAAAGGGTAACGCCATGAACTGATAATGCTC
The DNA here is from genome assembly GCF_965119305.1 of Pelophylax lessonae. NCBI lineage: Eukaryota > Metazoa > Chordata > Amphibia > Anura > Ranidae > Pelophylax > Pelophylax lessonae. Next base: position 85,749,196 of record NC_138775.1, on the reverse strand, counting down.
CTCTCCCACAGCAAAACTGAGGAAGCGCTGGTGGGTTGGGCACATACTGGAATGTGCAGGTACGTCTCCCTGATGAAGGGATGCCACCACCATGTGAATGGACTCCATTCTGAACTTCTGTACCTGTACAAAGCAGTTTAGGGTCATGAGGTCCACAATCGGATGTACCTTGCCCTCCTTTGAGACGTGAACAGGTTTGCATAAAAACCCTGAAATCGTTCTAATACCTGAACAGGGACAATCACACCCTGAAGCAACAGGTCTTGCACCACACCAAAGAGCTTGCAATCGGTCCAGGGACAGGCACATTGGAAGGGAAGAACCTTTCTGGAGGGCAAGAACGAAACTATCTTGTAGCCGGACAGCATCACTTTGTGAACCCATTTATCATTTACCAAGGAGAGGGCCCTGAAACTAGCGAAGACGTTCCCCCACCTCAGGCATGGGTCTTACCCGCTGGTCTAGAGAATCCCGCTCTCGGCTTGCCAGACCAGGGCCGCTTGGAACCTCCAGAGGATGACTTGTAAGGTTTTTAACCCTTGCCAGTGGACCCTGAGGGACAAAAAAACTTCTTGTGAGCAAAGAGGGGCCATGTCTGCAACAAGGTTCTTTCCCCTTCCCAGACTGTGGAAGAAAGGTTCTCTTCTCTCTCTCTCTCTCCCCCCCCCCCCACATGAGCCTCTTAATGAGGTCATCCAGGGTAGCCCCGAACAGGTGATTGCCTTGAAAGGGTAAATCAGTCAGAGCTTTAAGACAAACACTTAAAACCACAATGCACGCCTAAGCACCACTGCCGAAACAGAAAGCTTAGAAATCAGGGGAGCTGACACCCTGCGCGCAGACGTAATAACCACCAAGGCGGCCACCTTCTGGGATAAGGTAAGCAGGGGAATATCCCGAATATTTTCAAAGGGAGGCTTTTGGAGAACTGACCGCACCAAAATAAGGTCCCAAGGTGGCAACGGAGGTCGCACCAGTGGTGCCAAGTGTCGCACCCCCTGGATAAAAGTTACGCACCAGGGAATGGGTGGCTAATGGCCTTTGGAAAAAAACAACTGCCAAGGCCGAAACCTGACCCAAACTTTGATCAACCCCCCATTAAAGGAAAGCCAAGATCTGAGCCGCCAAGAGCGAGGGAGAACCCCAAGAGACTCACACCACGCAATATAGGACACCACGCAATATAGGACTTTCAAGTGCGATGATAGATCTTTCTAGAAGTCGCTTTTCTCGCTTTAAGCAGAGTGGGAATCACAGAAGCAGTCAATCCCCTGTCCTTCAGCACCTGGCTTTCAACAGCCAAGCAGTCAAAGCCAGCGACCGTAAAGCAGGATGGAAGATTGGTCCTTGAGACAGCAGATCCTCTCTGAGAGGAAGTCTCCAAGGAACGTCTGCAACTAGCCTGACCAGGTCGGCATACCAAGCCCGCCGAAGCCTTTCCGGAGCCAAAAGGATGACCGAAATCCCTTCCGCCTCGATCCTGCAAAGAAGTTTCGGCAGTAACTTAAGTGGAGGAAAAGCATACATAAGCCGATACTGACCCCACAGAGCCACCAGCGCATCTGTGGCATCTGCCAGAAGGTCCCAATAGCGGGCCACAAACCTCTGCACTTTCCTGTTGCTCTGAGACGCCAACAGATCTACATCTGGAGTGCCCCAACGAAGGCACAGCTGCTGGAAAACCTTAGGATGGAGAGACCATTCCCCTTGATCCAAGGTCTGTCGACTGAGTTAATCCGCCTGCCAATTTTCCACTCCCGGAATGTGAACGGCGGAGAGCCGGAACAGTGTTCCGATCACCGAAGGATGCCTGCCACCTCCTGATTCCGCAAGGACACTTCTGGTGCCCCCTTGGTGATTGACATAAGCCACAGCCATGACATTGTCTGATTGAATGCGCACTGGACAGCCCCAAAGATGCTCCGTCCAGTGGATTAGGCAAAGCCTGATCACTCTCAGCTCAAGAACATTGATCGGTAACCTGGATTCCTCCAGAGACCAGATCCCTAGAGCAGAAAACTTGCCGAGAACACTTCCTCACCCAGACAGACTGGCATCCTGTGTGATCACTATCCAATATATGGGAAGGAAGGATTTTCCTTGTTTGAGCATCGCCAAGCCACCACAACAGGGACCCCCTGGTCACCTGGCTCTACTGCATCTGATTGTCCAGAGAACTTGGATCTTTGTTCCATTTGAGAAGAATTTCCTTCTCATGTGAAATTGAGCGTAAGGTACCGCCTCGAAGGACGACACCATCAGTCCCAGAACTCTCATACAAGTCCGAAGGGATGACCATTTGCTGGACAGCAATAGCTGAATTTTTGAAGTTTGCCCGGAGGAAGAAACACCCTGGCTGAGGACGAATCCAAAGTCAGGCCCAGATAGTCCAGCCTCATGGAAGGAACCAGGGATGACTTCTGGTGATTCACAATCCACCTGAACTCCTCCAGAGTTCTCATGGTGATCTCCAAGTTTGTCTCTAGCGCCGTGGGAGATTCCGCACGGAGAAGCAGATCGTCCAGGTAACCCAGGACCGATATCCCCCACTGACGTAATAAAGCCAGGACTGGAGCCAACACCTTTGTGAAGACCCGAGGAGCAGAGGCGAGACCAAAAGGGTAACGCCACAAACGGATAGTGATCCTGTCCCACAGCAAAATGAAGAAACCGTTGATGTCTTGCACATATTGGGATGTAAAGGTAGGCATCTTTGATGTCTATGGAGGCCAGGAAATCCCCCCTGGTGTAGGGAGACCACCACCGTGCAAATGGATTCCATCTTAAATTTTTAAAAACTTTTTAAAACTTGCACAAAACAATTCAGAGCCTTCAGGTCCAGAATTGGACGCACCTTGCCTTCCTTCCTGGCAACAGTAAACAGGTTGGAGAAAAAGCCCCGAAAACGTTCCGAGAACGGAACCGGAACGATAACTCTTTGTTGTACCAGGTCCTGTACCACCCCAAAGAGAGCCTGCAAGCGATCCGGGGACAGTCGCACATTGGAAGGGAAAACCTTACCGGAGGGACAGATCGAAACTCAATCTTGTAGCCGGACTGTATGAACTTGTGAACCCACATGTCTTTTATCCGAGATAGCCACAGATCCGGAAACAGGCAAAGATCCCCCCCCCCCACCCCAGATATGGGTGAGGGCACCCCATCAAGCCGAAGGGGTCTTATTTGCGGGTCTGGACTAACCTGATTTCTTGTTTTTCAGACCAGGGTCGCTTGGAGCCACCAGAGGAGGCCTTAAAAGACTTTGATCCTTTATCACTCGTCTGTGAGGGACGAAAAAAATGTTTTATGTGCTGAAACATGAGGGACCCCTTTGCGACGAGGGTCCTTATCCTTGTTAGCCTGTGGGAGAAAGGTATTCTTACCCCCTGTAAGACCTTTAATAATGTCATCAAGGGTAGCCCCAAACAGGCAATAAACCTGCAAGGGTAGATCAGGCAAAGCCTTCTTAGAAGTCTGATCCGCAGACCAGCATTTAAGCCACAGCATACGCCGAAGGACCACTACCGACACCAGCAGTCGCACCAATATTGGAGCCGCCCCCACCGTTGGCCTACGCCCGGTCCCAGCCCCCAGGAGTAGCTACAATCGCTCCATAGCCCAAGTAGTGAGTGATGGGGAGGGGGGAACAGGTCGGGGGGGGGGGTGCGTGACAGCACAGAGGGGAACCTGGGAGCGTGAGGGTCCTACCATCCCAAGGAGGGGCCCGCGTCCACCCCAAAACCCACCAGGGGGCGGGGAGGCTGCAACTCGGGTCTAGACCCAATCGTATGCAACCTGGCAAGACGTTAAAACTCGCAGGGAGAGTCTCCGTCCAGTGGGACTATGTCGCGTCCGACCTAGCGCGGAGCTGGTGTCTGCGCGCACTTGCTGGCCGGCTGGGGTGACCACTGGATCTATATATCCAGCCAGTGGTCCAGATCCGGCATAGTTGCTTGTAAATCTCACAGGAAAAAAAATCCAGTGAAAAAACCTAACTAGAAAAAAAAAAAAAAAAAAAAACTTTTGCCAGGACCAGAGATCCCAGCAAGGAACTAGGTCCCTACTCCGGACTAGGCAGATTAAAATTGACATCCTATAGCAGGGAGAGAGGGTATACCCCCTGGGACTGCCCATAGGCGTAGCCAGAACTTTTTTTGTGCCTAGTGTCCTACTCCTGTAGGGGACAGCATAACCTTACTGCTATTGAGAACAAGAAGACTGCATCCGACAATGAACGATAGAGAAAGTATATTATTGTAAACCTTTTTAACAACCAGGGCAAATTATAAGCCAATAAGTTCAGGGAAAGCCACCCATTAATCAACAGATACAAAGATATAGATGGTGGATGTTGTCTGCAAATCTCAAATTTTGCTCTGAAAGTCCAGCTTGTCCATGCTATTTTCTTGCCTTGCCACTGAGGCCAATAAATTGATGAGGCAGAAGAGATGCCCAAAAATTAGGGGTAGTAGGACCAAGTACAATTATTAAACGTAATAGGATTTGCGCAGTATTTTACCTCTGTATATTTATATTTACTGCATGCTCAGTTTGAATCACCCAGATTGCGATAAACAGTAAGGTACTTTAAAAAATGTAACATACACAGAATGTCAAATTGGAGAATAAAACGCAGGAAGCACTATTCACTTACTTAACTTGAGTTTTGGAGAGGCCATGTCCTCATCATCTGGCACAGGGCCGAGCTCCTTCCTCTTTTCTTTAAGGATTTTATCCAGGATGTGTGCATCATTATAAACCTGCAGGACAATGAGCAGCATTAATCACCAATATTTCTAAGGCAAGAATAATGGCATAATACGGTTATTACTCTTTATTCGCAGACACAATTCAGAGAAACCGTTGCATGACTAAGTATTAATTAGTGATTTAACATTTACCAAACTGGGAAGAAAGGAAAGTAGAGGCACCTGATAAGATTACATATGTGCAGGTACATACTTTATGTTGGTACATTTAGATTGCTGTATTACCTTTGTATTTTACATTTAAAAACACACAAATAAGATTTCTACAAAGTAAAATGCTGTACAACCTGTGAGCCTTCTTCATTATAGTGCCAGGCATTTCGAAATATTAACTTCATGTCATCCATCATGGCTTCTTCTGTTGCATATTTGTCCGAACGAATGTTTTGTTCAATGGTTTTTAAGTCCATGGGCTCCAGAATAATTTTATAGTAGTCAGGGTAGTCCTTTTTGGACGGCTTGAACATAAAAAGATCACAGAGGCGGCGTCCAGTACCGGGTTCCCGAGCTTCCAGAACCGCACTGAACAGAATCTTCATCCGTTGTTTCCTTATGTTTTTCTTGCTGAATGTAATGGAAAAAGAATTTAAAGACAATAAGGGTGTGGAAAAAAATGCAGGTAATCTAATCAAAGCTTTCAAAGAGATGCAACATTCAGTAGATTTCTTTCAATGAAGTAATTTAAAGTACAAATAAGCTATCAATACAAAATAATCTATAAAAATGTTAACAGATGCTATTAATGAGAACAGAGCAGAAGGTATAAAAATGAACATAGCAAAAGAGAATAAAAGGGAAAGTGTAGCCTTTAAAAAAAAAAAGCGGTATAAAAAGGGGGTAGTGTGTATAAAGAAAAATGAAAAAAAGTAAGCTGGCTATATCGTCTAGTTCTATTGTAATTAAAACAATGAATGCATGCACTTTTTGTTATGGACAACACAATACTTTTCCAATTTTTACAATGAACCCATCATATATTCAAACTAAACCTATATTGAGGATCAGCAGTGGGTGAAGCCCAAGCTAAACTTTCAGAAAGCTGGGATTTGCGCATCACTGCAGCTCCCTATATCTCTGCATATAGCGATTGTTCTGACATGTCATTTTTTCTGTAGCTAATTTTTTTGAACTGCCCAGGTTTATTACACAGGGTAATGGGTAAAAATGTTCTGCCATTTGAAGGGCACTGCAGCAGTGGTGCTGCTTTTACACTGATTCGCTGTGGTTTCCCCTGCATGCAGAACTTTCGTAGTGTTTTCAGAAAACGAACCAAAACCCTCTTATCTAATGGAAGTCTATGGCAAAGTGACAGTAACCCACACAAAAAACATGGTTATACTGCGCTGCACTTCCTCTGTGGGGAAACCGAAGCAGAAAAGTGTGAAAAGGACCTTCCCTAATGTAAAGGTTTACCATAAGCAGCCCTGTGCTATGAACTGAGCTTATTACATCTTGGGGGTGTAGAATGCTCTTCCTCTGAAACATGGCCAAGTGCTCAACTATACAGGTTTTTAAAACAAGCAGAGATTGTTTAAAGTACAAATATGGTTTCACATAAGAAGATACCTGTGAGGAATTATAGCCAGTATCGTAGATCTGTCAACGTTGGGTCATTTTGAACATGCATAATATATCAAACTATAAAAGGGTTTTAAAAAGGTTTTTTGAAAAAAATGGACAAGACCAAAACCTGTAGTTTAAGAGTTTAGGGCCAAATTATGGTAAAGTCCAGATTGTAGGAAGGCCATTATGTTTGTCAAGTGCCTCACCAAACAAAAATTCCACCTTCCAGAGCATACACATTGAGACGATGTTTGCAAGTAGCTTCAGCTGGCTTTTAGCGACACTTTCTAGATATCTATGTCATGACTTGTTCTAAGACAGGTGTCAAACTCAATTTCTTTGCGGGAAGCAATATAAAATTACTATATAAAATGTATCCAGGATGCAGGAACTCAGCCACGCTCCCCCCCTCCCCCACCACCGAGCTGCACGGAATGGTGGGTGTGGCTAAATTGCACCAACAGTGCAAGGATCTTAAAGGGGAAAATATACCAGCAGTTTCAGGGGTGCCCCATCTGCAAAGTGCAGAGTTCAGGGGTGTGCTATGTACATAGTGCAGGGTTCAGGAGTATGCTATAGAGTGCAGGGTTCAGGGGTGTACAAGGCACAGAGTGCAGTGTTGAGGAGTGTGCAAGGCACAGAGTCCAGAATTGAGTTAAAAAGTGCTGGGTGCCAGGGCCACATGAAATGGCCTGGCGGGCCATATGACATGGCCAGGCGGGCCAGATTCCATCCACGGGCCTTGTGTCTGAGACATGTTCTAGGAAATCAACACCAAAGAGTAAGACAGAAGGCAGTGTCTGCAAGTGCTCTGCTCAGTTTATTCCCAGAAGACGCCGGGATCCTGCTGGTTGTTCACTGCACTAGTCCAATTAGCTGCAATCTGGCAAACAGACATAGCTCCTCGTTCCCTTTAAAGCCTACATGCTCTAAAGGAGGCATTTAACTTTCCGACTCTGGCAGAGACGGCGGGGATGGAGGAGAAGCTTTGTGCTCTGAACAGTGATGGCTATATCAAAACTGTTCGTTGTCTATATCAAAGTCTGACATAGCTGCAGATAAAGCTGCCTTGGTCAGATAGGTCGCATGTTGTATGCCTGAGATCACGCTAAAATTGGATGCAGAGACCAGTCTTAAAATGGGGTTCTACTCCAGTTCAGAGGAAGTGTTGCCACTCTAAACACTTTGCGTGTTTTGCAGGCCTTCAGCAGAGCAAATGTTTACCTAAAATTCTGACAGTTCCCTTGCCCCTAGTTTCTGCCATTGCTATTGGTTAGAATTTTTCCTTATAGAGTACTCACAAAGTGAGTGTGAAAGTGGGGTAAGCGTGTCAGTGGAGTATGCAGATAGCCTTTTTAACAAATGCAGAATATATAAATATTCCATGAAGCCGTCGAATGACGGAACTAGTCGGGTGGGACTATGACATGTGACACCATCGCGCATGCCCCGATTATACTCACAGCTTTGGACATACTGCCAGAGGCGAGAAAGATACATATGTTATAAGGCGTTTGTTCCTTAATGTCGGGTAGACACTAATAAAATGTGAGTGCACTACGCGGTTTTAATAAATTGGAATGATTTTTTGGATTTACGCTACGTAGACTCTCCTTCCTTCCTTCTAAATCCTATACACCCCCTACCTATACACCTCCTAAATAACTATGTGAGAGAGCTTGGGAAAAAGGATCAGATCATTAACAGCAGCTTGGTGAGCTGTTCTGCTGGCTATTATGTGACAAGGTGCTGAAGCTGGTTTATAAATTTGACCAGCCACTCAATCTGGTGAGTCAGTTTGGGGTGATCAGCGGAGGATTGTACTGGGTGATTGCACATATTTGATTGTGGAAGAATTTCACGTCATCTTTGTTCACTTTCCTTGGTTTCTTTGTGGTACTTTACAAGAAGAAAGAAATGTATGATTGCTGGAGAATCACACATTGATTTTTGACTTAAAGCTCATTTTTTTGATTTGTATGCACTTTATATTTTTGTTAATTTATAGATCTACAAAATTGTACACTATGCACATACTATTTTGTTTTGCACCTTAGCATTTGCACTTTTTGAGAGTAATTGTTTAAAGATTGTCTTGTACAAACCAATACACTAGCACTTTATAAAGGTAATAGAACATAAATAGATAATTAGTAATCATCTCTGCTGTGCCTGATTAGGGAGTGTAGATTTGCGTTGACCCATCCCATTATCATTCTACTGGTTTAAACAAAGCATTATTAACCTAGAATAAAGCAGATGATGTAATCATCTATACAGTAATAGCAAGAGCACCACCAGATAAAGCAATGGAAAATTGTGCTAAAAATGCAACACAAGCCAATCCACATGTAGGTGAACGGTGATGTATGCATTAGATATCATTTCAAATTACAGCATACCCCAAAAGCAGAAGCCTTTTTAGAAAAATTGATTAAAATGCAATGATTAGTCTTATGATAACTTTCCACTTCAGCTTTGTTAAAAATAAAGTGTGATGGATATCACAGCAGAACAGAAATAACACATCAGAAACAAACGTTAAACACTGGTGCGCACTTCGTTGACATCATGCTATTATGCCATTATTATTTTTTTTTAGATCTACAGATTACAGTTCCAAAAAGGGTATTACGTTTTTTTTTTTTTAGATATAACCCTACATTTTTACAAATTATAAATCCTTTAGCAGTTGCAATGGTACTGTTCAGATTTTGGCATTTTTTTTCTAGGTTTATCGAATGTTAGCTAGTAGATTAAGGGTTAGCGCTAAGTAAAAGACTCATCTTTTACGCTCCCAAGTTGTTGGACTTCTTAGTGATTATCTTCCAAAACTTAAAATGATATATCATAGTAGGGCCCGTCTCCAAAAAGGTTATAAAATTTGACAGCAGTGGCTAAGCAATGGGGGGGGGGAATACTCAGCAGGCAGACTCTATTGTCCCAGGTAGACTCTTAATTTGTTGCTGTAACATTTCATTTTACTTGTCTTAGTTTCTGAAGGAAACAGAGATGATAACTTGCAAGGTACTTGATTGTATAAACCAGGAGGTCCAGAATTATTTTTGGCCATGAGTCCTGCCTGTGTTAAGATCAGATGATTATCTGTAGATGTAAATGGTGCTTATTGCGCTTATTGCAGGTTTTTTTAACAGCTTGAAACTTTAACAAGCTGACTTTGGCATAATATAACGTAAAGGCTAGGTGATGCACTTCTTGCAAGCTGTATCCACTAAATTTATTGTAGCACTGACCCTAGCTACCAGTGCATACAGCCTGCATTTCCAATATAGGTGAACAGCGATCCTTATGAATGCACCAACAAGTGTTGATGGTATTGAGGTTAGCAATTACCAAACAGCATCTGTGAAGCTAATAAAACACACTCAATATTCAGTAACTAAAAAAGGTCAATCAAAAGACCTTCCTCATTATCATCAGTCTATTAGACAGTTAGGTAGCTAATGGTGAGAGTTTAAGCATCACCGCTTGTGTGAAGAGAATCCATAACCAGCAAAACTGAAGAAAAACCCGGCCTACAATATGAACACAATGGAAGCAGAGGCGTAAATTCCAGGCATCAAAAACGTACCTCTTCCTTTTAGCACTGCCGGTGTCAGATGTGGCGGAGGAAATCATGCTGTCTCCGTCCTCTATATCGAGGTCTCTACGAGCCAGCTCTTTCTTTTTCGTCTGAAATAAAGAACAAATCTCCAGAGTCAGCCTCGCTCTGCCAAACGTTCCCAGAATACATGAATATTAAACAGCTGCATAGATCAGTTTCAGTCGGAAAAAGCTACAACTGGTATCAGGGTATAAATATTAAAAGCCTCCAGATTCGGAGATACAGCAGCTTAGACACATTTACATTTCATCATGCACAACATTTCTGCACATTTGTTGTTAAAAACAGTACCTTGTGCATTCTTCTATCTCACTACTGCAGCAAACAGACAAGGATAGCTCTGAGCTGTTAAGGCCAGGGTGCCTTTTACAATAACTGCACCATTTTGAGAAACAATTTTTGTAGAAAAGCTGAACAATGCCTTTTTCAATTTAATATGTCCAAACAAGCCACACACACACAAGACTCGCAAGATTCCAGAAAGAAGATAAAGCTTTTAGTATTTTCCAGACCCGGAAAAAGGAGGACCGACTGGTTGCTAGTAAAAGATGCCTACGTTACTCCGGTATTAGGACTTCATATAATCCAAAGCCAATGCAAAGAGCCCAATTTACAAACTAATAAAGGGAGGTTGAATTTATGGTAAATTTATTTTTATTGAAGCTTAAGTAGCTGTGACAGCGCAGTGGCACAGTACACTTAGAAACGTGAGCATGATGAATGTTGAACATAAAAATGTGTAGCATTGCATTTACCCATCACCAAAGATGAGAAGGATTTGGTTCTGTAGCTGTTATACATGAAAGAGGAGAGGAAACGTTAAGAGTGAAATATTAATACAAACAGCAAAAGTAACAGTATTTAGAAGATGTCAAAAGAGGTAAAAACGGGGGAACAGTTGCTGAGGGTTTAGGGGGTGATCCTACTTGGATCAAGGTAAGCATTGGGTAAGATGAAAACCAATTTAGAATGTAGAGCAGGGCTCGACAAAAACCCAGGCGCCAGGTCTCCATGGCAGATAGAAATTGTGCCCTGGTGCTTGGGGTTTTGTCAGCCCATTTACTTTTGGCACCAGGCAGGCCTCGACTGGCCATAGGGCACAGCTGGCATTTGCCCAGTGGTCTGGGGCCGTATGTCATTGCGGGGCCCAAGGCAGCTGTGGCAGCTGGGCTGGTCCTTGAGCCCACGCAACTCACCCAGCCTCTCCACAGCCAGCCATTAAGTTCAGCCACCAGGACCAGAAACTACAGGTCAGCTGACCCATGACCGTGAAGGGAGAGGAGTTAGTGAAAACCCCATTGCCTCATGGGGAAAGGTGAATAGTGTCACTGCTGCTGTCTGCCAGACACCACGAGCCGGACCGGAGAGAAAGTGAGTGCCAGACTGCCAATGGTGGCATGCTCACTTACCATTAGAAAAAATTATAGATGGAACGGCTTTCAAAGGCTGAATGCCTGTGGGATGGAGATGAGGAGAAGCAGGCTTTCACAGGCTGGAGGAGGAAAATTGAGAGATTGATTCCTCTATAATGCATCTGCCCCCGCAGCTCCTCCTATTCAGCCTCTTTCTGCTGCCCCTTTTTTGTAACCTGCAAATGTCTCCCAACATTCTGCCCATGTGTATGTTAAGACTCCATGCACACTAGGTTAAAAAAAAAGCAGCAACTTTTGAGCATTTGTTTCTAGAAGCAAATAGTGTTATCCTATGTGTCCAAGCACATTATTTTAGTCTAGAAGCGTTTTTGAAGCCTCTAGGAGCAAAAAAAACAAACTTTTTTTTGCGTTTTTGTGAGCGATTTGCCAGCAGAAAAAAAATCTGAAAGCTCCTAACTGCTGCTAAAACTCTGCTAAAAGCTGGCAAAGAAACGCTATTCTGAGCGTTTTCATCCAGTGTTTTTCTGCCATTTTTTAGCTTAGTGTGCATGGAGCTTTAAAGGCCGTACACACGGGCCCAATATTGGGCAACATTTAGCCCGTTTGCACCGCAGCGAGTCTGACAGAAGCACCCGATCAGCACTCTCAGCCAAAGCAACAGTATGCGCAAACAGCGATCATCCCACATGTGAGGTATCAACATGATCAGATCATGGGCAGTAATTCTAACACTAGACCTGCACTGTATATTTAAAAGTGGTAACCTGTAAAGGCTTTTAAAGTGTCGTCGATGGACAGTAAAAATGTACATAGTTTGTCGCAGTTGCGCGTAGTTTGTTTGCAATTTTAAAGCTTGACATGTTTGATATCTATTTTAAAAAAAAATTGGGTTATGTATTTTTTATTTTTTTTTTGCAATAAAATAAAAAAAAAAGTTTATTACAAAAAAAATTGCATTTGAACAACCAGTGAAATACTGAGTGACATTAGAAAAAAAAAATTGCAACACTCACCAATTTATTCTGTAAGACACGTGTCAAACACAAGGCCTGCACGTCTCTGCCCCCCCCCCCCCCCCCATGTCAGCAGCAGAGAGGATAGAACTCCCCCTTCAGAGCCTGTGCTTCTTAGTGCAGCCACAGCACCCCCTCAGACTCCCCTGAGCTGACTCCAGACCTCCTAAAGGTCATCCTCCAGACCTTTCACTTCTGCCTTCCCAGCTCCACCCACAGATTCTTCCTGGCAGCAGCACAAGGTAAGGGGGTGTACTGTGAAGTAAGGGAGGGTGGGGGCAACTTTACTGTCCTTGAGGTTATAGGGGGGGGGGGGGGGCAGACTGGCCAGTGGGATTAGAAAGTGTAATTTGTTTTACTGAAAGGAATCATGACCTATTGTTGGTATCAGTGGGAGGAACAGTGCCCCATTTTTGTCAAGGTACGAATGGTGTCCCATTGTTAGTGTCAGTTGGCGGACAGCAACAGCTGAGTCGCCGACTATCTTCTGGCGTTTCTCTGCAGGGAGAAACACCTTGGCCAAGGACGCATCCAAAGTCAGGCCCAGATAGTCCAGCCTCCTGGAGGGAACCAGGGAGGACTTCTGCAGGTTCACAATCACAAGCCACCCGAACTCTTCCAAAGAGGTCATGGTGATCTCCAAGTTTGACAACAGAGCCTGCAGAGACTCCGCACGGAGGAGGAGGTCGTCCAGGTAGCCCAGAACCGATATGCCCCGCTTCCGCAACAGCGCCAGAACTGGGGCCAAAACCTTTGTGAAGACCCGGGGAGCTGAGGCGAGACCCAAAGGGTAACGCCACAAACTGATAATGGTCCTCTCCCACAGCAAAGCGCAGAAAACGTTGGTGTCCTGCGTAAATGGGAACGTGAAGATAGGCATCCTTGATGTCTATGGAGGCCAGAAAGTCCCCCTGATGCAGGGAGGCCACCACTGTGCGAATGGACTCCATCTTGAATTTTTGCACCCGTACAAAACAATTGAGCGCCTTTAAGTCCAGAATTGGACGCACCTTGCCTTCTTTCCTGGGCACTATGAACAGATTTGAGTAAAATCCCGAAAACATTCCCCACAGGGAACTGGAACTACCACTCCCTGTTGCATCAAGTCCTGGACTGCACTCAACAGAGCCTTTAGGCGATCCGGGGACAGTCGACTGCACATTGGAAGGGAAGAACCTTGCCGGTGGGACTGACTAAAACTCGATCTTGTATCCTGACCGAATGACCTTGTGAACCCATTTGTCTTGGATCCTGGAGAGCCACGGGTCCGGGAACCGGCAAAGACGCCCCCCCCCCCCACCCCTGACATGGGTGGGGGCACACCTTCAGGCCGAGGCGGACTTGTGGTGGACTCAGGTCTGGAAGAACCGGATTTCTGCTTACCAGACCAGGGTCTCCGAGGGGGCCTTGGAGGGCTTCGCCTTGTCACTCGCTCCGGAACGAAAAAACTTCTTGTGGGCTGAAAAGGAGGGTCCCCATCTGCGACGGGGTTCCTTACCCTTGGCAGCCTGCGAGAGAAAGGTGCTCTTGCCCCCAGTGAGACCTTTGATAATATCATCCAAGGTAGCACCAAACAGGCGATCCCCCTGAAAAGGGAGATCAGTCAAGGCTTTTTTGGAAGCCTGATCCGCCGACCAGCACTTCAACCATAGCATGCGCCGGAGGACCACCGCCGAGAACGACAAACGTCCCAGCAGTGGAGCAGTATCCAGCGCGGCGTCACAAACAAACTGCAGCCCCTGCACTATCTGGTCCAGCAACTCTGCCACGGCAGAAGGGAGGCTTCTCCCCTTCAGGTCACGGCGTAACAACTTGGCCCATTCCGTCAATGTTTGTGAACCCAGAGCAATGGTAAACACTGGCCTGAAGGCCGACCCTGCCAGGGAGAACATAGAGCGGGACACAGATTCCGCTCTACGATCAACCGGATCCCAAAAGGAGGGGAATCCTCCACCGGGATAACAGAAGCCTTATTTAGCCTGTAGACTGGTGGATCCACCGAAGGCGACACTGTCCATTTCTTAAAGTGGGTCTCTTCAAACGGGTAGCGCCGAGCAATCCGTTTGGGCATCCCAGGGGGTCGTTTCGGACGGACCCACTCCTTCTTAACGATATCGTCAAAGCATTTGGGAAAAGGAAAAACCTTCGTCACCCTGGAGGTGCCAAAGGCAACCTCCGTATCAGTCGCATCCGCAGCTGCATCCTCCAGCTTTAGTGTCTCCCGGACAGACACAATCAGTGCGTCCACCAGTGCCTTGTCTTGCGCTACAGCGGAGGCAGAAAGGTCATCCTCACTATCAGAGGACATGGGGTGCGAGACAGCAGCCCCAGATGGGAGACCCGCGTCAGCTGCGACTGGCGCAGAATCAGAATCTGAGGCATCAGACGAGACAGGGGTAGGCGGGGGTCGCTTTTTAGCCCCCCGCCCCTGACAGGCCGACTCCACCCAGGACACAAATGACTCCAGGACCGCCGAAAGCGCATCAATGGTGAGCTGGGGATCAGAGGGCCCTGCGGCCACCTCGAGGGGATCAGGTGGGGACACATGAGCAGCAGGTTCCATGGTACACCACGGGAAACCGTCAGCAAAAAATGACAAAACAAAAAAAAAATTGTTTTTTTCTTTAAAAAATGCCTCCCAGCGCTACAGCGCCCCCCAATGGCCAGGCAGCATGCCGAGAGACCCCCGCAGACAGAGAAGAGAGACCCCCAAAAGGCTCACCACCCGATGCACCAGAAGTGTAGAGGACCGCTCAGCAGCGCTGTCCGCATGGAAAGAAAGGCCTGTGGAGCAATGTGCCCGGGTCTAGGGAGGGGCTCCACCCCCACACACGCCTCCAGGATTTCCCACTGCAGCCCAGCTCTGAAGAAAAAAATGAGCTGGGTGTACCAAGATGGCCGCCGCCATGAACTACATGAGGAGGCTACAAGAAAATGGCGGCCCCGCGCGCTGCAGCGGGAAGGGGGGGCCCCCACCACACTGAGACGATCGATCGGCAGGTAGGCCCTGGGGAGCCAGGGAGGAAGCGCCCCCGCACAACAGCCGTCTGCACCGTCGGGACCCCCCCACCCCCTTAGCGGCCTGCATGAACAGCCAGCCACCCCACACACACACAAACACCCCCCCCAGGGGGGGGGGAGAGGGACACCACAGTAGGGGGGTGATCAGGGGAACAGAGGGGAACCCAGATTAATGGGGGTCCGACCGTCCCAGGGAGGGGCCCGCGTCCACCCCAGAGTAAGCCATGAGGAGAAGAGGGGAAGCATTTACTCACCATACCGGAACAGAGCGAACGCCACTCGAGACAAAAAACCCCTCGCCACTCAGTGGGGGGGATGTCGGCCAAAAGGGACGCTGCGACTCGGTTGCCGACCGGTTGTATGCGACTCAGCGGGACGTTTAACCCACGGGCCAGTCCCCATCCAGTGGGACTTTGTCGCGGCAGACCCAGAGCGGAGCTAGGGCCTGCACGCGCTCGGAGGCCGGCTGGGGTGACCACTGGATCTCAGCATCCAGTCCGTCGCCCAGATCCGGCATAATTGCTTGTAGACCTCACAGGAACAATTCGGAGAAAAAAAGCTAGCTAAAAAAAAAAAAAAAGGAATTATCTAAAAAAATATTGCCAGGACCAGAGAACGTAGGTCCTTACTCCTGACTAGGCAGAAAAAAAACTGACATCCTATAGCAGGGAGAGAGAGGGTATACCCCCTGGGACTGCCCATAGGTGTAGCCAGAACTTTTTTTCTGCCTAGTGTCCTACTCCTGTAGGGGGCAGTAATACCCTATGGATATCTAGATATGGAATCTGCGTCTGTCAATGAGCGACAGAGAAATCAGGTGTTTTTTTTCTACGGTATTTAAAAGCCTATACGTTTGTTAAAGTTGATCAGGGCTGAAAAAGCACTCCAAATTCCAGAATGCCAAAATTAATTTCTCAAGAAAAAAAACATAAAACAGTAACATTACTTATTAACTTATTAAAACAGAACCGGGGGTCACAAAATACATGGGGATATTTTTCAGAAGGTTTTTAACGTGAAGAACTCCCCAAACAGCCTAATAGTTTGATGTACTAAATAAAAATGCAAACAAGAAATTAAAACAAGATGAAAATTGTTACATAATTCACAGATTTTGGAAACCACGGTTTACAAAAATTTTACTCATGGGTATGAGGCAATGTTTACAAAATTTTGTGCACAACAGGATTGTACAAAAAAAATAAGAATACTGCACAATTATAGGTCTGAACACACCAAAAACACAACAATAACTAATAACATAAGTGGAGAAGAACACTGAAAAAGAAAAACTGTGCATTGGAATCCCCCAGGAGTCACAATTTGTTTTTCTAGTTATTTACAAGAAAGCATTTCCCTTTGCAATCACCAAACTAATTATCCTAGTGACAGACATGTAGCCTGAAAGAAAGGCTGACTATCATTAAAATGTTACGTTTGGTTTGGCCATTATCAAGCAAAAGGATTTCTCGCACCCTTATTTGATCTTTTTTAAAGTGGTTGTAAACCCACTTTAAAATACTTTTACCTATAGGTAAGCCTAGGCTTACCTAAAGGTGTTATACATATCTCCTTAACATGCACCGTTTAGGAGATATTTACAGTGCATGCAGCTGATGACGTCATCAGCGCATGCGCTCTGAAGGAACGGCCACCCGTGCCGTTCCTTCAGAGCCCTGTGCCGAGGACGGTGGCTCCCGGGCGCATGCGCGGAGTGATGTAATCGCGCCTCCGGCCAATCAGATGGCCAGAGGACGCGAACCAGGACGGCCGAAAATGTCTGCCGTCCTGTCGCTGAGCGGGCAGCACTGCAAGGGCTTCGTTTTAAGGTATTTTATATTGAGCTAGTATGCGATGCACACTAGCTCATTATGCCTTTGTCTTTACAGGTTTTACTTCCATGTTATAAAAGCATGACAACTCCACAATTAGGAAGCTAGATTATCCATAATAATATTCTCTGACAAAAGTGTACTACAAGACAAAATATTTTAATATCATTTACATCATACGAAAATGCATTAAACATATAAGGTGCACAGATGGGACGATCCCATTACCATGATAGTCTGTAAGGACAAAGAGAGTCAGATTTTCTAAAGGACTCAGTAACTGTCAGACAAACTCCTATCACCCGAACCACATCAAAAGAATGCAAGGCAATTTCCCTGTGATGCTTAGGCTTAGGGCACAAGGACGGCAACACGATATCTTCATTAAGATGAAAATCTGACACCACCTTCGGGAAAAAAGACAAGTTAGGTCGGAGGACCACTTTATCCCTGTGGACCACAAAATAAGGCGAATGACAGGACAGCGCCGCCAACTCAGACTCTGTGAGCAGAAGTAATAGCCACTAGAAAGGCAAACTTCTGCGACAAGGAAAGTAGAGAAATTTCCCTTATATCTGCAAAAGGAGGCTTTTGAAGAACAGACAAAACCAGATTGAGATCCCACGGAGGCAACGGGGATCTCCTCGGAGGAGCCAGGTGACGCACCCCTTGAATAAAAGTGCAAATCAAGCTATTAGTAGCCAACAGATTTTGGAAATAAATGGTCAAGGCCGACACTTGATAGTGCCCAATGCCAAGTGCTGCTCAACCCTCTTTTGGAAAAAGGCCAAAACCCCGGCTATAAAAACAGCTGCAGCGATTCACACCATGAAATGTACGATTTCCACGTACGACAATAGATCTTCCTAGGTGTCGATTTCCTGGCCTTCAAAAGGCTAGGACTCACTGAGCCAGAAAGACCTCTATTCCTCAACACCTTGCTTTCAACAGCCAGGCCGTTAAAGCCAGCGACCGTAAAGAAGGATGGAAGATAGGTCCTTGAGACAGCAGATCTTCCCGTAGAGGAAGTCGCCACGGAGGATCCAAGACCATTCTTACCAGGTCTGCGTACCAAGACAGCTGAGGCCTGTATGGTACCACTACAACGACCGGAATGCCTTCCACCGCCACCCGGCGAAGAAACCTCGGCAGGAGGACGAGCAGAGGGAAGGCATAAATCAGGTGATACTGGCTCCAAGGAGCCACCCGAGTGTCTGTGGCATCGGCCAGAGGATCACGAGACCTGGCCACAAACCGCTGGACTTTTCTGTTGAGGCGAGATGCAAACCGATCCACCTCCGGAGTCCCCCACCGGGCACACAGGAGGTAAAACACCTATGGATGAAAGGACCATTACCCTTGAGCCAACACCTGACTACTCAGGTAATCAGCTTGTCAAATTTTCTACACCCGGAATGTGGACTGCGTAAAGCCCAAATCAGAATCTCGGCCACCTCCTTGGCCGCCAGGGCACTCTTGGTGCCCCCTTGATGATTGATGTAAGCTACAGCCGTGGCATTGTCGGGCTGTATCCAAACCGAAGAGCCACGTAGAAGACTCGTCCAATGGAACAAGCAAAGCTTGATCGCCCTCAGCTCCAGAATATTGATTGACAAGGAGGACTCATTTGTCGCCCAAGTCCCCTGGGCACAGAGCTTCCCAAGCACTCCACCCCAGTCTAACAGGGTGACGTCCATGGTGACCATCGTCTAGAACAGCAGCAGGAAGGACTTGTCCTGACACAGAAGAGGTGACATTGACCAGGAGAGAGCCGACTTCGTGAGATGGCTCAAACAAATCTTCTGGTCCAATGACTGCGGATCCCTGTTCCATTTTGCCAGAATCTCTTTCTGTAGAAGTCTCGAGTGAGACTGAGCAAGCGTGATTGCTTCAAAGGTTGATACCATCAGGCCCAGGGCCCTCATGCAAGCCTGCAAGAATGACTGATCAGCTTCCATCAGCAACCTCATCCCCCGCCCTTTGCATCTTCTGAAGCTTTTCCAAGGGAGAAAGACCCTTGCCAGAGCAGAGTCGAGAGTCAGCCCTAGATAAGTGACCCGTACGAATGGCGTCAGAGCAGATTTCTTGAAATTGATCATCCACCCGAATTCTTGAAGGGTCTGAACTGTAATAGAGATGTCGGTCAACAGATCCGAATGAGAGTCTGCTCGCAACAGGAGATCATCCAGGACCTTGGTAAAAACTCTGGGAGCGCAGGTGAGACCAAAGGGTAACGACACAAATTGAAAATGCTCCTCTGTCACTGCAAAGCAGTGGAATCGCTGATGACACAATGACGTCATTCAAATGGAAATCAGAGATGACCTTTGGAAAGAACAGCTGACAGGGGGGAAAGAACCACCAGGTAAGGTGAACGAAAAGACAACGCCGCCAGCTCCGACACCGTGTGCGCAGAAGTAATAGCCACCAAAAAGGCTACCTTCTGGGACATTGTAAACAGGGGGACCGCCCAAAAATTTTTGAAGGGAGGTTTCTGGGGAACTGAGAACACCAAATTGAGGTCCCACTGCGGCAATGTAGACCGCGCCGGAGGAGCCAAGTGTTGAACTCCCTGGATAAAGGTATGCACCAAGAAATGTGTGGCCAATGATTTTGAAAGAAAACCGCCAAGGCCGAAATCTGGCCCTTGATGGTACTCAAAGCCAGGCGCTGCTCAACCCCCCCCCCCCCCCCGTTGGAGGAAAGCCAAGATTCGAGCCACCGAAAAGGAGCGAGTGAGAACCCTAAGAGACTCACACCATGCAAAATGCGTCTTCCAAGGTAGGATGGTAGATCTTCCTAGAGGTAGATTTTCTAGCCATTCACAGCGTAGGAATTACAAATTCAGACAAACCTCTATCCTTCAGCACTTGGCTTTTAATAGCCAAGCCGTTAAAGCCAGCGACTGTAAAGCAGGATGGAAGATTGGCCCTTGGGACAGCAGATCTTCCCTGAGAGGAAGTCTCCAAGGAGCCTCGGCGACCAGCCGTACCAGATCGGCATACCAAGACCGGTGAGGCCAGTCTGGAGCAACTAGAATAACCGGAATCCCCTCTGCCCTCGATCCTGCACAGGAGTCTTGGCAGAAGTTTGAGAGGGGGAAGGCGATAATCAGACGATACTGACTCCAAGAAGCCACTAATGCATCTGTGGCGTTGGCCAGAGGATTAACCTTGCCACAAATCTCTGTACCTTCCTGTTGAGACGAGAGGCCAACAGGTCCACCTGGGAGTACCCAACCGAAGACATAACTGATGAAATGCCTCTGGATGAAGTGACCATTTCCCCTGGTCCAATGCCTGCCCCAGTGGAGCTGACCACCCAGGGGCAGCGGAAGGAAGGGCAGATGCCCAAAGGGAGGGTAGTGGCTTCAGCCACCCTCACTGGGGCAGCCCCACATAGCTTTTGACCAGTAGGCCGCAAAGCCACAGACTAAATTTTTGGCCGGATCCAGCCGTGTGAGGCGCAGACCTGTGGATGCTAAACCATCCGATCCCCCAGCCCAACAACTGTAGCAGGGAGCCCAGAGGACATCCATACCCTAGGTACCAATCCCAGGGGGGCTCCAACAAGCCCCTCTTAAGAGCATGTGGCAAAAGCCAGCTCATAAATTCACCCGTGGTGGGGCGGGCGGAACATACATAGTGACCCCCAAAATTTTAGAGGGGCTGGGGGGGGGGGGGGACCTGGGGGTCCCACCATCCCGGGTAGGGGCCCATGTCCACCCCAAAACCATCCAGGGGAAGAGGGAGGGACAGCTACTTACCATAGCAGGAAGCAGGGTGGGCACCGCTCCGGACAGACCACCTCTCCCATCGGAATAGGGGGGCTGTCGCCCAGGAGGAATGCTGTAACTCAGGCCGAGGCCAGGTCGTTTGCACCCTCGCGAGATGTTTAACTCGCAGGCTAGTCCCCGTTCAGTGGGGCTAAGTCGCTGCCGACCTAGTACGGAGCTGAGGCCTGCGCTCGCTCGCTAGCCAGAATGGTGGAACCCTCTGGATCAAGATTATCCAGTCTGTCGCCCAGTCCAGCAGTTGACTGTAGAGTCTCACAGGAACAAAATAACAAAGATAGGGAAAAGTCCTTACTCCTGACTAAGCAGAAAAAAACTGAGTCTGTATAGCTGAGAGTGGGAGTATACCCCCTGGGACTGCCCCATAGGCGAAGTCAAGCTTTTTCCTGCATAGTGTTCTACTCCTGTAGGGGGCAGTATAACTCAATGGTCAAGAAGATAAGGAGCTGTGTCCGTCAATGAAAGAAAGAGAAAAAAATATTTTCTATCGCTCCTAGAATGACATAGAAAGTCTTATACTTTGGGACACAGGTGATGGCTACAAGAAACACCACATTGTGGGTGAGAGTATAGAAAGGAATGTCTCTGATGGGTTCAAACAGATCAGATGGTCCTTCAGCAGGATAGTTTAATGCTGCAGAGGCAGCCAAATCATCTGAAACACCAAGATGTTGATCAGGAAACAAGATTCCTCAGACAACTAATTTTTCCTCACCAATAGGACTCCTCCTCAGCTTGACAGGCTAATAAGCACTTGGGGGAGCACAAACAGCTTATCAGAATGCTTCCAAATTCCATAGAGACATTTTTAAAAGTGGATGCAAAGAAAAGCCTTTGCATCTCTATGAGTTTTAAATGACTTTAGACTGAAAACAGCACTGATAGAAAGCAACAGGCTTACCAAGACAATTCCAACCACCACAGAGAGAAGAGTTTTAAAAGCAATGTTAAAATAATAAGTTCACTTTTAGTATCATGGTAAATGTTATGCCCATATTTAGGGTGAAACACGCAACATGTTACTAACTTCATTTATATACCCATTCCTCTCCCCTCCTTCCCCCACACAAAAAAAAAAAAACTCTGAATTTAGACTTCCATTACCCTTTCCCCCTGGAACACACCTTTATTATCCAACTCCTCTTCAAATTTTTCCTTTCCCCTTCTCACTCATTCCATCTACCAACTCCGCAAACTTTTCTGTTTTTTTAAACTCAAACCCCCCTTCCAAATCGTTGATAAATCCTCACTTGAGTGATAGAATTCTTCCATGGTATAGATATATTCCCCTCTTAGCCAATTTCCCCACCGACAAAACCTCCTTGCAAGCCCCAGAACACTGGAATAAATCCTTCGGCTGCATTCAATAAATGGGGAATGAGTGATTTCCTAGAGTGTCCCATTATTCTCACTGTTCCATGAAACAAGCATATCTATGGGACGCTGGGTATTTTAGTACCACAGATTTCAACTTCATTATCCCCATCCAAATTTCTTGTATTTTAACACATCCCCCACCAAATGTGAAACATAGTCCCACTTTCATTACACCCTCTTCAACATAATGGTGACTTTCCTGCTTTGGATTTATAAACTCTAACAGGTGTAATATACCATCTTGCTAAACACTTTGGGCTCCTGCATACTGCAAGCTGCTTTTACAGGCATTTGATTTTTTTTTTTTCTCTGCCTAAAAGCTTTAAGAAGCTTGTGCTTTTTTGTGCTCTTTCACATTTTTGAGCTTTTGTGAGCATAGGCTTTTTTTTTTTTTTTTCAAAAACCCACTCCTCAGCAAATTCAAAAAACTCACCCCTTCCATGCTTTTTTGGGCACTTAGGCATCTTTTCTGCTCGAAAGCTCCTCTTAAAAAAAAAAAAAAAAAACGCTAGTTTGGTGGGTTTATTTTTTTCTGCCTGTAAGCTCATATGCCTATAAACTAAAAAAGCCATAGTGTGCAGGGACACATTGGCTAACACGAATGAGAGTTTCCAGGCAGAAAAAAATGAGAGGCTAAAAAAAGCTCAAAAGCCTATAGGAACAGCTGCTTTAAGATGCAGTGTGCATGAGCCCTTAACATTTATCTCTGCAGTGTGTCTATTGAGGAAACGTGCCATCTTCAACAGCTTTTTTCTTTGTTGCTCATTTAAGGCCACCCTGATTTCTCCCTCCCATTTTCCAATATATGGTGGTATTTTAGGCGTCGCTTTAGAAGTTTTAATCCTATATATCTGTGAGATACAGCGTGTCGGGCCGGCCTGTAAACGGAGCAACTTCGAGAGAAAGTAGATGCTCTTTCTCTCATACAGGTTGAGGCAATGATGCTATAAAGTTTTTTTTTTTTTTTTTTAACTAGCAGAGACTCTAGTCATCTAAAGGTGTAACATCCTATTTGTGCCTTAATTCTTGTATAGTGCTCATCCCCCCAACCTTTCATGATATCCTTCAAAGAATAAAGAAGTTCTAGAGAAAAATAGATCTGTTTTTTACACAGCAAAGCTGATGAAAAGACATGAATCCTCCTAGGACACTAGAAAAAAAACAAAAAGGCAAGCTGGTGGTAGGGGGATTATACCCTGGGCTGGATTTCAGTTTTGTTTGCCAGTATCCAATTAGTGGTCAAGAAAATAAAGAGAATAAAATACCTACAGATACCAACTCCATCGGCAGTACAACCTATACAGGGGCTTACCAGACAGCAGAGTCCAGAGAATTCTAGGTTCTTTAGGCCAAACAGTTCATGGCTTCCCACTTGCTCCATCAACACTCTTCATTTGGACAGACAGACACTCCTACAATTAAAATTACCCAGCCTAGACAGTGACCCATAAAAGTCGCCTAGAATCTTTCACAGAAAGTATACAAGTGTTCCCTATCCCTGAAAAAAAGTCCAGTGGGCTAATCGGAGGACAACAATGCCATTATTGTGAATTTAAATAACATCTTAGAATACAGTAAAACAGACAAGTAGATTTACCTGCATAAGCTGCTGCAGTTTAAAAACCCTCTTGTATATTGCAGAATTTGGAACATTGTACCGCTTAGCATTCTCAAACATCAAATTTAAATCTGATTCCAAGTGGTCCAGACTCTCGTACTCCTGGTTCTTTAGCTTATTTCTGCATAAAAGTGAACAAAAACACAATTTTATCAACATTGCTGTGGAAAACAAAATTTGTCATCTACATTTTTCCACTGCATTGAAAGTATCAAAGACAAGACTCTAACCAAAGCCTTAAATTCATTAGAGGGTTAGAACGTGTGTTAACTTTATTCCTACTGTCTCTGTACCCATATAGATTTATCCTCATTTCCAAAATTTGATAGGATGTCAGACACAACAGGAACTCACAGGAAATCTCCCAAAGGGGACACACTGTCTCTCCCTTTTACGTCCGCTCCATGTGACTAGTGACACAACAGGAAGTGAAGCCGAAATCTTAATAGAATACAGACACTGATAATATTTAAGACCTTTGGGATAATGGTTATGCTTTATGCAAACCAAAGTTTATCAGATGTGAATAAACATATGGAGAATGCAATTTCAAGAAATGCAACATGGAAAAACGATGCGTTCTGTGAAAAAAAATAAATGAGATAAGCACCAAACTCTAGTCAGGAAAATAAACCATTACTGGACAAAAGGCAGACAAATGGTTCTAATTCAAAAGGTGCCTTGCAAAATAGTGAGATTTTTTTTTTTTTTTTTTTTTAGCCAATGTGTTTTAGAGCATTATATTATTTAATCAGTGTTGATAAAACTTCTGAATAGAAGATCCATAAAGGACTGTTATGGCAGATGTGTGTTTGTAGTGAACACCATGTTACAAGTAGCAGCAATTTGGGAGTTGCACCTTCTATAGAAGATACATTTGTAACAAAGGAGTTTTGTACAGTACAGAGCTGTTAAAGAAGAATGCAAGCTTTTCACACAATTTACATAATTCATTTGGGCCAATGTGTTGTCCTTCACTAACCTGCGAAGCTGCTGGATGTGCGATATAAACTTCATTTAGCTGCGGCCACATACAGCATACCTGTTCTGTGTTCCCAGGTGCGAGCGGGGACTTCCTGTTAAGCCATTCAGAGCAAGCGATGTATTCCATCAATGAATACAAAGCTTTCTCTGACTGGGTCAGAGAGGCAGGCTGATGATTTCATACCTCTGACTCCGGGTAGAAGACAGGAAGTCTGCGCTTGCAACCAGAACACAGCGCAGTATGCTGTATGTAGCCGTAGCTACATAGAAAAAGCACACAAAAAAAAAAAAAAAATTGTGAAGGTATGGAAATTCTTTACAGTAGAAAGTGACATCACTTTCTCATTCAGAATATAGATTCAGAAATAGAGTAGCACTGGCTTTTATAGAGTGAAAAAGATAGGACTGGCATGTTTATGCTGTTTCAGACATCACTAATGAAATGTATACTGGAAAGTAAACTTTGTGCTGCAGTGTAGATTTAAAGCTGAACTCCAGCTTTTATCACTCCTTCTATAGTTCATTTGGGCCATGCTGGCCCAAAGAAACTTTGTCCTTCACTAACATGTGAGGCTGCTGGATGTGCGGTATAAACTGTATGTAGATGAGGCTACATACAGCACTTCCCTTCTCATACCCGGAACACAAAGTCAGCCATTCATAGAAAGCAATATATTCTAGCAATGACTACAAAGCTTCCACTGATAGTCTGAATCAGAGGTTGTGACATCAGCCCGTCTCTGACTAAGCCAATCAGAGAAAGCTTTGTATTCATTGCTAGAATTCATCACTTTCTTTGAATGGCTGAACACCTCTCAGACTTTATAGTGTTCTGGATAGGAGACAGTAGGCCTCGAACATGAAAAACACAGTGTTGTATGTAGCCTCAGCTACATACAGTTTATGCAGCACATCCAGCAGCCTCCCATATTGGTCCAAACAAACTATATAAAATGTAACAAAAAATGGAGTCCAGCTTTAACTTCTGGTATCAAAATAAAGGAGTAAGCTATAGTATGTGCTGAGGCGGCACACTTGACCTACACTCACTTTCTGTGCAAAATTGGTGACTTCATTACCAGAATTGTATGTACTGTACTCTTCTCATGAATTTCACCTCATGCAAATTCCAGAAAATCGGTGACTTCTGGAAACACAACTACTAAATCTAGCAGTTTGAGAAGGAAAATTAACTAAAACTTGAAAGAATTAGGAAAACTGACTCATTCATTGAAAATGTTCCCGTTATTGGTTATTAAGGGGCATATTTTGGGGGGAGGAGCCTACGAATGGCGCCCGGAGGGAACTCGAGCTAGAAGCTCCAGGCGGCCATCTGCACAACGAAGCACTAATCCAGCAACACCCATTTTGTCCTGCCCTCAATACAGCCCAGCAACTTCCCCTTGGGTCTGTGGATCAGGGCTGCCAAACTAGAGTGGGCTGATCTGGCTATGGTGTGGGGAGCCTGACAGGACCTGACAGGTGAAAACCCAGAGCACACGCGGGAGTCCCGGAAGCGCGGGAGACCTTGGCTTCGCGGCTGGAGACGGAGGAAGCCGAAAGCAGCCGAGGAGACCCGAGCAGCGTCTGGAGGCATTCCGGGGAATCCGGGAGACTTGGACCGGTGACGCGGCCGGCAAAGGAGGTAGCGAGTGTGACCGGGAGCGACCGAGGTCTGACAGCGACACCTGGAGGCACTCAGGAGAGTGTAGGAGAGTGCCGGCAAGTCGGAGGAGAAAGGGGAGACCTGTGGGGGGGGGGCTCTAGCCGGATGGAGATGGAGCCCGGGGTGCACAAGTGTTGGCATAAAATGGAGGAAGAAAGGAGAAAATAGGGGAGAATCCCCTAGCAATACCAATAGAGTCCTTAACAGAGCCCTCAAGGAGTCTTCACAGACACAAAACATCCTCCCAGAAAGAAATGCTGCCTCCCTTCAGCTGATTAAGCTAATAACTATCAGAAATCACTAAGCCCCTCCACAAATTCCAGACTAAAGAAGGCAAGTGGGGAGTCCCATTTTCTTTCTTCTTATTTCCCCCTTTCTGTTTGCATTCAACTCTCCTGTATCTGTTGAAACTATTTGATGCTGAGGGTGCTAATATAAAAACTAGCAGAAGATATCAGTATATGACATTTTTTTTCCCCACACGGGGTCTCAGAGGAAATAATGAAGAGGATTGCAATTAAGGGGAACAGTACAGATTACAAACATGAGAGGGAAAATAGCAAGAGGAGGAGTAGCTGCAAAGTCACCCAAGATTAGTTCAAGATCAGGAAAATAAAAAAACTACACGACCCAACAAGGGGCCTCTGATAAGTAGGTAGTTGAAAAACCACATCATCTAGGAACTCGTGCAAAACAAGTAGAATTCAAAGAAAAAAAAAAAAAAAAGAAGGGGAAAATAGAACATCATTGGGATCAAACACCCATAACAATTCAAAAGTGGAACAGGATCCTGAAAACGATTTTGAGACCGATTGTATAGTGGAACAGAGTGTTCGCTCTCAATTACCTATGAAAGCGGAAATGGCGGCTATGTTCGCAACACTTAACAAGCCCATAAAAACAGAAATGGCATCAATACATAGAGATCTGGGCCACCTACTGCTACGAGTTGAAGATATGGAAAAAAGACAAGATGGCTATATACAAACAATATATGAATTAAAAGGTTAAATTAAAGCTTTAAAAAAGGGAGCAAAGGAATCTGGCATACAAATTAGAAGACCAAGAAATTGGAATAGAAGGAAGAACTTGAGAATACAAGGCCTACCAGAACCAACACATGGAGAGGATCTAATAGACAAAATTAGAAAAATCTTTAACCCATTGTGAGGCAGAGGTAAAGCAGAACAGATAAAAACAGAAAGGGTACATAGAATTCGAAGATCAAAAGGCACCAAGAGACGTAATCATTTGATGTCATTGCTATGGAGAGAAAGCCCAGATCTGGGACAGTCTGAAAGGGAAGACACCAATAAAATATGAACGGGCCATCCTCCAGATTTTTGCAGACTTGTGACAAGAAACATTAAGGAGGAGATTAGAATTTTTTTTTTTTAAAGTCCCACAGCGCTGCAGCAGCCCCCGAAGGTCAGGAGGGAGAGAGAGAGAGGGAGAGAGACTCACTGTACCAAGATGCAGCAGAAGGCCGCAGAACGTCTGCATGTGTCAGTAGCGAGCTCGATCCTAAAAGGAAATGAGCAGAGAAACTGCCCAGGGTATAGGGAGGGGCTACATTCACAGAACAACGCCTCCAGGAACTCCCATACAGATTCCTAGCAGAAGAATCCACCGCAAAATGGCCGTGCCGGGTTTACCAAAATGGCCGCTGATCTTCTCAGCACGTGGCTACAAGAAAATGGCGGCCCCGCGCGGCCTGCAGAACAAAACGAGGACCCTCAGGGGGACCCCCCAGACTCCACAGTGGGATCGATCAGCAGGTGGTCCCTGGAGGTACAGACCGAGCCCCCCCGGCACGATCGTTCGTCTGCTGCTGCGGGCACACCCTCTAACCCCCATTCGGCCTGGAAACATGGTCCCAGCCCCAGGGAGTAGGCCCAACAGCCCCCCCCCCCCCAGCATAAGAGGGGGGCAGGTAAAAGAGGGGGTGCATGACAGGACAGAGGGGAATCCGGGATTGTGAGGGTCCGACCGTCCCAGGGAGGGCCTGCGTCCATCCCCAAAATCCGCCAGGGGAATAGGTGGGAACATAAACTCCCCATACCAGGAACACAGGCGGGCGCCATCTCCCGACAGGACCCCTCTCAGCTGAAGTGGGGGGCTGTCGGCCACAAAGGACCGGTGTGACTCGGGCCTAGACCTGGCCGTATGCGACCTGGCGAGATGTTTAACTCGCAGGGACAGTCCCTGTACAGTGGGACTATGTAATGGCCGACCCAGCACGGAGCTAAGGCCTGCGCTCGCTCGTTGGTCGGCTGGGGTGACCACTGGATCTATACATCCCACCCATCGCCCAGATCCGGCATAGTTGCTTGTAGATCTCACAGGAAAAAATCCGGAGAAAAGCTAACTAGAAAAAAACTTTGCCAGAACCAGAGATCCCAGCAGGGAACTAGGTCCCGACTCCTGACTAGACAGATTAAAACCGACATCTTATGCAGGAAGAGAGAGGGTGTACCCTCTGGGACTGCCCAGAGGCGTAGCTAGAACTTTTTTTTCAGTCTAGTGTCCTACCCCTCTAGGGGGCAGCATAACCCTACTGATATGCATCAGGAACTGCGTCTGTCAATGAACGATAGAGAAAATATAAATACTTGAAGGCTTAATGAAGAACTGATACAAAATATGGATAGTGAAAAAGATAGGAAAATAACTGGAACAATATTTCCTATGTAAAGGAAACGCCTGATCTACCAGATGTTACGATCTGGGAGGCCCACAAGGCATACATTAGGGGAGTGTTGATTTTGATAGGCTCTAGGAAGAAAAAGTAAAGAACCTCTAACATAAATAGATTAATAATAAAAATATACAAGTTATACCAAAAACATAAAAAGAAAGCAGAGGCCGAAATACACCAAACCTTAGTAGTAAAAAGGGACAAATTAAAATAACTAACAGCTAGAGAAAGATACAAATGGGTAAACAAACCAGGGAAATATTTAGCTAAAATAGTAAAGAAGAAAAAGTCAGTAAATTACATAGAAAAAAAATAGTAGAGGAGAAATGGTACACTCAACAACAGAAATAGCCAAAGCATTCCAAAGTTATTATGGTGCTTTAGATACAGCGAGGCAAAAAGGGTCACTAGAAATAGAACAAAAAAAGAAACCATAAGATACAAAAATATATAAAGGAAGCAAAGTTACCTACAATATCAGCAGAAAAATTGGAAGCGCTTGAAGCACCAATATCATAAGAGGAGATAATGATGGCATTAAAAAAAAACTCAGCGACAGGAAAAAGCCCTGGCCTGGACAGATTTACAATCCGTTACTATAGGAGGTTCAAGGAAATATCAGTGCCTAAACTATGTAAATATATGTTTAATCTGTGTTTATTAAAAAGTTTGAAAGTGCACATAACAACAAAATGAGAGGACAATGACAAGGAAATGGCACTTGACGATTTGGAAACAAATTGTGATCAGTATAATACAAATCAATAACATTAGGTCATAGTTACTTGATACAAAATTGTAGGATGACCATGGCACGAGCCCACTTAATTAAGTGGGTCATATATAAATCATTTATTCAGCATCTTATAGTAAATATATATCAGAACGTTTATATCCAAGGCATAAAGACCATAGGATGGTAGTTATCAGAAGAGGAGAGAAAAAAAAAAAAAAAGGAGGGGGGGGGGGGGGGTAGAAGGAAAGAAAAGTGAGAGGGAGCATGAGACCCAGGCGCTGTAAATGGGGACCACCTTGTTCAATCTGAGGAGAAGTTGAGTAAGATTAATTATTGTACCAAGGTCAGAGGTAGGAAGCTAATTTAGAGGAGTATCGAAAGTGATTCCAAACTGACCAGGACAAAGTATATTCATCAGTTTTTTCCGTTTCCCAGGAAATCAACTTCTCCAAATGGCATATAGAGTCCATTTCGCTACCCCAATCCACAAAGGATGGGGGCTGTGGTTTTCACCAAGCCCTAGCAATGACAGTTCGCGCTGCAGTCAAAAAGTGTCGAAGGAGGCCTTTTTTACTTTGTAAGATTGAGGCTCGGTTCACATATATGCGATGCGGGAAGGCTGCGAATTCGCAGCCTGTTCCCGCATCGCACACGCACCCCCGGCAGTTCACACTGCCATATGCGATACGCAGGGGGTGTCACTGTAATCTTAACAACACCCCCAGTTTGATCGCATATCGCAGTGCGATTGTGCAGCTCGCACAGGATCGGATCGCACAAGTGTGAACCGCTGTGCGATCCGATCCTGATGCGGCTAGAAAAAAGGGTCCTGTGCGTGTTTGGTGCGGCTGCGGTGCGAATTTAGCCATACAAACTGTATGGCTAAACTCGCACCGCACAGCCGATCGCATGTAATGTCGGAGCAGTGCGCTCCGATATTACATGCGAACCCCGCACACGCACAAGTGTGAACCGGGGCTCAGGTAGCATTGAGAGCATTGTGATAAGTGGGGAGTTATCAATTTTGTCCCCAATTAATTCATGGTAGGGCGGAAGTATTTTGTCTCAGAACGGGAATATTAAAGGGCAGGAAAGCCAGATGTGGGACATGGTACCTGGAGCCTTTAAGCATCTCCAGCAAGTGTTCAGGATGAGTGGGTTTATTTTGTGTAAAGTAGTAGGGCATCGAGACCATCTAGAAGAAATCTAATAATAGCGCTCTTGCGCTCTAGAAGAAATGGAGGTTTTGTAGGTAAATGTCAGTATTTTATCCCAATTGAAGTCGCCACCAGGACGGTTAAGTTCTTGTTACCATTTAGCAATGAATGGAGGATTTTGTGGTAGGGCAGTTTTTAGTAGAATTGGAGGGGGTGCAATAATCTGTCAGATTGGGTCAGTAAGCTTTCAAACTCAGTGAGTGGCCTCATCAGGGCAGCGGTGGGAGTATTAGCGGAAAGGTAATGCGGAGTTGGGAGTATTCAAGCCAAGCCCTGGTGGGAGCGTGACAAGACCCCATAAATTGTGACAGCAGGGTCAATGTACCTCCCTGTAAGGTGTGGGATAGCAATGGTTTGTCCACCCTATTCCAGATAAGAAAGTGAGGTTGGTGAAGAGTAGGAGGGAATGCGAGGGTGGCAAAAAGCGGTGACAATGGGCTAGGTCACGACGTGAGCACTCCCCTCCCTACATAAGGGTCCCATGTATGAAGAGTAGAAGCTACCAGGAGGGGTAAGGTATCTGTAGTTTGTCTGTCTTTTGGCTCAGTCCATAGCAAGGAGATAATGTTGGGGGTGAGGTCATTTTCTAAAGTTGTCCATATTTTAGAGTTTCTACAGTGGTACCAATCTAAGATTCTGAGGAGGTTAGATACTTCATGGTAAAGTTGTAAATGAGGTAAAGCAATTCCTCTTTTGGATTTAGGGAGAAAGAGCATGGATCGACGAATCCGTGAGTTTCTATGCTGCCAAATAATATAGTTACGTATAAGTGTGTTTATTTGAGCAAAAAATCCGGTTGGAAGGGTTATTGGAATGGTTTGGAAAGTGTAAATTAATTTGGGTAGTATCAAATACAATTACTATAAAACCAAAATAGTAAATCCCCTGCGCACAGAAAAGACAAAAACACACACTATTGAGTCTAATCACAGAAAAGTCACAGCTACTTCAATATTGAACATTAAATCGAAAACACCACTTAAATCCCATATGGAATCAAAGCAAAGAATTAGTAGCGCAGACAAAATTAATTAATACGAAATAATTGCTTTCGACTTGATCGCACAATAATCTGATCGTTAGTACACACGCTTTCGACAGCCGATCACGACAGTTCTTCCAACAAAATCCGAAGGGACAAACGCGAAAACTTCTGTTGTACGATAGCCTAGCGAACGACAATTGTTTTATCAGTACAGTATGCGTCCGCTAAAAATCGATCGACAAAGACCGCGCATGTTTAGAAACACTAAAATAGCACGGAAAAGGCCTGGCTGCCATTGTTTTTGTTTTGCACCATCTGATACGTAGCTAAGCAACCAGGAAGCTTTTCCGGAATCGTACGAAAAAAGTCCTACATTTAAATGCATTGTTGAATTCGATATTAGTATCATGCAACAAAATGCGAACGATAAGTCGTCCGATTATTTGAAAGTGTGTACGAGACATAAGGGTGTGTAGTTTAGGTCTGACAATTTAGAGAGAGGTGGGGATGTGAACCTCGAGATATTCAATGGCTTGGGGTTGCCATTTAAAAGGGAACTTGGAGCCTATTCTAGAGCTTTCTAAAGTGGATAGGGAAATGCTGAGTCTTATCTAAGTTAACCTTAAAGTTAATCACTAGTCCAAAATCCATGAATTCTTTCATTAGCGAAGGGGGAGAGGGATGAGGGGCGGAGATATAAAGAAGAAGGTCGCCTGAGTAAAGAGAATTTATAATGAAGGGACCCAACTTCAATCCCCTTAATGTCAGGATTGTTGTGAATGGCCATAGCTAGGTGTTCCATAGTTAAGACATACTACGAGGGGAGAGGGGGCATACCTGCGAGTGCCATTTTTAATTATCAACAGGTCCGAAAGGATTCCGTTGGATCGTATCCACGCACAAGGAGCATTGTACAGGGCCTTGATTTTATAGAGAATGTTGGGTCCCAGTCCTTTTTGACGAAGGGTATCCTCAAGGAAATCCGCATGTCCACCGATAACAGACAGCCCTGCAAGTTACGTTTCTGGGCATATTCAATGAAGGAGATGGCTTTTAGAGTAATATCACGGGCTTCCCGACCTGGTGTAAACCCGACTTTTCAGAGTGTATAAGATCTGGGAGGGAAGGGGTAAGGCGATTTGCAATGATTCACTTTTACTAGCCACCATAAGAAAGAGCAGATATAAGGGGAGAAAAAGTGGGCGAAGAGGAACATAAAGTAGCAGCATATGCTGATGACATGTCATTTTACATTCCTAACCCTATAATAACCCTTCCAAATATAAATAAAAGAACTAAAAAAATACAGGGAATTTTCATATTTTAAGATGAACCCAATAAAATCAGAAATCTTGAACATGGGGCTCAATAAGAGAGGTGAGCCAGCTTTGCAGAAGGAATTTCCATTAATATGGGCAAAGTCAGAATTAAAAGATCTAGGAATAAATCTAGTCTCACAGACAAAGAGCTTATACCATGCCAACAACATCCCTCTACTAAATTAGATAAAAGTAGATTTTTTTTTTTTTTTTTTTTTTAGATAAAAGTAGATTTTAAAAAAATATCACCATGGCCACTTTCGTGGTTGGGCAAAATACAAATAGTTAGGATGGTAATTCTCCCCAGAATCTTATATAAATTTCAAATGTTACCAATAGCTATTCCACAGACATATTTTAAAATAGGTAAAACTATGATATTGAAATTTATTTGGCTTTGAAAGAAGCCAAGGGTACAGTACAGGATACTTTGTAAAGACAAATCACAAGGGGGGGGGGGGGGGGGTAGCTGCACAAGATAACACACTTTAAATCAGGGGCGTTGCTAGGTGGGAAAAAGACCAGGGGCTTCAGCCCGAAGGTAAATTTGATAACCCCTCCCACATTTTAAAGGAAGTCCCGCCCAAGCTCCTCCCACATTTAAAAGTACCGCCCAAGCTCCACCCAATGCCCCCCCTCAGTCAAGGGTCAGTCAAGGGGTGGTATGGAGAGGAGTACAGGGGGTCAGACATGGGGTGGGATGGAGAGGGTCAGACATGGAGAGGAGAAGGTCAGACATGGAGAGGAGAAGAGAGGAGAGAAGAGAGGGTCAGACATGGAGAGGAGAAGAGAGGGTCAGACATGGAGTTGAGGAGAAGAGAGGAGAAGAGAGGGTCAGACATGGAGGAGAGGAGAAGAGAAGAGAAGAGAGGGTCAGACATGGAGGAGAGGAGAAGAGAGGAGAAGAGAGGGTCAGACATGGAGAGGAGAGGGTCAGACATGGAGAGGAGAGGATCAGACATGTAGAGGAGAGGGTCAGACATGGAGAGGAGAGGGTCAGACATGGAGAGAAGAGGATCAGACATGGAGAGGAGAGGATCAGACATGGAGAGGAGAAGAGAGGAGAGGGTCAGACATGGAGGAGAGGGTCAGACATGGAGGAGAGGGTCAGACATGGAGGAGAGGGTCAGACTTGGAGAAGAGAGGAGAGGGTCAGACATGGAGAAGAGAGGAGAGGGTCAGACATGGAGAAGAGAGGAGAGGGTCAGACATGGAGAAGAGAGGAGAGGGTCAGACATGGAGAAGAGAGGAGAGGGTCAGACATGGAGAGGAGATGGTCAGACAAGGAGAGGAGAGGGTCAGACAAGGAGAGGAGAGGGTCAGACAAGGAGAGGAGAGGGTCAGACAAGGAGAGGAGAGGGTCAGACAAGGAGAGGAGAGGGTCAGACATGGAGAGGAGAAGGTCAGACATGGAGAGGAGAGGGTCAGACATGGAGGAGAGGAGAAGAGAGGAGAGGGTCAGACATGGAGAAGAGAGGGTCAGACAAGGAGAGGAGAGGGTCAGACATGTAGAGGAGAGGGTCAGACATGGAGAGGAGAGGATCAGACATGTAGAGGAGAGGGTCAGACATGGAGAGAAGAGGATCAGACATGGAGAGGAGAGGATCAGACATGGAGAGGAGAAGAGAGGAGAGGGTCAGACATGGAGGAGAGGGTCAGACATGGAGGAGAGGGTCAGACATGGAGGAGAGGGTCAGACATGGAGGAGAGGGTCAGACATGGAGGAGAGGGTCAGACATGGAGGAGAGGGTCAGACATGGAGAGGAGAGGGTCAGACATGGAGAAGAGAGGAAAGGGTCAGACATGGAGAAGAGAGGAGAGGGTCAGACATGGAGAAGAGAGGAGAGGGTCAGACATGGAGAAGAGAGGAGAGGGTCAGACATGGAGAAGAGAGGAGAGGGTCAGACATGGAGAGGAGAGGGTCAGACATGGAGAGGAGAGGGTCAGACATGGAGAGGAGATGGTCAGACATGGAGAGGAGAGGAGAGGGTCAGACATGGAGAGGAGAGGGTCAGACAAGGAGAGGAGAGGGTCAGACAAGGAGAGGAGAGGGTCAGACATGGAGAGGAGAGGGTCAGACATGGAGAGGAGAGGGTCAGACATGGAGAGGAGAGGGTCAGACATGGAGAGGAGAGGGTCAGACATGGAGAGGAGAGGGTCAGACATGGAGAGGAGAAGGTCAGACATGGAGAGGAGAGGGTCAGACATGGAGAGGAGAGGGTCAGACATGGAGAGGAGAGGGTCAGACATGAAGAGGAGAGGGTCAGACATGAAGAGGAGAGGGTCAGACATGAAGAGGAGAGGGTCAGACATGAAGAGGAGAGGGTCAGACATGGAGGAGAGGGTCAGACATGGAGAGGAGAGGAGAAGAGAGGAGAGGGTCAGCCATGGAGAGGAGAGGGTCAGACATGGAGAGGAGAGGAGGAGAAAGAGGGTCAGACATGGAGAGGAGAGGATCAGACATGGAGAGGAGAGGAGGAGAAAGAGGGTCAGACATGGAGAGGAGAGGGTCAGACATGGAGGAGTGGGTCAGACATGGAGAGGAGAAGAGGAGAGAGGAGGAGAAGAGAGGGTCAGACATGGAGAGGAGAGGGTCAGAAATGGAGGAGAGGGTCAGACATGGAGAGTAGAGGAGAAGAGAGGAGAGGGTCAGACATGGAGAGAAGAAGAGAGGAGAGGGTCAGACATGGAGAGGAGAAGAGAAGAGAGGAGATGGTCAGACATGGAGAGGAGAAGAGGAGAGAGGAGGAGAAGAGAGGGTCAGACATGGAGTGCTGGCGGGTACTGCTGGTGGTTACCGCTGGTGGGTAGTGCTGGGGGTTACTGCTGGCAGGTAGTCCTGGCGGTTACTGCTGGTGGGTACTGCTGGTGAGTAATGCTGGTGGGTAGTGCTGGCCGTTAGTGCTGGCGGGTAATGCTGGCGGGTACTGCTGGTGGTTACCGCTGGTGGATAGTGCTGGCAGGTAGTGCTGGTGGTTACTGCTGGTGGGTAAAGCTGGTGGGTAGTGCTGGTAGTTAGTGCTGGCAGGTAATGCTAGCAGGTAATGCTGGTGGTTACCGCTGGTGGATAGTGCTGGCGGTTACTGCTGGCAGGTAGTGCTGGTGGTTACTGCTGGTGGGTAAAGCTGGTGGGTAGTGCTGGTAGTTAGTGCTGGCGGGTAATGCTAGCAGGTAATGCTGGTGGTTACCGCTGATGGGTAAAGCTGGTGGGTAAAGCTGGTGGGTAGTGCTGGCGGTTACTGCTGGTGATTACCGCTGGTGGGTAGTGCTGGGGGTTACTGCTGGCAGGTAGTGCTGGCGGGTACTGCTGGTGATTACTGCTGGTGGGTAGTGCTGGCGGTTACTGCTGCTGGGTAATGTTGGTGGGTATTGCTGTCAGTTTTTTAGGTGGATCTGATCGGATGCCCCATTCAGCCCTATGGAGCAGCGGATGTCAGTGGAGACATGTCCGCTGACACCAGCTGCCATCCGCATCCGATCCTGTCCGTGAAATCCAGACGGATGGAAACCCTATTTTCCATCCGTCCTGGGGATCGGATGAGAGCGGACAGGTGGTCCGCTGTCATCCGATTCCCCATAGAGAGCAGCGGGGCTCTGACACCTCCCTCTCCGCACACAGTGCCGAGACGGAGCTGTCATCCGCCGGCTCAGCGGGGATCGGCGGATCGATCCCCGCTGAGCAGAGCACGGTCCACAACGGAATGCGGACCGTGTGAAAGGGACCTAACATGCAAGTATAAAAGCAGAAAAGAGAGGCCTGTGCGCTGCCAGAAGGTATTTGTAGTCAAGTAGAAGATAGGGTACAGACAGGAGATGGAAAATATAAATAATATATATATATAGGCAATATTAAGTGCCGGTTCACACTTCTGCGGATGCGCTCATCGCATGTAATTCGGAGCGCACTGCTCCTTCAT
Source organism: Pelophylax lessonae (assembly GCF_965119305.1). Lineage (NCBI taxonomy): Eukaryota > Metazoa > Chordata > Amphibia > Anura > Ranidae > Pelophylax > Pelophylax lessonae. The sequence continues at coordinate 85,711,690 of NC_138775.1, read as the reverse complement.
TACATGCGATCTCCTGTGCGGATGCGAGTTCAGCCATACACTTTGTATGGCTGAATTCGCAGCGCATCCACAGCAAACTTGCACATGAGGCATTTTTTGAGCCGCCTCAGAATCGGATCGCACAGTGGTTCACACTTGTGCGATCCGATTCTGTGCGAACTTCCAGAACGCACTGCGATATGCGATCGCAACTGGGGGTGTCGTTAACTTTTAATTGACACCCCCTGCATATCGCATATGGCAGTGTGAACTGCCAGATGTACGAATGCGATGCGGGAACACGCTGCATATTCGCAGCCTTCCCGCGTCGCACAAGTGTGAACCGGCACTGTGGAATTTCAGCAGCCAAACATTTTCTTTTAATTTTAGGTTTGTATTGCTGACAGTATTTTGGTTGGAACTTGGCAGGACTTTCTTTAATGGCTGGTGTGTGTGTCACTGGGACAGGAAGATGGGAGAAATCTCTGTAAAGGACGCACGGGGAGCAAAGAAAGCTTGCCAAAGGTTCTATGCTTCTTTACTTGAGTAGAAAAAAAATGTTACTAGTAGTACTTAACAGCTGAGCTCATACAGAACTGGGCCTTGTTGAAATATTCAATATATATATTTCAACAAGGCCCAGTTCTGTATGAGCTCAGCTGTTAAGTACTACTAGTAACATTTTTTTTCTACTCAAGTAAAGAAGCATAGAACCTTTGGCAAGCTTTCTTTGCTCCCCGTGCGTCCTTTACAGAGATTTCTCCCATCTTCCTGTCCCAGTGACACACACACCAGCCATTAAAGAAAGTCCTGCCAAGTTCCAACAGTGGTAAATTAATGCACATGTATGTTACTGGGTCTCCTACTATAATTTCTACGCTAAGCCATCACCTGGTCCCTCACAAAAGAATCCTCTTCTCTTCCCCAACGATCGCCGGCTTCTGGCAAGCTTTCGCCTGCCCGCCCTGCCGCCTACCTGGTCCTGGCTGGTGGTCACCAAATGTCCTCTCTTCTCCCTCTCTGACTGGAAACGGCACCAGTGCCAGAAGAGGGAGGTGGCCGGTGAGTGGAGTCAGTTCATGGCGCGGAGGCGGAATTCTCGGAGCCGCCGCGCGCTCTGCTGCTGCTGTCACGTGACCTGACGCTCCTGTACTGACGTCACTGGTTGCTAGATGCTAAGCGGCAGGCTAGCAACCAGTGTGTCAGCGGCTCCGCGGCTTGCAGGCGAAAAGGAAGGAAGAACGGCCGAAGGCAGCGAAGGAGTACACAGCGGCAGTCAGCCAGCCAGCCAGGTGAGGGGGTGGAGGAGGCTCGGGGCTAACAGTTTTCTAACTTGAAGAGGAGACTCGGGGCTTTTCAAAGGGACACTCGGGGCTATAGCCCCTGTCAGCCCCCCCCTGCCGACGCCACTGCTTTAAATATATAGTGTACATCAAGGAGAGTAATAAAAGTCCAAAAATCAGGTGAAGAAAGTCTTCAATACTTCACACCACAGTGACTGTTTACCAACCCTTCACCAGTAAATTTGGCCTCTCACCTCACTTTTAGACCCCCCGCATCACCAAGGGTCTAAATAAGCTAGTTTCCCATCAATTATCCCCTCAAGACGAGCGTGCTGAATGTTTGTAACCAACCTTTATATGCTGTTTGGAATACTAAATCATGTAAGTGCATTCTAATAAATACCTGAATTGTTTAACTATACGGAGAGCACTAGATTCTTGTCCATTATCTCCCTATGCATGAACTGGACCAATTTGGATCGGAGTGAACTTCCATACATATCTATGTGATGTTTCCATCTCGCATATACCCTAATTGAGGGAACACGCTTATTTAGACCGTTGGTATTGCGGGGGTCTAAAAGTGAGGTGAGGGGCCAAATTTACTGGTGAATGGTTGGTGAACACAGTCACTGTGGTGTGAAGTATTGAAGACTTTCTTCACTTGATTTTTGGACTTTTATTACTCACCTTGATGTACACTATATATTAAAGACCCCGTTCACACTGGGGCGACCTGTCAGGCGACCTGGTCGCCTGATAGGTCGCCTGCCATAGAGAAGCTGTGGACCCGTTCTAATAGGAGCGACACAAGTCGCTCCGACTTAGAAAAAGGGTCCGGAGCTTCTTTGGGGCGACCTGGAGCGACCTACAATGACTTCAATGATATGAAGTCCGTGCCGGCCGCTCCGAGGTCGCCCTGGCAAGTAGCGTCGCCCCAGTGTGAACGGGGTCTTAAAGTGTGTTATTGTATAGATTAGGAGCAACACTGTTTGATTTTCTTTACCCTTATTGTGTAGTGTGGACACAGTTGGTGGGTGCTGCCAGTCACATACATTTACAATATTCTTTGCATATATTTTGCACATATTTGTGGCACATTTATTTGAATTGATTTTTAGATTACCATTTTTGCACATTTTATATGTTGCACTATTTTTTGCGCTGATATTTTTCACTGTGTTTTAGCTGCACAGGGGTTAAAAGATATTACACTGTTGTTATAATACAGGAATGATAGAATGGGCAAAACAATTTCAGATAAAAGATGGGTTTAGATTGAAACCATGTTAAATGGAACACAATTAGATAGGAATGTTTGGATCCCACCTAAATATAGGGAGTCACAGGAATATACACATGAAATAACTAGAGCCGTGTTTAAGACATGGGACACGATACATAGACAAGCTAAATTGTTATACAATTCACCACTAATATCAATAGAAGGCACAAATTACTTTGCACCTGGTAACGAGACACAATTTGGTAATTGGAATAAAAACATGCCGTAAAAAGACATTACACGAGGGGGGAAAATAAGGTCATATAATGAACTCAAAACTAAGGGGGAGAACCTGTCCCTAAATGAATGGATTTATTCCCAGCTAAAACAATTTGTGGGGTCCCTGCCACGACCCATTAGAGCTGAGAAGGACTTGACCCTAGTGGAAAAACTTTACAATCCACAAATAAAAGTAAAACATGGTATATCCCAGATACAGTGGGTACGGAAAGTATTCAGACCCCCTTAAATTTTTCACTCTTTGTTATATTGCAGCCATTTGCTAAAATCATTTAATTTCATTCTTCTTCCTCATGAATGTACACATAGCACCCCATACTGACAGAAAAACACAGAATTGTTGACATTGTTGCAGATTTATTAAAAAAGAAAAACTGAAATATCACATGGTCCTAAGTATTCAGACCCTTTGCTGTGACACTCATATATTTAACCACTTAAGCCCCGGAGGATTTGGCTGCTAAAGGACCAGGGGTTTTTTTGCGCTTTTTTACTGCGTGACTTTAATGGACAATTGCGCGGTCGTGCGACGCTGTACCTAAACGAATTTGACGTCCTTTTTTTCCCACAAACAGAGCGTTCTTTTGGTGGTATTTGATCACCTGTGCGATTTTTTGATCACGCGCTATAAACAAAAAAAGAGCGTAAATTTTTGCAAAAATAACAATATTTTTCACATTTTTTTATATGAAATTCCCAAAAAAAAAAAAGTAAAAATCAAAATTTTTTAACATTTTTCGGCCAATTTGTTTTAGGCTACCTATGTTTGGTAAAAAAAAAATCGCAAAAAGCGTATTTTGATTGGTTTGCGCAAAAGTTATCGCGTTTACTAACAAAGGGAAAGATTTTTGTCATTTTTGTTTTTTTTTTTTTAACGCGTAATGGCGGCGATCTGCGATTTTGTTTTCGGTACTGCGACATTGCGGCGGACAGATCGGACCCTTGACTGACATTTTTGACACTTTTGGGGGTACCAGTGACATTACTGCAGTAATCAGTGCTATACATATGCACTGTTACTGCAAAAATGACACTGGCAGGGAAGGGGTTAACTTTATTGGACAGGGAGGGGTTAAGTGTGTCCTAGGGGCGTGATTCTAACTGTGTAGGGACATTCCTATTGGTGTAAAAGCAAAGATCAACCGTTCTACATAGTAGAACGGACAAATCTTCACTTTTACACAGGGAGAACTGACAGGCAGCTTGTTTACACAAGCTGCTCTGTCTTTCTCCCTTCACAGGAGCGATCGCAGTGTGACTGGCGGACATCGAGTCCGCCGGTCACACGCACTGACTTGCCTGTGAACGAGCCGCGGCGGGCGCGCGCCTCGGCGGGCGCGCGCCCGCCCGCGATAGGCTCGCAAGTCAGTGACAGGCGAGTGACGTACCGATACGTCACTCTGCCTGGCCGGGGCTGACCGCCGCAGTATATAGTCGTGCGGCGGTCGGCAACCGGTTAACTCAGGTGCTTTCCATTTCTTCTGATCATCCTTGAGATGGTTCTACACCTTCATTTGAGTCCAGCTGTGTTTGATTATACCGATTGGACTTGATTAGGAAAGCCACACACCTGTCTATATAAGACCTTCCAGATCACAATGCATGTCAGAGCAAATGAGAATCATGAGGTCAAAAGGAACTGCCTGAAGAGCTCAGAGACAGAATTGTGGCAAGGCACAGATCTGGCCAAGGTTACAAAAAGATTTCTGCTGCACTTAAGGTTCCTAAGAGCACAGTGGCCTCCATAATCCTCAAATGGAAGACGTTTGGGACGACCAGAACCCTTCCTAGAGCTGGCCGTCCGGCCAAACTGAGCTATCGGGGGAGAAGAGCCTTGGTGAGAGAGGTAAAGAAGAACCCAAAGATCACTGTGGCTGAGCTCCAGAGATGCAGTCAGGAGATGGGAGAAAGTTGTAGAAAGTCAACCATCACTGCAGCCCTCCACCAGTCTGGGCTTTATGGCAGAGTGGCCCGACGGAAGCCTCTCCTCAGTGTAAGACACATGAAAGCCCGCATGGAGTTTGCTAAAAAAACACCTGAAGGACTCCAAGATGGTGAGAAATAAGATTCTCTGGTCTGATGAGACCAAAATAGAACTTTTTTGCCTTAATTCTAAGCGGTATGTGTGGAGAAAACCAGGCACTGCTCATCACCTGTCCAATACAGTCCCAACAGTGAAGCATGGTGGTGGCAGCATCATGCTGTGGGGGTGTTTTTCAGCTGCAGGGACAGGACGACTGGTTGCAATCGAGGGAAAGATGAATGCGGCCAAGTACAAGGATATCCTGGACAAAAACCTTCTCCAGAGTGCTCTGGACCTCAGACTGGGCCGAAGGTTTACCTTCCAACAAGACAATGACCCTAAGCACACAGCTAAAATAACGAAGGAGTGGCTTCACAACAACTCCGTGACTGTTCTTGAATGGCCCAGCCAGAGCCCTGACTTAAACCCAATTGAGCATCTCTGGAGAGACCTAAAAATGGCTGTCCACCAACGTTTACCATCCAACCTGACAGAACTGGAGAGGATCTGCAAGGAGGAATGGCAGAGGATCCCCAAATCCAGGTGTGAAAGACTTGTTGCATCTTTCCCAAAAAGACTCCTGGCTGTATTAGATCAAAAGGGGGCTTCTACTAAATACTGAGCAAAGGGTCTGAATACTTAGGACCATGTGATATTTCAGTTTTTCTTTTTTAATAAATCTGCAACAATGTCAACAATTCTGTGTTTTTCTGTCAGTATGGGGTGCTATGTGTACATTCATGAGGAAGAAGAATGAAATTAAATGATTTTAGCAAATGGCTGCAATATAACAAAGAGTGAAAAATTTAAGGGGGTCTGAATACTTTCCGTACCCACTGTATATAAAATGCTAACTGAATTAACAGGTCATGGAAGGCCTCCATTCATTGAGAATTGGGGGGAAAAAAAATAGAAACACGATTAAAAGAACAAGAAGTAAACAGAATATTGAGTGCTGTCCATAGCTTAGCGGTTGACGTAAACAACATTAAAAAGAACTATAAATGCCCCTCGGGATGGTACATAACACCGGTAAAAGCACAGAAAAGCCAACCAAAAGGAAGGAAGGACAATGTCCTCATTGAGGTAGAAAGAAGAGACCACCTTGGTTAGGAAAGAAGATTTTCCAGATGTAATGTCTACCAGAAAAGAAACCTTACAAGTGAGGTTATCGAACAAAAAAAAAAAAAAAAAAAAAAAAAAAAAAAAAAAATCACTAAATGGTTCAAAGGAAGGCCTATGAAAGTACAAAGAGCACCAAGTGGAGATTCCAAGGTGACATATGAGGCAGAGTTGGGGGATTTATACTGTATGAGCAACTACCTGAAGAAAAGTCTTGATAAGGAATTGAAATGCAGGAGGTTTTGGAATAAGATGGATAAAGCAAAAACCTGTTCCTTAAGAGTACTTAGGTCATGACCAGTTGGATTTTCTTGCTCTGAGTAAGGTGGGAATAACAGAGGTAGAAATATCCCCATCCTTTAGGACTTGGGTTTTAACAGCCATGCTTTTAAAGCCAGTAACTGAAGCAGGATGAAAAAAGGGACTTTGGGCCAGTAATTTTGGTCTATTTGGAAGAGGCCAAGGATGAAGACTGTGGAGTTGATTTGCTAAAACTGGAGTGCAAAATCTGTTGCAGCTTTGCATGGAAACCAATCAGCTTCCAGGTTTCTTTGTCAAAGCTTAACTATACAAGCTAGAAGCAAATTGGTTACCATGCACAGCCGCACCAGATTTTGCACACTCCAGTCTTAGTAAATCAACTCCTTTATGTCTTTATACCACATTTTTTGGGCCAATTTTGTGCAATGGGAATCACCAGACAGCTTTCCTTCTTGATCTTGCACAACATTCAAAAGAAATTCTCCATTCAAAGAAATCCATAAACCAGCTTGAAACGAGTGCAGAGAATCACAGGAACATTCACTGTGAAAGTCAAAAGGATCCCTGGTGTTGGCTGTTGTTCGAGTTTGTTGTGAACATGCTTGCCTCCAGGTTCATCCTTGCCTTGGTTTTCCCTACGTTTGACAGAGATTTGAAAGATCTCTGGGTGCAGGGACCAGTACCTTGGCTCTAAATGTGGACAGCTTAGGAAATCCCCCTGACAATTGATCACTGTCTATCGTGGGCAGCCGAGAGAGCTGGAATGTGAGTTTTCCCCCAAAAGAGTACCCGACTTGTTTCTTTTAGGGCAGCCTGATTTTTAGTGCCCCCTGATGGTTTATGTAGGCTACTGCCATGGCATTGTCTGACTGTACCTTAACGGGTTGACCATTCCGAAGAAAGGGTCCATTACTGTAGAGACAATCTAATGGCTCTCAGAATGATGATGGGAAGTTTTGACTCCTGTGAGGACCAGGTCCACTGGACAGTCAAGGAATTGTAAACTGTGCCCCAGGCTGACATCTGTTGTCACCATCTTCCACATTATGTGAAGAAAAGACATTCTCAACTCCAGGGTAGGATTGGAGATCCACCAACTTAGGGAGAGATTTGGCTAAACCTAAACATTGCGCAATCCAAAAATTGGATTTGCTTGTTTTATGCAGAGTTTGTTGGATTGAAGGGGTTTGGAGTAAAACTGGGCAAAAGGAAATAGCCTCAAAAGAGGGTACCATCAAACCCAGAACCTTCATGCAGAAGCAAACTGAGGAGTACCCTTTGACCTGAGGGTCCCCGTGTGGGACCTTAGGAAAGAAACCTTCTCTTGGGGGGGGGAGGGAAAATTCTGGGTTGGGCTATGGTTAAGAATAAAGCCAGGTATTTCAGACAGTGCGAGGGCTAGAGAGCAGACTATGAAAGGTTGGCTATCATACCAAAGGTCTGAAGATATCAAATTGTCCTCTGGACATTGGTAGGTTGTGACTATGAAGTCCTTCAGTAGGACATCGTCCAGGCAACCTGTAACATAAAAGTTCTGGGCTCGCATAAAGCTACAAACTGGGAAAAAAGTTTGTAAACACTTGAGGCACAGAGAAGAATCTGAATGGTAGTGCTGATGTCAGGGGAAGATGGGAATGTGTAGATATGCATTTTGCATCTCTACAGATGCAAGAAATTCCCCTTGTCTAAGAGAAGCAATGACAGATTTTGTAGATTCTATCCAAAAATTTGGCACAAAGAAATCTGTCTAGAATAAGTCCAGTATTAGGAGGGGGTTTCCCATTTAGGTATGGTTAAGTTAGGAATGAATAGAAACCTTTAAACCTTTTTTCTGAACTGGTATGACCACACCTGGTGTCTGAAGATGGTGAAAGGCAATCATTAAAAGGAGTTGTAAAGTCAGAAGATTTTTTATCTTAATGCATTCTATGCACTAGGAAAAAAAAACATTCTGTGTGCAGCAGCCCCCCTAACACTTACCTGAGGTCCCTCTATGTCGAGTGATATCCACGAGTGTCTCAGCCATCCAAGGTTTTCCCTCCTGATTGGCTGAGACACCGAAGCTGCGCCACTGGCTGCTGTCAAAGTCAGCTAGCCAATCAGAAGAGAGGGGCGGGCTGTGTTTGAATGGACACAGGGAGCTGTGACTCAGCTTGGGAGCACCCACAGCAAGGGGCTTGCTGTGGGAGCACTGAATAGGAGGGAGGGGCCAAGAGAGCAGAGGAGGGACCCAGGGAGAGGAGGATCCTGACTGCTCTGTGCAAATCCACTGCAACAGAGGAGGTAAGTATAACATTTTTTTTTTTTCAATAACAAACAAGGAGTAGGAGACCTTCAGTTTCTTTTTGTGGTGTAAAAGCACCCGTTAGCCAGTGACTTCCTTGATACATTTATTAAGAGATTCCCCAAATAGGCATTCACCATCAAAAGGCATGCGTTTAACCACTTAAGCCCCGGAAGATTTTACCCCCTTCCTGACCAGGGGGGGTATTTTGCGATTCGGCACTGTGTGAATTTAACGGACAATTGCGCGGTCGTGCGACGCTGTACCTAAACGGATTTGACGTCCTTTTTTTCCCCACAAACAGAGCTTTCTTTTGGTGGTATTTGATCACCTGTGCTTTTTTTTGATCATGCGCTATAAACAAAAAAAAGAGTGACAATTTTGCAAAAATAACAATATTTTTTTTTTAATTTTTGGCCAATTTGTTTTCTACTACCTATGTTTGGTAAAAAAAAAAAAAAAAAAAAATCACAATAAGCGTATTTTGATTGGTTTGCGCAAAAGTTATTGCGTTTACTAAGGGAAAGATTTGTCATTTTTGTTGTTTTTTTTTTTAACGAGTACTGGCGGCTATCTGCAATTTTTTTTTGCGGGACTGCGACATTGCGGCGGACAGATCGGACCCTTGACTGACATTTTTGACACTTTTGGGTGTACCAGTGACATTGCTACAGTAATCAGTGCTATACATATGCACTGTTACTGTACAAATGACACTTGCAGGGAAGGGTTTATTGGAGAGGGAGGGGTTAAGTGTGTCCCTAGGGGCGTGCTTCTAACTGTGCAGGGATGTGGCTGTGTGTGTAACAGCACAGATCAACGGTCCTACATAGCAGGACCATTAGATCAGTGCTTTTACACAGGGAAGAATGACAGGCGGCTTTGTTTACATTAGCCGCCTGCCTTTCTCCCTTCACAACGGACGATCGCGAGTGACTTGCGGACATCAGGTCCGCCGGTCACACGCACGGAGGTGTCTGTGAACAAACCGAGGCGGGAGCGCGCCTCCGGCGGCACACGCTCGCCCACTATTGGCTCCCAGGCTAGTGACGTACCGGTACGTCACTTTGACTGGCCGGGGCTGACAGCCGCAGTATATGTACTTGCGGCGGTCAGCAACCGGTTAAGAAGCTTTTAGGCATAAAATCCTGCACAGATAAGGGCATTGTACAGACTTAGCGAATTACATTCTCTAGAACAGTGATCCTCAAACTACGGCCCTCCAGCTGTTGCGGAACTTCACATCCCATGAGGCATTGTAAAACTCTGACATTCACAGACATGCCAAGGCATGATGGGAATTGTAGTTCCTGAACAACTGGAGGGCCATAGTTTGAAGACTCCTGCTCTAGAACAACATAAAGCAGCAATGCTGAGGGCATCAGCTGTAATTGTTCGAAGAGTAGAGTCTTCAAAATGCAGGCTCATGTTCTTTAATCATACATCCTGTCCAGCAAAGAAGGCATTTTAAAGGACTTCCAGATGCCTATCAACACAATCCTTTAAAGAGAAATATCCCCAAAAGGATCTGTAAGGTGTTCAGTGAGAAATGAAAAGACAGGATCCATTCCCAAGACAGCCCATTTCTTCTTAAACTCCTTTTCCATAAAAAAATAAATAAATTGTAAGCAAAAAGCTTAGAAGGAGCAAAAATCCATTCATGATTGGGCCAGTCCACAAAGTGCACAATCATTTAATTCTGTGGTTGCATTAATCCAGATGCAAGATTTCTCTTATTGTATTAGAAGACAGTGAAGAGTTAAATCAAGAATCTAAAGTAAAATAATAAACTAGTTATGCTTATGCAGATTTCTCCGTAAGGTAGAAGAGAGCCATCACCTTTGTACGCTGGAAAAAAAACGGAATACTCGTGGAGTGGGGTAGAGTTATAGGGGGCATGTAATCAAAAGCTTTGCCAGAGTCCAATCACCTGATGGTACCAGCCTACAGCCCAGAGTCTATGAATATCAAGTCAATGTCCTGTACGATTAAGATAACTAAAATCTCACAGAGCAGGTAAAGTTACTTGGTGCCTCCCAGGGCAGCCCTAGCAAGTGTTTTTTTTTTTTTGTCAATGACCAGTCACCTGAAGGAAGCTGCATATAATCCATGGTCTATAAATAAAGTACTGTGCCCTGTACAATTAGGATAATATTTAAACCCTCAAATGTTAACAAAAGAATGCAGCTTTCACTCTATAAACACAGATAACACTGGATTTCACAGGTTGAACTGGATGGACTATAGTTTTTAATTCAACCTTGCCTACTATGTAAAACAAAACAAACAATCATGTCTTTACCTGATCTGGTGCAGTGAGATAGGATTTTTGATTTGCTGGAAATAATCAGGATATTTTTTCTTTGATGGAAGTTGGAAAAAAGGTTCAGCAATCAGCTGGCCCTGGTTGTTCCGGCAAGATTTGACAGTCTCATAAAGTTGGTATAATGGACTGGATATGTCCATAAAAGAGGTTACACTTTCACCTTCTGACTCTGGTTCTTCATAGCGGATGGATGAAGATGATGTTGTTACTGCTGCTACCACTGCTGCTATAGTAACAAATGCAAAATATCAGTACTGAAAGCGGTGCATTAAACAGAACTACAAAATGTATAATGCGTATTTTAGAATGGCATATTCAAGCATTCACCCCATTAGACTGAATAAAAAAATAGATTTAACTAGTATTCTTAACATTTGATTTACAACACACACACACTGAAGATGCAAAATATTTTTTTTTTAAAAATCACAATACAAAAGCCTGTTGCCCTATGGTCAGTGCTCAGCATGGACCAGACAAGAAAATGTATTTAGCATTTGTGTACCTTTTAGTGAACTCTAAAATGAGTACAGTAAAACCTTGGTTTGAAAGTAACTTGGTTTAAGGGGGCTTGAGAGCGCTTTGCAAGACAAGCAAACTTTAAAAATAAATTTTGACTTGATATACAAGCGATGTCTTGATATACAAGTAGCGTCATGTATAAAAAAGAAGAGAGGAGGCTCTAAAGTGTAGCAATATGGTTACATTTAATGAAGGTTCAACATTTAGCAACTCACATGGTTGATGATTAAAACAGGCACATCTAAGTATGCAGGCATCTGGGGTAAAGCTGTCCACATAGACCATCCTCTGCACAGCCATCTTCATCATCCCTTCCCCGCTGCACTCCATGAGTGATTCAAAGCCTCACTTTCAGATCACTCTACTGCAGGCTATTCTTCCCGGTCACGATTGCAGACTGACAGTGGTGAGAGCCGGTGGTTCAGAAGATGGTCTATGTGGACAGCTTTACCCCGGATGCCTGCATACTTAGGTGTGCCTATTTTAATCATCAACCATGTGAGTTGCTAAATGTTGAACCTTCATTAAATGTAACCATATTGCTACACTTAGAGGCTCCTCTCCTCTCTTTTATATTCTGTAGCTCTGCTAGATTTTGCTTCTAATCCCCTTGGGAAGGCTGCATATTGTGGTTGAACATTTTTATGGTTACACAACCTATCACATTGCTATAATCTTTGTATATAGGACTATAAACTGAAGGACTTGTGGAACGAATCATCCGAGTTTCCATTATTTCTTATGGGGAAATTCGCTTTGATATAAGGGTGCTTTGGATTACAAGCATGTTTCCAGAACGAATTATGCTTGCAATACAAGGTTTTACTGTATTAATATGGCTACTGCATTCCATAAAGCACAGCATGGTGAATAATCTGGGTTAATACCGGTCTCATAGATTATTTCTCAGCTCAGCTGTGTCTCTCTAAAGTTCAGAGTTACTACTGGCCTCTCGGGATAATGTTTGATTAAACATCCTTACAAATCATTACTAGGTGACCTTTACTAGGCAGTCATAGTTATGCTATATTCTATATATTTAACTTGCATTTCCAAAAAACACTATTTGCCTGCACCTGCAGGAGGAGAAACCAGTGATATTTTCCCCCATACACAGTTTAGTTCTCAGTATCCTTATCACCAGTAGGATCTGTCCCCATTCTCTAGTATTAACTGCACACATTTAGAGCATTTTGGAATCATTACCGATTAATCGCTCCTACAGGTTACTTGTATGGCCCAATTCACAAGAAGCAATTTGTTCTATATGTGTAGTAAAACATATGTACTGCTAGCGATTTACGCATTTTGATCACCCACTAAACATCCCCAGGGTGTTTCTTCAATGTTCTAAAACAGAGATTATATATTAAATCACTGTTCCACAACAAGCACCAATATAACAGTTTAGGATTTGCACTGTAAAACTAAACCCAACCCAAAATCAGCAAGATAAATGTGTGCTCTCCCTACAGCCTAATCACAGGATGCATTTATACTCACAAAAGTCCTTAAAGTGTTTTTAAACCCACATTGTAAAACTAATTAGTGCTGCAGATATCAGCACTTATCACATTTGCTATGTGGTTTTCCTTTTAAGACCGAACCAGAGAAAATCCCAGCTCAACTCACCAGTCCTAACTGCAGGAGTTAGGACTGCAGGTAATACAGGGTGCTGTGAATTGGCCTTGCAGCTTACGCATGCGTTTGCAAATGTGTGCTAACTAAACCCCTGTTTTTAATACATACTGTTAGACGGGTTAATCTGGTTGGTAAGCAGACTGCTTGGTGAGTTGAGCTGGGAATTTCTCTGGTTTTGTCTTGAATGTGTTGCCCTTCCATGTGCTGCGAAGCCCAGTCCAGGTGGGGCAGGGCCATTTTGTTTCTTACTGGTTTTCCTTTTAACCTGATGCTTGCTTTTTATTGTATATTTTAAAATACACTCTTCCCTGTTTTCTGACTGCTCTGGCAGGGCCTATGGAGCTTACCTTTGCATGTAACTACAGACAAGTCTGCTTATGCTGCCTGCATCTACAGAAAAAGATGGACAGCAAGCCACTCCCCTGCTTCCTCTTCCTCTCTGACAGTGATTGAGAGCAACTGCAGCCTGCACTGTCCTTGGGACTCTGGTGTCCGTTTATGAAACAGATTTTTTTTCTCATTTCACTTCTTGGCAGTTCTCAGAGGAAAATTATCACCTCTGGCACCCTGTTTAGGAAGCGGAGAACTTCACTTCTCACAGAGTGAACAGAAGAGAAGTGTTTCCTCGGAGAACGGCCGAGATCTGTGTAGAAGTGAATGGGCCGCCTGTAATCTCGTGAGACAAAGCGAGATTACAGTACAAGAAAATCACTGGTGCCCGTTTTTTAAGCAGTGATAGATTATCACTGCTGAGTACACGTGCTTTCGACCCCCACTAATGTTATAAAAATAATTAGACCTCCTACATAAATATACATATATACTGTATACACACACATACTATATATATATATATATATATATATATATATACACACACACACACACACACATACATACAGAGATTATATATATATATATATATATATATATATATATATATATATATATATATATATATATATATATATATATATATATAGCAGGGAGACATGTTTACCGTGTTGGGGGGGTCTGATCGAGGAAGAAGGATGTTGATAATCTTCCTTCTTCCCCCTTAGTTCTCCCACGATTCTGTCTTCTCTCCCAGATTCACCACCTTTGGGTTGGTGTATCTGAGAGTGTGAATTCTGGCACAGATCGCCAGTGAAGTGCGGAGATCGCAGCTTCATAACCTGGCCGTTTCTGTGTCACTCAATGACGTGTGCGGAGATGATCGGGGGAGAACATGTTCTCCCCCGATCATCTCTGTTTCATAAACCAATAATGATCGGAGATGAGCAGTGATCTGCTCATCTCAGTTTCATAAACGGACACCTCTGCGCATGTGAGCTACTCACCGTGTGTTCCTTTACCCAGAAGTCTAAGAAAGCAGTGCTGTGTAACTTGGGACTGACAGCAGTGCATATTGAATTATGCAAGTTTTTTTTTGCCCATTATATACTGGGCAATGTTTACCATGTATCAGAGAATGCATTATTGAAAAAATTGAGCATTAATACTACTTTAAGTGGTTTAAAAAAAAAAAAAAAAAAAAACGACTGGCTATATTGAGAGGTCATAACCACCTTCTGAAAATACCAGCTGTCTGTAGCTAAAATCATGACCTCAAGTATACCACAAAGCAAAGCCTTTTTATCTTTTTGCCCCAGCTATGCTAATGATCCAGTTAAATTAGTGAGCATTACATAAAGTGCTGAAATACTTATCTCTAGAGCACAGAGTTGTGCCAGAAGACTGACCTTAAATGACTTTGGTTGCAGATACATGGGAAACCAAGATTGCTATTAATCAATCACTAAACAGATGGAATAAGTGGTTCCCAACTAATTACACCACACAAAAAGCATGCAAAAACGATTAAGGCTGTTTAAACTGCTTGTGTGGCTTACACCATGGGCGGCCATTTGTACCATCGCATAACAACTGATTGATACCCACTGTAACTACTATAGACATTATTTGTGTGACTGAGCTACTAAAGATCACTTATAGGGCTCTAGACTTAGAGCTATTTTATTCAAACAACCAAACTCCCCTTCAGAGAACACAACTAAAAAGCCAAAATGTTATCACGTATCCTTTTCTGAAGTGAGATATTTAATATCCTCTGAATTTATGAGTGAAGACTAAATCGGAATAATCCTAAATTTAGGTTAGCTTTTACTATGGCTGGCACAGCTTTAACAGCAGATCTGGTACTGGAAATATAAGCCATGGTGTGGACCCCTACACAGAAAGCTTACCATTTAGAGTTGCATCTTCCTCACTCTCTGAGCCATACTGCAGTGCCATTGTGATAGCAGACAGCCTATCCCCTTGTGCAGGTCGCTTGTTCCTGAAAGCAGTAGTAGTTATAAAGTATCAGTAAATCATTCATTTTAACTGGTTTCTAATAAATCCATTCAACAATAAAAAACTGGATTTCTGACTTGCCGTAAAACCATTTTCTCTTAGGTTCATTGACAGACGCAGTCCTCTGATGCATATCAGTAGGGTTATACTGCCCCCTACAGGAGTAGGACACTAGGCAGAAAGAATTTCTGGCTACGCCTATAAGCAATCCCTGGGGGTATACCCTCTCTCTTCCTGCATAGGATGTCAGTTTTGTATCAAAACACACCAACCCACTCAAAAAAATAGAGGGACGGGTACTGCATCCGTCAATGAACCGAAGAGCAAAAGGATTTGGTAAGCCAAAAATCCAGTTTTCTCTATCGTTCATTGACGGACACAGTCCTCTGATGCATTTCAGTAGGGACGTCCCAAAGCAGTACAAATGAGGAGTGGGAACAGCAGAAGAAAAAAACAAGTCCCCAAGGCCAACCAGGCAACACAGGACTCAGAACAACCAGATGAGGTCAACCTGAAAAACCAAACAGGAACGACCTCAAGGAAGGCCAAGGGGCCCTCCAAACAGCAGCCTGCAAAACCTTGTGGCCAAAGGAAGCATCCACAGATGCCAGCACATCCCTCTTATAAAATTTGGTAAAGGTGTGAACAGACAACCAGGTTGCCACCTTGCACAAGTAAAGCACAGATGCCTGATGGCGAAAAGCCCAGGAAGCACTCAGCACCCGAGTAGAATGCGCCTTGACAGGGAAAGGAGGAACCTGGCCCCTAATGGAATAAGCCTGCACCACTGTCTGTCTGATCCATCTGGAAATAGTCGCAGCAGACGAGTCAGACTTGCGAAAAGACTCAGTAGAAGCCAAACACACCTTGATCGCCCGAACATCATCCAGGGTATGCAGAGCAAATTCCTTAGGATGTGTAGGCTTAGGACACAAAGAGGGTAACACAATGTCCTCATTTAAGTAAAAACTGGAAACTACCTTCGGCAGGAAGGACGGATCCGGCTGAAGTACCACCTTATCCCTGTGAACTACCAGGTAGGGAGAACGACAGGACAGCGCAGCCAGTTCCGACACCCTGCACGCAGAAGTGATAGCCACCAAGAAGGCAACCTTCTGAGACAAGGTAAGCAGGGGAATCTCCCGAATACTCTCAAAGGGAGGCCTCTGGAGAACAGACAGCACCAAATTAAGGTCCCAAGGTGGTAGCAGAGGTCGCACCAGAGGTACCAAGTATCGCACCCCCTGCAGGAAGCTACGCACCAGGGAATAGGTGGCCAATGGCCTCGGGAAGAAAATAGCCAAGGCCGACACCTGACCCTTGATAGTACTCAAGGTCAACTTTTGATCAACTCCGCGTTGAAGGAAAGCTAAGATTCGAGCCACCGAATAGGAACGAGGGTGGGTCCCAAGGGACTCACACCAATGTACGACTTCCACGTACGATGATAAATCTTCCTAGAAGTCGCCTTTCTCGCTTTTAGCAGAGTGGGAATCACTGAAGCAGACAATTCCCTGTCCTTCAGCACCTGGCTTTCAACAGCCAAGCCGTCAAAGGCAGCGACTGTAAAGCAGGATGGAAGATTGGCCCCAGAGACAGTAGATCCTCCCTGAGAGGAAGCCTCCACGGGGCGTCTGTGACAAGCCTGACCAAGTCAGCGTACCAAGCACGGTGAGGCCAGTCCGGAGCCACAAGAATGACCGGAATCCCTTCCACCTCTATCCTGTGAGAGGAGGAAAGGCATACAGGGGGCCACCAGCATGTCTGCGGTGTCCCAAGAGCGGGCCAGAGACCTCTGTACCTTTCTGT
The DNA here is from genome assembly GCF_965119305.1 of Pelophylax lessonae. Lineage (NCBI taxonomy): Eukaryota > Metazoa > Chordata > Amphibia > Anura > Ranidae > Pelophylax > Pelophylax lessonae. The sequence continues at coordinate 85,694,560 of NC_138775.1, read as the reverse complement.
TGATGCAGGACGCCAACAGATCCACGTCCAAAGCGCGTGAACGAAGGCACAACTGCTGAAACACCTCCTTATGCAGGGACCACTCCCCTGCATCTAAGGCCTGGCAGGTGAGGTAATCAGCCTTCAAATTTTCCACTCTAGGAATGTGGACAGCGAAGAGAGCGGAGACATGGCGCTCCGCCCAATGTAGAATACACGCTACTTCCAAGGCTGCAAGGACACTCTTGGTGCCCCCTTGGTAACTGACATAAGCCACGGCCGTGGCCTTGTCTGATTGAATGCGCACTGGACAACCCTTCAGACGGTCGGTCCAGTGCACCAGGCAAAGCCGAATTGCTCTCAGCTCCAGGACATTGATCGGCAATCGAGATTCCTCCAGGGACCAGACTCCCTGAGCCGAGTCCTGATTGAGGACTCCCCCCCTCACCCGGACAGACTCGCATCCGTGGTGACAATTGAATATAAATATATGGGGAGAAAGGATTTCCCCCGAGTGAAGCATCGGAGACCGAAGCCACCAGACCAGGGACTCCCCGGTCCTGTGGCTTAGCCGAATCCGAAGGTCCAGAGAATTCGGCTGTTTGTCCAACTTGAAAAGAATTTCCCTTTTAAGAACCCTCCTGTGGAATTGAGCAAATAGGACCGCCTCAAAAAGAGTACACCATCAGCCCCAGCACTCTCATACAGGTCCGAAGGGACGACCTGGCGTTGGACATTAACAGCTGAACCGCTGACTGGAGCTTCTGGAGTTTCTCCTAAGGAAGAAACACCCTGGCTGAGGACGAGTCAAAGTCAGACCCAGATAGACCAGTCTCATAAAAGGGGTCAGAGACGACTTCTGAAGATTCAAAATCCACCCGAGTCCTCATGGTGACCCCCAAGTTTTCCGTCAGTAACGCAAGGGACTCCGCATGGAGAATCAGATCGTCCAGGTAACCTAGGACCGATATCCCCCGCTGCTGCAACAGCGCCAGGATCGGGGCCAACACCTTGTGAAGACCCGGGGAGCAGAGGCGAAACCAAAGGGTAACGCCACAAACTGAAAGTGATCCTCTCCCACAGCAAAACGGAGAAACAGTTGGTGAGGGGCATAGATTGGTATGTGACGGTAGGCATCCTTGATGTCTATTAAAGCCAGGAAATCACCCTGATGTAGGGAGGCCACCACCGTGAAAATAGTTTCCATCTTGAACTTTTGAGCGTGCACGAACACATTCAGTGCCTTTAGGTCCAGGATCGGATGCACCTTGCCCTCCTTCTTGGTAACCGCGAACAGGTTGGAATAAAATGCGTGAAAGCGTTACGCGAGTGGAACCAACGCGATCACTCCTTGCTGTAGCAGGTCCCGCACTGCCCCATAGAGCGCTCACAAGCGATCCGGGGATAGGCGGACATTGGAAGGGAAAAACCTAACCGGAGGAACGGATCGAAACTCGATCTTGTATCCAGACCGCACAACCTCCCGGACCCATTTGTTTCCCAGACCAGGGGCGCTTGGAACCACGCAAGGGAGCCTTGAATAAGGTCGTCCAGGGTAGCCCCAAACAGACGGTCCCCCTGAAAGGGGAGTTCCGTCAAGGCCTTCTTAGAAGCCAGATCTGCAGACCAACACTTCAGCCCGAGCATACGCCTCATGACCACCACTGAAAATGACAGGTGACCCAAAAGGGAAGCCGTGTCCAGCGCGGAATCGCAAGCAAATTGCAGCCCCTGCACCATCTGGTCCAACAGCTCCCCAAAGGCAGGAGGGTCAGGCTTGCCCTCCACGTCAATGCGTAGCAGCTTCGCCCATTCAGTCACTGTTTGCGTGACAAGTGCCGCAGTAAAAGCAGGCCTCAGTGCAGTCCCCGCCAAAGAGTACATGTTGCAGGCCACAGCCTCCGCTTTTCTATCCTCTGGGTCCTTAAAGGAAGGGGAATCTTCCACCGGAATAAAGGTAGCCTTGTTAAGCCTGGAGACTGGAGGATCCACCTTAGATGGTACCGACCACTTCTTCACTAGAGACTCCTCAAAGGGGTAGCATCTAGTAAACCACCTAGACACCCCAGAGGAACGTTTTGGCCGATTGCCTTCTTTTGCGAGTAGTTTGCGAGTAGGTCAGCAAAATAAGTGGGGAAAGAAAAAAAACTTTTGCACCCTTGAAGGTTTATGGGTGCCGAAGGCAACCTGCGCCCCAGGAGCGACGACAGCCGCATCCTCCAATTTTCCACGCACAGAAACAACCAGTGCGTCCACCAGCGCCTTATCTTGCGCAGCAGTAGAGGGCTCATCCTCACTATCAGAGGAAGCACGGCGCAGGGTACCAGACCCGGCCAGGGTACCCACGTCTGCGGTGGCTGAGTCAGATTTAGAATCTGAGACAGACATCAGAGAGGCAGGGGTTATGTGGGAGACGTTTCTTCGCACCCACCCTCTAAAGGCCAGTTCCACCCGGGACACAAATGCTTCCAGGACCGCTGAAATCGCATCGGTGGACAGTTGAGATCCGGGGGGCCCTGTTGCCTCCGTAAGGGGTCAGGTGGGAACACATGATCTGAGGGGTCCATTTGCACTAATAGAATCCACCAGCAAACATTGGGAAATATATGTGAAAAGAACGTCCCTCCCCAGAGAGAGAGAGAGAGAGAGAGAGGAGAGAGAGAGAGAAGAGAGAGAGAGAGAGGAGAGGGAGAGAGAGGAGAGAGAGAGGAGAGAGAGAGGGAGAGAGAGAGGAGAGGAAGAGGGAGAGAGAGAGAGAGAGAGAGAGAAGAGAGAGAGAGAGAGAAAGAGAGAGAGAGAGAGAAAGAGAGAGAGAGAAAGAGAGGAGAGAAAGAGAGAAAGAGAGAAAGGAGAAGAGAGAAAGAGAAAGAGAGAGAGAGAAAGAGAGAAAGAGAGAAAGAGAGAGAGAAAAAGAGAGAGAAAGAGAGAGAAAAGAGAGAAAGAGAAAAGAAAAAGAGAAGAGAAGAGAAAGAGAGAGAGAGAGAGAGAGAGAGAGAGAGAGAGAGAGAAGAGAGAGAGAGAGAGAATGCCCCCAGCAACTCGCTGTCCCTGGAATGCAGCAATCTGATCAGGAAGGTCTGCACGTTAGCGGGGGCTCAGGAAAAGAAAGTGAGCCAGGAAGTTGCCCAGGAGTGAAGGGAGGAGCTCCTCCCACCAAAAAACGCCTCCAGGCACACCCACCAGCCTTCACAGCAAAAAAATCCACTGCAAAAATGGCCGAGGACAGGTGTACCAAGATGGCCGACGCCATAGAAACAGGCAAATGGCGGCTACGCGCGAGAACACAGCAACCAGGACCTATAGGGGGACCCCCTGCCAGCCCATCCAACACCATCCAGCTGGAGCTCTCCCCGGGAACCCACAGAAGACCCCCCCCCACCCCAATCGGTCGAGCACCACGCACTCCCCGGGCCCCATGCGGCCTGCAAAACTAGATCCCGGCCCCAGGTAGGCGCAACAGTCCCTCACGACAGGACAACGAGAACCCAGGAGTGTGAGGGTTCGACCACCCCAGGGAGGGGACCAGCGTTCCACCCCCAAAATCCGCCAGGGAAGAGGGGGACACATTTACTCACCATACCAGGAACACAGGCGGGCGCCATCTCCTGACAGGACCCCTCTCCACCGAAGTGTGGGGGCTGTCGGCCAAATAGGAACGCTGCGACATAGGCCTAGACCCCGGCAGCTGATTGTAGTTCTCATAAAAACAGAATTGATTATAGTTCTCACAGGAACAGAAAATAATAAAAGGAAAAAATGCTAGGACCAGAGATCTCAATGAAGTAGGGTCCTTACTTCTGACTAGGTAGAAAAAAAAAAAAAAAAACTGAAGTCCCATATCAAGTGGGAGTATACCCCCTGGGACTGCCCTATATTTTTATTCCGCCTAGTGTCCTACTCCTATGGAGAGCAGCATAAACCCATTGGTCAAGAAGATATGGAGTTGTGTCTGGCAATGAACGAAAGAGAAAAGGGAGCCCCACCACCATCAAAAAGCAGAGCATATAGCCCACAGGTATTTCCCCAATGAACCAAACAATAATGAATTTGAGCGCAATTTTGTACCTGCTACGCAAACTTGACTTTGAGGACTCTGTATAATCAATTTCGGACTTCTTAATGGCAAAAAGTTTCTTTATGTTATTTGCATCCTGGAAGAAACAGGATAAATATGTTATTTATGAGGTTCATAAACATTTATCCTAGCTGCAAATTTGTGGACAATGGAAAAGGATGGCAATTCAATTGTACTACAACATTGAGGTATATTCAAAACTTTTCTTTTGGCGACAGTGGGGAATGGTTAAAACCCTGGTCAAGGTTTCACTAGACAGGAAGTAACATCTCCAATTGTAACAGACAAAAATAAAAATGCTGCTTTTTTAGTACAGGGTAGTAAAAAAAAAAAAAAAAAACTCTGCTCTCTTCATTCCTGTTGCAGATTTTCTCTTCACTTCCTGTCTGGTGAAACCACTGTCACTTGTTCAATGAAGGGAAGTCTCTTGAGCAAAGTCCTTGATATTAGTAAAAACCTGACATGTTTTGTCTTGCATTTACTTGAAGGCTGGATTCACATTTGTGTGGGGCAGCCTTTTTCGACCAGGGCGCCCAGGCACCCTGGGGTGCCTTGAGGCTTCTTCAGAAGTGCCTTGGCAAAATGCCTTACAAATTGATCAAACATTGTATACAAATCAGCGGGTGGATGAAGCCTGCCTTTTAGTTACACAGTCAGAGGTTTCCATTATGCACCATTACGACTTTCTAGACACTGGAAGCCTAACAACCAATGGTGTCATCAGTTAAAAAGGAGGATGCCTGTGGCCTTCAAAGCATCCTTGTTTGACCCTCCTGTGCCCCTCTCCCTGCAAAAGTGTTTTTGCTTTGGAATAAAAAAAAATCACGGGTGTCTTGGGTATGAATGTTGCTGCATTGTGTAAAGCTATTAGAATAGTTTTTTACATTTAAGAATGGGCTGCCCCAAGACTGTTTATCATTTTAAAGGGTGCCTTTGAGATTTTTCCATACTTTTAAAGGGTGCCTTGAGATTGCCTAAAATTTTAAAAGGGGCTTTGACCAAAAAAAGGTTGAGAAATACTGGTGTGGGGTGTTATCACATGCATATTAACATGGGTCATGGTAAGCCAGTCCATTATTTTTAAATAGCCTGCCAACACAGTGACAACAAACCTTTTTAACCCACATGCACCGTTTGTTTTCTAGAGTGCCACAGAGCACATACCTGTCTATTGTGATGTGCTGGGCTGCCCTTTAAAATTAAAGGCACTGCAATGCACCACAGTTCCTAGGTTATCATGCTTTGCAGTAACGTGCACACAATACTGAACATGAAATATGAATCACATAGGTACACATAGGTGTTAAAGGGGCACCTGATGAACATTTTTGATACCCTTCCAAACACACCCTGTTTGATAAGACAGTCCTTATGAGCCAAATGGCTTGGTGTACAGTGTTATGTAGCTTTGATTCGTATGGGCGGCAGAAATTAACTGCTTCTCCTGACAGACACTCCCCATTTGGAGTGCAGTACAAACTTCACTGGATTCTCTACTGCATGCATCATCTGTATAAAATGTATCAGACTTAAAAGGAATTAGAAAAGGTATTTACTGACCTTAAACACCTGCGAACCTGGCTCATTGTAGGTTTTAGCATTCTTTGCTAGCAGATCAATGTCTTTTGCCATTGCATTAACGCTTTTATAATAACTAGACTGTAATAAAAAACAAATGACAATATAAAAACAATGAACATTTTAGATTAGCCTTTCCTAACATATATAAATTACAATTTATACAAATTATAGGCCTAGAAAAACCTCTGTTAAAAACAGTTTAAAGGTGGTCAGTAGAAAAAAAATGCACCCTAAACTGGTGGCCAGTGGGAAGAATGCCACCTTACAGGGGTAGTCATACTGCCACCCTAAGGCTCCATTCACACTTGTACAAGTCCAAAGTTGCAACGACTTTGGAGTGCACCTATGACGCAACTTTGGCTGGGTGCAACTTGGATACGACTTTGGCTTTCACCAGTGATAATGGACAACTGTTGCACACTAGTTGCATTGTTTAACATTCAGGTACGACTTTCATGCAACTTCTGAGGGTTAACATTGAAGTCTATGGCCCTCAAGTTGCATGAAACTATCTCAAATCACAACAATAACACAAATCAGGCCAAAGCAGTGCATGAGCTACTTTGAAGTTTATGCAAAGTTGCATGACCTTACACAGCTAAAAAGATCACTGGTGTCACAAAGCTGACTTTTAGGTAGCTTTGGCCCTGGAACTATGCAGACAACATCAAATGGGAGGCCACATTAGCCTCAAATTAGCCACACAGCTCAAGGAACCCACAATAACCACTTTTTTCTTAATATTTTTGGGAGTCACAGATCCTTTTAGAATCTGATGAAAGCTATATACCCCCACAATGATACAAATTTTACGGTAAACATTTGCTTAGTGGTCAATGCTATAAGCAGTGGCTGGGTGCATTTTCTTTGGTTTCTTTCAATGGGAAACCATTTATTGTTACAAGGAGGGTGGCTTTATTGTTAATGTAATTGTTATTCTTTATCAGACCCTTACTGACCCCCTGCAACCCATGGACCCCAGATTAAGAACCCTGCTCCAGAAGAACCCTGGTTGAGAATGGCTTCTTCTAGAAGAATTGGTACATATGCAACAAAGTTCCAGCGCTGAACACTGTGGCGTCCACAGTGTAAATTGTTCCAAACCAAACCGGCGCAGCAGTCAGGGTTAGTACAAAATGACCATCCAACAGGCAACCAAGAAGGACAGCGCTATCCGGGTGTTGGTTACATAGTTAGTCAGGTTGCAAAAAGTCCATTGGGTTCAACCAAAAAAAAAAAAAACAGTATTGAAAACCCAACCATACAATCCCATATACACAATCCTATACCAGTTGTTGATCCAGAGGAAGGCAAAAAATAAACCCCAGCAATGCATGATCCAATTTGCTAAAGCAGGGGAAAAAAATTCCTTCCTGATCCCCCGAGAGGCAATCGGATATATCCCTGGATCAACTTTACCTAAAAAAAATTTTAATACCCATTTATATTATGTACACCTAGGAAAGAATCCAGGCCTTTTTTAAAGCAATCTAGTGAGCTAGCCAGAACCACCTCTGGAGGAAGTCTATTCCACATTTTCACAGCTCTTATGGTGAAGAAACCTTTCTGTATTTGGAGACGAAATCTGTTTTCCCCTAGATGTAAAGAGTGCCCCCTTGTCCTCTGTGTTGACCTAAAAGTGAATAACTAAAACACCAAGTTCACTATATGGTCCCCTTATGTATTTATACATGTTGAACATATCCCCCCTTAATCTCCTCTTCTCAAGAGAGAATAAATTCAGTTCCTCTAATCTTTTCTCATAGCTGAGCTCCTCCATGCCTCTTATCAGTTTGGTTGCCCTTCTCTGCACTTTCTCCATTTCCCCGATATCCTTTTTAAGAACTGGTGCCCAAAACAGTTCTCTAATGATGAACAGGCCAATGGATATTTCATTGGCCTGTTCATCATTAGAGAACTGTTATGATAGTACCAATACCCGGATAGCGCTGTCCTTCTTGGTTGTCTTCTAGAAGAATAATCGAGCCCCTACCTACCAAGTCAAATTAAAGCAGGTTAAATGTCGGTTTTCCCAGAATATAATTACAACCCGAAAAGAAACTGCACAAGATCAGTCCTTACTTTATAATTTTATTGATACACTTTTATATATGCAAGACAATCATATCATTATACAGGCAGTCCTATTTGTTTGTTTATTCACTTGCCAATTAGCACTGAGGTTTAAGGCTAAGTTCACATGTAGGCGTTTTGGGGCGTTTTTCAGCTCTAAGGATCAGCTCAAAAAACGCCCAACAAGACAAATCCTATTCATTTCAATGGCCTCTGTTCACATCTGAGCGTTCCAACGCCTTGAGCAAAACGCCTGATGCTCCAAAGAGTACATGAGCTTCTTTTTGGGCAGATTACAGGCGTTTTTGCCCCATAGACTAAATGCAAATGCTGGAAAGGCAATATAGAGCGTTTTACAGGCGTTTTACCTGTAAAGCAAGTTAAAACATTTTTTTTTTCACAATTTGTTTAAAACACTGTCACCAGTGCAGTACACTGTCGTGATATAACTGGTGTGGTGGTGATCAGGGACAAAAAATAAAAAATATATATGTTTGAAATAACTTTTTATTCAATATTTTAACATTTTTTTCATACTTTCATCAAAGTAGTTCAATGTTACCATATTAACACTGCACTACTCTGGGGAGTGTTTAGGGTTTTTTTTTCTATTTACACTTTTATTGCTGGTCATGAATGGGTTAAGTTCATGACAGCTGTGAATACTAGTAATCTGTGATAAGCTACAGCTAATCACATGGTACAGGACACTATGATTTGCCCAGATACTATGTGATAGCTGTGGGCCAATCACAGCTCACTAGCAAATGAAGCAAAGCGGTTATGATTCATAACAGCTTTGTTGACATTGTGATCATGTGATCACTGTGGGCGGTCAGCAAGTAGTTAAAGAAATCATTTAAAAAAGGATGAAAAAAACAGCAGTAAAATCTCTTATTTCAGCCTTAATTATTGCTTCTTGAGACAAACTAAAACCACTGTTGCGTACATACAAAAATTGGAGAACCAGCCTGTATGATAAATCTTTGATGCCTGTAAAACCCAACAAGATGCTCACAGAGCAATATACAGTGGAAAAAGAAGATCTGATTGTTTGCTACAGGCATCAGAGATTCTTCTTTCAAAGAATTGATAAAGAAGGCCCTGCAAGCTAAGGCTGCATACCTGTATCCTCTGGGATATCGTCTTCAGATCTATGGGTTCCTTAATTATTGCATAGTAGTCTGGATAATGCTAGAGAAGATAAAATGTATTTAAAAAATATATAAAACCAACTGTATAAAATAAGAATCCATACATGATTGTCATTTAGATACAAAACAGAATACATTTTGTTTTTTCAAAGACAACTGTATATAAACAAACTTCCCACTAATCACATACACTAGGATTGTTAACATAAATGCAAGAAGGCAGGCTAGAAGATAGCCCAAGACCAATCACAATTGCAAACCAAAATCAATCTGCTAGGGAAAAAAAACATCCAAATAAGCTTAGTTGCCAACAGAGAATCTATCAGTGTTGCTACACATGGATATTAAAGCAGTATGAAATGCAAAGCCAAAAATATAATACATTGCAGCCAACCAATCCTTAAAAGCCGTGGCTGCGTTAGTTTTCTTCTTTTTCTTAACCACTGAAGGACCAAGCTTTTTCTGGCATTTATTGTTCACATGTAACAATCAGTTTTAGAACCCCCAAATGTTCTTTATTTTATTTATTTTTTAAAGCAGAGGCCCTAGAGAATAAATTGGTGGCATATTTTTATCTCACGCATTTGCGCAGCGGTTTTCCCAAAAAAAACAATATGTCATCCAATTTTTTTTTTTTTTGCAATATAAAAGATAAAAGATGATGTTACACCAAGTAACATACCAAACATGTCACACTTTAAAACCACGCACACCTGTTCATCGGGGACAAACAACATACATTTTACTATCGATAAGCAACGCTTTAAAACAGGTTACAGGTTACCACTTTAGATTTACAGAGGAGGTCTAGTGCTATAGCTACTGCCCAGGGAGGGACACAGCTCTTCATCTTCTTGACTGTAGGGACGTCCCAAAGCAGTGTCAAACATGAGGGGTGGGAACAGCAGAAAAAACAAACTTCCCCTAGGCTAAACATAGCCCACCAGGTAACTTGGAGCTCAACTGTCAACAACTGGAGCTCACCTGAAAAAAAAAAAAAAAAAAACCACTCAGGAGGACAAGTCTTCTAAACGGCAGCCTGCAAAACTTTGTGGCCAAAAGAAGCATCCACAGATGCCAACACATCCACTTTACAAAACTTTGTGAATGTGTATACAAACTACCAGGTAGCCGCCTGCAAACCTGCATTACTGATGCCTGACGATGGAAGGCCCAGGAGGCACTAAGCGCCCGAGTAGAGCGCACCTTGACAGGGAAAAGGGGGAACCTGACTCTTAATAGAATAAGCCTGAACCGAACCACTGTCTGTATGATTCATCTGGAAATGGTTGCAGCAGAAGCAGCCAGCTCCTTGCAAGGTTCATCTGTGAGAATAAATAATGAGTCTGATTTCCTAAAACACTCCGTAGCTGCCAGGTACACCCTCTACTTCCCGAACCACATTCGGGGAGTGCAAGGCAACTTCCTTAGAATGCTTAGACTTGGGACACAGGGAGGGCAATACAATGTCTTCATTCAGATGAAAGTCAGAGACGACCTTCAGAAGGAATGACAGACATGGATGCAGAACCACCTTAACCCTGTGAACCACCAGGTAAGGTGAATGACAAGACAACACTGCCAGTTCAGAACCCTGCGTGCCAAAGTAATGGCCACCAAAAAGGCCACCTGTTGACAGATAGTCCGCTTGCCAATCTTCCACCCCTGGAATGGGCACAGCAGAGAGGGCTGAACGAATCTTTCTGCTCACCTTAGAACGTCGGCTACTTCCCGAGCCGCCAGGACACTTCTTGTGCCCCCTTGGTGATTGACATAGGCCACGGCCCTGGCATTGTCCGATTGAATCCGCACCGGACACCCCTGGAGACGACTTGTCCAATGATCCACACAAAGTCTGATCGCTCGGAGCTCCAGTACATTAAAATCGGTAGCCTGGACTCTTTCTGAAACCAGACCTCCTGAACACAATCTGACACCTGCCCACTCGGCAGGTGCATGCAAGTCCGAAGAGACAACCATCTGCTGGTCAGAAAAAGCCAAATTGCCTCCTGCAACTTTTGAAGTCTCTCCCAAGGAAGAAACACTCTGGCCGAGGACGAGTCCAGAGTCAGACCCAGATAGACTAGGCTAGTGGACGGAACCAGGGCAGACTTCTGAAGTTTCAGAAACCAATCGAATTCCCTCAGCGTTTGCAGAGTAATCTCCAAGTTGTCCAACAAGGCGGATGAAGATTCTGCTTATAAAAGCATATCGTCCAGGTACCCCAGTACTGCGATCCCCCGCTGACGCAGCAGTGCTAGAAGCGGGGCCAACACTTTCATGAAGATCCGAGGAATGGAAGCGAGACCAAAGGGTACACAAATTGATAATGCTCCTCATCCGCAGCAAAGCGGAGGAAACGCTGATGGGCAACTCATATTGGGTTGGGAAGGTAGGCATCCTTAAAGTCGATGGAAGCGAGGAATCCCCCTGATGTAGGGATGCCACTATCATGCACATGGACTACATGCGGATCTTCTGTACCCGCACAAAGCGGTTTAACACCTTGAGGTCCAGTATTGGGCGCATCTTGCCCTCCTTCCTGGGAACTCTAAACAGGTTTGAGTAAAAATCTTGAAAACGTTCTGACTTTGGAGCCAGATCACCCCTTGAAGTAACAAAACTTGCACCGCCCACAGAGATCCTTCAATTCAGTGGTTCTCAACTCCGGGCCTCGAGACCCACTAACAGACCAGGTTTGCAATATAACAAATACATCACAGGTGATATATTTTGATGCTCAGGGATTGCAGTATTCTAGTCTGCATCTCCCCAAGGTGATATTTAAAATCTGGCCTGTTAGTGGGTCCTGAGGCCCAGAGTTGAGAACCACTGCCGAACCAGCCACAGCCACATATGGCGGGCCAGAGCCTCCGCCCTCTTATTAGCTGAACCTGTAAACTCCTCAACCGGAATGAAGGTAGCTAAATTTGACCTGGAAACCGGCGAGTCCACTACAGATGGAACCGTCCACCTGTAACGCAGTTAATCCTCATAAGGATATCGCAAGCAAAAACGCTTACCAACCACTGTGTTTTGGACAACCCCACTGTTTTGTGACAATGTTGTCAAGGTAAGTGGAAAGCGGAACACCCTTGCCGCTTTGGAGGGCCTGTGGGTACCAAAAGGAAGAGGTGCCTCCGACGCGGCATAAGCAACAACCTCCATTTTTAAAGTTTCACGCACTGACACAAATAGTGCATCCACCAGCGCCTAACTTAAGCACGGCTATAGGAGCAGAGGAATTATCCTATCTGAGCACTCAGGGTGCGTGGATGCGGACGCAGACCCAGTAGGGTCGCTACATACTAAGCTCACCCCAAAAAACAATCATGGGAGGCCGCCAACTGCGATCCCGCAAAGGGGACGCTGGCCAAGGGCCCAGAATGGACCACCTATCGGACCCCGCAAAAAAACAAGGGGGTCGTCCTCCAAGCCCTCCATAGAGGGCATAATAGGACTTAGCCCCCTTAAAAAGGGAGCCGCCTGCCATGACGTGAAAGAGCAGGCAAGGTACCCTCACAAAAAAAGGGCAGGTGTCTCATACAATAATGGCGGCCAGGCTGTCATTAAAAAATTGAAGCGCCCCCACAGCACTACCCCTTTTCAAGGGAGGTGGCAAGCTGACCACATGGCCTAGCAGGCTGCGACCTAAATTTTTATGGAGGCCTAGCCATAAATTGCATGGATCCTCAGCCTGGCAGGTCCCCAAAAGAAGAGTGTGGGCTTCAGCAAAACACACTGAGGCTGCCCCTCAAGGGTAGCGCCTGACTCGGCCGCATGGCCTGTTAGGCCGCGGTCTACATTTTTGAAGGCGCCTAGCTGCCAGGACGCGAGCCCCAGCAGAGCCGACAACCCAGGAGCAGCGGAGGGGGAAGTGGATGCCAGAACAGGAAGCAGTGGCATCAGCCACCCTCAAAGGGGCCGCCTCACATAATTTCCAATGAGTAGGCCGCTAAGCCGAGGCCTTAATTTTTGGCCGGTTACGGCCGTGTGAGGCGCGTATCTGGTGACCCAAGCATAGGTAAAAAACTATTCAGTGAAAGGGAATACAAAAAGGACTGACGGCCATTCGCTAAAATAGAAGAGAAGCGGTTTAACCTTAAACTGCATAAAGGGTTCTATACCCTCAGAGCTGTAAGGATGTGGAATGCTCTTCCACAAGCAGCCATATAATTGAGGAGCATCGATAGTTTCAAAAAACTATTTGATGGGCACCTTAACGACCACATCATACAGGGGTATTCAAGGTACTATTGAAAAACACACACACTCATCACAGTTTGAACTGGATGGAATGGTGTCTTTTTTCAGCCTAACTATGTAATTATGTACCCACGGATGTTGAAACATCCGCTCCCCCAGCCCAACAACCTCCGCAGGGAGCCCAGAGGACATCCCTGCCCTAGTCACAAACCCCCAGGGTGGCAGGGAACCCTGCTCAACCCCCGTTGCGCCCCAGGGAAACCTGGTCAGCAGCAACTTCAACCAGCCCCCGTTAAGAGCATGTGGCAACAGCCAGCTCATAATCTCACCATTGGAGATGGGGGGGGGGGGGGGGAGTGTGTGTGTGTGTGGGGATGAGGAGCTGTGTCCGTCAATGAATGAGAGAGAAAATGGGATTTTTGTGCTTAATATAAAATCCATATCTCTGAATTATTTGACGGACACAGCTCTCCATGATTCAGAACTATAGGGTTATAATGCTCCCTACAGGAGTAGGACACTAGGCAGAAAAAAAAAAAAACTTGGCTACGCCTATGGTCAGTCCTAGTTGGTATACACCCCCCTCTCTGATAAAGGCCTTTAGTTTAGTAACAAGCAATGTCAGAAGTAATAAGCCTCCATACAGGCGAGGGAGCGGTGTCTGGCAATGAACTCTTATGGTAAGTACAAAAAACACATTTTCTATTTCGTTCATTGATAGATACAGTTCTCCATGATTTAGAACCATAGTGACGTCCCCAAGCAGTGACAAACATGAGGGGTGGGACAACAAAAAATCCCAAGGCTAAAACAAAATTGCCAACCAGGTAAACGGGAGCCCAACCTGAACAATACACCCCCAAAGAGAGAAAAGATCCTCCAAACAGCAGCCCGCAAAACGTTGGAGCTAAAGGAAGCATCCGCAGATGCCAACACATCCATTTAGTAGAATTCAGTGAAAGTGAGCACCGACGACCATGTGGCTCTACGCCGGATGACGGAAAGCTCAAGAAGCACTAAGCGGGAAAGGAGGAACCTGACCATAGATAGAAAAGGCCTGAGTCACCGTGTGTCTGATCCATTCGGACATTATCTCAGAAGAAACAGACAGCCCATTTCTTGGCCCACCCATGATCACAAACATTGAGTCCGACCTCCAAAAAGATTCAGTGGCTGCCAAATACACCTGAATCATCCGAACCACATCCAGGGCAAGCAAGCAAATTCCTTAGGATGTTTGGTCCAACAACACAGGGAAGAAAACACAACGTCTTCATGCAAATGGAAATCAAAGACTACCTTAGAAGGAAATGACGGACATTGGTGAAGAACCACCTTATCTTTGTGAAACTCCATGTAGTGGGTACGACAAGGAACCCCACCTGTTCTGACACCCTGCGAGCAGAGGTGATAGCCACCAAAAAAGGTGACCTGGGACAGCATAAGCAGGGGAATCTCCTCAATATTTTCAAAAGAGATGCTTCTGGAGAACTGAAAGCAGCATAAAGTTCAGATACCAAGGCGGTCGAGGACACCCCATGGGTGGATTTAGACGTTGAACCCCTTGAATAAAAAAAGTACGCACAAGGGAGTACATAGCCAGGGGTCGATGAAAGAAGACCGCCAAGGCCGACATCTGGCCCTTAAGGCCAATTTCTGCTCAACAGCATGATGAAGAAAGGTCAAAATCAGAGCCACCGAAAAAGGAACGAGGGTGAACACCAATTGACTCACACCACGAAAAATACGCTGTACACGTGCAATGGTAGATGTTCCTAGGAGGTAGACATCCTAGCCTTCAGCAGTGACGGAATCATCGACCCAGGCAACCTCTAGCCTTCAGCACCTGGCTTTCAACAGCCAAGTCGTCAAAGCCAGTGACTGTAAAACAGGATGGAAGATCGGGCGTTGGGACAGTAGATGCTCCCTGAGAGGTAGTCTCCAAAGCATGTCGGTGACCAATCGCACTAGGTCGGTGTACCAAGACTGACGAGGCCACTAGAATGATTAGAATCCCTTTGACCTCGATCGTGCGCAAAAGCCATGGCAGAAGCTTGAGAGGAGGAAAGGCTTAAAACATACGATACTGGTCCCATGGGCCACCAAAGCGTCTTTTGCGCCCACCAGAGGATTCCTGTGACCTTGTCATAAACCAGATACATTTCTGTTGAGTGGGGACAACAACAGATCCACCTCAGGGGGATCCCCACCGAAGACCTATCAGATGAAAAACACATCCAGGTGAATGGACCACTCCCCTTGGTCCAAGGCCTGCTGACTGAAATAGTCCGCCTGCCAGTTTTCTACTCCTGTAATGCGTATGATGGAGAGGGCCGGAAATAGCGTTCTGCCCACCGGAGGATGCCGGCTACTTCCAGGGCTGCCAAAACACTCTTTTTCCCGCATTGGTGATTGACATAAGCCAGCACCCTGGCATTGTCCAACTGGATTCATACCGGGAGCCCCCGGAGACCATCTGTCTAGTGATCTTGGCACAGCCTGATCGCCCAAAGTTTCGCCCAAAGTTTCAAGACATTGATCATCAGTCTTGACTCTTAGCGTTCAACAACCCTGAGCAGAGCTCAGTCCCAGTACACCTCCCTACCCGGACAGACTGGCATCCATGGTGACCACTATCCAATACAAGGGGAGGAAGGATCTGCCCTGCCGAAGAGCGATGCCACAAGATCAGGGACCCCCTGGTTCCCCCAGTACAGCCAAATCAGATTATCCAGGGAACTCAGACACTTGTTCAATTTCACCAGGATCTCCCTTTGAAGGAACTTTGTATGGAATCTGTGCAAACAGAACCACCACAAAAATGTAGATACCATCAGGCCCTGCACCCGCATGCAAGTCTGGAGAGAGGACCACCTACAGGACAGCAGAGGATGAATTGCAGCATGCAACTCCTGGAGATTGTCCAGAGAAAGGAACACTGGCTAGAGCTGAATCCAGAGTCAGACCCAGATAATCAAATTTTCTGGATGGAATCAGAGCCGACATGCAGTAGCTTAGAAACCAACCTAACTCTTCCAGGGTCTGTAGTGATCTCAATGTTGTCCATCAGGGTCGCCGAGAATTCTGCTTGCAAGAGATCGTCGTCCAGGTAGCCCAGTACCGCAATCCCCTACTGACGTAGCAACCCCAGAACCAGGGCCAACACTTTTGAGAAGACCTTAGGAGTGGAGGCGAGACCAAAGGGTAACGCCACTAACTGATATTGCTCAGGTGCATTTATACGGAGACTTGATTACACACAGGTGGATTCTATTTATCATCATCATTAGTCATTTAGGTCAACATTGGATCATTCAGAGATCCTCACTGAACTTCTGGAGAGAGTTTACTGCACTGAAAGTAAAGGGGCTGAATAATTTTGCACGCCCAATTTTTCAGTTTTTCATTTGTTAAAAAAGTTTGAAATATCCAATAAATTTCGTTCCACTTCATGATTGTGTCCCACTTGTTGATTCTTCACAAAAAATTACAGTTTTATATCTTTATGTTTGAAGCCTGAAATGTGGCAAAAGGTCGCAAAGTTCAAGGGGGCCGAATACTTTCGCAAGGCACTGTAGGAGGGATAAGGAAACACTTTCTCCGTACAAAACGGCTTGAGTGACAAAAAAAAAAAAAGGGGGAGGGCCACCTACGCAGCAGCCTCAGCTGCACCCTCGATCTGCAAAGTCTCCCACACGGGATGTAATCAGTGCATCAACCAGCGCCTCCCGAGCGCAGCTACAGCTGTGAAAGAATCATCCTCAACGACCGCTGACGTCCCTTCAAGGATCCACAGAGGAGACCGCAAAAAGAGCCCCCTGAAAGGGGGGCTGCCCACCTTGATGCAGGTAGTCCCGCAGGCTGAATCCCACTAGGTGAACCCCCGGAGGTACCGACCACCCCATGAAGTACCTGCGCCCCGCTTACTGTCCAGGAAAGGAGGGAAGGGGCCCTCTACTTACTGATAAAGCGTGCGTGCGGTTAATACTTAAGACAGAACCTCCTCGCCACCGAAGAAGGGGGGGGAGCTGTCGGCCAGGGTAACACTGACGCAGACTGTCGGCGCCTGGTCATATGTATCCCCGCAAGAGGTTCAACTCGCTGGCTGCCCCGGTCCAGGATGGGGCCTGTCGCGGCCGACCCAGCGTGCAGCTTTGGTCTGTGCGCACTCGCTGGCCAGACTGGGGGGGACCACTGGATCTAGATTATCCAGTCCAGCAGTTGATTGTAGATTTTACAGGGAAAAAAAACACAACCAGGAGAAAAAAAAAAATGCCAGGCGTAGCCAAGTCTTTTTTCTGCCTAGTGTCCTACTCCTGTAGGGGCAATATAACCCTATGGTTCTGAATCATGGAGAGCTGTGTCCTTTAATGAATCAAAGAGAAACACACATTTTTTTTTTTTTTTTTTTTTTTTTTACTGCTCTTTACTGCAACACATCAAGCACTTTGCACTGCATTGAAAAATTGCTCCATGCCCCGTTATAGTCCATTGCATAGTTTTAGCGGCCAATTCAAAATAAATGGACTGCATAACACTATGCAAATACAACACACAATACCACACATGCATTACTGCAACACACTGGTAAGAAGGGCCAATGCAGTTTTAAATTGATCCAGTTTAGTTGAGTAAAATCCTGTTACCACTGTGTGACAGATTCTTTGCCACTTACCATTTTAGATGGGACTTTCTGAAAGAGTTCACTGATTATTCTGCCATTGGGATCTGTGGCAGCGGTGACAGATTCCAAAAGTTGTTCCAGGATGGGCTTCAAATAATTCTGAGAGGGCTGAAAATAAAAAAATAAAAAAAAAGTTTAAAAATCTGAAGATTCACACAAAAGGTTTACTTGAGTTCTCTTGTGAATAGATGATGTTTCCTATAAACATACACAAAGAGGTTGATTTACTAAAACTGAGTGCAAAATCTGCTGTAGCTCTGCATAGAAACCAATCAGCTTGTAGGTGTTTTTTGTCGAAGCATAATTGAAAAGCTGAAGGTAGAAGCTGATTGGCTACCATGCACAACTGCACCAGATTTTGCACTCTCCGGTTTTAGTAAATGAACCCCAAAAGTGCTCCTTTGTCTATTAAATATAAAATGGGCTAAAAAATAAAAAGTTTAGTATGGGAAGTTCATACTAAAGATTTTCTTGATTTCTCTGGTCACAACTACTGTAGATAGGAGGTGTCCTATAACATTGATAAACCCCAATTGTTCCTCTTGTCTAACATTTTTGAAAACCAAAACCCATTCAGCAAGAACCGGCCCGAGAATCGAACCGTTAATGGGCAGGATGTATGTACCAAGTTGATCGATCATTTAACTTGGGTATAACCAGCCTCCTGAATTCTCTTGTGATTAGCGCTAGTGGCTCCTATAGCCGCTTGCGATAATCACTGTCCACCCCCTGTGGCTACGGCTTCCTCCACCCACCCCCCTACCAGGAGAAGACAACTGCCGATTTCCCTGTCAGCATTGTCTGTGTTGATGGGGGAATCGTGCAAATTTATTTTCTGCAACTCTTGGTTGCAGGAAAGAAATTTGCACTGTGTATGGCCGGCGACTGAGAGTGTTGTGCGTCTGACCGGGCTGTGCGTCTGAGTGTGTTGTGCGTCTGACCGGGCTGTGCGTCTGAGAGTGTTGTGCTTCTGTGGGTGTTGTGCGACTGACCAGGCTGTGTGATTGCGAGTGTTGTGCGATTGAGTGTCAAGTGAGTGTAGCAGAGTACCAGAGGGTGAGAAGGTAGAGTTAGGAAGCTAGGAATGGCCGGCGGGTGTGGAGATGCGACTCGGTGTACATCTTGTGATATGTATGCGTTCCTCGATCATGCGATCAAGGGCAAATACAAATGTGCAAAATGTAAGCATGTTGCTTCCCTGGAAGCTCAGGTCCTGAATCTAGGGAAGCAGCTGGCAACACTGAGCCGAATGTCCATACAGGAGGAGAGCCGGGATCGTACCTGTCAGACGCAGGCCTGCACAGAGGTGGGTGGAGTATTGGAGGTGCAGGCATCAGAGCAGAGTAGAGGGGTGACAGTTAGGAGGGGTAGAAGGGGACAAGGCAAGGAGGCTGGTCCTGGGCTGGAGCACCCCAATAGATATGCCCCGTTGCGTGATGTTGGGGAAACCAGTCAGGGACCAGCATTGCTGGAACAGAGCGATGCCCCTAGCTGCCAGAGAAGAACTCCTCCAGTGAGGCTGGGAGAAAGGGAAAGGAAAGACAGGTGCTGGTGGTAGGGGACTCCATTATTAGAAGGACAGACAGTGCAATCTGCCACAAAGACCGTGTGCGCCGAACAGTCTGTTGTTTACCGGGCGCTCGGGTTCGGCACATCGCGGATCGGGTGGACAGATTACTGGGTGGGGCTGGGGAAGACCCAGCTGTCATGGTACACGTGGGTACCAATGACATAAGCAGAGGAAGATGGAGAGTCCTAAACAATTTCAGGGACTTAGGAGCTAAGTTGAGGACTAGGACCTCCAAGGTAGTTTTTTCAGAAATACTACCTGTACCTCAAGCCACACCAGAGAGGCAGCGGGAGATTAGGGAAGTTAACAAGTGGCTGAGGAGCTGGTGTAGTAAGGAGGGTTTTGGATTCCTGGAGAACTTGGGCGACTTCTCAGTCGGCCATCAGCTCTATGGCAGGGATGGATTGCACCTAAATGGGGAGGGTGAAGCCGTACTGGGTGAGAGGATGGCCATAAAGTTAGAGGGTCTTTTAAACTTGGTGATGGGGGGGGGGTAAGGGTACAGATGTAGAATTAGCCAGTGGAAAGCAAGATTCAGAGGGCAGAAATGGGGACATTAGTGGTAGGGTGTTCTGAGCTCCTATACCCAGGGTGGGTATGGGGAAAAATCAAGAGAGCAGCCTAAAAACATCAAATGAGGATATATGTAACCGGTCAAAATTACGAGGCTTGTATACCAATGCCAGAAGCCTGGCTAACAAGATGGGAGAGCTGGAGATGCTGATGTTTGAGGAGGACTTAGATTTTGTGGGGATAACTGAGACTTGGTTTGACAGCTCTGACTGGATGGCGACCATTCAGGGGTATTCCCTTTATCGCAGAGATAGAGAAGGTAAAGGGGTATGTCTGTATATTAAGAACAGTGTACAGGTAAATATGAGGGATGATGATATTAATAATGGAGCTATGGACGAGGCAGAATCCCTATGAGTAGAACTTCAAAAGGGAAGGCACTGTGGGGAAGGTAATATTGGGCATATGCTATAGGCCCCCCAACCAGAGGGAGGAGGGGGAGGCGGACCTCCTTTTACAGATAGGATTGGCAGCAAGGATGGGAAATGTCATTATAATGGGGGACTTTAATTATCCAGATATAGACTGGGCAGAAGGAACTGCGCATTCAGCCAAGGCTCGGCAGTTCCAAATGTTTTGCAGGACAATTTCATGGGTCAGATGGTGAATGCACCAGCAAGAAACAATGCGGTACTTGACCTACTGATTACCAACAATACAGACCTGCTCACGGATATAAAAATAAGGGGCAACTTAGGAAACCGTGACCATAGGTCAATAAGTTTCAGTATTAATTATAGTAATAGGAAACACAAGGGCAATATAAGAACACTAAATTTCAAAAGAGCCAATTTCCCAAAACTGCGCTCTCTGCTAGAAAATATCAAATGGGATAGAACCCTGGGAACAAAGAACACGGAGGAAAAATAGGAGTGCTTCAAGAGCATACTTAAAAAGGGATTGGCCAGTGCATTCCAAAGGGAAATACATTTAAAAGAGCAAAATTAAACCCTGGGTGGCTAAACTCCAACATAAAAATGCATATTAGAGCTAAAGAAAAGGCCTTCAAAAAATACAAGACTGATGGGGTCATTAGCAGCATTCAAGCATTACAAAGAGTGTAATAAGAAAGGTAAAGACGAAATCAGGGCGGCTAAAATAGAACACGAGAGACATCTAGCGGAAGAGAGTAAAAAGAACCCCAAGAAATTCTTTAAGTATATAAACCGTAAGAAAGCGAGGCCAGAACACATTGGCCCCATAAAAGACGATAAGGGAGTTTTGGCCACAGAGGACAGGGAAAAGGCAGTAGTGTTAAATAATTTCTTCTCTTCAGTCTTTACAAAAGAATTGGGGGGGGCTACACTAACCCAGCTTGTAAGGCCAAACTAAACACACCTCAGGAAATACCGCCATGGCTAACAGAAGATAGACTTAGAACTAAACTAGAGAAATTTAACATAAATAAATCACCGGGACCGGATGGCTTGCACCCGAGGGTTCTTAAAGAGCTCAGCCAGGTGATTGCCAGACCATTATTCTTGATCTTTAAGGATAGTTTACAGACGGGTATGGTGCCAGCTGATTGGAAAAAAGCCAACGTGGTACCAATATTTAAAAAGGGGCCGAGATATATCCCGGGTAACTATAGGCCGGTCAGCATAACATCAGTAGTCTGCAAGATGTTGGAGGGGATGTTAAGGGACCACATACAAGACTTTATTAATGAAAACTGTATTATTCGTAGTAATCAGCATGGGTTCATGAAAAATAGTTCTTGCCAAACCAATCTATTAACCTTCTATGATGAAGTGAGCTGCCACCTAGATAAAGGTAAGCCTGTGGATGTGGTGTACCTGGACTTTGCAAAGGCCTTTGACACCGTTCCCCACAAACGCTTACTGTTCAAACTAAGGAAGGTAGGTATGGACCATAAGGTGAGTAGCTGGATAGAGAACTGGCTCCAAGGGAGGTTGCAAAGGGTGGTGATTAATGGGGAGTACTCAGATTGGGCTGGTGTGGAAAGCGGGGTCCCCCAGGGTTCTATCCTGGGGCCAATCCTGTTTAATTTATTCATAAATGATCTAGAGGAGGGGATAGAGTAAAATCTCAGTATTTGCAGATGATACTAAACTAAGCATGCCAATATCTTATGGGCAGGATGTGGAAACCTTACAAGCGGACCTGAACAAAATAATGGGGTGGGCAACTACATGGCAGATGAGGTTTAATGTTGAAAAATGTAAAGTAATGCACCTGGGTGCCAGAAACCAGAAAGCAAGCTACTCACTAGGCGGGCGAACCTCTGGATGAGTCTAGGATGGAAAAGGACCTGGGGGTACTGGTAGACAACAGGCTTGGCAGTGGCATGCGATGCCAAGCTGCTGCAAGCAAAGCCAACAGAATACTGGGATGAATAAAAAAGGGGATTCACTCTAAAAATAAAGAGATTATTCTCCCTCTCTACAAGACGCTGGTCCGGCCACATCTGGAGTATGCTGTCCAGTTCTGGGCACCGGTCCTCAGGAAGGATGTGCTGGAACTGGAGAAAGTCCAGAGAAGGGCAACAAAAATAATTAGGGGAATGGAGGACATCAGCTATGAGGAAAGACTACAAGCACTGAATTTATTCTCTCTGGAGAAGAGACGATAGAGGGGGGGTATGATATCAATGTACAAATACTGTACTGGCAACCCTAGCATATGGAAAAACCTATTCAGAGAAAGGGAATACAATAAGACACATGGCCATTCACTAAAACTAGAGGAAAGCGGTTTAACCTTAAAATACGCAGGGGGTTCCTCACTGTAGGAGCAGTAAGGATGTGGAATCCTCTTCCGCAAACAGTCGTATCAGCAGGGAGCATCGATAGTTTCAAAAAACTATTAGATGGGCACCTTAAAGACCACAACATACAGGGGTATACAATGTACGGTTAACAGCAAACACACACACACACATCATAGGTTGAACTGGATGGACTGATGTCTTTTTTCAACCTCACTAACTATGTAACTTAGAATGGGGATGGCAGCAGATTTAAGATTATATAAGTTTACACCAGACTTCTACTTTAAATCAAATGCAATCACACAAATATGCCTGCATACAGACTGCTATATCATACTTCTCCTTCTGCAGTATCTTGTGAATCATCTTCTTCATCGTCTTCCTCACAGTCACCCTTCTGGATGAATTCATTTCTTGTGCGTAAATAAAGATCCCACAGTTTACATGCAGCTTTGTATTCTGGTGTATCAGACTGTTGGGCAGAATGGAAGTAGTAATGTATTTATTTAAATTTTTAAGTAAAGATATAAAGCTCTTATGTACAGTAAGGTATGGCTTGCTAGAGAAAATATTCAACCACTGACATGTGTAATATTATTTCATCTTACCAGAGGGAGAAACTTGATCTTAGTACCTAACTATCAAGTGAACAAAACAAAAGAAGACATTCTCCGAGCAAATAGGCTTTACTGTCATGAATTTCCTTAAGCACAAGTACCTCATAAACATACAATAGACTGCATATTACCGGCACATAACCTCACTTGGTGTTGGGAGTATATTTCCACAGGCTATAGGCGAACAGTATTGGATCTCCAGTTTCACCTGTTACTGTCCCATCTGCTTCCGCCTCTAGTGCTTGGTAGAAAACCAGGTTTGTAATTTTCTGCCACTGTCCTCCCTACTGTGTGCCTCGGAATTTTCATTGAAAGAAATGGCAGCAGGCACATATCCTGGCTGCATATGCACAGTTTTCAAAAAGACCCACTGCCTATCTTAAGCCCCGTACACACGTACCGATCGTCGTCATACAAACGTTCGTCTTTTCTCCCCGGGATGTCGGTGTCTGTTGAAAAGTGCAAAGACAGCACAAGAATTTTGTCCGCAGACTTCAGCTGACTGCAGAAGTGATGTCATGTAATGGTTAACTTTCCCTGTGTTTTTTATTTTCTGAGCATGCCCAGTCTTGCAAATCTGCGGTCTGTCGGCTGATTTCTGTACTGACTGGCGAACAATCGTCCGCTCTGGTGTCCGCATACAAAAATTTTCATGTTTGCAAGAAAGACTCTTGTCC
Organism: Pelophylax lessonae; assembly: GCF_965119305.1. Taxonomy (NCBI): domain Eukaryota; kingdom Metazoa; phylum Chordata; class Amphibia; order Anura; family Ranidae; genus Pelophylax; species Pelophylax lessonae. Next base: position 85,670,640 of record NC_138775.1, on the reverse strand, counting down.
GCAGAATGTGCGCAGACAGCTGTTGGAGGCACCATACTAACACGCGTACAATCGGCAGATCTTTCGTCCGCCGACGTTTGTATGACGACGATCGGTACGTGTGTACGGGGCTTTACTGTCACACTCTGTGGACGTCAGGGGGTGTTAATCACTGCTGCTGTGTCCTATGTGGTACACACAGCTGTGTTTCATATTGTATTAAGGGGGTGTGCCAAATTATCCACACACAGCAGTAGTAAGGAGCATGGAACGGGAGCTCACACTAGTGTCTGTGCAGTGTGATCTGGACTGCAAACATATAGCATCCGATTTATTGTTTCTATATCCCATTTTGGTAGTAAAACACCCTGTCTAAGAGTGAACACCATATTGTGCCAGCTAATAACTTTGCTGGCTTCTGCTTACCTCTCTGAAGCTAGTTTTACTTTGGCAAGTAGGGCCTAAATTTGCTGACCTAAAAGTGGAACTTTAGTCAGAAACGTAAGTGTTGCTAGATCACTTCAGGCTGTCTCTTTTTGCAGGTATAGCTATGTAAAACATTAAAAAAAAAAAAAGCTGCAGCATTGGGAACATGTTACACCCTAAAAACGGATGGAACATGTAAGATGTTCCCAAAGGTGAACTTATCCTTTAAAGCGGAACTTTATCCATAACAATTTCATAAAAAATAATGTTCTTTAGCAAGGAACTTACATTCCATATTAATAATTATGCCACCAAAATTAGAGTGTGCTGTAAATTGCCTCCAGCATCGTTACTGTTTCTTCTTGCTTGGAGGCTGCCATTTTGCTGAATGCCAGAGCCCCTGAGCAGAAGTAAATCATAAAGCGAAACCAAACCCATCAATTTAACAATTTCAAAAAAAGTAAGTAATCCTGGCATTCCAGGAATGTAATTGTCACATTTACTTGTGTCCTCAACCAAACTGTAAAACCTTTAAATGGCTGGTGCCATCACTGATAACATGTGTAGCACCATGGCAGTTGCAGATTAAACATAAGCAGCTTCCTTGGACTGTAAAAAGGATAAGAGGGTTTAAATCTGTTTTAAGGCTGTCAGCAGATTGGCCTCTACGAATTCTGCATTGCCAAAAAAGGATAGCAACTGAACATGTGCAGAGCAGGGGGAGACAGTGTACTACTGGATTTTAAACAGTATAGGCACTGGTTTTTAATGTTTTACATAGCTATACCAGCAAAAGGGTCCAGCCTGAAGTGATCTAGCAAGACTTTATTTTCCGACAAAAGATCTACTTTAAAGTTAGGAACAATCTGTGATGGACAGAGAGTAATAAAACTGAGTAAAATGCCCCTTAAAGTGCTGGAAACATGCAACAGAGTATAGGCCTTCTGACATGATCTGCACTGATAGAAAGAATCAAAGAACTCTGACCCTCTCCTTCAGCACGTAATCAGACACAGACCTTCAGTATGTCCAGCATTAAATAAAGGTTGGTGTAGCAGAATAAGCAGTAAAGATTTTGGTCTTTTTCATTGTCCATTACAGCAACACTGATAACTTAGTTTTCTTTTAAGTGCAGCTTTTGATCAGAGTGTTAAAGTTCTAACAAGCAAAATTGTGAAGTCTTTTGTGTTTTCCTAAAATTCAGGCCATCTTTGCCTCTACAGCAAAAATAAAGTAAAGGTCACCTTGTAGTATGATTTGGCATTCTGAAACAGCAGATGAAAATCTGCAGTCAACAGGTTGACATCCTCATATTCTTCCATCTTTAGTTTCTGCTGGATTTTCATCAAGTCAATCGGCTGTGAAACAATTTCGTAGTAATCTGGCTGGTTTCTAAAAGTCAGATAAACAGATAGAAGATTATAGATACAAATATAGAAAACAGGACACTGTACATTCAGCAAATATTCCCAATGAAACCTTCAGTTAACAATGAAAACGTGCGTCTTGCTTAGGAGTGCTACACAGCGATTATACATTACCATTTTATCCTTCCAGTGCAAGTCTGTCCATCTACAAATACTAATACTGGCTGAAATCTATTGTTTACTGAATGTATTATAAAAGTTATATGCACTACAAATTTGCAAATCTGTACATAATATAAAAATATATTTTCTAAAAACAGAGACCCTGTAGAATAAAATGGAGGCAATTGCAATTTTTTATGTTACATGGTAACTGCGCTACTGGTTATCAAATTTATATTTTCACTAAACAAAATACATTTAAATAATATTTAGTGCAAACAAACAATATAATACAAACATTTTAGCAAAATATAAAAACAAATATGATATTTGACTTACAGCCGGTTCACATTCATGCGGCTGATGCGTTCGCATGTAATGTCGGAGCGAACTGCTCCTTCATTACATGCGATCGGCTGTGCGGTGCGAGTTTAGCCATACACTTTGTATGGCTAAAATCGCACCGCACCCCCAGCAAACACGCACAGGACCCTTTTTGGCAGCCGCATCAGGATCAGATCGCACAGCGGTTCACACTTGTGCGATCCGATCCTGTGCGAACTGCAAGATCGCACTGCGATAAGCGATCAAACTGGGGGTGTCGTTAAGATTACATTGACACCCCCAGCGTATAGCATATGGCAGTGTGAACTGCCAGGGGTGCGTTTGCGATGCGGGAACAGGCTGCTTATTCGCAGCCTTCCCGATTCGCATAAGTGTGAACCGGGGCTTACTGTAAAATCCATTTCCCTTATGTTCATTGACGGACACAGCTCCTTATCTTCTTCACTGTTGGGTTACGCTGCCCCCTACAGGAGTAGGACACAAGGTAAGAAACAAAAATTGACTACGCCTATGGGGCAGTCCCTGGGGGTATACTCCCAGTCTCGGCTATTGCTACTCAGTTTTATTACAAGCAGTGTCAGAAGAAAGCCAACTCCAAAGAGGGGTGGATGCTGTGTCCGTCAATGAACATGAGAGAAATTGATTTTACGGTAGGTCGAAAATCCCATTTTCTCGCTCGTTCATTGACAGAAACAGCTCCTTATCTTCTTCACCTTTGGAACATCCCAAAGCAGTGTCAAACATGAGGGGTGGGAACAGCAGAAAAAATTTCCCAAGGCTAAACCGTAGCCAACCAGGTAACATTACAAATAGGGAGTCTGACTTCCTTAAACACACCATAGCTGTCGCCAGGTACACCCTGATGGCCTGAACCACATCCAGAGAATGCAAGGCAATTTCCCCAAGGATGTTTCGGCCTGGGACACAGGGAAGGCAAAACAATGTCTTCATTCAAATGGCAGAGACGACCTTTGGAAGGAACGAAGGACAGGGACGAAGAACCACTTATCTCTGTGAACCACCAGGTCAGGTGAACGACAAGACAACGCTGCCAGCTCTGACACCCTACGTGCAGAAGTAATAGCCACCAAAAAGGTCACCAAGGAATGTGTGGCCAATGGTCGTTAAAAGATAACCGTCAAGCCTGATGGTAATCAAGGCCAGTCGCTGTTCAACCCCCCATTGGAGGAAAGCTAATATCCGAGCCAACGAAAAGGAGCGAGGGTGAACTCCAAGAGATTCACACCATGCAATGTACGTCGTCCAAGTACGATGGTAGATCTTCCTAGAAGTAGATTTTCTAGCTTTTAACAGTGTAGGAATCATAGATTCTGACAAACCTCTTTCCTTTAGCACCTGGCTTTCAACAGCCAAGCCAATAAAGCCAGCGACTGTAAAGCAGGATGGAAGATTGGCCCTTGGGACAGCAGATTTTTCCTGAGAGGGAGTCTCCATGCAACCAGCCATACCAGATCGGCATACCAAGACCAGGGAGGCCAGTCTGGAGCCACTAGAATGACCGGAATTCTCTCTGCCTCGATCCTACACAGGAGTCGTGGCAAAAGTTTGAGAGGGGGAAAGGCGTAAATCAGATGATACTGACTCCACTAGAGCGTCTGTGGCGTTGGCTAGAGGATCCCAAGACCGTGCCACAAACCTCTGTACCGTTGGGCCAACGCCTGTGGACTGAGATAATCAGCTTGACAATTTTACACCCCTGGAATGTGTACCGTACAGAGAGCTGGAACGAATCATTCTGCCCATGTTAGAATTCTAGCTACTACCCGAGCGCCAGAGCACTTCTTGTGCCCCCTTGGTGATTGTCCGATTGATGCCACGGCGGTGGCATTGTCCGATTGAACACGACACCCCTGAAGACAAATTTTCCAATGAGCCAGACAAAGTATGATCGCTCATAGTTCCAGTGCATTGATCGGCAGTCTGGAAGAATCCAGACCCACTGAGCACAATCTGTGCCGAGGACATCTCCCCACCTTGACAAGCTGGCATCCATGGTGACAATCGTCCAGTACCGGGGGGGAGGATTTTCCCTGTTGAAGTGCCAGAGAACGAAGCCACCAGATCAGGGACCCCCTCATACCCTGGCTCAACAGGATCAGATTGTCTACAGACTGAGGATTCTTGTCCCATTTCACCAGAATCTCTCTTTGCAGAGATCTCTTCTTGAACTGTGCAAACGGAACTGCCTCGAAGGTAGACGCCATCAGGCCCAGCACCCGCATGCAACCCGAAGGGATGACCGTCTGCTGGACAACAGAAGCTTGGCTGCCTCCTGAAATTTCTGGAGTTTTTCCAGAGGAAGATACCCTGGACTCGGCCTCAGCCAGAGTGTAAGACCCAGATAGTCCAGACGGGTGGACGGAACTCTGCTTGCAGAAGATCATCCGGATACCCCAGTATCACGATCCCCCACTGACGCAACAATGCCAACACCAGGGCCAACACCTTTGTGAAGACCCGAGGAGCAGAGGCGAGACTAAAGGGTAACGCCACAAACTGATAATGCTCCTCTCCCACGGCAAAGCGGAGGAAGCACTGGTGACTAGCACATATTGGAATGTGAAGGTAGGTGTCCTTGATGTCGATAGAAGCGTGAAAATCCCCCTAATGTAGGAACGCCCCTACCATGTGAATGGACTTCATTCAGAACTTCTGTACCCGCAAAAAAGCAGTTTAGTGCCTTGAGGTCCAGAATTTGATGTACCTTGCCTTCCTTCCTGGGAACAGTGAACAGGTTCCGAAGTACAAGCACATGTACAAGCGATCCCCGCAGGGACCGCATCAGGGAGTCACACAGGCACAGACATGGGGAACACACAGCAACACAGACTGCCACCCCAGACAGAGGCCCCACACAGAAGTACTTACCTGTACCAGATGGTGTGGGGAGCCTCTCAGAACGGAAAGCCGCTGTCCTCATCTGACATGGAATGCCGTTAGCCAGGGACATTGCACTGCAGCATCGCAGATGCGTCCAGTGAGGTAGCCACCTCACGGCTGCATCCCTGCTGCGAACAGGGATGGGTCGTTCATAATGCCAGGGCGAACCATAGCTGAACGCTCGGTGGCAGGCTGGGGGTCCATCTGACCCTCTGCCCTGGAGACTCAGGGCGGCCAGTCCGAATCCCAGCACCGCATGAATCCATCTTCTTCCAAAGAGTCGACTAAAACTAAAAGCTGATAAAATAAACAGCTAGTAAAGTAAGAAAAAAACTGACATTTTCAAAGAAAATCAAATAAAAGATTAGATAGGCTGAGACTGTAGCCCCAGCACAGGGAAGCCTGACTACTCCTGACGCTAGGCAGATTAAAACTGAGTTGGGAGTGGTCACTGCAGGGGGGTATTGATACAATTTCCCTCCAAGAGACATCATAGGTGTGTCTTAGATCCCTAATGTCACCTCAGCATTCTGATGTTGAAGCTAAGAGGTCTGACCTCAAAAATAGTTTACATCGGCTGCAGTGCAAAATAAAAAGAAGAAAAAAAAAAAAAGCCATGAATAAAATTCCCAAAAATAAACTATATTTACCTGCGTTTCGGTGCTCTAATAAAGAGTTCACAAAGAATCCGCCCTTGATCATCTTTGTAGTCTCTAATTGTGTTGTAGAGCTCATGGCAAACTGCAATCTACAAAAAAATAAAATAAATAAATGCAACAATCATTACCATAAGAAATACTACACAGCATTAAAGCCCCCCTAGCTTAATTAATTTAATAAATAAAGAATAAAGCAAGAAAAAAGACCCCCAATGCCCATTAACACTATCAAGTGTTACTTTTACTTTCTAACATTAAAGTAACACATAGCTGCTCTAAAACGACTGTCATGGTGAAAACACACTATTGTGTTTAACATTTGCATGTACGTTCTGTGTGAATGAGACAACAAATGTTCTCAAGGCTATTTTTTTTTTTTTTTATCTACAGGTTGAAGTTAATGAATTCATTAAAAATAAATAAATAAAAACAGTGGTTGGGGGAAAATACCGCACCATGACTGCTTGAGCTAATAGACATGGTAAATAGATATTATTTCCTATGATCAGCAGCTCCATCTAGTGATCATAATGCTGTATTTTTCAAAACCATTATATAAAAAAAATAAATAAATAAACATCTTTAGATAAATTAGCCTGGGAACATTCAATGTAGTTTCTTTCACATAGAAGTAATGTACCAGCTGTTTTCAAAAGAACTATAAAACTTTTTTTCATAAATACACCCCTATTTGTGTTTAGCATTAACTGTCTATACATAACAATTTTGATAAGTCTGCCAATGGTCACTATAATAAAACACCAACATTAAAAAGAAGTACAGAAAAGTAGCCTTTAGGGTCTCTGTCCAACTTACTGGATCCACAGTTGCCACATTAGCAAGTCTCCTCCTTTTCCTGCCAGAGTTTGGGGTACTTGCAGCATGAGGTGAATCATCAAAGTCTCCACCACTGACACTGCTGGACGGGGACGTCGCTCTGCGTCTCTTGGAGCTCATAAGCTCTACATTGTCCTACAATAAAGTGAAAGAAATGAGGAATTTTTTTCTGTTTTACCGGTAAAATCCTTTTTTTTTTTTTTTTTTTTTAGAGTACATGACAGGACACTGATACTGCTTCCTTTAGGTGAAAGAACACTAGCCAAAAAAAAAAAAAAAAAAAAAACCTCCAGGCATATCCCCATTGTAGCAAGCATTGAGCACAGGCATTCGAGGAGAAATCTGTGTCCTGCAAATCCAAAATTTCCAAAATCATACATCACAGGACACAGAAGACCTGATATTTATGACGATTTCAGATGTTCCAGAGAAATGAGCATGAGGAGTAGGCAGGACAGCAACAAGGCCAATATGCCATAAAAATAAGGGGAACCCCACTATAAAGCCACCTGCAAGACCTTCTGTCCATTAGCTGGTGTCTTCTGCAGAGGAATGAACATCTAACTAGTAGAACTTAGTAAACGTGGGAGGAGAAAACCAGAACAGAAACGGGATGCTGAATTGCCCAGGAAGAACTGACACTTCTGGTGGAATGGGCCTTGACCAGGAAAAGGAAGAACATCTTCTCATTGGTCAATTTTCCAACCTAAAGAGGATATGCAGATTCAGAAACAGCCCTGTCCTTCAGGACTTGGGCTTCAACAGTCATGCTGTCAAGGCCAGTAACCTTGGTCTGTGCTGGTAATCAGAGCATTGATTACCAGTGCAGACCCTTGGGGGATGCCACTAGAGCCACCAGGGATGCCAATCAGTGTTCAGGGAGCCTGTTAGTGCCCTCCTCATCAGTGCTGCCCATCATTGCCATCTATCAGTGCCACCCACCAGTGCCCTTTATTGCCATCTATAAGTGCCACCCACCAGTGCCCATCATTGCTGCCCATCAGTGTCTCCCCATCAATGCCTGCCAGTGCAGCCTCATCAGTGCTAGTCAGTGCAGAAAAAAAACGTATTTATTGACAACATTTTATAACAAAAAAAAAGAAAAAAATACAGATAGCAAATGGTTAAGAGCATATTTATAAAGCAATGAATGTGACTTTCAAAGATTTACTAATGGTAAATCAAGCACCGTCATTAAAAGCACATGTATCTGGAAGTCAGATTTACCTGCATTGCTTTATAAATATGCCCCTAGGGCCCCTTTCACACTTGTGCAACTTGTCCTGCAAAGTCGCATGCCAAGTCATACCCTATGATTTCCAATGAGTACCCTTCATATCTGGGCGACTTCAAAGTAGTTCCTGCACTACTTTGGTCCAACTTTGATGCGACTTGAGTTCCATATACCTCAAGATTACACAGTCATTGCTTCAGGTCGCAAAAGTATGAAAAGGGGCCAAACACATCATTTATTTTTACACATCTTTATATAAATAAGCCTGGCTAGATAGATTTACATGTTTGATGTGGCTTTTTTTGGATCACCTAAATTGCCTAAAATTAAAAGCTTCAGCTCAGATTCTTTGTCAATATCAGTTAATTCATTCATATTTTTTTCTGCATTAGTTTTAGATTTTAACATTTTGGATGCGACTTCACCTGCTGATCATACATCACATAAAAGAACAAGGAAGCACAACAAAGAAAGAAGAGTTTGTATGAAGGCAGCAGGAGTGATGTTCCAGATAAAAATGAACAATGAATGCTTTACTTCTAGTCATTTAATAAATATGACGCATCAGCACAAACCATGTCCATGGTGGTTTATGAAAAAAAGCCTCCCAAACTACTATAAAAAGCATCATTCATAACCTACAAAATAAAAGTCCCCTTTTTTAGGGAATTAGTTTAGAAGGCCCTGACAGGACTGGAGCATCTATAGTGGGACATAGGATTGTCAGACATGAAGTTATTTTCAGTCAGCAGAGTGGCTATAAGGTTGCACTTTTGCCTACCATCTGTGTTTTGAATCCCCCTAGGATCACAGCCCAAAAACATGGTAGGTTAAGTGATGCCAAGGATTGATCTGGCTGGTTCTATGTACTCTAATTTCTGTGTAATGCTGGTTCCAAACTACCACTCGGGATGGATAAAAATCGATGTTTAAATCAGTTTTTATTTAAATCGTTTTTTTTTTTTTTTTTTTAAACAAATTTATTTTAATAAAATGCTTTTGGAGTAAAAAAAAAAACCTATTTAAAGAGTTTTCTATTTAAGATACATTAATAATTTAGTTTATTCAGCATGAAATAGAGCTTAGTTATGTAGCATGAGGCTGTATATTCTGCAATATTTACATTTTTGGTAAACTCATTCAATGAATCCAAGCTGAAATAACATGCACTGCATTGATGCATTCACACAATTTCACCCTAAAGCCCCGTACACACGTACCGATTGTCGGCCGTAAATATTCGGCCACCGACCGATTGGCCGATTGTAGGCTTGTTAGTATAATGCTTCCGACAACCGACAGCGCATTTTCGGCCGAACAGAATCTGGCGTGCAGACTTTAAAATTTTTGTTGGCCGTCACCAGAACGGCCCATTGTTCGTCAGTCAGTACAGAATTCGGCCGACAAAGAGCAGATTTGCAAGACTGGGCATGCTCAGAAAAGAAAAAACACACGGAAAGTTAACCATAACATGACATCACTTCTGCAGTTGGCTGTTGTTGGCCGACAAAATTCGTGTGCAGTCTTTAGCACTTTTCAGCCGACAGGACAGCACCGGACAAAAGACGGTCGATCATTCGGCCGACGATCGCTACGTGTGTACGGGGCTTAACTATCAGCAAGAATGAGAATGTGAATTCAGTAACCTCTTCACTTTCAATATGAAACTAGCATGCAACAGAAAACTGCCGAAAATTCGTCTAATAATCTGATCGTGTGTACGAGGCTTTAGTGGAGATGGCAGCAGCAGCACCCGATAGCGGATTGAAAAATAAGCTCGGGTGAAGACATCGCTGGATTCCTGGACAGGTAAGGCTACATGTACATGGGACGTTTTAAAAAGTCCTTTGAACGCTGGAATTTAAAGGACGTTTAAAACATCCGTTGTGTTGCGCTTGCATGCCCCGTTTCTAAAAGGTCAAAAAATGGAAAAACGCGAGTGCTAAACGCGGGTGATCGCGTTCGGTCGCGTTTTTGCGTTTGAAACGCCGGTAAACACACGTTCTGAACACAAATAATTGCTTTCCAAAAGACGACACTGAACTCAACTGCCTGTAAATGACTGTAAACGACCCAGTGTACATGGACAGATAAGAAAACAGAGGTGGGTTCAGGGGCTTCTGAAAAAAACGCCCAACTTCTCCTTAACGGCCATTTACAAGTTGCAGTGTACATGGACCCTAAAGCCCTGTACACACGCACCGATTGTCGGCCGTAAATGTTCAGCCAACGTCCGATCGGCGATTGTCGGCTTGTTAGTATGATGCTTCCGACAACTGACTGCGACTTTTCGGCCGAACAAAATCTGGTGTGCATGCTATAAAATTTTTGTTGGCCGTCACCAGAACGGCCGATTGTTCCTCAGTCAGTACAGATTTCGGCCGACAAAAGCCAGATGAGCAAGACTGGGCATGCTCAGAGAAGAAAAACACACGGAAAGTTAACCATCACATGACATCACTTCTGAAGTTGGTTGTTGTTGGCCGACAAAATTCGTGTGCAGTCTTGAGCACATTTCAACCAACACCACAGCACTGGACAAAAGACGGCCGATCGTTCGGCCGACAATCGGTACGTGTGTACGGGGCTTTAGTGTCCTAATATTAAAAGTCAGCAGCTACAGCATTTGTAGCTGCTGACTTTATTTTTTTCTTCAGGAGCTCCTCTAACTAAGCAGGTCAAAATACACTCTATAGCAGAAACTATTTCTCTAGAATCTTCCTCCAAGAGCCATAGGAATCACAGGAGACTGGACCCAGATAAATCCTGCAGTGAACCTCGATGTGCACATTGTAGAATGTAGGAAACACAGAGATCTCATCATGTGTCCTGTTCCTGTACCGGAACTCAGCAAAACCAGCCAGCCGAATAGAACACAAAGGCCTCATGCACACTGGACGTTTTTACAGCTGCTGTTTTTGGCATCAGATGTTTTTTTTCTTCAGCCAGTAAACACCCCAGCATGATATCCTATGTGTCCATGCACACATAGGCTGTTATCAGCAGTTTTTGGCGGGAGTTTTCTGGCTGTAAAAAAGAAAAAAAAAACAGAACTAGTTGGTTTTAGGAGGCGTTTTTCAGCTGTAAAAATCCTCTAACTCTGATAAAAGCTAAAAAAAAAACGCTGAAAAACGCCAAAAAAAAACTTGGCTATTTGGCGCTTATCAACGTTTTTGTGAGAGTAAAGGCTGAAAAATGCTACTGCAAAAAAGCTGAAAAATGCCTTCTACAGAGGTTTTGATAACATCCAATGTGCATGAGGCCTTAAAGTGTTACTAACCCCAGGACCCTGCATTCACTATATCTGGTCTCCCACGGTACACAGAACATGGAAATGCAATTGCTTTAGTAAACAAACTGCTAAATACCATTTCTCATCAGCGGTATATCAGTCTTGTGACTTAGAACAATGTCTCGTTAAAGCTTTTAGGAGTTTTTATTCTCCCTTGATTGTCCTCAGGGCTGCAGGACCCCCTGACCAGTCTGGACAGTGCTGATTGGCCCTGTACTGATCACATGCACTCACCCAAGAAAAAAAAAAAAACTCTCTAGCAATACCAACTAAACTGAGCGTGTGCAGCATACCCCCAAGGCTCTGTTCTTTCAGGAAATGGTTAGGGGACTGTGGAAGAAGGGGAGGATCAGAGAAGACAGGATAAAACAGTCTTTTTTACACAATGTAGAGCACTAACCCCTTAAGTTCCACAGTGAGTATAACAAGCATGCTTTACTGCATATACAGACTGATTTTACTGTTGTGGGTTTAGTAACACTTTGAGCACTGCTGTTTTGACTTGGAGTACTCTATCTTTGCCATATCTTTTGTACTGGAACACTTTTTAGGACTTTTTACACATTAGTTTAATCGATGTCTCTGCAGGAGCAGGGACTTCACTCAAACTAAAGGTTTGAGCTATGTCCCTGCTCCTGCAGCCTCCTGGGATATCCCCATCACATATTCCAGGAGGTATAGAGGCAGGGGCACACAGCGGCTGAAGGGAAGACCTTCTGGCGCATCATCGGGGTTAGCTATGAGAACGTGGAAGCGACAGGCAGATTAACAGGACCGATAGGGAAATTGCATATTACATATTTCCTTATTAAAAGTCTTAAATAGTTCTCGCTCTAGCGATCATGGCGATATCTACCATGCGTGGTTTGAACACCGTTTACAAATATGGGCCCGACTTGCGTATGTTTACTTGAGTCATTTCACCTTTAAGAGATGAAAAAAATCATCCATTTAAGCCCATAAGGCGGAAGTGACATCGGACGTCACTTCGGTCCTAAGGGCATAGAGCTAGCTTGCCCTCACCCAGCTTTCTGCCCAGTCAATTAAAAGGAATGGCTGCAGGCTAACCGATGGGTCCTGTAAGCTCTGAGATGACCAGGAAGCGGCAGGAGGGGGGCACCTCTCCCATCACCTGTAAAAGTGATCCTGTGGCAAATCCACCACCGGGACCACTTTTATTAGACACTGAATCACCCACAGTTTAAAATGATATCAGGGTTATGGCAGCTAGCTGCCGCCATAACATTGGTATTAAACATCAAAGTAATGACGTATTTATACTGTGGGGTGGTCGTCAAGTGGTTTTAAGGCTTGAGGAACGCAGGATGACTAGCCCTCTATCCCCCTTAAAAGGTGATATCACCGTCCAAACAACTTTGGTCATTTACTCACATACTAGTCTGTATCTACCACAGCCCAAACTGGAATAAGCTAGTCTCATATTAAAGCTACCATTAGGCATGTGTCTGAACCTGGTCAACGACCACATAATCATGGGTGGGACTCCGTGGCGAAACAGCATCTTTAGTTAAGTATTTTTGTTATATTTTCTAAAATGTTCTTTATCTGTAATTATCTTTATTAAATGTTATACCTACAAGTATTTGTGTGGTCTCTCTTTGCACATATCGAATAAAACCCCAAAAAACACAAACTATCACGTGACCATGATACAACAAGGACAAAGAACAGAAGATGGTCGCTAGTCACGAGCATGTCTGCAATTCTGGTTTAAAGAGCTCTGTAGCTTGCACAAATCTGGGTTTCTATTGACCAGTGTCCCCAGTGTATATAAGTACGGTATCAGGTGCTAGCCCGATCACTGGACATTGGAAAAGGTATGTATAGATCTGTTCAGTCATATTCGAGTTGCAGCAATTCTATGGGCCAGCTCTGGGCACCATGTCTGATACACTTGGAAGCCTTTTTCCATACAAAATTCTGGGCAAATTTTTCAAAAGGTAGGTCACTCGGTATTTCCCAACCTTACGTTATTACTCAGGCTTGGAACTGGCATGCAGAAAGGAGAACAAATGTACATAACAAAATATACACACATACTATGGCCAATTTAAATATGAGCCAATCAATTTACCACCATGTCTTTGGAGTGTAGGAGGAAACTAGACTACCCAAAGGAAACCTACAGAAGCACAGAAAGATTATGGAAACTCCATGTAAGTGCTGCAGACATAAGTGCTAACCACTAAGCCCCTGTGCTGCCAAAGAAAAGAGTAGAGTGCTAGCAACAAGCATTTCGGTCTTTAGCCCTCAACCTCTACAAGTGTTGTTTTTCTTCCTTTATCACATGGTTTATTAAAACTCTAATAATAAGTATTTTCTTTTTTTAATTTTTATTTAATTTACAAACGATCCCTGGTTGTTATAAAGCAGCAAGACTCAGTTTCTCTTCATGAAATGTATTCCGACAGTACTTTTATACTCATTGTTTGAGATCATATTAAAGCCCAGTTCCCAAAATTATTCTGCACATTCTAACATCGGGGTGGTGAGAAGTCTAAGGCAGGCCATAGATTATGTCATTTTCCCTTCTTGCATCCATGGGTCTCTGAAATGAAAAATCGCTTGAATCCCCCGATCACCACAATCAGAGTGATGGGGGAATCCCCCCTGCAAAGTCATTGTGTTCTCCCAGGCTGGGAGAACAGCGATTATTGTCAGCAGCTATAGCCATTAGCAGTAATCGCATGTTGGAAATCTGACATGCTGCTTGTACCCAAGGCTATCGATGGATCGACTTGGGTAGAATCAGCCTGCCCATACGTTGATCAAATCTTGGCTAGTCCCTGCTGAACCAGCCAAGTTTCCAATGCCCCTGGCTGGCTTAATCCCTACCATTCTGTGCAAACCTTTTGCATGCAACCTCTGGTTCAGTGCTACATGACACAATGCCTGATAAACTGAATAATGCAGCTGGCCATTGTAGTTTACTTGGTAGGCATTGCAAGCACATGCCAAACTCCAGATTTTGAGGTGAATGTGAAAAAAGCCAAGTTTTATCAAACTTCAAAAAGCATACCAAAAGATCTGAACAACTATCATCAATCATCCAGAACCATAATAAAATGCCTTGACTACAGTGTTGACATTAAACATTTCATGATCATGATGAAAGGGACAATTATTTTGTTACAGCAGAATACAAAGAATTTTGGTATTTTGGGCTATTTATCCGGGCTGTAAAAAGCATACTGGTCTATGCCAATTTACTCACTATGCCCAAATGCAGGAGCAAGCCCCTCTAACTATTTTTTCCACAACTCCCTGGGTTCTTAGACATGTCCAAAAGTATACATTTCTCAGCAGCTCAGAGTTTCCACACCCGATAAGGCAGAAGCAGCAAGGCAAGTGATCTGCTGCCAGGTGGAAGGCCCTCCACTGTCAGAACCAGTGTGGCAGCTGGGCAGAAATCTAACAGCACACAGCTTCCCTGGAAGACCCAGCCAATGTGAAGATACCTTCACCAATTGCTCCCAGGGTACTCCACTTCCACTGGGGTGGCCTTTTTGTGCTTGGATCCCTCCAAGCTACCCTGGACATCACAGAAAAGAACGCTTCTATGCGGATAATATCAATCGCTGAACTGTATTAACTGATGTACTAATTCTCAGGTAGACTTTCTGTTATAGAGTTTTATAGGGACTGCTGTTCAGTCATGTTACCCTGACTGAGCCACATAGACATTGCTGTCAAGAGTATATGTCTGTGCAGCTTTCAGAATCTGCTTTGTATTCATTTGCAGTATGTGCACACTCTTTTTTGCATTATTGATTCTACTTTGCATCTGTTAATAAAACTGCAAGTTATAGTTCCTCCCTGTCTGATCATTTAGCCAATTACCTTCTTTGTTAGGCCTCGTTCACAGGGGGCATACTTAAAGCGGAGTTCCACCCTGGGAAAGTTTTTTTTAATAAAAATACCCCCGCGACAGTCAGGGCTAGTACATTCCACAATGGCTAGCCTCTGATCTGTCCCGGGTTGCACTTACCTTTTAGAAGAAATACTTACCTTGAAAATGTATTGTCCAGCGCTGCCATCTCAGGTGTGGGCAGCTTGAAGCCAGCGCGATCCTCTTCTGTGTCCTCTCCGTCTTCTTCGGTCCCACGATACACTGCACTGGCCCCGCCGTCGCTTCCGGTGCCGCAGCGTCATCCCTGCACAGCTTCTGGGCATGCCCAGAAGCTGTTAAGCAAGGTATGATGGCGCCTGTACCGGAACGGACGTCGGGCCTGTGCAGGCGCATTGATTCCTGGGAGCGATGACGTTCAGCTCCCAGGAATCATTGCATGCCAGGAAGTGACGAATCGCCGTGGCCGCCGAGGGGAGGAAGAGGAGGTTAGGTGAGTATATTTTCTTCTAAACAAGGCAAGTTAAAAAAAAAAAAAAAAAATTGCGTTTATCCATTTGTTTTTCAGGTGACCCGGAGCAAGAAGATGGAGGCAAGTATAATTTTAGGGTGGAACTCCGCTTTAAGTGTACGCCTGTGAAGAGCCCTGCTTACATTCATGGGGATGCACAGATGTTCGGTGCATTTCCATGCAGGCACTCTCATTGATGTTAATTGGGACACAGCATCTGCAGAAATGTCAGATTGGGAGCAGTGTCTGTGCAATTGCATCCAACTGACATGAATGGGCCTGCCTGCATGGGGATGCATGGAACACCTGTGCATAACTTTACAGGTAAACACAGCCCCCCTTAGGCATATGCTTTAGTAGGCCCCCTGTGAATGAGGCCTTAAAGTTCAATAAAGCTAACCTTATAATGAAGATGATGACCTAATGAGTTCAATTCTTTCTGAGGGTCCTTTCACACGAGTACTCCAATATTTCAGGAACAGATCAGCTGATGCGTCGATGCTGAATGGATGTCACCCTGTGACCTCCTTGTCCATTCAGTTTTTGAGGCAGATATGAACAGATCGATGTTAGGTCTGTATATGGGCAGGCCGATGTAAACAGTGCATCTGTTTGAATGCGATTACCTCAAAGTCTGTCTAGATCCCCACCAAAAAAAAAAACACTCTGAAAAGGTTTCGTCCTTTTAAGCTTTAGTGGACCAAACAGTGACAGATCAGAGGCAGTCAGATGTGAACACGGACGCAAATCTGATTACATCGGCCTGCCCATAGATAGGGTTTCCAAAAAAGAAAAAGAAAAACTTACCCATCTCCATGCTGCATCGGTCTGATGCTGCAGCTGTCAGCCGCTAGACTGAGATATGAGTGATCACATGACCGCGTCTTGCTCAGTTCCTGGTTAGCTTTTGGCAGAGAATGGGGACTGTCACTCACCACTCTCTGCCCTGCCTATCCATAGCTTACTGGAGTGCTGGGCTGGAGAAGGGATGGAAGTAGCTGGCCTAGGCTCTCAGCCTCATGCTATAAGACCTGAGCCAGTTATCAATCAGGCACCTGGGTGGATCCTGACAATATGGTCATGACCCTTCCAGAGCCTGGAGCGACTCTGTGCCATCAGCTCAGGACACAGGAGAGCACAAGTCAGTGCATTCCTGTGACCCACAATTGAAGAACGGCCAAAAAAGATTCAGCCATACAGGCGGTCCCCGGGTTACTAACAAGATAGGGTCTGTAGGTTTGTTGTTAAAAAAATGTACCTGTTCCAACTTACAAACAAATTTTAAGTTTAGCTCCAGCCAAAAGAATAATTTTAAGTTTTTTGGATAGCATAGGGGAGGGTTAACACCCCTGTACCATTTGTTTTGCTCTCTGCACCCGTTCAGAAGATTTCACCTCACTTTCTGTCCCTAGGACAACTGGATTTTGAAAATTTTGGATTGTTGTGGAAACAAGTGTAGCACCCTACAGATAGGTGCTAGGTAAATGTATAGTGGGCCTTGTCTGCCTAACAGCAGGGCCATGATTTCTTTTGGTTAGGGTGTCAGGGCTTCCAGATGTGCCTGCTGAAGGGGAAGTCACCCCACTGGCTCTTGTGAGAGGCTTCTCATAGGGCAGCGTGGGAAGCCCAATCAGGGGACACATCCCAGCTTGTAACTATCCCAGAAGGCAGATTATACTGCAAATGATTCTGGGAGTGGGTATAAGTTTGAGGGAAGCGCGTGACACAGTGTCTTTGGTGGGAGCAGAGTCCCAGGAGAGAGAGAACGGCTGTCTCTCCTCCTGTCTGAGGAAGGTGGATGTCTCGGGGTGTCGCTCGGGAATCCAGAGAGTGCTGAGTGAGCTGAGGGGATCCGGTGTGCCAAGAACCAGCGGAGAGTGAGAGGGGTCCAGTCCCAGGAAAGCCTACACAGGTCGTGAGTACTGAGGATTTCCCCTGGGGGTCTGCCTGAAGTGTTAGAGGAGACCACTCCGGAGAAGGTTCTGGGATCCAGTGCCAGCTAGCTGTAAAGGGGGTACCTAGGTTGAGGAACCTGAAGTGTAAAGGGGATACATAGTCAGTGGACCCTGAAGATCTAAAAGTGTAAAGGGGGCGCCTGCGGTTTGGGCCCTGAATTGTGCAGAGTACCAGTTAAGAGTTGCAGCTATACAGTAATTCACAGCAAGCCAGTGCCAGGCTGGAGAGGGCAGTCAGTGACTTTGCAGTGCAGCAATGTCAGTAGTTCTATGCTCCACAGTCCTGAGTTTCCTGGACATAAAGTCAAGGATTCAGCACTTCGGTCAAGTTACAGTGTGTTCCAAGCGTCAGTTACAGTGTGTTCTAAGTGTCAGTTACAGTGTGTTCTAAGTGTCAGTGAGCGCTGGCTAGCGTCGGCTGGCATCAAGGCAGCATTAACAGACATTTCCTGGATAAAGTCCCGAATTGTATTTAGTTAAGACTAAAGGAGTATCCCACTCATTCCTTTCTCCCATCCCCTTTATTTACAATAAAACCACAAAAACCAAGATGCCAGAGTTGTCATTGTCTCAGTTCTCACACCCAGGGCCGCAGCTCACATGGGCTGGAGAGGTAACCGGTAACAATGGCAGACCCACATCTGGCCCAATGCCTGGAAAACCTGCTACACAAGGATTGGTGATAAAGCTTCAGTGGAGACATATTTTTCCAATGAGAACTCTTACAGGAGTGAATTTACCTTCCTAGGGGTAGATTTCCTCTCACTTCCTGTTCTCTCCCTCCGTTTGTAAGTAGGAGTTGTTTGTAAGTCGGATGTTTGTAACCCAGGGACCGCCTGTACTTCTCTTTTAATGAGGAACTAAAAGGACCTTCCCCTCAATGGTTCCAGTCCCTCACCAGAGCCTCCTGTGTGCTATTGAATAGTGCAGATCATTGGATAATCCCTCCTACAATCTACGAATGCGCAGTACACAACGTCACGTCACTCCAGCTGATATCCCGATCAGCTGCCATGAAGTCAATACTGCGCATGCACAGATTGTCGGGGCATTATTCGACGATCAGCAAAGTGCCGAGGAGAATGTAGTCATCAGATTCTGCATGGCTTCAAATCTGTCCTTCAACAAACCCAAATCTGCCTGTCACACGATCGTTCAATTATCGCACATGAGCAGAGAGCCAGGCAGAACCTGAAGCCCCGTACACACGTACCGATCGTCGGCCGAACGATCGGCCGTCTTTTGTCCAGGGCTGTCGGTGTCTGTTGAAAAGTGCAAAAGACTGCACAAGAATTTTGTCCGCCGACTACAGAAGTGATGTCATGTGATGGTTAACTTTCCCTGTGTTTTTTCTTTTCTGAGCATGCCCAGTCTTGCAAATCTGCTGTCTGTCGGCGGAATTCTGTACTGACTGGTGAACAATCGGCCGCTCTGGTGTCGGCATACAAAAATTTTCATGCTTGCAAGACAGATTCTTTTCGGCCGAAAGTGCGCTGTCGGCAGCATCATACTAACAAGCCTACAATCGGCAGATCAGTCGTTGGCCGAAGCTTTTCGGCCGACGATCGGTACGTGTGTACGGGCCTTGACGATTACATTCTCCCTCGGCGCTTTGCTGATGGTGTTGAAGGTTGGATTTCGCTGTGAGCAGAGAGCCTGGCAGAATCTGACGATTACATTCTCCCCCAGTGCTTTGCTGATTGTCGGATAGGGTTGCCACCTCATCCCTTTAATCCAGGACACATTTATTACACTCTGAGGCTGATATAATGCACATAAGGCACTGAGTGAGTGTAATTACCACCTTATTTAGCCACAGAACCTGTGTAATTAATGTGTCCTGGTTTAAGTGATGAGGTGGCAACCCTATTGTCGGATAATGCCTCCGATGATCTGCGCATGCGCCATGCCAGCTTTTCCGGATATCAGCTGGAATGACGTTATGTACTTCCCATGCGCAAACCGTCTGACGATCTGCCTTCTGTACTATTCCATAGAACACCGATCTTCGCCCAGCTTCATTGGCTGGCACAGGATGATGTCACTCCTGCGCATGGGGCTATACCAGCGTTGTAAGCTGAGCTGCGCATGCACAACTCTGTTTACATCGCCAAGAAGCTGGTGAGCAGGCGGGCAATAAAAAAAGAAGCTGCCTGCTCGCTGTTTGTTAGAGTACAACATTACTTCCACTTTACCATTGAGCTTCTGCTCAGATCTGCCTGAAAACAGAACATATACAGAGTCAGACATCACTGTGTTGTGGTGGGATTGAGTGGCAGATCTGCTCACAGATGATCAGAATGGAGGGTGTGAAGGGGCCCTTGTGATGGGGGCACCTCTGCTACCCAATGTTCTGTATTCCTGGGAGGGATCACACACAGATGAGGATGCAGCAAGAAGGGAAATCTCAGTGATGCTGGAGAGGTCCAGAGCCAGGATCACCGGGAGGAGGGGGGGCTCAGCCACTGGCTACACACCTGGGCCAGCATCACCCAAAATGGGCACCAATGCTGGAGCCCAGGACTGCCCCCACAGGGGGACAATGGTGGTGTGGGGGGGGGAGGGGGCACCCAGGCTATGGAGAACAGGGAGAAGGATACACAGTCAGGGCTCCTACAAGATGAATGAACGGAGAGCGGAGTCCAGGCCACTTCACCACACAAAGACTCCGGAGAGCCGCCGCTGCCCACCGCCCTCACACACAGCTCCTCCGACTTCTCTCACTTACCGAGCGTCGCCGCCATGCGGACAGGCGCTGCCGCTGCCAAGCCGGGGTCGCCAGGGCTGCCACAAAGCAACAGCCGGTATCTGGATACGGATACGACTTCAATGAGATATTGGCAACGAGCAGGCCGCAAACAACAACCTGGACCGACCAGCAGATGGCAGCAAAACCCGGGGCGGGGCTACAAGCGCGGCCACAAACAAGTGGGCGGGATCACAAGCGCAGGCACCTGAACGCACCAGAGGAGCAGTGTGGTGGTGGGGGGCGTGACTACGGCCATTGTATGTAAGGGAGCGTCAATAGTTCCATGAAAGCGGCCATGTTTGTTTAGGGCGAATGGTGCAAAGCTTATAGAGCTTGATTTATAAAAATACACTACTGTATACTGTACTGTAATACCAAAAGTATTGAGACGCCTGGCTTTGCACGCACATGAACTTTAATGGCATCCCATTCTAACGCTGGCCATACACTAGTCAAAAAATCGTTTGAAAATCTGTCATTTGGTCCGATTGTCAGAGATGTATAGTAACGAAGTAGAACTACTTAAGTACTGTACTTAAGTACCGAAATGCGGTATCTGTACTTTCCTAGAGTAGAATTTTTTTCTCCTACTTCTACTTTTACTTCACTACATTTTTTCGATGATTTCGATACTTCTACTCAAGTATTTTTTTTTTGTGCTGCATAGTTACTCGTTACTTTTAAAAAAATTACCAGTGCCAGAACAGTAGATGGCAGGTTGCATAAAGCTCAAAAAAATGTGTATAATGTCATTTGTAAATCAGCGCATACGAAAATAAAGGCTGTGTATAATAAAAGCTGCTATACCAAATCTTTCCAATAAAAAGAAAATATGAAACAAACAAATAAATGGTGCTACAGCGCTTAAAGTGCATCAAGAAACTACTAACAAACACAGGTTAATCATTTGAATAAATCATTTGAAATAATAAAAACAATATGATGTTCAAACTTTTGACTTCTTTCTTTAATAACTACATAACACAGTACTTGTACTTCTACTTTCAGTACTTGAGTAGAAATTTTTTTTCAAAACTACTGGTACTTTTTACTTTTAGTACTTAAGTAGCAAATTTTTTGAAAAAACTACTTGCAATACTTAAGTAAAAAAAATGTTGAATACTTTAGTACTTCTACTTAAGTAACTTTTTCTGCGAGCACTTCCACTTCTACTCAAGTAATTTTTTGATCGAGCACTTGTACTTTTACTCAAGTAGAAATTTCGAGTACTTTATACAAGTCTGCCGATTGTTCGTTTTTCGTCCAGGTAATGGGAACAAATAGAAATTAGTTTTTAACTTTTTAGAGCCGAAAAATCAAAGGAACAGTTTGGAAAATTCTGGAGAACGATAAATTGAAAGGTTAATGTGTTTTTCAGCACTAGGCATGTGACAAACTGAAAGAAAAACGTCCTTTGAACGATTTATCGTTTGAAATTCGGTCATTACATGATGGCACGATCGTCAGCTCTCACGGACGATTTTTTGTTTTTTGAAAATGAGTTTGAACGATTTTTCGGCTAGAGTATGGCCAGCTTTAGTCCGTAGGGTTCAATATTGAGGTTAGGGATGCACCGATCCGATATTAGGATCGGATATCGGCCTTGATACTGGCAAAATAGCTGGATCTGGGATCAGTAAAATAAACAGATCCACGGGCCGATCCGGTTTCGTCCCAGCAGAATTTCTCAGGTTCAGTTGCTATTGCTGCTATGTTAAAGAGGAAGTAAACCCTCCTCTGCAAGTTGTACCTATAGGTAAGCCTATGATAAGACTTACCTATAGGTACTGTAAATATCTCCTAAACATGTACCGTTTAGGAGATATTTACCTTACATGCAGCCAGGGACGTCACTGGCGCATGCGCTCTGAAGAAACGGCCGCTCGTGCCGTTCCTTCAGAGCCCCGTGCCGTGATCGTCAGCTCCCGCGCGCGTGCGCGGGAGTGACGTCACCGCGGCTCCGGCCAATCAAATGGCTGGATGCCGCGATCCTGGAAGACGGGCGACTGAACATGTCGCCCGTCATAGAGGTAAGCGGGCGGCACGGTGAGGGCTCGTTCTAAGGTAAGTATTTCATAATGAGCTAGTATGCGATGCATACTAGCTCATTATGTGTTTCTCTTTCAGGTTGTAAAAAAAATCATATATGAGTTTACAACCTCTTTCAGTTGTATGTTGCATTTAAATTCCTCTTTGCAGGATTTTGCACTTTATATTTTTTACAGATTTACTGTTTGATTACTATTGTATGTTCAAGCAATAAACTGTTTTTTTTTTCTTGTGGCTACATTTTATTCTTTTTAATTTTGAGTTTGACTTTGATTACATAATATTTTAGATTTTGAATGCACAATTGTTATAACAAAACAATAGTACCTTATCGGTATCGGTATAGACAGATCCACCCTTTGCAGCTATAACAGCTTCAATTCTTCTGGGAAGGCTGTCCACAAGGTTTAGGAGTAGAGATGGGCTCAGGCATATTCAGGATCCCGGTCCCAACCCACATGCCTGATCCTGCCAGGAAGCAGACACTGCACACCGGTAAACATAGGCGGCAGAGACATTTCTCCATCTGTGCAGCTGCGGATGGGGAAATGTCTCACTGCCATTGATTAGCGGTGTGTAGTGTCTGCTTCCTGGCAGGATCAGGCACGTGGGTTGGGACTGTAGCAGCAAACATTTGTTGGAAACCAGAAATGGAATTCAGACGCGAACTTTAGGAAAACAAACCTTTTTATTCGCTAGTGTAGCAAGATTTCTAGGCCTTGAGCCTAATGCCTCGTACACACGCAACGATTATCGGCCGACCGATCGTCCGACTTTTGTCCAGAGTGGTGTTTTGTTGGTTGGAATGTGCCTAGACTGCAAACGAATTTTCTTGGCCAACAAAAATCTACTTCAGAAGTGATGTCATGTTCTGGTTTACTTTCCGTGTGT
Organism: Pelophylax lessonae; assembly: GCF_965119305.1. Classification (NCBI taxonomy): domain Eukaryota; kingdom Metazoa; phylum Chordata; class Amphibia; order Anura; family Ranidae; genus Pelophylax; species Pelophylax lessonae. The sequence goes on along the minus strand of NC_138775.1, from coordinate 85,647,415 downwards.
TTTTTCTTCTCTGAGCATGCCCAGTCTTGCTCATCAGATTTTTGTCTGCCGAAATCTGTACTGACTGACGGAAAATCGGCCGTGGTGTTGACGGCCAACAAAAATTTTATAGCCTGCACACCAGATTTTTTTCGGCCTTAAAGTCGGAGTCGGTTGTCGGAAGCATCATACTAACAAGCCGAAAATCGGCCGATCGGACGTTGGCCAAAAATTCACGGCCAATTATCGACGCGTGTGTACGGGGCTTAAGGTGGGTCTGCCATTGTTACTGGTAACACTTTCAGCACATTTGAGCTGCGAACCCAGGTGTGAGAACGGAGACAATGACCATTCCGGCATCTTTGGTTTGTTTGTTTTATTGTATTTAGGGGATGGGAGAAGGGAATGAGTGGGATACTCCTCTGGCTCAACTAGGTACATTTTGGGACACTTGAAGAAAAATGTCTGTTGGCGCTGTCTTGACACCAGCTGAATGCCGACCAGTGCTTTCTGATGCTTATAGATACTGTAGTACTGAAACTGTGCTGGAACCTCGACTTTAATTCAGAAGATTCAGGACTGTAGAACACTTGACTCCTGACACTGCTTTGGCTCAAAAGTCACTGAACAGCTCCCTCCAGCCCTGCACTGGCTGAGGTAGCTCTGTGTAGATACTTGCGCTGCTGCAACTCTTAACTTGTACACTTCCCACTGTACACTGACTCTTCAGGGCCCAAACTACAGGCACCCCCTTTAACACTTCAGGGTCTTCTACCTAGGTACCCCCTCTAATACTTCAGGGTCCTCTGACTAGGCACCCCCTTTAACCACTAGCTGACTCCTGGATCCCCAGAACCTTCTCCGGAATGGTCCCCTCTGACTCTAGGCAGACCCCCAGGGGTCTCGGCACACCGGATCCCTCTGCAGCTCAGCTTCGCTCTCTTTGGATTCTCAGGCTGCCACCCGGGACACCCGCTTCCTCTGACAGGAGGAGAGACAGCTGTACTCTCCCTCCTGGGACTCTGCTTCCCGCCAGAGATGCTGCGTCATGCGTTCCCTTCAAACTTATACCCACTCCCAGAATCCTCTACGGCAGAATATGCCTTCTGGGGTAGATACAAGCCTGACTGAGCCACTGATTGGGTTTCCTCCACTGCCCTATGAGAATCCTCTCACAGAGCCAGTGGGGAGACTCCCCTCTCAGTAACCTCACCTGGGAGACATGACAGTCCAGCTGAAGTCATGGCCCTGCTGTTAAGCAGCCAAGGCCCACTATACTTTACCTAGCACCTACCTGTAGGGTGCTACACTAGCAAAAATGACTTAGCCCGGCTTATGCCCGTATGCCATTGCCAAGTGACTAAATAAGCGTGTACATCATATATATATAAAACAACAGTTATGTCACAGATACATATTTCCCTAAGTAGCTTGGTAAGCAATATGTATCCTTCTCCTACAGATATTCCCTGTAATATTTATCTATTGCAATTAACATTCCTGGCTTCACGCTTATCTGTATTCTGGTTAATTCCAGAACAGAGAGGAAGCGAAAGTGAGAGAGGAGGGGGGCTAAAATACACAGCCTGACTGTCCTGGTCTCTGTAGTACCACAGAATCTACCATTTTGTTTTGCTAATTATCCACCATTTTAGAAGGCTTTCCAGGTGATGCCACAGGACCAGGATCCCGAACACACCTGAGCCCATCTCTGTTTAGGAGTGTGTCTATGGGAATGTGTGACCATTCCTCCAGAAGCACATTTGTGAAGTCAGACACTGATGTGGGTGAAAAGGCCTGGCTCGCAGTCTCTGCTCTAATTCACCCCAATGGTGTTCTATGGGGTTGAGGCCATGCTTCTGCCCCAAACTCGCTCATCCATGTCTTTATAGACCTTGCTTTGTGCACTGGTCCAAATCATTTGGTGGACGGGGGAATATTGTGTGGGGTTATTTTCCAGGGGTTGGGCTTGACCCCTTAGTTTCAGAGAAGGGAACTCTTAAGGTGCCAGCATACCAAGACCTTTTGGACAATTTCATGCTCCCAACTTTGTGGGGACAGTTTGAGGATGGCCCCTTCCTGTTCTAACATGACTGCGCACCAGTGCACAAAGCAAGGTCCATAAAGACATGGATGAGCGAGTTTAGGGTGGAGGAGTCCTGACCTCAACCCTACAGAACACCTTTGGGATAAATTGAGCAGTGACTGCAAGCCAGGCCTTCTATTCCAACATCAGTGCCTGTCCTCGCAAATGCGCTTCTGGAAAAATGGTCAAACATTCCTATAGACACACTCCTAAATCTTGTGGACAGCCTTCCCTGAAGAGTTGAAGCTGTTATAGCTGCAAAGGTTGGGCCAACTGAGTATTAAACCCTACGGACTTAAGCCTGGTACACACAATCAGATTACCAGACGAATAATTGTCCATATTGTGTTGCATGCTAGTCTCATAACTAAAGTGAAGAGGTTACTCAACTTACGAAAAATCTTGTGTGGCTGAATACAACTTCAGAAGTGATGTAATGTGTTGAATTGCTTGTAATGTATTCCTTCCGTTGCTGAGTATGCGTAGGCTCTATAGCACGCACCTTCAGTTTTTTATTCAGAAAAGTCCGAATCGGCTGTCGAAAGCACTAAACTAACGATAAGATAACCAGCCAATCATTCATCGTACAAGATTTTACTTCTGATTTTCTTATTGTGCGTACGGAATGTTGGTGAAGGAAAGAAGAGGCTGGGATAATGTTGCAGTGAGGTGTAATATGCAGATCCATGCTAAGGGATCCAAAGCTCCCAACTGCCCCTGGGACTGTCCCTGGTCTCGAGGGACTATCCCTGGTTTAGGACAAAGCCCCTCTGTCCCTCTTTCCTCCTCATTTGTCCCTCATTTTGGTCTAATCTACATAGTTGTATATAAAATGCACTTTTTATCTTTCAAAAAAGTGTTTCCCAGTGCTAAACCTTTCATCCAAACTCTAAATTGTTGCATTTGTAAATGTCAAAAGCCAATAGAAAGGAATAGTAGTGGCAAAAAAAAGCACCTGTGGTTTTAACTAATCATTTTTTGTATAATTCTCCTTTAAAGGGGCATGGCAGGGGGTGAGTCCTATGCCTACATACTTTTGCCAATAGGTGTCCCTCGTTCCCATCTCAAAAAGTTGGGAGGTATGGGGATCTCTGAAATTTGTGATGGGATGCAGTGTGCAGTGTGTAGACTGTATGTCTGTATTAGGGTTGCCAACTTTCTGAAATGGAAATAAGGGAGGGGGCGGGGATGGGGGCGTGGCAGGGGAATATTTTTTTCAGTGCAAAAAATAAGACAACATTTTAAGGAAGTGTAGTGCAAATATCTTTATATAATTATACTTCCATAACTTTTTCTTTGCTTTCCTTACCATTTTATCTGCTACTCCCCCCCCCCCTTTTTTGCTCTCCTTCTGCTCTCCTTCCCTTTTTCTTTGCACTTTCCCTTTTCTTTGCTCTCCTTCTGTTTTCTTTGCTCTCCTTCCCCTGTCTTTGCTCTCCTTCCCCTTTTCTTTGCTCGCCTTCCCCTGTCTTTGCTCTCCTTCCCCTTTTCTTTGCTCTCCTTCTGCTGTCCTTCCATTTTCTTTGCTCTGCTTCCCCTTTTCTCTTTGCTCTCCTTCCCCTTTTCTTTGCTCCTACTGCTGTCCTTCCATTTTCTTTGCTCTCTTATCCCTTTTCTCTGCTCCTCTTCCCCTTTTTTAAAACTCCTTCCTTTTCTTTGCTCTCCTCCCTCTGCTCCTCTTCCCCATTTTTCTGCTCTCCGTCCCATTTTGTTGTCTCTTCTTCCCATTTTATTTGCTCTCCTGATGGGATGCTCTCCTTCCTCTTATCTGCTGCTTTGCCTAATTTCCCTTTTCTTTGCTCAACCTTCCCCTTTCCTCTGCTCTTCTCCCCTTTTCTCTCTTCTGCAGCTCTGCTTACCTTTTTTTCTCTTGTGCTCTGCTCGCTTTCTTGCAGCAGCAGCAGCTAGTTTTCTTTCTTCTTCTTCTTCTCCTTCTCTTCTTCTTCTTGGTACCGCGGGCGCCGGGCGGGGAATGCAGGGAGGGGTTACGTGGTGACGTCACAACGTCATCGGCACGGCATTGCGCAATTGATCAGAACTTAGGCGGAGGGGAGGGGACGCACACGCACAGTCACTACATGTCCATGAAGAAAGTGACGAACACCATAGGTACCGGCCGCGGAATACAGAACAAAGTGCGTTCCGTATCAGTTTGATACGGAACAGCACTTGTCTGTTTAAAATATGGGACGATTCCGTATTTTACGGAACGGTTGGCAACCTTAGTCTGTATTGTTCAGATGCAGTGCAGATTTGCTAACAGCAAGATCCTCCATAAAGTGCCTTGTGCACATGGACATAATAGTTTACTGATGTTTACACTCAGGATCTTGTTGACAGAAAGATCCTGATTAAATAAATGCACATATTCGCCAGCACGCCAAGGATCCTTAAATGTCGTCCAAAGGTTTTTATTGCAGAAAGATTACATCACAAGAGCAAGTGCAAAGTTTTGGAGCCTCGCAGGAGCCCTTCATCAGGCAGTAACCAGCTGGTAGTCACTGCAGCATCCACTATCGATGAGCCTTGTTTCCAGGAACATGTGTGATAGGAATATAGACAAGATTCTGAATAAAATCTTCTATAAAGAACTGGAGTATATGCACGTAAAAGTGTGTATGAGCATACATGCATAAATTTATTCATCAACTTCGGCCTCATTCACGCAGCCATAAAAACCGCATATACAGGTATTTTTTATCACGGATCTGAACACAGCTGCATTGTTTTCAATGCAGACATTCACATGGGTGTGTAAACATGCACTGTATTCAGATCAGTAACACAGAATCCAAAAATCGATGTCTGAGAACATGCACTTTACACACTTACATGCATAAACACATGTACACACATACAAACGTGTGTAATATATGTGCATAAGAGCAAAGGGGAAAATAAAAAATTCAAATGTTACTAAACCCAGGACCCTGCATTCACTATATCTGTTCTCCTAGAGTACACAGAACATGAAAATGCAACTTTTTTAGTAAATATAAACTGCTAAATACCTTTTCTTATCAGCAGTATATAGCAGTCCAGTGACTTCTATCAGCGTCCAGCCAATCACTGGTTAAAGCTTGTAGGAGGAGTTTTCTCACCCTCCTATGAGACTGCAAGACCTCTGACCCTCTGTCTGGACAGTGCTGATTGGCCCTGTGCTGATCACATGCACTCTCTCAAAAAAAAAAAACTCTCCAGCAATACACACCAAACTGAGCATGTGCAGCCTGACTCCATAGACTCTGTGTTATCAGGAAATTATCAAGAGACAGTAGAAGGAGGGGAGGATCACAGAAGCCAGGATCAAACAGCCTTTTTACACAATGCAGAGGATTAATCCCTTAGATTTCGCAGTGAGTATAATAAGAATGTTATACTGAAGATACAGACTGATTTTACTGTTGTGGGTTTTGTAACACTTTCAAGTTTTTTTTGTTTTTTTTTATAGAATAAGGAAGGGCTATAACCCCTGTCAGATTTTTTTTTTCACCATCTGTGTCCCATTTGGGAGATTTACCTTAACTTCCTGTCCCATAGCCAAACAGGAAGTTAGAGGAAATCCTTGCAAATTAAGGGAATCCCTTGGGCCCCCTTCTCAGGTCATCAAAACTAGTGTCCCCTTGAAAGATTCCCCTCTATTACTTTTTGAGAACAATCCAAAGTTTGGGTTTTCTTTTACTTTCACTTTCAAAAATAATGATTATAAATATGATTATAATAATGATAACAGGACAAATAACAAACGTGAATCTCCCTAACAGTAACACAGACAGCAATAAAAAATAACAGGTGTTCTAATCCCCTGAGGAAGTCACGTGATCATGACAATGCGCGTCTGGACGTTAGATGATAGGCTAACCCGGTGTTCCGTGAAAAAACCATACCCGTGAGAAAACCATACCCTCGTCACTTCCGGTTCCGCTACGGAGGGTATGGATTTCTCACGGTAGTTAAACTTGCGGCGGGTACATTAAAACACTTCGGGTGCAACATAAATCATGTCCTCTCCTATCGCTGTAACATCCCTCATCTCCGGTAATAAATATAAAAGCGGATCACGGAGACGCGATCGCCGTCACATTTACGTACACCCGCCGCCGCTTTTATATTTATTACCGGAGATGAGGGAAGTTACAGCGATAGGAGAGGACATGATTTATGTTGCACCCGAAGTGTTTTAACCGGTTGCCGACCGCCGCACGACTATATACTGCGGCGGTCAGCCCCGGCCAGGCAGAGTGACGTATCGGTACGTCACTCGCCTGTCACTGACTTGCGAGTCTATCGCGGGCGGGCACGCGCCCGCCGAGGCGCGCGCCCGCCGCGGCTCGTTCACAGGCAAGTCAGTGCGTGTGACCGGCGGACTCGATGTCCGCCAGTCACACTGCGATCGCTCCTGTGAAGGGAGAAAGACAGAGCAGCTTGTGTAAACAAGCTGCCTGTCAGTTCTCCCTGTGTAAAAGTGAAGATCTGTCCGTTCTACTATGTAGAACGGTGGATCTTTGCTTTTACACCAATAGGAATGTCCCTACACAGTTAGAAGCACGCCCCTAGGACACACTTAACCCCTCCCTGTCCAATAAAGTTAACCCCTTCCCTGCCAGTGTCATTTTTGCAGTAACAGTGCATATGTATAGCACTGATTACTGCAGTAATGTCACTGGTAACCCCAAAAGTGTCAAAAATGTCAGTCAAGGGTCCGATCTGTCCGCCGCAATGTCGCAGTACCGAAAAAAAAATCGCAGATCGCCGCCATTACGCGTTAAAAAAAAAACACCAAAAATGACAGAAATCTTTCCCTTTGTTAGTAAACGCGATAACTTTTGCGCAAACCAATCAAAATACGCTTTTTGCGATTATTTTTACCAAACATAGGTAGCATAAAACAAATTGGCCGAAAAATGTTAAAAAATTTTGATTTTTACTTTTTTTTTTGGGGAATTTCATATAAAAAAATGTGAAAAATATTGTTATTTTTGCAAAATTTACGCTCTTTTTTTGTTTATAGCGCGTGATCAAAAAATCGCACAGGTGATCAAATACCACCAAAAGAAAGCTCTGTTTGTGAGAAAAAAAGGACGTCAAATTCGTTTAGGTACAGCGTCGCACGACCGCGCAATTGTCCGTTAAAGTCACGCAGTAAAAAATCGCAAAAAAACCCCTGGTCCTTTAGCAGCCAAATCCTCCGGGGCTTAAGTGGTTAATGTACCCGCCGCAAGTATAACATTAGAGACAGTGCCGTGATAATTTCATGCCCACGAGCATGCGCACTTCTCAAATTCTTTCTTCTTCAATCACGTATCCGGGGCTCTGAGCATGCGCACTACTGCGCTGCTCAGCTGTTTCAGACCGGAAGTGACGAGGGTATGGTTTCTTCACGGGGTATGGTTTTTTAACGTTACACCGGAAGTGCAGCCGGTGGACTGTGCGGGCTACAAAGACGCTGCAGCACAGATGCCACTGCTGCCTTTTCTTTACTGAGATGTGAGTTTCTATATTTTTATTCCAATAAATCGCAAAAATTACTACACTATACGGTGTTCCCCGTTTGTGTTCTACTTATCCTATCTACTGTATGCTACATCTCTGTATGTGCTTATGCAATAATATCTTTATATGTTTATGTATTATTGAAATAAACTTTCATGTCTAGTTAACCTCATTCAAAGTCCCATATTTTTGCTCTTGTTTTTATGTATACATACAGGGATGGAGGCCACTAGACATGTCATGTGGCAAGTCATAGACAATTTTTTTCCCTTTGCATATACGATTTGGGTGGAAGACACCCGCTTTTTTGTCTTATGCCTTTGCCACATCCTTTTAGAGATTTTTTTTCCTATCATACATTTCTTTTAGATTTTTCCTTTTTTCTTTTTTATATCCCCTTAGCCTTTTATTTATTTTTGAGCTTTTTTATCATCAGTGTAGAGTAGGGGAGATTTATGTCCCTTCAGGTCTCCTCACCCGGGGCTGCGATTGTTGGCCGGCCACCTCCCCCTCCCGCCTGTCTCTGCTTAGGCATCCGGGCGGTGGGCGGGGTGTCACGCCTTCCATCGGCGCCATGCCTGGTACGCATGGCACGTGAAGCCTTCCAGCGTCTCGTCACCATGACAACCTCCTTTTCCATCTGACGCCAGGAACGACCCCTTCCTACCCGCGTCCGGTCTGTATGACCGGATGTGGGAGGTTCTTTGGCCATATATACTGACGTCAGCATGGCGCTGGCGTGGACTCACTCTCGCACTGTGGGACAAGCAGCCTGGATCGGACCATCATCTTTCTTCAAATTTACTTTGGTAATCTATCATCACCTTTTCTACCTTATTCCTTGTTTTATTGATCACTTATGCTTTCTCACCACTCGGACATTCCAATCGACTAGCGGTCGCTCTGTTGGGGTTTCCTATTTACGCATTTATTTATCTTATCTTATTTTTTCTTAGTCTTATCTTATCACTCTTTCCTTGTTCACCCACCTTTCCTCCTTCTCATTGGAAGATGTCCTTCTCCTTTTCACCCTTCTTCACCTTTCCGGTTCCTACCTATCCTCACATGCACCATCCCGCACCACCCTTGGCTATTCTTATTTGGCTAATTTTTTCACTGACTTCATTGCCTTGGCGCTATTTTGGGACCCACCTGGTTGAATATATATTTAATTATTTATAAGGAGTATGGAGTGTCTTCATTCATTGACTTCCTTCCCTTAATATTTATATACATTTTAGAGTCCACTGTGGTCCCAGCGTGCCTACAATTACTTCTTCTCCTTGGAGTGTCATTCTTGAAAATTCCCCAAGTTGTATTCTGCTTTATTTATGGCCCTTTCCTCCATGTTGTCCCGTTTTGCTGGAGGGGATTCATGCCTCAGCCCCGGGTCAGGCGTTCCCTGGATCGGCTTTGGTCTCCCTCTCTTACACTGGCCTGCTTATGGATCTACAACACTGCTTAAGGTAGTGTTTTTCCACTATATTCCCCAGTATAATCCATTATATTATACCAGCATATTTTTACAATCAATATTTTTATTTTTATTTATTTTTAGATACAAAAATGCATATTCAAGCTCCTGATGAATGGACGGAGGTCCATGAAACGCGTCGAGCCTACAATTACTCAGATGTTTTAGTGTATTATGACATATCTTAGATTGTAAGCACACAGAGATCATGAGGTCTTATTGTACTCATTTACTTTTGAGAGATCCTTGTGTGATCCTAGAAACATTGTATTTTATTTGTATTAATTTGTACTATGCTATCTACTATATGCTACATCTCTGTATGTGCTTATGCAATAATATCTTTATATGTTTATGTATTATTGAAATAAACTTTCATGTCTAGTTAACCTCATTCAAAGTCCCATATTTTTGCTCTTGTTTTTATGTGTTCTACTTATGATTGGAGTCTCTAGGATGTCTTATACCCATCCAGAATTTACCCGAGGGCTACCAGAATTTTACTTCATGCTGTTACCTTACAGCAGTAAGGTAAGGGTGTAGCACAATAAAAACCAAAAAGTGCAGCGCTGAAATCAGTATACAATTATATAGCTGAAAAGCTCATATAAAGAAAACAAAAAAGGAGAGGGGATAATGTCCAAATGAATAGTCCCAATATTAAGTGCAGAGATGTGAATCCACGTGCAAAATAACTTTCTTCCAGTGACACCAGGAAAAAGTGTAGGAAGGGGACACCCTTGTGCTCAGGTATAACAAGCAGCTTACCGAAATTCCGTGGCTGCTCAATTTAATGAGACAGCCTCTCCCAGCTAGTAGTAAACCAGTAGGTCAACCGATATCAAGCTCAGGTGCTTCGAAAGACTCCAAAAGCCGAAAGCCGTTTCCGGTGTGTTGTTAAACCGATCACATTAATATGTGGCACACTTGGAACTTCTCATATACTCCATTGAACGTAAAGCCATATGTAGAAAGAAACAGAGGCCCATAGCGTAATCCCGTAAACCAATAGGTAAATTTATTAAAAAAACTACTTACAATTTAAAAGACAAAAACAGGCATGTAGTATGTGCCGGTCATGGATCTAACCGCGGCGTCCCGCAAGTCTCCAGATCAGCATATGGATAAACAGCCGGCTTCGTTGGGGGGCGTGTGGACGTTTATGTCTGGGATCGCCAACGTTTCGTCATAAGAAAGACTTCTTCTGGGCGTCACATACTACATGCCTGTTTTTGTCTTTTAAAGTGTAAGTAGTTTTTTTAATAAATTTACCTATTGGTTTACGGGATTACGCTATGGGCCTCTGTTTCTTTCTACATATGGCTTTACGTTCAATGGAGTATATGAGAAGTTCCAAGTGTGCCACATATTAATGTGATCGGTTTAACAACACACCGGAAACGGCTTTCGGCTTTTGGAGTCTTTCGAAGCACCTGAGCTTGATATCGGTTGACCTACTGGTTTACTACTAGCTGGGAGAGGCTGTCTCATTAAATTGAGCAGCCACGGAATTTCGGTAAGCTGCTTGTTATACCTGAGCACAAGGGTGTCCCCTTCCTACACTTTTTCCTGGTGTCACTGGAAGAAAGTTATTTTGCACGTGGATTCACATCTCTGCACTTAATATTGGGACTATTCATTTGGAAATTATTCCCTCTCCTTTTTTGTTTTCTTTATATGAGCTTTTCAGCTATATAATTGTATACTGATTTCAGCGCTGCACTTTTTGGTTTTTATTGTATTTTTTGAATCACTGTTAGTTGATTTTGTGCCAGCTGCTCACTATTGTTCTTAATCATTTGGTTTTCTGTCACATCTAGCGCGGAAATTTCTCTTCTATTTATATTACAAGGGTGTAGCACACCCGGAAGAGTGATTTAATCCTTTGTTCCTATCACCTGGTGTTAGAGTTTTATTCATACTTGCACACCTTTCACATTCATGCTACCAGTAGTGACACTGACCTCTTCTATAGGGTCCAGGTATGACCTCATACTACCAGTAGTGAAACTGACCCCCTCTATAGGGTCCAGGTATGGCCTCATGCTACCAGTAGTGACACTGACCCCCTTTATAGGGTCCAGGTAAGGCCTCATGCTACCAGTAGTGACACTGACCTCTTCTATAGGGTCCAGGTATGGCCTCATACTACCAGTAGTGAAACTGACCCCCTCTATAGGGTCCAGATATGACCTCATGCTACCAGTAGTGACACTGACCCCGTCTATAGGGTCCAGGTATGACCTCATGCTACCAGTAGTGACACTGACCTCCTCTGTAGGGTCCAGGTATGACCTCATACTACCAGTAGTGACACTGACCTCCTCTATAGGGTCCAGGTATGGCCTCATGCTACCAGTAGTGACACTGACCCCCTCTATAGGGTCCATGTATGGCCTCATGCTACCAGTAGTGACACTGACCCCCTCTATAGGGTCCAGGTATCTCCTCATGCTACCAGTAGTGACACTGACCCCCTCTATAGGGTCCAGGTATCTCCTCATACTACCAGTAGTGACACTGACCCCCTCTATAGGGTCCAGGTATCTCCTCATCCTACCAGTAGTGACACTGACCCCCTCTATAGGGTCCAGGTATCTCCTCATACTACCAGTGGTGACACTGACCCCCTCTATAGGGTCCAGGTATGGCCCCATACTACCAGTAGTGACACTGATCCCCTCTATAGGGTCCATGTATGGCCTCATGCTACCAGTTGTGACACTGACCTCCTCTATAGGGTCCAGGTATGGCCTCTATAGGGTCCAGGTATGGCCTCATGCTACCAGTAGTGAAACTGACCCCCTCTATAGGGTCCAGGTGTGACCTCATGCAACCAGTAGTGACACTGACCCCCTCTATAGGGTCCAGGTATGACCTCATGCTACCAGTAGAGACACTGACCTCCTCTATAGGGTCCAGGTATGACCTCATACTACCAGTAGTGACACTGACCTCCTCTATAGGGTCCAGGTATGGCCTTGTGCTACCAGTAGTGACACTGACCCCCCTCTATAGGGTCCAGGTATGGCCTCATGCTACCAGTAGTGACACTGACCTCTTCTATAGGGTCCAGGTATGGCCTCATACTACCAGTAGTGAAACTGACCCCCTCTATAGGGTCCAGGTATGACTTCATGCTACCAGTAGTGACTTTGACCCCCTCTATAGGGTCCAGGTATGACCTCATGCTACCAGTAGTGACACTGACCTCCTCTATAGTGTCCAGGTATGACCTCATACTACCAGTAGTGACACTGACCTCCTCTATAGGGTCCAGGTATGGCCTCATGCTACCAGTAGTGACACTGACCCCCTCTATAGGGTCCAGGTATGGCCTCATGCTACCAGTAGCGACACTGACCTCTTCTATAGGGTCCAGGTATGGCCTCATACTACCAGTAGTGACACTGATCCTAGCCAGATGCAAAACTAGTGAAAAACAGTCAGAAAAGATGAGTAGGGAAAAATGTCAGTAAAAAAAAAGCCAAGGAATTTCCAGTCACTACTTACCAACCAGCCAGCGACCAACCGAATAAACCTAACAGTATGCAGTAAAATCAGGGGTTTAGTTGCACACTGTTTGTAACGCATACTGTTAGACAGGTTTATTCGGTTGGTCGCTGGCTGGTTGGTAATTAGGACTAGAAACTTCTTGTTTTTTTTTTTTTTTACATGCGTTTGCCCTTCCAGTGCTCCTTACTATTTAGACCAGTTATAGGTGGGGGAAGTTACCACTTTTTGTAGGGAAAAAATGTAAGTAGCCTCCACTATAAAACCATTCCTGTTTTGGAGGTCACCTCATTGTTGCCCATCTAGTGCACCTGTTGCTAATTTAACTAACACTAAAGCAGCCTGAAACTGAATAACAACCCCCTCTGCTACTTAACTGACCAGATCAATATCCCAAGAGTTGAATTGACTTGATGCTGTACTCTGAATAAAAATTGTTCCTTTCATTTTGTTTAAGCAGTGTACTAATCTTGAACCTGCTATAGGAATAAACAGAATTGGATTTCATTATTCTGGTTTGGCGCTGCTTTTCTTAACACTTCCTCCAGGATTTCATTTTCTGTATGGGAAAAAACTCCTAACATGTGTCAGGGATGTGACAACTGTGTCTTCAGGAAATGTGAGAGCATGTCTCTGTGCTCCATGTGTGCATGCGCATGTCATCATTTCAGCAAGACACTGCAGGAGCCCATCTGCAGCCAACCCGTCTCATGGTCTGTATTGTGTGCAAGAAAGGAGCCTTTTACAGGGTAATCAACCAATCTGTGACTTTCAATGCACTCTGTAAAGCTGCCTATGGACACATTGCCACATGCTCCTCCCCCTCAGCAAATTGGGACATGTATATACTGTATATACTCACGTAGATTTACAGAAAACACCAAACCATTTGCATCACTTCTCTGCCAAAACCTTTTTCCATTGCTGGGTAGAGTGGGGAAAGGTTGGAATATCTGGTAAGATTTTTATTCTATAAGGCCTTATTCACATGGGTTTTAGCAGTATGTATGGCCTTGGTGCCCAACAAGCGGCTCATTCCATAGATATGTAGCAGGCATTCTCCCCTTTACAATTGTTCATTAGAATGACTGTATAACATTTTGAAGGAACTCGGCTCCATCTAGTGGCCAAACTGCCACACTGCAGCTTGATGATTTTCATCAGATACTACGATACCCACAATTCAGTTGGAACACCAGGGTGCATTGCTTCACCGCACAGCCTTTTGGGGGAGGCTTTATAAAGGAAGGGAGGAGCCAGGCTCTCGCTCTTGTCTCCTCACACAAGATATAGAAGGAAGCAAGTGCTGTGGGCTGATGCTGCGGACTAGGCCTGAAGCCTGGGCCTGAAGTGACTGAGTGGAAGCATTTCATCTTCAGTAAAGGAGTCTTCCCAGAGAACCCATTGATGCTCTGCAGAGACTGGTGTTACCCAGAGGGACTGCGGCTGGAGAAAGGTAATAAGTTATTATTACTTATTGGGGTGATATATCCTGAATTGTGTTCTCCTGTAGCCATTTGGTATTATAGTCCCATTTCGTGTCAGTTGTGCCTAGGGAGGGTTCGAGCCAATTTCAGGAGTTGGTAGGCAGGACATAGATCCAATAATCTAATCAGCAGCTCCTGCGGGGGTGGTGCTACACGTGGGGGCTTGTCCGGGATATCTACGGTCCTGCAACAGTCCCTCTCAGTGACAAAATCCCTGTTCGCACAGAAATGGACCCTACCACTGCAGCCCGGTGGTGCAGAGAAGAAAATGTCCTTATCGGCCATGGTCTGGTGATTGGAATCAAGGGAGAGAACTGGACAAAGGAACAACTACTCTCAGTTCTGAGAACATACTCCAAGGACAGGAAACTTTGGGTGATGGACATGAGGACAGATACCACCAATCAACACACCTACGCATTGTGTGAATGGAAGAAGGGGGTCCCAGATCACTTCAAGGGCACCAGCATAAAAACTATAGATCAAGTAGAGTTATTCCTGATACATCCAGAAGGTTCATAGGAAGACCCTATACCCATTACTACAGGGGGACTGAGCACAGAAGAAAGTGCCAAAAAGGAGGGATTCAGTGCACCACCTTTGACTACCCTTAGCTCAGAACTATGCGCTGTCCTGGGGGAAATAGTACCCAAATGTAACAAGGATCCTCCAAACTATCTGATGGCTGGATACAGGAAGCTCAGGACTTTTTCTGGGAAGCAACCTGTACCTTCAGTGGAAGATGGATTCGAGGAGTGGCTAGATAACGCTACTCAGGCCTTGGAGGAGTGGGACATACCAGAACAGCATAAGAAGCAACGAATCACAGAGAGTTTGAAGGGGCCTGCATTGGAGGCCGTACGCAACCTCAAGCTAAGCAAGTAGGGTTGTACTGCACAAGACTATCTGGATATTCTACAAGATGTGTTTGGCCGGACAGAAAAGGTTACTGAACTTCTTTACCAACTGGAGCACTGTTACCAGAAGGAAGGAGAAAAACTGTCTGAATTCATCGGGCGTCTGGATAGGACCATACATCAGATTCTATTAAAAAAAGGGTTGGATCCCTGGAAGGTGGATGAGACTCGAGCACAACAGGTGCTGAGGGGAGCTCAACCTCTAGACCCTATTGCTATACTGTTGCGAACTCGCCAGGACGGTGGCATCCTGGAGTACCCTGATCTGATCAGGATGGTCCGGGAAGAAGAGGTCATGTTGGATAACAAAAGGAAGAGCCAAGAACGGGAAACAACCGCCCGAGTTAGAGTGATAAGTGCGGAAGAAGGCGACTCACAAGTTGAGCTCTTAAAGACTCAGGTGTCACAGCTAAAAGAAATGGTATCCATCCTGAGCAGTCAGGCATCTGCTCTATCTAATAGAAACACAGAAGAGAAGCCTGCTAAACACCCTAGCTCCAGTGTTGAACCAGAACAGAAACCTAGGAGGCCGATAACCTGTTTCAATTGTGGAGGGGTAGGGCATGTTAGAGGAGTATGTCCCAGTCCAGAGGAGACTGCCTTCAAACACTGCAAGCCGGCGGAAAACTTCAGAGGGCTCCGGTGAAGGAGTCAACCGGGCGCCCAAAAGTTTTAATGGACTCCAAGAGATCCCTTAAATTTAAGAGCCACAGTCAGGGAGTAAGGCCCTCTTTAAATGCCTCTCATTCCACGACTTGGGCCGATAAGAGGCGGGAAATCAATGCACACCAGGCCCAGGAGGAGATGAGGCCCAGTAGAAACTCAAAAAGGAAAGGAGTACGGGTGCAGGTAGCTGAGCCCGGCAGAAGGGCTACTCCAAAAGAATTCCCTGTCAAGCTAGTGGGGCCTTCCCCTGTAGTCTCAATCCAAGTGGAAGGAATTTATACAAAGGCTTTACTGGACACAGGAGCCCAGGTGACTCTCCTGTATAGGGATTTCTACGATAGACACCTCAAACATCTGCCCCTGCAGAGGCTGGAAGACCTGGAGATATGGGGTATTGGAACACAAAGTTTTCCCTATGACGGGTATTTGCCAATCAAATTAACTTTTGACCCCTCCTTGGCCGGCAAAGCTGAAACCTTCGATACTTTAGCAGTGGTATGCCCTCGCCCACCAGGGGCCAATAAGAGTTCCCTCATTATAGGGACCAACACTGACCTAGTCAGGCGATTGCTGACACAACTAGTCCAGGGACAGGATGCCCCAACTCTGAAAGTTCATCCCATGTTAAGGCAGGCCTATCAACGTCTAGGACTGGAACAGAAGGCCCCTGCCGAAGGAGTTGGAAAGATCTGGAAGCTGGATAAAACAGAGAAGGTGTTGCAGCCGGGAGAGGTGACCTGCTTGAGGGCTTCTGTCAAGCTCACTTGGAAGCAGCCAGGCCCTTTCATGGTTCTTGAATCAGGCCCATCGGAGGCACAGAAAGGGATAGAAGTGATCCCCGAAGTGATCCCATTGAAGGCATTACAGAAAAGTCATGGGAAGGTTTTGGTGAGTGTCAAAAATACTGCTACTACTCCGGTGAAGGTGCCGGCCAGGGTGCTGTTGGGCCAGGTGAACCCGGCCACCCCAGTTGCCCCATCGGATTTGAAGAGGGAAGATGGGGGCGAAATCACCATAGAGGAGATCTGCTCTGGAGATACGGCCCTCCCACCGGAATGGAAGAAGAGAGCCAGGGCCCAACTGATTCGATGGAAAGAAATATTCTCTAGAGATGAATTCGATGTGGGGTGTGCAAAGAGTGCCACCCATAATATCCGCCTACATGAAGATAAACCCTTTCGGGAGAGAGTCCGACGGGTTCCCTTGGGTGACTTAGAAGATCTACGGGAGCAGTTGGGGGAACTCAAGAGAACAGGGATTATTCGAGAATCCAGGAGCCCGTACGCTTCTCCAATAGTGGTAGACCGGAAGAAAACTGGGTCCCTGAGGCTCTGTATCGACTACCGAACACTGAACAGAAGGACTATTCCAGACCAGTATACCACCCCCCGGATTGAAGACGCTTTACAAAGTTTGTCAGGGGCCATGTGGTTCAGTGTGATGGACTTGAAGAGCGGATACTACCAGATCCCCATGAACCCTGAGGATAGGGAGAAGACAGCCTTCATCACCCCAGTGGGGTTCTTTGAGTTTAACCGCATGCCTCAAGGGTTGTCAGGAGCCCCAGCCACCTTCCAAAGACTGATGGAGAGAACTGTTGGAGATATGAACCTGATAGAGGTACTGGTATACTTGGACGATATTATTGTGTTCGGCAGAACCCTAGAAGAGCATGAAGAGAGGTTGGAAAAGGTCCTAAAGAGGTTATATTAAGAAGGCCTGAAACTTTCTCCGGAGAAGTGCCAGTTTTACCAGTCCTCGGTCCATTACCTGGGTCACATTGTGTCTGCAGAAGGAGTGTCCACCGACCCAGAGAAGCTGGATGCTGTTACTTCCTGGCCAAGGCCCACAAATGTGACTGAGCTCCGATCATTCCTGGGTTTCTGCTCCTATTACAGGAGATTTGTGGAAGGGTTTGCCAAAATTGCCCGACCCCTCAATGAATTACTCAGAACCGAAGGGGAAGATGATGTTCCAGATCCAGTCAAACCAGTGAAACCCGCCATGGGGCCTAGAAAGCCTAAGGAATCTATTCAGGATCAGTGGACCTCGAAATGTGAGGAAGCCTTCATTCAGTTAAAGAAGAGCCTGACCACTGTCCCTGTGTTGGCCTACGCAGACCCCTCAAAACCCTACGAACTACATGTCGATGCCAGCAGAGATGGGCTAGGTGGGGTGTTGTACCAGGAGCATGATGGTCACCTGCGGCCCGTTGCTTATGTGAGCAGAAGTCTGATACCTTCCGAGAGGAATTACCCCACACACAAGCTTGAATTTCTGGCCTTGAAGTGGGCTGTAGTAGACAAACTGAGAGATTACTTATATGGAGCAGAATTCATAGTCAAAACGGATAATAATCCACTTACCTACCTGCTGACCACTGCCAAACTGGACGCTACAGGACATAGGTGGTGTGGGGATTTGCTCTGGTAGGTAGGATTTGCGGGTGCAGTATAGAGGCAAAACAGATGGTTCTTTAAGTAAATCAGGAGTGCTTTATTTACACTTCAGGAACACAAAAGTAACAGTCTTTCTTGGTGTTAACTCACACCCAACAAAAAGGAAAACGACAGTCTTGTAAGGCAGGTTAAAACACAGCAACAAGTCCATTCACCTGTGTCTCTTTGGTGCTGTTCACACACAGCAACGGATCAGTTCACCTGCTTGAAACCTTTCCAGCCTCAGCACTCACTTCCACAGCCTTCTGGTGCATGGAGATAATTCTCAATCACCTGTTAGGCTGTCTGCCTTATAAACCCCAGGCAAGACCTGGCCTGGAGCGTGGGGAGCAGCCACCCACCCATACCTTAACTGCTCCCAATAAGAGCCGGCCTGGATTCGGCTTTGCAGCCACACTAAAATAGAAAAATGTCAAACAGCACTAGCTGCTGCTGACACAGAATTACCGGCTCTTATCTCACCGAGGCCAGGAACCTCGGTGACACGTATCTTCCGTCGACCACGGATCCATGTACCCTGCCACAGTGGTTGGCCGCTCTCTCTAGCTTTATGTTCAGTTTAAAATACCGACCAGGAGTTGGGAATAGGGATGCAGACGCCCTCTCCAGAAGGTCTCATGCCCCCAACGATCCTACTGAAGAATGGGCCCACTTGACCTCGGAGGGAGTGCGCGCCCTATGTCAGGGAACGGAATTTCTATCCAGTGGAGGAGCAAGAGCCGAAGAGATTGGGGTCTTAGCTGCTGGAGTACCCAGGTGTTATTGCAGGGTGACCCAGGTTGAAGAAGAAGGTTTGCCTAGGCTATCAAAAGGGGACTTGAGGAAGGAACAGTTTAAAGACCTTTTGGGGAAACTTTTGCTGAAGGCCATGGAGACTCAGCGCCCTGAGCTGCTTCTAACAGACTCCCCTCGGGAAGCCCGATTGTTGCATAAAGAATGGGACCGGCTACAGATACGCCAAGGGGTGGTCTACCGAAGGGGCCCCTCTGATGATCTGGAAGAGAAGTGGCAACTGTTCCTACCAGCTAAATTCAGGGAAGGAGTCTTGGCTGCTCTCCATGACAATCATGGTCATCTGGGGCCTGAAAGGACTTTCCAACTTGTGAGAGACAGGTTTTACTGACCCTGTATGCGGGGTGAAGTTGAAGGATACTGTCGTTCTTGTCCTCGCTGCATCCAGAGGAAAACTTTGCCACGTCAAGCAGCCCCAATGGGCCATCTGCAAAGTCAGGGGCCTATGGAACTGGTGTGCATTGATTTCCTTTGCCTGGAGCCTGATTTGAGTGGTCAAGGGAATGTCCTTGTGGTAACAGATCATTTCACCAGATACGCCCAGGCGTTTCCAACAAAAGACCAGAAAGCCACAACAGTGGCCAAAGTATTAGTGGAAAAGTTCTTTGTGCACTATGGTTTACCGCAACGCCTCCATTCAGATCAGGGAAGAGACTTTGAAAGCCGGCTGATTAAGAAGTTGCTAGACTTGTTAGGCATCCAAAAGACTAGGACTACTCCCTACCACCCACAAGGGGATGCTCAGCCTGAACGGTTTAACCGGACTCTTTTGAACATGTTGGGGACCCTGAGCTCAGAAAAGAAACAGCACTGGAGTAAACATGTAGCTGCCATCGTACATGCCTACAATAGTACGGTCAGTGATGTTACAGGATACTCCCCATACCGATTAATGTTCGGGTGGGAGGCTCGGCTGCCAGTGGACTTGGCTTTCGGCATATCACCTGATCACACCTCAGCAGCATCTCACAAGGGGTATGTGGACCGGTTGAGGAAGAGCCTAAAAACGGCCTACGAAAAAGCCCAAGTCTCATCTGATCAACGGGGGCTAAGAAATAAAAGAAACTTTGACCTGAAAGTTAGGATCCAGGATTTGCAGCCAGGGGATAAAGTGTTGTTGAGGAACTTGGGTATCCCTGGGAAACACAAGTTGGCTGACCGTTGGAAATCCCAGCCCTATGTCATCTGTAAGCAGCTGCCAAACCTTCCTGTGTATCAGATTAGGCCGGAAGGGAGAGTGGGCCCACTGAAGACTTGGCATAGGAACCACCTATTACCTCTCTCAGAAGCAGTTCGCCTACCTCCTGACCCAGTCTCACATGAAGTCCCTTCAACGTCTCAAAGGCACAGGCCAGTTACCAGATCTCAAACAGCATTTCCAGATGTGAGGGATGGAGATTCTCCAATTGAAGATCTGGAAGATGAAGAGGAGGTACCTGATTGGATGTGGTCATCTCAGTTACCAGAACCCACGACTGCGTACCTGTCTTCATCCGAACTGGTTGAAAGAGGAACCCTTCGGGCGGAAGCTCCTGAATTTGTGCCTTTCCACATGCTTACAGAAGAAGTAGCTGATGGTGAAGATCCTGAGGAGGAGGTTGCACTTTTCTCTGAAGAGGAATTAACTGCTTCTGAAACCCCAGAGTCCAATGCGTTGGGACAAGAGGAGGAAGCTCTTGAAGAATCCCCAGGAGCGGCTGGTTCCAGCACTTCTAAGATTGTGACTCCCAAAGAACAGAGGTTAAAGAAGAGTCATTCACCCACCCAAAAGACTAACTTAAGACCAATTGGGGAAATGCTCGGAAGAAGCTGTCCTCACTTCTAAGAGAACTCTTGATCAGCCTAGTTCTTCCACTGCAGATTTAGTGGAGGACAACCCTAGCTCACCCCCAGGCACATCTGTACAAGCCACTCAAGTGTCGGGGGTTTGTGAACAGAACCACCTTCCCTCCCCCAACAATTGGTGGGAGGTTCCGCTGTCGGCCCTGTGTTTTAATGTGCAGTTGTTGGGTTTGAACTCTGCTTCTGATAAGGGACATGGTTTACCGTTGTGCATGAGTTAATTGTTTTTTCTTTCCAACGTATGTGACAGGATACATAGTCGTTATCTTTGGGGACTAAAGTTTCTAAAGTGGGGGAGTGTGTAGCAGGCATTCTCCCCTTTACAATTGTTCATTAGAATGACTGTATAACATTTTGAAGGAACTCGGCTCCATCTAGTGGCCAAACTGCCACACTGCAGCTTGATGATTTTCATCAGATACTACGATACCCACAATTCAGTTGGAACACCAGGGTGCATTGCTTCACCGCACAGCCTTTTGGGGGAGGCTTTATAAAGGAAGGGAGGAGCCAGGCTCTCGCTCTTGTCTCCTCACACAAGATATAGAAGGAAGCAAGTGCTGTGGGCTGATGCTGCGGACTAGGCCTGAAGCGACTGAGTGGAAGCATTTCATCTTCAGTAAAGGAGCCTTCCCAGAGAACCCATTGATGCTCTGCAGAGACTGGTGTTACCCAGAGGGACTGCGGCTGGAGAAAGGTAATAAGTTATTATTACTTATTGGGGTGATATATTCTGAATTGTGTTCTCCTGTAGCCATTTGGTATTATAGTCCCATTTCGTGTCAGTTGTGCCTAGGGAGGGTTCGAGCCAATTTCAGGGGTTGGTAGGCAGGACGTAGACCCAATAATCTAATCAGCAGCTCCTGCGGGGGTGGTGCTACAGATACAGTGGGGAAATGAGTGTAGCCATCCAGGACAAGGAAGTGGATTCCCAGATGAAAATAAAGGAGAAACAAAAAAAGAAAACAAATGCAGCCTCCACTTCTAAAAACTGCTAAGCTGCAAAATATGACAGTTTTCTATTTGGGTTTTAGACTAGTTACACTTTAAATAAAATGAGAGTAAGATATGGCCCATCCATAATTCAATTATTGAGTCCATGCAGCATTTCAGCAGAAGAGGGACTAAGCTGCAAATTGTAGTTCCTCTGCAACTGGAAGATCCCAGTTTACTGATCTGTACATCAGGAACCCCCATACACTATATAATATACACTATATTTCCAAAAGTATTGGGACGCTTGCCTTACACACACATGACCTTTAATGGCATCCCAGTCTTAGTCTGTAGGGTTCAATATTGAGTTGGCCCACCCTTTGCAGCTATAACAGCTTCAACTCTTCTGTGAAGGCCGTCCACAAGGTTTAAGAGTGTGTCTATGGGAATGTTTCACCATTCATCCAGAAGCGCATTTGTGAGGTCAGGCACTGATGTTGGATGAGAATGTCTGGCTCTCACTCTCTGCTCTAATTCATCCCAAAGGTATTCTATTGGGTTGAGGTCAGGCCAGTCAAGTTCCTCCACCCCAAACTCGCTCATCCATGTCTTTATGGACCTTGCTTTGGGCACTGGTGCGCAGTCATGTTGGAACAGGGAGGGGCCATCCCCAAACTCCTCCCACAAAGTTGAGAGCATGAAATTGTCCGAAATTACTTTGTTTTCTGACGCCTTAAGAGTTCCCTTCACTGGAACTAAGGGTCCAGAAAAACACCCCCACACCATAATCCCCCCTCCACCAAATGATTTGGACCAGTGCACAAAGCAAGGTCCATAAAGACATGGATGAGAGAGTTTGGGGTGGAGGAACGTGACTGGCCTGCACAGAGTCCTGACCTCAACCTGAGAGAACACCTTTGGGATGAATTAGAACGGAGGCTACGAAATTGACAATAGCCCGATCCTGGAAGACCCCGTTGCTTAGCTTTGAGGCGGTCAAAAATCGTATGAATGATATTCTAATCAATGAAAAATTGACCACTATAGCCTCTGATTCTCATGACAAATCTCTTAAGGTGTGGGACCCCTGGATTTCGAATGTTGCCCCTTCCAGATTTTAGACCACTCTCCTCTCCATATAATGCCCCCCGAGTGCTCGCCCCGCAGGACCCGCTCTCTCTTCCCTTCCCCACCCTTCTCTTTGTCTCTTTCTATTGTCTTCTCCCCCTTTGTTTGTCTTCCTTTCTCATTTCTTCTTTCCTTTCTTTTTCCATTGTCTCTTTGTGCCGCTCCTTCTTTTTGCTCGGTACTCTAAGACCATGACTATACCTGATTAATGGAACACCCTAGGATTTCTCCTCCTGTTGTTTTTTGCACTATGTGTCACTGGGGGACTTTTGGTCCCCCCTTAACTATTTTTTTGCTGACAAATTCCATCTAGTTTACGGTATTTTAAGATTGGCTCACGCCCTATGTTTGTATCTTGTCTTGCTGCTACCTGCTTCATATGTTCCATTTCTCGCATTGTACGCACATACCTTTCTCTGATGTATGTTTATGCTTTTTCTTTAATAAATACTTTTGTACAAGAATTTGAACAGAGGCTGGGAGCCAGGCCTTGGCAAACATTGCTAAACCTTTTGGACGGCCTTCCCAGAAGAGTTGAAACTGTTATAGCTGCAGAGGGTGGGCCAACTCAATATTGAATCCTACGGACTAAGACTGAGTTGCCATTGAAGTTCATGTGTGTGTAAAGGCCGGCGTCCCAATACTTTTAGTAATATTGTGTGTATATACAGTATATGGCTGAGTGGAGGAGGGGAGGAGAGAGAGAGCTGGAGAGGTCATGGTAAGGAGAAGGATCTGCAATTCCTGGAGATTTGGAGTGTGGAAGGAGGTGCCACATGGAGGACCACCAAAGTGACATCAAGGTGTTCTGTATTATAAGCCTACCTAAAGGTTTCCATCAGCCTCTTTTGACCCTACATAAGTTGTTAGGTCAATTGGTTCAGGTGAGAGCACAACTGCTAACGGTGTGAACAGGGTGATTATTATTATTATTATTATACAGGATTTATATAGCGCCAACAGTTTGCACAGCGCTTTACAATGTGAAGGAAGACAATACAGTTACAATACAATTCAAAACAGGAGGAACTAGAGGGCCCTGCTCGTTAGAGCTTACAATCTAGATGAGTTACAATTTCAAGGTTTCTCGGGTGGAATGTGAAAAGAAAAAATACAGTATGGGACTTTATTTCACATGATGTGATTGGTTGGTTACGTGTGAAGGTTTTGCCTAGGATTTAGTTAGCACTGCACTATATGGGATTAGAAGATGGTACAGGTTTGATGGTCAGTTGTCCCCAGGCTTCTGGCCATGTCATGTACCTGACAGTTAGAGACATAGGAAGAATTTATTCCATTTTGTATAGAATATATCTTATGGGCATTTTATACTCGGTGGCCGACTTTAGTTTCTCTGGGATGTGGAATACAAATAAAAGTCTGGGTGACGTTCTTGAAGACGGATAAATTGAGAATTCTGCCGATTTATTAGTAAAGAATTTCCCATAAATGTAGATCACATTCTTCCAGGTAAGGATTATAAAGAGTTCAGAAATAAAAAGTCCAGAGAATTCGGCTATTTCTTTGACTGAACTTCCAGCAGATCCTTGGCTTGGTTCATTTTGGCTGCGATGTATGGAGATCCGCCTGGAAAGGGAGGAGATGGTTACTGTGGTGAGTGGATGTTGGACATAGGGAGTAAATCTGTCCATTCAGGGCAGAGACTGCTTTTTCTTCATGGATCGCCCGTTCTCCAACTGACACCCCATACCCAACCCCCAGTCCTTTGCTGCACCACCTGCCTGCTGGAGCCCTGGGTCGGGACCAAAGTTTCTTGCCATTACCCCAAATAACACTGCTCAGGCCTCTGACAGTTTCTTTTTTACTGAAAGCAAATAGACCGTGCATGTTACAAGTTCAGTCGCTCCAGAGCTTAGCAAATGAAGGGGAGCTCTGCTGTCTTCCATCATCCAATCATGTGCAAGCAAAAATGCTGTTTTTGTTATTTTATTGCGCGTGATTGGATATTATTTGCAAAGTTAAACTTCTCCTCTTTACTAGGCTCTGGAGCAACTGCACTTGCAGAGTGCACATTCTATTTGCCTTTATTAAATCAACCCAACTGTCTGCTAACGTACCCAGCAGCTGTTGTGGAACTACAAGTCCCATGAAGCATTGCAAGCTGCTGACAGTTATGAACATGACACCTAAAGGAAGAGGTATGATGGGAGTTGTAGTTCCCCAACAGCTGGAGGGTCACAGGTTGAGCACCCATGCCTGAGTAGGTATTTCTAAGGGCTCCAGCAGGGGACAATGACAATGACAAGTAGGAAGGGGGAGGGGTTTCTTATAGGGAGCGCCTGTCACTTAACCCATTCAGGGCTATTTCATAGGAAACCTATGCGGAGGGAAATATTCAAGCTGATCTTTGTTAAAGTGGAGCTCCAAGCAAAATTGAAATAAATAAATAAATATTAATAAAACGATACTTCCTTTTCATACTTTACAATGGAGAAAAAGGTCCTTTCGCAGGATAGGAACTAGCTCTCTCACTCTGAACCATCTAGTTCCTATCCCTGTAAAGGACCATTGTTAGCTGGAGGTATAAAGGTTCTTTTAGGGGATGGGAACTAGAGTTCTCACTGTGAGCTGACCACTATGGAGAAAAATATCCTTTAGCTGGATAGGAAATAGCTCACTCACACTGAGCAAGCTATATCCTACCCTGAGAAAGGACAGGGTCCTTCTACTGGCTAGGAACTAGTCGCATTATCCACTTCCTCCCTGACACTGACATCACTTCCTCCCATCGTCTTCCATTGTGTGTCGCTGGGATCAGAGCGGATATCAAGTGTGCTGGCTCCGCCCCTCCGTTCCGGGCGCAGGCAAGGAGAGTAGAGGATGTGACGATGAATCGGGAGCGCGCACGGCCTGGTTACACGTGGTGCTGCGGCTGAGATCACACCGGAGACATGAGGCGACCAAGTGAGTGCGGAGTTCTTATAGAGAATGGCAGGAGGGTCAGGGTTACACATGTTATAACGGGACAAGCGTGATGGGGGTACCTATGGGTCGCAGGGGGCTGAAAATTACATAAATTGTCACAGTGCTTAAAAAGTTTTCTGCATTGTAAAAATGGAGTATTTCCTGAAAAGAATGAGAAGTGTATGTAGGAAGCCATTAACCTGCTCTCTTAAAGCGGAGTTCCACCCAAAAGTGGAACTTCCGCTTTAAATAGTCCTAACCCCCTGACATGCCACGTTTGGCATGTCATTTTTTTTGGGGGGGGGGGGAGCGGGTACCCAGTACCCACTCCCACTTCCGCTCGGAGCGCCGCGGCACCCTGAGCGGAAGTTCTCCTCTCTCCCTCCCGCCCTGCAATTTTCTGGGACATGTCAGAGGTCCCAGAAGATTGCCGGCCAATCACGACGCATAGCGTAACTCTCACCCGGCTGTGAAGCCGCAAAATGTCACAGCCGGGTGCCCACATCAGTGATGCCGGCGCCGCGGAGCAGAGAGGGGGCGAAGACGGCGCATCGCTGGACCGTGGGACAGGTGAGTGCGGTTAGGCTGGAACTCCACTTTAAGCGCGCTGTGGGGGGTACGTCTGGCCACGTGCGCTCTTGAGCATGCGGGGGGGAGGGGGCACGTTTGGCCGCGGGCGCTCTTGAGTGGGGGGAGGGGGCACGTCTGGCCGCGGGCGCTCTTGAGCAGGGGGAGGGGGCACGTCTGGCCGCGGGCGCTCTTGAGCGGGGGGAGGGGGCACGTCTGGCCGCGGGCGCTCTTGAGCGGGGGGAGGGGGCACGTCTGGCTGCGCGCGCTCTTGAGCGTGCGTTGGGAGGGGGCACGTCTGGCTGTGCGCGCTCTTGAGCGCGCGGTGGGGGGAGGGGGCACGTCTGGCCGCGCGCACTCTTGAGGGGGCGGGGGCGCACGGCTGGCCGCGCGTGCTCTTGAGCGTGTGCGGTGGGGTGGCGCACGGCTGGCCGCGTACGCTCTTGATCGTGTGTGGCGGGGGGGCACGTCTGGCGCTCGCTCTTGAGCATTCAGTGGGCACATCTAGCCCCGTGGGTTCTTGGGGGGGGGGGGGGGGTGATGTAGGAATGTATGCCCCTCTCCTTACAGATGTACTTTACCAAACAAACACCTAACATATCCCAACCTTCCACCTCTACAGTTGCCTCCTAAGTTTCCTGCCATCTATCGCTACAAGTCCTGGCTGCATCGGCACAGCAAAGCCCTATAGAAGTCTATGGAGCTCCACTGCACAGGACGGGAAGAAGACTCCTTAAGGCCCCTTTCACACTTGTGTGACTTCAGTCGCACAATTTTACCGCAACTTTGTTCCCGCGATTTTGATGCGAGTTTGACTGGGCTTGAATGTCTTTGGCCTTAAAACGCTCCAAAATCGTGCCAAAGTAGTGCAGGGACTACTTAGAAGTCGGTGCGACTTCAAGTTGCCCTGATATGAATGGTACTCATTGAAAATAATGAACGACTTGTCATGCGGTTTTTGCAGTCCCAAATCGCATGACAAGTCGCACAAGTGTGAAAGGGGCCTAAAGGAGAAGTTTGGGCTATAAAAAATAACAGTTTTCCTCCATGCTGCAGCAACGGTCTAATGCTTCACTGTTCCATGTCACCTCTAAGCCTGAAAACGGAACAGTCCCATGTCTGCTGATTGATCAGTTCTTGGCCAGCTTAAGGCAGAGAGTGTTGACTGACAGGAACCCTGGGCTGGAGAGCAGGTGTGTGCATCTAGCTTCAGCTCTCGGCCATGTGCTGAAAGCAGGAGCCAGCTGTCAGGCAGCTAGATGGATCTAGATTCTCTTTTAAACTAGATCTCCAGGTTTTAGTGATCTTTAAATCGTTTATTTAGACCAGGCTTGTCAAAATGAACGACTTCCTTCACGAACACACGAACACATGCAGCAGCTGTCAGCATTGTATTTTTAGCATCTGCTGCATACACTATACAGCCTGGTCTTTTTTCAGTGGGTTGGGGACGCCCCAACTCCTAAGCCATTCACGGGAAGTCTTGTTCTTTCTAAATGAAAACAAAGTTTCCTCTGATAAGCTGAGTTTAGAGCGGCAGATAAATGATGTCATTGTCTCTGCCTTAGTCAAGCAGAGGAAGTTTTGTATACATTCAGAGAATACAAAGCTCCCTGTGAATGGTTGAGCAGCGCTCAGCTCCACTTTATTTTGTTCTAGGAATGGGACTAGAAGTTCCCACCCCTCTGCTGGAACACAACGCTGTATACTATACTGTAGATGGGACTGCATACAGTGCTAACAGCTGCTTCATGGGTTAGTGAAGGCAATAGTTCATTGGACCAAGCCGGTCCAAACAACTATTTAAAGTTCACAAAAACATAGCTATCGACTTTCAAGATACACTGTAACTGTGTTCAGTGGGGGTGTACTGATGTTGTCTACAGATAGCCTGATGCCCTGGAAGTTTCATTTGCCAAACCATGCTCCACAAACCATCTCCCCTACTGTTAGAGCCCCTGCTAATTGAATGGAGCTTCGGGGTAAAAGGGCACTTGTGACCCGCCATGTAAAAAATGCTTGGGCCTGACCAGCTTATCACTACCTTTAAATGCTGTCATATGGGTGCTGTGCAGAAGGAGATAGAGGCTGCAAGGGTGACGCATTTTTAATTATTTTTAATACCACATCAAACCTGACGTGACTTGGTTTTGGAGTTGTTGATGTGCAATTTTTATTTTGGCCCATTCCTTTTGTGTTTGTGATTGCTTCTACTATATATATTTGGTTAGGTATTGCTAAATAGTTTAATTTATTTTTTTAAATGTTATCCCTTTGTCTTTACAGAGCTGAAGAAAGCTAGTAAGCGTATGTCATGTAGCAAACGTTTTAAAATCCAGAAAAAGGTATGTATTGCCTTTTGGAAGGTTGAGGTTCATCTGTTTTAATGGCTTCATGAACAAGCAAATCGCTTACCTCAATGGGCATTTAGGGGACAGGACTTTGCAGACATTACTAGTTGCCTGTTATTTCCAGTTTATTAAGTTGTGAATGCAGGACCAGGATGACTGTTTTAGAGGCATAATCTCAATACTGTTCTATGGCCTCTCAGTCACAAAGCTGATAGGAGGGCATGTGTAATGTCCGCCATGGATAAAACTGTCACGTGTATGGTAACTAGTAGCTCTAGGATTTAAATCTTTCACGGTCACTTAAATTGTGCTTTTTCCATAAATTTTATTTCTCTTTTGTTCATTGACGGACACAGCTCCTGATCTTTTTAACCATTGGGTTATACTGCTCCTTACAGGAGTAGGATACTAGGCCGAAAAAGTCTGGCTATGCCTATGGGCAGTCCCAGGGGGTATATTCCCTCCCCCTGCTAGAGATACTCAGTTTTTTCTGCCTAGTCAGGAGTAAGGACCTAGTTCGTCGCTGGGATCTCTGGTCCTAGCAATTATTTATTTTTAGATAGAATTGTTTGTCTCCTGGATTTTTTCCTGTTAGATCTACGTTCAACTGCCAGACACGGCGATGAGCTGGATAATCTAGATCCAGTGGTCACCCCAGTCTGGCCAGCGAGCGCGCGCAGACCTCAGCTCCGCGCTATGTCGGCCGTGACATAGCCCCATAGAACTGGGGCTGGCCTGTGAGTTAAACGACTTGCGAGTTTGCATTCGACTGGGTCTCGGCCCGAGTCGTAGCATTCCTTCTGGCCGACAGCCCCCCATTTCGATGTAGAGGAGGTTCTCTGGAGTGGTGCCCATCTGGTTCCTGGTATGGAAATTAACTGCCCCCCCCCCCCCCGGAGGGTATTGGGGTGGACGTGGGACCCTCCATAGGACGGTCGGACCCTGGGTTCCCCTCCTTCCCGTTAGGCACCCCCTCCTTGGTCTGGTGTTCCCTCAGGGCCATCTCGCCCCCGATCCGACACCCCCCCTTCACTGATGCTGGGGCTGTGGGGTAGCTTGGTCCACCCCCTAGGGTGGAGGCAGGGTGCTGGGCTGGCGGGGGGATGCACCGCCGTTGATAGGCTGTGAAAGGGGGAGGGGGGATGTACCTGGTACAGGGTCCTGCCAGGGTCCCCCCCTTCCTGCCTGTGCCATTTTCTAAGGACTAGGGATCCCTCTTGGGAGGCTCATGGTGCCGCTCCAAGCCACCATTTTCTTGTAGCCTGTGTGCCTTATGCACGGCGGCCATGTTTGTGTAGTCCGACGGCCATTTTTCGGTAGTTTGCCATTGAAAATAGCGGCAGCCATGACAGTGGAGCCCTCTGGCTGGCAATTTCGGTGGTGAGAGCCCCTCCTAATCACCTGGTGCTGACTCCTAGATCTTTTCATTTCCTTAACGCTGTTTGTGCAGTGCAGATTCTCCTGGTAGCTGCGGTGCCTGGTTTCTGCGGGGTAATGAGTGTGGTGGGGTCCTCTCCCACTCTACTAAGGATCAATTGGT
Organism: Pelophylax lessonae; assembly: GCF_965119305.1. Classification (NCBI taxonomy): domain Eukaryota; kingdom Metazoa; phylum Chordata; class Amphibia; order Anura; family Ranidae; genus Pelophylax; species Pelophylax lessonae. The sequence goes on along the minus strand of NC_138775.1, from coordinate 85,617,260 downwards.
GCTCTGCGACTGGCAACCGGGTGGGCTGCCAGAGCAGTGGGGGTTGTTCCTTAGCAGAGTTTTACACTTTTTTGTGGGGCCCACCTCGTGACTCATGGAGTCTTTGGAGTACATCTCCCCACCTGAACCCCTCTCTGAGGCTACGGGGCCCCCCTGGGTCCCATCCATCGGTGCACTGACTTCGGTCCTGGTGTCCCGGGTGGAGGTGGCTTTTGGGCGACGGGCTGGCAAAAAGCGCCCCCCACCTTCCCCTGCCTCATCAGTCTCAGATCCTGAATCTGATTTTCGCTGCCGCGGACATGTGTCACCATGCTGGGTCTGCGACCACGTACCCTGAATCCTCATATAGTGAGGAGGATTCCTCCACTTCTGCAACCACGTACAAAAAGGCGCTGGTGGACACACTGATTGTAGCTGTGCGTGACCTTAAAGATGGAGGATGCAGCTGATGCTATGGCAGGGGTGCAGGTTCCCTTTAGCATTCACAAGCCATCCAGAGCGGAAAAGGGGTTCCATTTCCCCTCCTATTTTGACAGAATTGTCACTAAATAGTGGGGACGACCAAAGATTCCCCTTGGGGTTTGTAAGCGATTTTTTTTGCTAGGCTATACCCCTATGAGGAGTCCCTTCTTAAGAAGTGGACTGTTCCACCAGTGGTGGACCCTCTGGTTTCAAGATTGAACAACGCAACCATGATTCCGGTTGAAGAGTCCCTGGGCCTTAAGGACCCTGCTGACAGGAAGGCGGAGGCTGTGACCTGCAATATGTACACCCTGGCTGGTTCGGCACTGAGGCCGATATTCACCATTGCCCTGGTGTCGCAGACTTTGACCGAATGGGCTAGGCTTTTGCGCCGTGACCTGGAAGGGGAGTAGCTCCCCCCCTGCCTTTTCTGAGCTGGCAAACCAGCTGATCCAGGGGTTACAGTTTCTGTGAGATCTGTTTGGGTGTGGCTCCCCTAGTGGCTCGGCTCTGTTTCAGCAGTGGCCCTTCGGCGTGTTTTTAGGCTCAAATGCTGATCTGCGAACCAGACTTCTAAAAAGTCCTTGACTGATCTTCCCTTTCAGGGAGATTGCCTGTTTGGCGGGGGGGAAGAGTACCTTTTCTTCTGCAGGCTACTAAGGGCAAGGACCCTCGTCGTAGATGTTGGCCCTCCTTCTCAGCTCATACGTTTTTTCGTCCCTCAGGGTCGACTGACAAGGGATCGGAGCTTTTCGGGGCCTCCTCTGGAGGATCGAAGCGACTTTGGTCTGGCAAGTCGAGGGCTTCTCCAGACCCACAGACAAGGCTCCTTCAGCATGAAGGTGCGCACTCACCTGTATCTCGTGGTGGAGGGCGTCTTCGCTGGTTCCCGGACCCGTGGACTCTCCTGGTACAAATCAGATGGGTCCACAATGTAATTCGTTCCAGCTACAAGATCGAGTTTCCCTCTTACCCTCCGGTTAAGCTTCTTCCTTCAAATTTGCGACTGTCCCCAGTCCACTTTCAGGCTCTTTTTGGGGCGGTGCAAGACTTTTTACTTTATAGGGTGATGGTTCCGACTTCAGGAACATTTTCAGGGGTTTTAATTCAAACCCATTTACAGTTCCCAGGAAGGAAGGCAAGGTGCGTCCAATTCTGGACCTCAAGGCGCTGAACTGTTTTGTGCGGGTGCAGAAGTTCAGAATGGAGTTTGATCGCATGGTGGTGGCTTCCCTGCATCAGGGAGATTTTTCTTGCCTCAGTCGACATCAAGGACGCTTACCTTTACATTCCAATATGTGTCGGTCTGCAGCGCTTTCTCCGCTTTGCTGTGGGAGAGAAGCATTATCAGTTTGTGGTGTTACCCTTTGGTCTCGCTTCTGCTCCTCGGGTCTTCACAAAAGTGTTTGCCCAGGTGCTAGCATTGTTATGCCAATGAGGGATCGTGGTACTGGGCTACTTGGACGACCTCCTTCTGCGAGCGGAGTCTCCTACTGCTCTGGTGGAAAACCTGGAAATCACCATATAAGCTTTAGGATGTTTGGCTAGATTCTGAATTTTCAGAAGTCTGCTGTGATTCCATCCACAAAGCTGGACTATCTGGGTCTGACTCTGGCCTTAGCTAAAGTGCTCCTTCCTCTGGATAAACTCCAGAAAATGCAGGCTGTAATTTGTCTCCTGCTGTCCAACAGATGGTAATCCCTCTGGACTTGCATGCGGGTGCTGGGCCTGATGGTGTCTACTTTCAAGCAGTTCCGTTTGCACAGTTTTACGAGATCCCTGCAAGGGAGAATCTGCCAAAATGGGACAAAAATCTGCAGTCTCTGGACAATCAGATCTGGCTAAGCCAGGGAACGAAAGAGTCCCTGATATGGTGGGTTTGTGCTTTGGCTGAGCAAATCCTTCCCTTTGTATAGGACAGTGGTCACCACTTATACCAGCCTGTCCAACTGGGGAGGCATCCTCTGTGAAATTTCTGCCCAGGGTGTCTGGACACTGGAAGAGTTCAGACTACTGATCCATGTCTTGGTACTCCAGCCCTCTCTGCCATACACATTCCCAGGGTGGAAAACTGGCGAATTACCTCAGTCGGCAGGCGTTGGACCAAGGGGAGTGGTCCCTTCATCCGAAGGTGTTTCATCAGTTGTCTCCAAAGAGGCATCCCCGAGGTGGATCTGTTGGCACCCAGCTCAACAGAAAGGTGCAGCGGTTTGTGGCTGTCACGTGATCCTCTGGCGGACGCCACGGATGCGCTGGTGGCCCCTTAGGGTCAGTATCGTCTAATTTAAGTCTTCTCTCAAGCTTCTGCCAAGACTTCTACGCAGGACAGAGGAAGAAGGGATTCCAGTCATCTTAGTGGCCCGGACTGGCCTTGCCAGGCTTGGTATGCCGATCTGGTGTGGCTGGTCGCTGACATTCCTTCGAAACTTCCTCTCAGGGAGGATCTGCTGTCCTAAGGACCAATCTTCCATTCTGCTTTACAGTTGCTGGCTTTGATTGCTTAGCTGTTGAACGCTAGGTGCTGATGGATAGAGGTTTGTCTGAGTCGGTGATTCCAACGCTGTTAAAAGCTAGGAAATCTACTTCTAGAAAGATCTACCATTGTACCTGGAGGATGTACATTGTGTGGTGTGAGTCTCTTGGGGTTCATCCTCGCTCTTTCTTCAGTGGCTCGGATCTTGACCTTCCTTCTACGGGGATTGAGCAGAAACTGGGCTTTAGTACTATCAAGGGTCAGGTGTCGGAATTAGCTTAGCTGTCTTCTTTCAACAGCCCTTGGCCACATACTCCTTGGTGCGTACTTTTCTTCAGGGAGTTAGGCACTTGACCCCTCCAGTGCGGCCTCTGTTGCTGCCTTGAGACCTCAGTTTGGTGCTCTGTCCTCCAGAAGCCTCCTTTTGATAATTTTCGGGAGAATTCCCTGATTGTGCTGTCCCAGAAGGTGGCCTTTTTGGGGCTTTCACCTCTGCGCACAGGATGTCGGAATTGGCGGCGTTACCCTGTTGTGGTTCTTCGCCCCTGTCCATCATGCCTTCCTCAGGTTGTCTAACTGTCCTTTGAATGAAGACATTCTGTTGCCTTCCCTGTGTCCCAGGCCGACATCCGAAGGAAATTGCTTTGCATGCCCTGGATGTGGTCCAGGCGATTGGGGTGTACTTGGCAGCTACGGAGTCTTTTAGGAAATCAGACTCACTATTTGTGCTTACAGATGAGCCTCGAAAAGGTTTTTCCACTCCCTCTGCGATCATTTACAGATGGATCAGACAGACGGTGATTCAGGACTTTTCCATCAAGGGTTAGGTTCCTCCTTTCCCTGTCAAGGCGCACTCTACTCGGGACGCTAAGTGCCTCCTGGGCCTTCCGTCAGCAGGCGTCCATGACGCAGGTTTGCAAGGGGGCCGCCTGGTCGTCGGTGCACAACTTTCCCAAAGTTCTGCAAAGTGGATGTGTTGGCATCTGCGGATGCTTCCTTTGGCCACAAGGTTTTGCTGGCTGCTGTTTAGAGGACCTGGTCCTCTTTGAGGGTGTATTGTTTTTCCAGATGAGCTCCAGTTGTTTTGGTTGAGCTTTTGTTTACCTGGTTGGCTATAGTTTAGCCTTGGGAGTAGGGATAGACCGATTATCGGCAGGGCCGATATGCACTTTCCCCCGATATATCATTATCGCCCCCCGGAACTGGCCGATATTGCCAATATTTTTGTGACGTCATTTTGTCTCCTTAGGCCACCTCCCTCGCCTTGGACAGCCTCGTCTGGAGTCGACTAGTCTCATGGGTGTGTATCACAGCCATACACCCACCCACAGCAGCCCATAGCCAGCCAGCCACCCACAACCACAGGCCCTTTAGCAGGCAGCCACAGGCACTTTACCAGCGAGCCACCCACAGCCCTTTTGCCAGCCACCCACCACAGGGTGCCAGCCATTAAGCATTAAACAAAAATTAACATGTTCAGTACCAGATTTGTGTCAGAAATTCTTTATTTTTCAAAACTTTAAATGTACAAAATATCGGCCGATACTGATACGTTATGACCAAAATATCGGTATCGGCCCCGAAAAAAACATATCGGTCTTTCCCTACTTGGGAGTTTCTTTTTCACTGTTCCCACCCCTCATGTTTAACACTGCTTTGGGACGTCCCAATGATTAAGATCAGGAGCTGTGTCCGTCAATGAACGAAAGAGAAAATGGGATTTTTGACTTTCGTAAAATCCATTTCTCTGTTGCTCATTGACGGACACCGCACCCACCCCTCGGTGGAGCTGTAATTCTTCTGACACTGCTTGTAACAAAACTGAGTACCTATAGCAGAGAGAGGGAGTATACCCCCAGGGACTTGCCCATAGGCGTAGCCAGACTTTTTTTCTGCCTAGTGTCCTACTCCTGTAGGGGTCAGTATAACCCAATGGCTAAGAAAATCAGGAGCTGTGTCTGTCAATGAACATCAGAGAAATGGATTTTACAGTAAGTCAAAAATCCAATTTTTCCTGGGGTTCCACTATAACAAGTTGGGAAGCTGTCAACTTTATTTTGTATCTTTTGAGTACTTTAAGTAAGGTACTGTTGGCTAGAGCTGCATGATTCTGGATAAAATGAGAATCACAATTTATTATTTTGCTTAGAATAAAGATCACAATTCTCTCGATTTCTCGGGGTATCCTCTTTTACGCCATACAAAAAAATTGGGTTAACTTTACTGTTTAGTTTTTTTTTTTTTTTAAATTCATCAAAATGATTTTTTTCAACAAAAAAACTTTATTTGAAAGACATCTGTGAAAATACAGTGACATAAAAGATTGCAACAGTCGCCATTTTATTCTCTAGGGTCTCTGCTAAAAAAAATTATATATATATATATATATATATAGTAATGTTTGGGGGTTAGAAGTATTTTTCTAGCAAAAAATACTTATTTTAACTCCTAAACAAGTGTCAGAAAAAGGCTTAGTCTTTAAGAGGTTAAACTGCCCTCTCTTAGGCCCTGTTCACACCTGAGCGTATTTGAGCTGGTAAAACTCATCTCGGAAGTCTCAAATCGCCCAACAAGCAAAATCCCATTCATTTCAATGGCCTCTGTTCACATCAGAGCGTTTAGTCGCCGGAAGCTCAAAAAAGTACATGAGCTTCTTTTTTGGCAGATTACAAGCATTTTTGTTAGATGTCAATGCCTGCCTCCAAACACCTGCAGAAAAAACACCTGAAAACGATAAGCTCAGGTGTGACTGGAGCCTTACAGATTACGTTCGTTCCTTTAAACTAAAAGAACAAACTGATACATTGTAAAGCTTTTTGTTTTTTTTTACAGCTGTCAGTGAGCAGAGAACAGCTCTGTAAGAATTGAGGACATAATGTTTTAAGATCAAGAGCGGGGGTGAATCGAGATTGCAATTTTTTAACGATTAGTCTTGCAGCTCTACTGTTGGCAATCTTTAGGGGATGAACTGCACACATTTTGAATAGTTAGGTGGTTCTTTTATTCTCCCAGTACAGTGTGGCAGAATGAAGGAAAAGAACTTTAATCGTTTTTCTGGACACCGCTTATAATGCTGGCCTTTAAAATATCAATTTTTAGGCAGTTTCAACGATTGCAATTCTGACCAAATGGATCAGGCAACCTAACCCTTTTAAACCATTCACAGTTTTGGTAGAACATTGCTTTAATCCTTCCAGTCATTTTTTATGGTTGAAATTGCCTGAGTCCCCGTTCACACTGGGGCGACCTGTGAGGCGACCTGGTCGCCATAGGTCGCCTTCCATAGGGAAGCTGCGGACCCGTTCTAATAGGATCGACACAAGTCGCTCCGACTTAGAAAAAGGGTCCGGAGCTTCTTTGGGGCGACCCGGAGCGACCGTCAGACTTCAATGTTATGAAGTCCGTGCCGGCCGCTCCGAGGTCGCGATGCGCTGCTCGCACCGCAACCTCGGAGGTCGCCCCTGGAAGTCGGATCGCCCCAGTGTGAACGGGGCCTGAGAGCTTCTGTTTGTGTTTAGCAAAAAGTATAATTCCTTTTCAAAACTGGTTAAAAAGCCATAGTTTTGGAAAGTCAGAAATGTTATATTTCTGGTATCAAGAACTTCTTTCTGAGTACCAATAATGTTGTTGAGCAGTTATGTAGCAAGTCTCATCCGTGTTGCCACAACACAGCATTCTTATGAGATTTTCTGTAGATCTAGTTGGTATAAGTATGTTCAGTTAGCGAAACCTCCTGTTTAGTTTTCCCTTTTTTCTTTACTCTCATAATTTATACTAAAAATATATATATATTTCTTGAAAGGTGAGAGAACACAAACGGAAAGTAAGAAAAGAAGCCAAGAAAGCTGGCCACAAAAAGTCGAAGAAAGATATCCGCGTTCCCAATGATGCCCCCTTCAAGGAAGACATTTTGCGTGAAGCAGAACTCAGAAAACAGATGGTAATGTCTGATAATTTTACTGGATTTCTTGTCATGCTGTCTTTTTTATAGGTTAGGATAAATTAATTGCCTAATGATTACCTGTTAGTAACCTATAGTTTTTGTTCTTCAAGAGGGATGATTTGAAAAAGGCCCAGAAACTTGAAAGGCAGAAAGAAGTGGCAAAGAAAAGAAAACTAGAAGACAAAAAAGAAAAAAAAGAAGCAAAACCAAAGGACAAAAAGGTATCCTTTCATTTCAGCCTCTAAATTAGAATTCTACTTTTGACAAGTGTAAGGCTTGGAAAATTCTTAATGTGAGGTAGCCTGTGTCATGAAATAAGCTATGTCTGGCCAAGATGCCTATTTTTTTTTTTTTTTGGACATTTTTTTCTTTGAATGTATGTTTGGATTGTTCTATGGAAATTTTCAAAACTACCTTGTATAATTTCCTATTGGTCTGTTGCAAATTGTGAAGTTTACAGGAGGAGAGGAAGTTAAACAGACATGGTAGATTTTTTTTTTTAACCTTTCTACATTGCACTCAGCCATGCAAAGAGGATTAGTTCTTTATTACTGCAGTGGGACTTTGTTCAATTGAACCTTTAGCAAAAACCTTAAGTACAATTTTATGGGTGAGGAGGTTAAAACCTCAATTTTTAATGCTGTCCAACTTCATTTGGGAGATTTTGCAAAAGTATGTGCTGATTGACAGGTTTCCTTTGTCTCATGTTCTAGTGACAGCAGTTTCTCTTGCCCCTCAGTTTCTCTCCCTAACTAGGCTAACATGACCCCAGTACTGATGGACAGGGGCAAACAAGTCCTCAGGCATCAACATCCGCCTTATCAACCTTTAACGCTATTTTTTAGGATGCTGGCAGCTGACCTGCACGTTGCCCAAGGTTGTAATGCTGCACAATAAAATCGTGTGGCCTGTGTTTAAAAAAAAAAAAAAAAAAACAAAAAACAAAATCAGGCTTGATTTACCCAATGGCTTGTTGAATTTTTTTGGGCAATTTTTTAGGCATTTCGCAAAGCATCCTGGAAGAACTCGGCATCTTGGCTGAAACAGGCTGACGTAATGCAATGCAAGAAATTCATGTTCTGTCTGCATAGGTATTGCCTTGCGATTGGGTGTTTCTCCTGGAGAACGTAGATTCTGTACATAACCTTGTATGCTTTTCCAAAAAAAAAATTTGGACAATTTGGGGCAATTTATAGGCATTTTATTTTCCAAGGCACCCCTGAAGAGCCCAGAAGGCAACCCAGGATGCCACTGCGCCCTGGCTGAGAAGGGCTGGTCTAGAGAGAGTGCCAGTAAAGAAAATAGTGTGGCCCGAAGGGGGGACCTATGGAGACCGGAGAGGGGACAAGAGCGGGTCAAATGGGGGGAGGAATTTTCACTTCTTTAACAATTATGCTTTTTCTTGTCCAGTTTGGTGACTGAAATATTAAAGCTAGAGGTAGCCAGGCAACTAGAGTTTTTGGATAGAAGGCCTGCAATGGCATCATAAATATTTTTTTCCCTGACGGGTGTGCTTCAAACCCCTTGGCCATATTTGGCATCTTTTTTCTGTAATGTTTATTTTATGGGTTTTAAGATTCCATAGGTTGTAGGCTGTTTTGATGATAGATCCTCTTAAAGGAGATGTATAGCCAAAGCTAGTTTGGCTGTATTTTAATAGATCACAGAGGTGCAATTCGTTTTGCGCGCCTGTGACCCGTTTTCAGCAGAGAGCGGACTGAAGTCCACTCTCTGCTGACGTCAAAGAAGTCAGTCAAGGCACCGCATCATTATGACAAAAGTCGGAGTCCGCTAGGTGCCTAGACTGACACCCGGCTCAGCCTGTCAGCGAGCTGCTGAGAGCCTGAGCTGGCCACTCCCTGCTCCCCACATCCCATTTCTCCAATGAGTGAGGAGGGGGCAGAGCAGAGAGCTGCTGACAGGTAGCAGCTCTCTGCTCAGGGAGCTGTCAGAACCAAGCGATCAGTGGTGGTCCATCGCTCGGTTCTCTGTGCAGAGGCGCCGGGGGACCAATGCGGCATCCACCTAGGTAAGTATAATTGGGGAAAAATACCAAAAGCAATACTTCACTTTTAATTATTTGGATATGAAAAATTGTTCTGCTGTAGTGCCTTAATCTTTTTTTCTATGTTTAGAAATTGATTTCTAAAAGTTTCTATATTTTATTTTTATTAAGAAAACCCAAAAGGCTACAAAACCAAAAAAGGCAGTGGCTACAAATCCTGTTAAATCTTTTTGCATAGAGGTGAATAAGGTAAGTTGAGACATGGTGAATGTCTAACAATGTATGACAGTTTGAATTTGAGTATACTAAAAAGTCTGTTGTATGCAGTTTCTTCTTGTGGTCTTTAGGGATCTAGGTTATTTGTGCATTAGGTTAGTTTATCCCCTTGGTGCTGGCTGTATGGTCCTTAGCGCAGAGAGGCCACATATTTGTGTGAATTGCTGCCTTTTCGTCTGTGCTGAGAACGCGCGCTCCCAGCACAGTTACGTCGCCTAATCGAAAAGCTCCCAATCGCTCGTTGCGATCGGGAATTTTCTGACCACGTTTCTCCGCCTGCACAACTACGTCATTCATGGAGTGCGATCTGTTAATGAATAAACTAAAGTCCCACTTGCTGCCATTGCAGATGGAATTCTAGTTCTCAAAGGAAAGGCAGAGCTTGAGGAATAATTTGCAAAGCCTGACATTGCACTCACAATCCACTTTAACCACTTGACCTCCATACATTTTTGTTTACATGTAAAAAAAAAAAAACACTTTTTTTCCAAAGACTCCTGAGGGAAAAAAAATGCTTTTTTTTTTTAACATGTAAACAAAAATGTCTGGAGGTCAAGTGCTTAAAGTGCACTTTTTTTTTTTTCTCCAAAAATAAGCTCTGCAGTTTAGCTTTACTTTTATTAGCTGGAATCCAAGAAAATTATTTTGAATGCCGATCACATTAACTTAAAATCTTGGGCACCTAAGAGTATGAAGATGCTTGGAACTATCCACAAGATTTGCACTTTATCTTGCACTGACTTTCATCAACTGTCTATAGGTTTCCACTCATTGCCATGATAAATTAAGATTGCAAGACACACAGGATGTTGGCATTAACCTGTAAATCAGCAGTGTAATTGTATACAAAACTATAATGTACCCTGCAGTAAACCAAATTTCTATGTAGTCTAGAAGAGTGACTCTGATATCACTGCTAATTCCAAAGCCTTTAGAGCTACAGGAGAACTGTATTCCATAGTGGTGAGACATGTGAAGTCAGTTGAATCTAATGTACATGCCCATTCAAAACAAATGTTTTACTGCCTTTGGAAAAAAAAAAAAGGGCAACCCTACATGGTTGAAGAAAAGCCAAGATCTTGCGTATATTATCTACATACAGTGTTAACGCATAGCAGAAATCTAGCTTATATGTAAGCATATGTTTTATTAATGTCCTATTTCCAATGCAGGTGATTGAAGCATCTGATGTTGTCCTAGAAGTTTTGGATGCTAGAGATCCTTTGGGTAGCCGGTGTCTGCAAGCAGAGCAATTGGTTCTTCAGTTGCCAAAGAAGAAATTGCTGCTTGTCCTCAATAAAATTGGTAACTTTCATTTTGGAACCTTGCCTTGGAAAATATCAAGTGTTGGGCTGATTCATTAAAACTGGAGGAAAGAAGAGATTGTATAAATTGAGTTGCCAGCAGCAACCATTTAGGTTTCACCTTTTGGTTTTATTGGGGGGAAAAATAAAGTTTTAATGAATCAGCCCTATAATGTTTTGACTGTCAGAAACAAGAAATGAGGAGAATATCATGCAGTCTGAGCAAACAATGAAGACTGTCAGATCCAACGCTGATCTTGTTTTCTGTAGACAAAGATTATAATACAGAAATGTTTTTTTAGAATTGTTATAGTATTGGGAAATACTGTTACCCCATGCCCAGATGTTCTTATGCTAAATGCAAAGCTCGTATAAACTTTACAGTAGTTTCAGTGCAAGCTGTGTTTCTCTAGATCTAGTTCCCAAAGACAATATTGAGAAGTGGCTAAATTTTCTGAACCAGGAAATTCCAACCATCGCCTTCAAATGTTCTACGCAAGTGCGAGAAAAAAACCTGGTAAGTCATTTGTCAGTTATGTTACTGTAAATAAAACAGGTTAACTGATTCAGGAAAATGTTAATATTATAATAAAGGCTCAGTGTTTCTGTGCTGTGCATGATGAGTTGTCTGATCTGATCTCTTTGATGAGCACAAGATCCAACTCTGAGATCAGCACATGTCATCTGAACCTGTTCATTCATGGCTAGATCTTACAAACCGTTACAACTATCAGTATTGATGTTTTTGCTCAATTATGAGTGTGCCCTATCCTATAATTTTTTTTTTTAAAAATACCTAATCTGCGCCAGTATTTTCCTTTTATGGGGAAAGTAAAAAAAAAATAAAAGTAATAAAGGCTACCATTTCTGATCTTTGATTTGAAGCTCGTTTGGCTGTACTTCTCCTGTGGATACAGGAGTGCAGTTTGTTCTGCACTCCTGTAACTTGTTTTCAGCAGACAGCGGACTGAAGCCCACTTTCGGCTAATGTCACAGAGCAGGTACAGGCTCTGGAAAGATCGCGATCTGCCCACATGCCTGGACTGGCACCCAGCTCAGCCTCAGTGAGTCACTGCGAGCCTGGGCCGACCGCTTCTGCCCCTTCCACAGCCCAGCGCTCCATAGAGTGTGGGGGGCAAAGCAAACAGCAGTGACTGATAATCACCAGCTCTACTCGGAGAGCCCTGAGAACCAAGCGAACGGTGGTGTTTGCTCGATTCTCAGTTTTAGAGCCGGTGAGGGGACTGATGCAGCATCGAACCAATGCTGAATCCACTTAAGTAAGCATGATCCAAGAAAAAAAAATAAATTCCCAAACTTCTCTTTTAATTCTTTGGCTCTCATACTGATGTTTTGGCTTGTGTGGTTTAGAGCCACTGACTCAGAACTGGTATTGAAATTGACGTCATGCATGTTCTGGACCTGTGACGCAAAATCATACATACAACTCATTCATAGCTTATGTATCTAGCATTAATAACCAAAAATATTTTGTATTGTATAAATTGTGATCTTGTCCACCCACCTCCACCAATCAGAGGAAGCTTTGTATTCATTCATAGAATACAAAGCTTCCCTTGAATGGCTGAGCGGAGCTTGACTGATCTTTGAGTGAGAAAGGAAATCCCCATCTTACTTTTGCAACACATTGCTGTATACTGCATGTAGCTGAGGCTACATACAGTTCATACAACGTGCCTAGCAAGCGTACCTGTTCCAGATTGGCCCAATTGAACTATTAAGGGGGACATTAAACATTTAGATCCCCTTTGATTGCAGTAGTCATGGTGCTTTTGTGGTCTAAGTAGCCACCTTGTTAACATAAGTGTGAATTCAAAAAAGCAATGATTTTTTTTTTCTCTTCTTTTTTTATCTTCAAGCCAAGTAATAATGGTTCAAAGGCAACATCTAGCATTGTTGATATTTCCAAAGGGACTGTGTGCTATGGAGGAGAGTCATTATTGCGCATCCTACATCGCTTCTGTCCATCACCTGATGAAGGCATTAAAGTTGGTTTAATAGGTATGAAAGTGTGTAATGATAAAGCTAATACAGTAAATGAGCAAATATGAGAAATGAGGAGAACTGCAAAAAGTCTGATGTCTTTGATGACTGTCAGATCCAACTCTGATCTCATTTACTATGATTGTTTAATCTCTCTATTTTTTTCTAACTTGGCAGACATGTATGCATGTAATTCAGATTTGGCAAATAAATATCAGAAAAACTTACAACTCAAAAAAAATGACACAAGAATTTTTATTTTTACAAAAACATAAAAGTGAAGAATCCAAATCCATTCTGACGATTGTGGCTACATTCACATCGAAGCGTCGTGTTTGAGCGTTTTTTTTCTTTTTTTGTAGCAGAATTGCATGTTTTTTTCAGCTAAAAGGTATTGGAGTATCAGATGTGAATGAGGTCTATTGAAAACAGTAGGTTTTTGCTTGTTAAGCACTTTTGAGTTTCGAGCTACAAGCTACAAAATGCCCAAGTGTAAACGGGACCTGAAAGAAAGCACATAAAGTCCTAAGGTTGCACCGATGCCCTTTTTTTTTTTTTTTCCCATCGGGGCGTGCACGTACCGATAAATTTCAGTCAAGGACTCGCTGAGACTGAGTCCGGATACTTTGCGGTGCAATTTGCACCAATGTAAAAAAAAATTATGCAAATTACGTGTGATTTGACCAGGAATGTGGTGTGATTCCTGTCTGATTCGCCTGCAATGTCTGCCACTTCTGTGTGTGTGTAAAGAAGGGAAAAGCGCCTTCTAGTAGGCAGTTTAAAAAATTACTTTGCATGTGGCCAGATATGTACTGTGAGTTCTAATATTTTTTAACCACTTAAAGACTGGCCCACATATATTTACTGTGGCAGGGTGGCCCTTTAGCGCAAAATCACATACCTGTACGTGATTCTCGTCGGCTCTGCGGGCACGCATATGCCACCGGAGCCTCACTCCTGCTGTGATTGGACACCGCAGAAGCCAATCGGCGGCCAGGACCCGCTGATTGTTCGTAGGAGAGACAGAGCAGCGGTCTGCCTATGTAAACAAGGCAGAACGAGTTCTGTCACAGAGGAGGAGAGAGATCCTGTGTTCCTGCTAATCAGGAACACCGCTGTCTTTCTCCGGTCTGTCCATCCCCCACACAGTTAGAAAACACACCCAGGGAACACAACCCTTTGCCCCTAATGGTAACCTCTACCCTGCCAGTGTCATTTTATACAGTAACGGTGCTTTTTTTTTTTTTTTTTAGCAATGATCACTTTATTGGTGTCATAGTGTGAGATGTGTCCGCCGCAATGTCAGTCCTGCTAAAAATCCCTGATCACCTCCCTTAGTAGTAAAAACAATATTTAAAAATGTCCCTAAATCTATCACATAGTTTGTAGACGCAATAACTTTTGCACAAAACCAGTCTATGTGCTTTTTGGGATTTTTTTATTTTTTTTTTAACCAAAAATATGTAGCCAAATATAAATTGGCCTAAATTGATGACATTTTAATTTTTTTTTTTCATTCCTTTTTTGGATATGTTTTATAGAAGAAAATTGTCAGTATTTTTTTGTTTAGAGTGCAATAAAAACTGCAGAGGTGATTAAATGGCACCAAAAGAAAGCTCCATTTGTAGGAAAAAAGGACCTCAATCTTATTTGGGTACAGCATTGCTTGACCGCGCAATTGTCAGTTAATGCAGTGCCGTATCCCAAAAAAATGGCCTGGTCATTAAGGAGGTAAAACCTTCCGGGGCTGAAGTGGTTAAACTACCCACTAGCTTGCGCTTTATTGCCTTTCTATACACACACGCACACGGTGGGGGAAAACGCTTGTGATTCAGACAGGAATCGCACTGCATTCTTGTGTGTGTGTGATTTGCGCCCATTCATTTTGTATTGAGGCAAATCGCACTGCAGAGTATCAGTTTTGGTATCAGGAGCATTTGGGCGAGAACTATTGCGCAAACACTTAGTATCAGCACATCCCTATAAAGCACATATCGGTACTCCTTGAATTACAGACTGTAAGTACCCCTTTTCCGTCAGGATTTGTTTGGCAGAGCCCTATATGATTCCTTCATCTGGATCCCTGTGTCAATATGAATTACATGTGTATTTTTGAAGGTGATCCATTCCGCAGATAAGGGTCTGGTATGACTCTAATTGTCGATGTAGGATATATGCTTTCAGACCCATATACATAAGATTAAATGTGTGAGATACTTTTAATCTAAAGCATATCATTTACAGAGCAGCCGCATCTGTGTACCATGTGATCCTTTCACCTGCAAATGGGCCTATAATCTTAAGTTCTGGTGCATGCTAGAAAACGAGTACTAATCTAGTGTTTTTTTGTTTTTTTTTTACAAGAAAATTTTAGTATTTGGGCTTAAAAAAAAATTAATTTTTCAGTTTGTTATTGGCATCTTTATTTAGACCAGTAGAGTACACACCTGTAGCATGTTATTTCTGAAGACAAAGAGCACCTCTCTAGGATTAATCCTGCCCTAAAGAGGATAGGAGCTATGAGAAAAAACCTTTTCTTTCTTTAAGAGTTTCATTTTTAGGCACTATATTCCATATGGAAAATTAAGCATCTTTGTTTTGTTTTGGTTCCAGGATTTTCAAATGTTGGAAAGAGCAGCCTAATTAACAGCCTGAAGCAGTTCAGAGTGTGTAATGTTGGAGCATTAAAAGGCACTACAAGGTAAGAGCTTTGGTTGAAGACCGTGATTTCATGACTGCCCTTGTGTTTAAGAGGTGTATGATGACAGATTGGAACTGACAATCCAATGGAGGGTCCATTCAATCCAACTCTGAACCTTTGAGTTACTTTCCTATGTTCTGTTGTTCTGTATCGGAGGTCTAAACTTTCTAAATAAAAGACCAAGTTACTGTCCTTCAAACTATAGGGTGACTGGACTGTGATCGGAAGGATTAGATAATGCCTTAGGTTTGGTAGTTAGTGGGATTTAAAAAAAAAAATATAGCACCGCTGTGGTCAATAGGAGAGCAACAGTGCCCCCCACACTGTTGGTGGGCAGGGTGAGCAATAGTGCCCCCCCCCCACACTGTTGGTGGGCAGGGTAAGCAACAGGGCCCCAAGGATTGATTAAGGCAAGCAAAAGTCTGTATCTGGCCAGTTTGAGGCTCAGTCTCTGGCTCAGTTCGAGGATCACTGTTCTATATTTACTGTTAAAATGGTTGTAAAGGCTGATTTATTTGTCCTAAAATAAAAAAAAATGTTAAACTTATCTGGTATGCTCAGAGCCATCTCTTACCACCTGTCGAGCACCCCACGGCAAGTCATCTGCTGTGGGGGCACTTGTGTGTGCTTGTTGGCTCAGCTAAGCTCCCCAATTCCCCCTCACAGGATTTGACTGACATCACAAGAAGCCAATGGCTTCCACTGCTGTCAGAGCCCCTGTGAATATGGGCAGAGTGGAGAGAAGAGCTGCAGATGGGCATAGTGCTGGATTGATAGAGAACTCAGGTAAGTATTTATAGGTGGGATGGAGGGGCTGCTATTGGTTGTTTCCCCTTCATGCTGAGAATGCATTAAGGAAAACTTTTTGCTTTCAGAACAACTTTAAAGTTGATGCTTTAATTTTTTTTTTTTTTTTTTTCTTCTAGGTTCCTTCAAGATGTAAATCTTGACCAAAATATTAAAATGACTGACAGTCCCAGTCTTGTGGTGTGTCCTGATAATCCACCTGTCACTCTAGCAATGAGAAATGTATTTCAAAATGAAAGTGACGACCTTTTGGAGGCCGTTAGGCTGATTATAAAACATTGTGACAAACAGCAGGTGCGTGGTGTTTTTTTTTTTTTTACAGATTTTAATTTCTCCCAAAAACATGGCCTTTGTTTTAAAGTTTTGACCAAGCTCAAAGCACCCCTGTAATGAGAGAAATGTATGCTGTCTTCAGAAAATGCTAGTGGCCGGACGTTTCTCACCTAAATACGTCTGAGCGACTAAATGAAAACAAACATGCTACAAATGAATCCCTAATCTCTATGCTTTTTCCACCTTGGATAATAAAAAGGAAGCCTCTGCATCTGGATTGCCATGAAACTAGCATTTTTAGAAGTCTGTAGTGGCAGATTCATAATTGTCTGACTGGTGTAAATGAACTTCTGTTTTAATTGCCCAACACCACTTTATTGCTAGTGTATTTCCGCACTGTCTCCAGACAGGAAATAAGAAATTTGACGAAGCCGTAAAAAAAGTTCCACTTGAATACAATTTTTATTTTATGATTAAATGTAATTACAGAGCTTTTCAGCATCACATTTTTAAGTGTAGCAGAATTTTAGTGTGCAAAGGCCATAAGCTCATACTGTGGCTGCTCCCTGTGGGCTGCCTGTGCTTTGCAGATGGACTGGTAGCCCATAGGTGCCTTGCCAATTGCTCATGGAAGCTTTTTCAGACTAGGCTACAATGCCCCAGTCTGCCTGCTGTTTCAAGACAAGCTTTTGATTGAATATGCATTTCTGCTTATAAGTATAGGCGTTTTCAGGGACTCTTGTACCCTTGTAATGTGTGTAGATGTGAAGAATTTTGTGCATAGTCTGATGTGAAGTTTAGCGCACTTAAAGTACTGAACTCAGGTTTTAAAGAAAAGAAAAATCAATTAAATATGGTATTTTAACACAAAAAGCACCTTCTATTTGCTTTCAGCCCCCTTCAAATTTGTACATTCCTTTTTTTAGCTGCTGTGTTCTGACTTCCTCTCCATGGTCCCACTGTATGTAGGAACATAGCCACTCTCTCTTGCTCTCTCCTGAGGTGGATTAGAGACTATGGAATTTGAGTAGTGCATGGAGCAGGGCACATGACAACAAATAAAATGTTTGAAGCAAAAAAGTCAGGAGGAAAAGTTTGGGAGCTCACAGAGAACATTACAAGGAGGCAAGAAAACACAGGGCCACCAAGTAGATGTGTATTGATTATTTTTACTAATAAAAAGCATTTTATTTATTGCCACTTTAACCACTTGCCACCCAGGCCAATTCTGACACTTCTCTCCTACATGTAAAAATCATAATTTTTTTATTTTTGCTAGAAAATTACTCAGAACCCCCAAAATAGTTTTTTCAGCAGAGACCCTAGGGCAGTGATGGCGAACCTTGACACCCCAGATGTTTCGGAACTACATTTCCCATGAAGCTCAACTACACTGCAGAGTGCATGAGCATCATGGGAAATTTAGTTCCAAAACATCTGGGGTGCCAAGGTTCGCCATCACTGCCCTAGGGAATAAAATGGCAGTCGTTGCAACTTTTTATGTCACAAGGTATTTGCGCAGCAATTTTTCAAATGTAATTTAAAAAAAAATAAAAAATACTGTGAACTAAACAAAACACTAAAGTTAGCCCAATTTTTTATTTTTTTTTTTGCATAATGTGAAAGATTTTACCCGCAGGGAAGAAAGAGGCTTGTTATCTTGGCTGTCTGACCATGGTTGTGTGTTTGCTACCAAAATAATTATCCAACTAGCCTTTAAAAATTATTTGTTGGTTTTAGCGCCCATTCAGACTGGCGCGACATGACTTGCTGGGGCGACCTGTGAAGTGCACCGCAACCTCGGCGCGACTTGCAGGGACTTCATATAATTAAAGTCAATGCAAGTTGCCTCCAGGTCGCCCCAAAGTAGTACAGGACCCTTTTTCTAAGTTGGAGCGACTTGTGTCGCTCCTATTAGGACGGGTCCTGTACTATTTAATGGCGAGCGACCGACCGCGACTTGTCAGGCGACCAAGTCGCCTGACATGTCGCGCTAGTGTGAATGGACCCTTAAGGGCTTCTTCAAACGTGTTTGTATGTGTTGGATACAGCTTTTTTTCAAAATATTTACAAATGTCTAGTTTTGGATTCTCTTCCTTTTTTTTTTTTTTATTTTTTCTTTTCCTTCTTCTTCTAGACCATGTTGCAATATAATATTTCAGACTTCAGGAATTCCCTGGAGTTTTTAGACCTGGTTGCCCGCAAGAGAGGCCTACTGATGAAGGGTGGAGTAACTAATATAAAAGGAGCAGCCAGATTGTTCCTTGATGACTGGATGGGGTGAGAATATCTTACCGGTCAAAAACTGCATTTCTGTTACATGTTGATGATCTCCTGCTAAGAAATGAATTTGTTTTTCTACAGAGCCAGGCTTAGTTATCATACTCATCCACCTGCTTATTCTAGCTACCACATGAGCGATGAGCAGATAGCTACAATGAGAGAAGAGGTTGACCTAAAAGCTCTGGATGAACACAATAAGAGCATTATGAAAGGTAAGCTTGATTAAATGACATCCATATTTTATTGAAAGGTTGGTTGTGGGCAAGCACAATTTCAAACCCACGGACAAACTGCATCACCGATCTTGGTAAAGAGCCTAAGACATGGGCTCTTTACCTTGTAATCGGATGTGTCCAATCGCAGTGTAAATCGGAAATGCTGATTATCAGCTTTCCTCTCCTCACACTAACTGCATGAGAGGAGAGTTGTGAAGCTTTCCTCACAAGGGAGATCTTCCCCATTGGAATGCCTGTCAGTACCCATCAGTGATGCCTATCGGTGCCTCCTCAAGTCCTCCCATCTGTGCAGCCTCATCAGCCCACATCCGTAAAGGAAAAATAAAGTGCAGCGCTAAACCAAATCGCAAAATAAATATCCTATAATAAACTGAACAAATGTGAAGAAATTTATAGAACAATAATAAAATAACAGTGCAGTCCAAGGGAATAAAGTCTGCAGAATAGAAAACATATATCCCAGTGCAGTGAATAATTGCAGAGCAG
Organism: Pelophylax lessonae; assembly: GCF_965119305.1. Taxonomy (NCBI): domain Eukaryota; kingdom Metazoa; phylum Chordata; class Amphibia; order Anura; family Ranidae; genus Pelophylax; species Pelophylax lessonae. The sequence continues at coordinate 85,598,007 of NC_138775.1, read as the reverse complement.
GGTCGTACCACCTTCTGAGCTCCAATCCTCAATGTGCATATCTTCCACCACTAGTAAAAATGACTGCTTACCTGAACATATGGACTCAGTTACCCATACAGGTACTGGGTCAACCACATTTTGTCCAGGAGGTGGTACTAGAAGACTCCAAACGTTTCCACACGTAATAACCCGATGAATCCGCTCCGCATAGATTGGTGTCAAAACAGTGCGTGGACCATAGAGATAAAGAAAGGCTCCACAACTGTATCTCCAACATGTATTAAAGTAGAAAATGTACCATATTCCCAATAAACAAGTGCTTGTAACATCATCCAGTATACAAGATCATAGTAGAATGGCCTAAATGGTAAGAAATCCAACGCGTTTCGTCTTGACACCTGGGGTCTGAAGAACTTCTGGCCATTGCTTATATATTTAACATTTCAAGTAATTACCTTAATTGCTGTCCCCTTGAAGGCACATCCTGAATCATTACTTCCTGAAACCAAACATGGCGGTATAGTGAGCTCCAAGCCTCAATCTGGATTCACATGACCAAGCCTCACTCTGATCGTTGGAGTGCCTGATCTTGTATACTGGATGAGGTTACAAGTGCTTGTTTATTGGGAATGTATGTTTTCTAATTTTTTAATACATTTTGGGGATACAGTTTTACACTATGTGGAGCCTTTCTTTCTCTATGGTCCAACGCACTGTTTTGACACCAATCTATGTGGAGCGGATTCATCACGTTGTTACTTTTGGAAACGTTTAAAGTCTTCGAGTAGTACTCCTGGACACATTGAAAACGTGGCTGACCCAGTACCTGTATGGATAATTGAGTCTATATGTTCTGGTAAGCAGTCATTTTTACAAGTGGTGGAAGGTTTTCACATTGAGGATTGGAGCTCAGAAGGTAGCACGACCCTGTTCTGCGATTATTCACTGCACTGGGATAGGTTTTCTATTCTGCAGACTTTATTCCCTTAGACTGTCATTTTATTGTTATATATATTTCTTCACATTTTTTGTTTAATTCATTATGGGATATTTATTATGCGATTTTAGTTTAGTGCTGCACTTTCTTGAAATATCTGTTTATTGCAAGGACATTTCCATTGTAGTGCAAGCAGCTAGATACACTGAAATTAGCGCAGTGTCTGCACATTTCATAAGGAAAAAAAAAAATTACCTATTTACAAAATAACAACCTTTTTTTTTTTTTTTTTTTTTTTTTTTTTTTGTATTTCTTTTGTTTGTTTAGGAAAAAAAAAACAATGGTGATTAAAAATCACCAAAAAAGAAATTCTGTCTCAAAAAAAGATAATATTGTTGGGGTACAGCATTGCATGACTGCTCAGCGTGACAGCGCTGAAAACTGGCCTTGGCAGGAAGGGGGTGAAAGTACCTTGTATTGAAGTGGTTAATTGCACACTGTGCTCTCACGTAATACTGAGGTATAGCACAACTGGAGCTATTTGTTACTAGCCGTTCGGCTACTGATCAAATCTGTTATGTTAGCCTGTTCGCCAATGAGGGAGGTGTTACAGCGAGAGAGGGAGCAATGCTGCAAGAGCAGGTAAATGCTGGTATTGCATTTAGAGGGGTAATTGTATTTTTGGGAAGCCTTACATGCAGAGAGGGATGGGTGCCTGCTGTGGTAGGGGGAGTAAAAGGGAATTTTTTAAAAATATATTTCAGATGAAAGCAGGGGAAACTCTATACTACAGCCATGGCCAAAAGTTTTGAGACTGATAAAATATTTTTACAAAATCTGCTTCAGTGTTTTTCTTTTTCTCAGATGTTACTATGGTGTACTGAAGTAGAATTACAAGCATTTCACAAGTGTCAAAGGCTTTTATTGACAAATTAGGTTTATGCAAAGAGTCAATATTTTCAGTGTTGACCCTTCTTTAAGACTCTGGCATGCTGTCAATTAACTTCTGGGCCACATCCTGACTGATGGCAGCCCATTCTTACATTATGAATGCTTGGAGTTTTTCAGAATTTGTTTGTTTTTTTTGTTTACCTGCCTCTTGGGGACTGACCTTAAAGTGGAGTTCCACCCTATTTTTATACTTGCCTCCATCTTCTCGCTCCGGGTCACCTGAAAAAGAAATGGATAATCACATATTTTTTTTTTTACTTACCTCGTAGCGAAGAAAATATACTTACCTTACTTCCTTCTTCCTCCTTCCTCGGCCGCGGCCCGTCGTCACTTCCTGGCTCTGCAATGATTCCTGGGAGCTGGACGTCATAGCTCCCAGGAATCATTGCGCCTGACGTCAGTTCTGGGTCGCGCGCGTCATCGCCTTCTAAACAGCTTCTGGGCATGCCCAGAAGCTGTGGAGGGATGACGCGCGCGACCCGGAAGTGACGTCGGGGCCGGCGCAGAGCATCGTGGGACCAAAGAAGGCGGAAGAAGACGCCGAAGAGGACGCGCTGGCTTCAAGCTGCCCACATCTGAGATGGCAGCGCTGGACAAGACGTTTGCAAGGTAAGTATTTGTCCTAACAGGTAAGTGCAACCCGGGACAGATCAGAGGCTAGCCATTGTGGAATGCACTAGCCCTGACTGTCCCGGGGGTATTAAAAAAAAAAAAAAAAAATCCAGGGTGGAACTCCGCTTTAAGTTCTCAATGGGATTAAGGTCTGGGGATGTTTTGTTTCTCAAGCTACTTAGTTATCACTTTTGCCATATGACAAGGTGCTCCATCATGCTGGAAAAGGCATTGTGTGTCACCAAACTGTTCTTGGATGGTTGGGAGAAGTTGCTGTCCGAGAATGTGTTTTTAGCATTCTTTATTCATGGCTGTGTTCTTAGGCAAAATTGTGAGTGAGCCCACTCCTATGGCTGAGAAGCAACCCCACACAAAAATGGTCTCAGGATGCTTTACTTTTAACATGACAGTGGACTGATGGTAGCGCTCACCCTTTCTTCCTCTCTCCCCAGTCCTCGGCAATCCAATTCCTGTACTGTTTGCAGAATATCAGTCTGTCCCTGTACTAGTTGCAGAATATCAGTCTGTCCCTGTACTAGTTGCAGAATATCAGTCTGTCCCTGTACTAGTTGCAGAATATCAGTCTGTCGCTGTGCTAGTTGCAGAATATCAGTCTGTCGCTGTGCTAGTTGCAGAATATCAGTCTGTCGCTGTGCTAGTTGCAGAATATCAGTCTGTCACTGTGCTAGTTGCAGAATATCAGTCTGTCGCTGTGCTAGTTGCAGAATATCAGTCTGTCGCTGTGCTAGTTGCAGAATATCAGTCTGTCCCTGTACTAGTTGCAGAATATCAGTCTGTCCCTGTACTAGTTGCAGAATATCAGTCTGTCCCTGTACTAGTTGCAGAATATCAGTCTGTCCCTGTACTGGTTGCAGAATATCAGCCTGTCCCTGTACTGGTTGCAGAATATCAGCCTGTCCCTGTACTGGTTGCAGAATATCAGCCTGTCCCTGTACTGGTTGCAGAATATCAGCCTGTCCCTGTACTGGTTGCAGAATATCAGCCTGTCCCTGTACTGGTTGCAGAATATCAGCCTGTCCCTGTACTAGTTGCAGAATATCAGCCTGTCCCTGTACTAGTTGCAGAATATCAGCCTGTCCCTGTACTGTTTGCAGAATATCAGCCTGTCCCTGTACTGTTTGCAGAATATCAGTCTGTCCCTGTACTGTTTGCAGAATATCAGTCTGTCCCTGTACTGTTTGCAGAATATCAGTCTGTCCCTGTACTGTTTGCAGAATATCAGTCTGTCCCTGTACTGTTTGCAGAATATCAGTCTGTCCCTGTACTGTTTGCAGAATATCAGTCTGTCCCTGTACTGTTTGCAGAATATCAGTCTGTCCCTGTACTGTTTGCAGAATATCAGACTGTCCCTGTACTGTTTGCAGAATATCAGTCTGTCCCTGTACTGTTTGCAGAATATCAGTCTGTCCCTGTACTGTTTGCAGAATATCAGTCTGTCCCTGTACTGTTTGCAGAATATCAGTCTGTCCCTGTACTGTTTGCAGAATATCAGTCTGTCCCTGTACTGTTTGCAGAATATCAGTCTGTCCCTGTACTGTTTGCAGAATATCAGTCTGTCCCTGTACTGTTTGCAGAATATCAGTCTGTCCCTGTACTGTTTGCAGAATATCAGTCTGTCCCTGTACTGTTTGCAGAATATCAGTCTGTCCCTGTACTGCTTGCAGAATATCAGTCTGTCCCTGTACTGCTTGCAGAATATCAGTCTGTCCCTGTACTGCTTGCAGAATATCAGTCTGTCCCTGTACTGCTTGCAGAATATCAGTCTGTCCCTGTACTGCTTGCAGAATATCAGTCTGTCCCTGTACTGCTTGCAGAATATCAGTCTGTCCCTGTACTGCTTGCAGAATATCAGTCTGTCCCTGTACTGCTTGCAGAATATCAGTCTGTCCCTGTACTGCTTGCAGAATATCAGTCTGTCCCTGTACTGCTTGCAGAATATCAGTCTGTCCCTGTACTGCTTGCAGAATATCAGTCTGTCCCTGTACTGCTTGCAGAATATCAGTCTGTCCCTGTACTGCTTGCAGAATATCAGTCTGTCCCTGTACTGCTTGCAGAATATCAGTCTGTCCCTGTACTGCTTGCAGAATATCAGTCTGTCCCTGTACTGCTTGCAGAATATCAGTCTGTCCCTGTACTGCTTGCAGAATATCAGCCTGTCCCTGTACTGCTTGCAGAATATCAGCCTGTCCCTGTACTGCTTGCAGAATATCAGTCTGTCCCTGTACTAGTTGCAGAATATCAGTCTGTCCCTGTACTGTTTGCAGAATATCAGCCGGTCCCTGTACTGTTTGCAGAATATCAGCCGGTCCCTGTACTGTTTGCAGAATATCAGCCGGTCCCTGTACTGTTTGCAGAATATCAGTCTGTCCCTGTACTGTTTGCAGAATATCAGCCTGTCCCTGTACTAGTTGCAGAATATCAGCCTGTCCCTGTACTAGTTGCAGAATATCAGCCTGTCTCTGTACTGTTTGCAGAATATCAGTCTGTCCCTGTACTAGTTGCAGAATATCAGTCTGTCCCTGTACTAGTTGCAGAATATCAGTCTGTCCCTGTACTAGTTGCAGAATATCAGCCGGTCCCTGATGTTTTTCCTGAATAGAAGTAGCTTCTTTGCTGCCCATCTGACACCAGGCCATCCTCCCAAAAGTCTTCGCCTTACTGTGCATACAGATGTACACACACCTGCCCACTTTAATTCCTGAGCAAGCTCTGCACCAGTGGTGCCCTGATCCCGCATCTGAATCAAATGCCGGAGATGGTACTAGCGTTCGTTGGACCTCCTTGTTCAATTGTTGTGAAGACTGCTCCAGAATGACCCTCTCTCCTTGACGTTCTTGATGATCCAATAAATGGTTGATTTGGGTGCATTCTTAGCAGCAATATCCTTGCCCGTAATTCCTTTTGTGCAAAGCACTGATGGCTGCATGTGTTTCCCTGCAGGTAACCATGATTAACAGAGGAAGAACAATGATTTCAAACATCACTCTTTTTGAAGCTTCCAGTGTGGTATTCTAACTCAGTCAGCATTAGAGTGATTTCCAGCCTTGTCCCCGTCGAAACACACCTTTTATGGCAGGGCTGAAGTGCAGTTTTTTTTTTTTTGGGGAATTTTTTATTTTCATGGCAAAGAGGGACTTTACAATAATTGCAATTCATTTGAGCCCTCTTCATACCATTCTAGAGTATATGCAAATTGACATTATCAAAACTGAGGCAGCAGACTTTGTGAAAAAAATGTCATTCTCAAAACTCTTGACCAGGTCTGTACAGAGGGAGCTTGGGTTACTCGCTATACTACAGGAAAAAGTAGCAGGGACATAGTGTACGTACTTTAACCACTTCCTGACCGCCCTCCGTGTATTTACGTCGGTACTTTGACATTAAATACCGGTGTTATGGCAGCAGATAGCTTCCATTTCCTGGTCGTTTTCCCTGCTTGCCAGAGCCGTCTGTAGTGGGGAAAAGGATCTGGTCCATTCTAGTCCCTGGCAAGAAGGCGAGTGAGGGCATACTTTGCTTTCGCCCAATGGCCTTAAAGGGCCCAAATTACTTTTTTTGCATTTAAGTGTAGATGTGAGGTTTTTTTGACCCCAGATCTCACATTAAAGAGGACCTGTCCTGCTTATTTCTATTAAAAGGGATGTTTATATTCCTTGTAATGGGAATAAAAGTGATCAAAATTTTTCAGGAGCAGTGTAAAAACAGTGTAAAAAGAAAAAAAAAAATTTAAAGCACCCTGTCCCTTCTGCGTTCACAAGCAGAAGCGAACGCATACCCAAGTCATCCCCACATATGTAAATGGTGTTAAAACCACACGTGAGGTATTGCCGCAATCATTGCAGCGAGAGCAATAATTCTAGCCCTAGACCTCGAACTCTAAATTTGTAACCTGTGGAATTTTTTAAAGCGTCGCCTGTGGAGATTTTTAAGTACCAATGTTTGTCGCCATTCCACAAGCGTGCGCAATTTTGAAGCCTGACTTACTCGGCGTAACATTCTATCACATTATAGAAAAAAATTGGGTTAACTTTACAGTTTTCTTATTTTGCACGTCAATTTAAGTTCCAAAACAAATTGCGTTTGTAAGACCGCTGTGCAAATACGGTGTGACAAAGTATTGCAACAATCTCCGTTTTATTCTCTAGGGTCTTTGCTAAAAAAAGATATATATATATATAATGTGTGTGTAATGTTTAGGGGTTCTAAGTAATTTTCTAGCAAAAAATTCTGATTTAACTTAGGCCTGGTCCTTAAGTGGTTCAGCCTTACAAAAATTACGGGAAAAAAAACAAATTGTTTTTTAGTTGTGTTCATTATAGTAGTCTTGAACCTTTTTTTTAATTTCTCTGGTATTCTAAACCACACCCATATATTTAAAGTAGATTTTGATTAAAGAAGCTTCATTCACTGCTTGACATGCTGATATGTCAAACGTCTTTGTTTTTTGCTGTCCTGCAGGCTTGAGGTGCCCTAGTCCTGCCAGTAGTATTGTGTTTCACTTCTCCCACATGACCAACGGTATACTAGATGATACTGAAATAAAGGAGCAAAACCCAGAGCCTGAAGAGCAGGAAAGTGAGGAGGAGGAAAACTGCACAGATGCTGAGGAGGAGGAGAAGGAGGAGGAACTGATGGAGGAGGACAATGGTGAAGAGGTAAAATACATGAATATCAGTACAGAATCTACAAAGTTTAAATAGTGATAGTTTGGATAATCTAGAATAAATGAATAACTTGATATATGTACTTGGTTTGAGATCTACAAGTGATCTTATGCAGTCAGGATACTTTTAAAACTAAACAAAAATCACATTTGTCTTGCAGAAAAAGCCAAACCAAGTTTCTTTGACATCTGCAACTAAACCAACAGGTATGTGTTGATAGATTGGACTTCCATGAAGCTGTGTACAACTAGATGCCTAAATCTCTATTATCTTAAAGCTGAACTCCAAGCAGATGTAAAGACTAATGTTTTGTTTTTATTACTAGTAGTGTACAGTAAGTACCTGACTTTGACCTGATATCCGCCTTATGTAATCTCCTATACAGCAGACCTTGGACTGTGACAATCGCCACAGAGAGTCAGTCAGTTGTGCTGAAAGTAGGAGAGAGCAGAGTGACAGAGAATCTCATCTCTGCGCTGCTGCTTCTTTCAGTGCCCTTTTACATGCTGAGGAAGAACAATAACTAAGTGTTAACAGTAGTTTGCCTGGAGTTCACTTTTAAATGATAGTATGAGCTACAATGCATCCGGAAAGTATTCACAGTGCTTAACTTTTTCCACATTTTATGTTACAGCTTTGTTCCAAAATAGATTAAATTCATTATTTTTCTCAAATTTCTACAAGCAATACCCCATAATGACCACATGAAAGATGTTTTGAAATCTTTGCAAATTTATTAAAATTAAAAAAACAAAAAATCACATGTACATAAGTATTCTCACAGCCTTTGCCTTGACACTCAAAATTGAGCTCCACTGATCATCCTTAAGATGTTTCTGCAACGTGGTTGGAGTCCACCTGTGGTAAATTCAGTTGATTTGACATGATTTTGAAAGGCACACACCTGTCCGTTAACAGGGCATGTCTGAGCCCAAACCAAGGCACTGCTCATCACCTGGCCAATACCATCCCTACAGTGAAGCATGGTGGTGGCAGCATCAAGCTGTGGGGATGTTTTTCAGCAGCAGGAACTGGGAAACTAGTCAGGATCGAAGGAAAGATGATTGCAGCAATGTACAGAGACATCCTTGATGAAAACCTGCTCCACAGCACTCTGGACCTCAGACTGGGGCGAAGGTTCATCTTCCAACAGGACAGCGACCTTAAGCACACAGCCAAGATAACAAAGGAAAGACAACTCTGTGAATGTCCTTAAGTGGCCCAGCCAGAGCCCAGACTTGAACCCAATTGAACATCTCTGAAGAGATCTGAAAATGGCTTTTCACCGACGCACCCCATCCAACAGAATGGAGCTTGAGAGGCCCTGCAAAGAAGAATGGGAAAAACATCCCAAAAATAGGTGTGCCAAGCTTGTAGCATCATACTCAAAAAGACTTGAGGAGACTGTAATTGGTGCCAAAAGTGCTTCAACAAAGCATTGAGCAAAGTCTGTGAATACTTATGTACATGGGATTTTGTTTTTTTTTTTTTATAAATTTGCAAAGATTTTAAATACACTTCTTTTACATTGGCACTAATGGGGTATTGTTTGTAATATTTGGAGGAAATAATGAATGTAATCAATTTTGAAATAAGGCTGTAACGTAACAGAATTTGGAAAAAGTGAAGCGCTGCAAATACTTTTCTAATGCACGGTGTGTGTCATTTCTCCCACTAACTCATATGCTGTTAGAGCCTGCATTCTATATGCTGATGTGTTTTTTTAATATACCGATTATCTTTCGCTCCATGATATGAGACAGAGGTGCTGGATGAAAGTCCTGGAGTCTTCCTGGTGGCACGCAGTTGAATGTAATGTACTTGCTGCACCCACCACCACCTCTCCTCTGATTTCTGCGTCATCGTAAAATGACATTGTAAAGGATTCAGTGATAGTGACACGTACATGTTACTGTCAGACTGTTACATTTTTATTTGAAGGCTGAGACTTTAATTTGTTTAAGCCTTTTGCTACCGGTAAATTTTTTTATTTTTTCTTCTCTCAGGTTTTAACCACTTGCCGACCGCCGCACGACTATCTACGGCGGCGGTCAGCCCCTCACAGGCAAAGTGACGTAGGTCTACGTCGCTCGCCTGTGAGGGTTTAGGGAGCGAGCGTGCGCCGCCGGAGGCGCGCTCCCGCGTGGTCACGGACCCCCCCGCGCGCGTGACCGGCGGACCCGATCGCCGCCGGCCACTCTGCGATCGGCGGGGGAGAGGGAGATAGTCAGGCAGCTTGTGTAAACAAGCTGCCTGTCATTCTCCTCTCTGTATGAGAGCTGATCACATGGATCTACTATGTAGATCCATTGATCACTCTGCATACAGTTGAAGCCACAGCCAATCACAGTTAGAATCACGCCCCTAGGGACACACACAGCCCCTCCCTCTCAAATAAAGTTAACCCCTTCACTACCAGTGCATTTTTACAGTAACAGTGCATATGTATAGCACTGATTACTGTAGAAATGTCACTGGTAACCCCAAAAGTGTCAAAAATGTCAGTCAAGGGTCCGATCTCTCCGCCGCAATGTCGCAGTACCGCAAAAAAAATCGCAGATCGCCGCCATTACGCGTTAAAAAAAAAAACAACAAAAATGACAAAAATCTTTCCCTTTGTTAGTAAACGCAATAACTTTTGCGCAAACCAATCAAAATACGCTTTTTGCGATTTTTTTTTTTACCAAACATAGGTAGCATAAAACAAATTGGCCGAAAATATTAAATTTTGATTTTTACATTTTTTTTTGGGGGAATTTCATATAAAAAAAAGGGAAAAATATCGCTATTTTTGCAAAATTTACGCTCTTTTTTTGTTTATAGCGCGTGATCAAAAAATCGCACAGGTGATCAAATACCACCAAAAGAAAGCTCTGTTTGTGGGAAAAAAAGGACGCCAAATTCGTTTCGGTACAGCGTCGCACGACCGCGCAATTGTCCGTTAAAGTCACGCAGTGCCGAATCGCAAAATGCCCTCTGGTCGTTTAGCAGCCAAATCCTCCGGGGCTTAAGTGGTTAAAAAACATTTTAGGCCTGAAGATTACTGAAGACCCCAAAACATATTTTCTGAAAGCAGAATTAAATATGGTAGGGACTAATTTTTATGTCCCACGATATTAGCGCACCAGTTTATCAAGTGTAACATTTCAGTCAAAATACACTAAAATTAATTTTGGTACACAAAACCACAATGTAGTAATAATTTTTTTGGTAAAATATACAAAAGCTGGGGTTGCACTGAGTAAATGCCCAACATTTCAAGCCTTAAAATTGTGTGGGCGTCCCTGAAACAGCCACAAACTTTGGTACCATATATTATGCTTAAATGCTCTAAAGCGGTAGTAAACTCCTCGTTTCCTCTTGTGCCTACAGGTAAGCCTATAATAAGGCTTAGTGCACATTTTGGAGATATTTACTGTACCTACTGCTGTGGAGTTGGACATGTAGTCCCGGTAATAGCATTGGTGCATGGGCACTGTGCTCTCAATGGACAGCATGACACCCACTGAGAGAGCTGTGGCACGCCCGAGACTCGTATACGCAGGAGTGACGTCATTGCGGTTCACCCATTGAAACAGCTGAAACCCAGAAGGCAGTCCGGGTGAAGATGGATTCCCTGTCAGTGGTGACAGTGTAGCGTGAAGGGATAGGTCTGTCATAATGTACTAGTATACGGTGCATATTAGTACATTATGAAATGAGCCTAAAGATATGACACAATCTTTATTTTTCCACAATAGTTTGGGGTTTCATTGTCCATATTGGGAAGATGGTTTCGAGTTTGAAAGCTGAACTCCAGGACCCTTGCTGCGTTTCTCTCCCTGTATTGCAAGGGGTAAAGTAATTGTTTTTTCTATTAAAATAACAAACCTGTTATACTTCCCTCCTCTGTGCAGTTGGTTTTGCACAGGGCAGCCTGGATACTCCTCTTTAGGTCCCTGGCTGGAGCTCCTGGCCCCTCCCTCCTGTTGAGTGCCCCCACAGCAAGCAGATTGCTATGTGGGCAGCCAAGCTGCAGCTTCCTTTATCCATTCACACGTGGAGCTGTTGTTCGCCCCCCCCCTCTCTTCTGTATGGCTAACTGAGTTTGACAGCAGTGGGAGCCAATGGTGCCACTGCTGTGTCTTAGCCAATCAGGAGAGAGTCCTGGATAGCTGAGGCATTCTTGGACATAGCTGGATAAAGAGAGGTGGCTCAGGTAAGTATTAAGGGGGGAGGGCTGAGATAAGCTGCTGCACACAGGTTGTTTTTTTTTTTTTTGTCAATGCATTAAGATAAACCTTCTGCCTTTACAACCTCTTTAAATACTAATTTCTCTTGGGTACAGATAAAGCAACTGTACATGCAGTATTCCTTGCTCCCCATGTAGCTGGTGCTCTTCTCTGTGATGGGTTGTGGATAAACCTACTAACAATGCAGGATTGCTGGTCCTGCATTGTATCAGGTAACCTGAGTGCCTGCAACCAAGAATGTAGCAGAGAAGCTGCTTTAGGGGACTGTTGGTGAAGCTGGGAGGAAACTAGTGCATTTTATACCCCCCCCCCCCCAGCCAAAACGGTCATCTTCATCCTAATTTGGCATCCATACTCAGTCAAGTTTGATTCTTGTGTTGTAAAATTAAATGCTTTTTTTTTTTTTTTTCCTCTCTAACAGAGTCAACAAAGGAAAGTGCTGGCAAGTCGGTCCGTTTTGATAAATTGGAGGAAGATCCCGATGATGCTTATGACTTCAATACTGATTTCAACTGAGAAACTACTAGTACTTAGCATGTTGGACACTTTATTTCTTATTGTGTGCGAGTAAAGAGACAAAAGCTGGGAGACACTTCTTCAAGGCTAGAGCAAGACTTGATAGGAATGTAAAATGACCGGCTATCCTAATATGGTGGATTCTATGAATCTCTGAATGACTGATGTCTACAAGGCTGTGTTTTTGGATGGTTTATCTCCAAATAAAACACATTTGTTCAAATGTGTGTTTAATGTTAAAACATGTCAAATGGTGCCCCTTTTGTTCTTTTCATAGTTCTTAAGTAGTCTGAAATATTGAATGGCTCTTGCTAATTTTATACTGCCAATTTTTCAAAAAGGATCCTAAACACTTGAGCTGTGGAAGATTTTATCTCTTCATGACCAGACCATTTTTTTCCATTTAGCACGGTGCTAGGTTAACTGAAAATTGCACGGTCATGCAGTGCTGTATCCAAACAAAATTAATATTTTTTTCACATAAATAGCTTTCTTTTGGTGGTATTTGATCACTACTGGGTTTTTTATTTTTTGCGATATAAGCAAAGACCCCAAATTTTGGAGGTAAATATATATATATCTATCTATATCTATCCCTGTCCAATAAAAAAAAAAAAAGTTCTTCATGAATTTTATTCTGCTACATCTTTGTTAAAAAAAATCCCAGTAAGTGTATATTGACTGGTTTGTGTGAATGTTGGTGTCTACAACCTATGGTGTGTATATATACTGGAACTTTTCAAAAAAATATTTACTGGTAATGTCAGTGATCAGACACTTGTCAGCAGGGACACTAACATAGTGGTCATTGCTAATAACATACACTATCACTATACTAATGACAATGGCTGGGAAGAGGTTAACATCTAGGGTGATCAAGGGGTTAAATGTGTGCCTAACAATGTTGGGTGTGTGTGTGTACTGATGGTCCACCCTAACTCCTGGAGTGTCTGAACCGTGATTGACAGATCGTGTAACAGCGTGGCCCTGGAACTCAATCTTAACAGGAGATCGTCCAGGTACCCGAGGATGGCAATCCCCTGTGCCCTCAAGGCTAGAACAGGAGCCAACACCTTGGTAAAAACCCTTGGAGCCGAAGCGAGACCGAAAGGCAACGTCACAAACTGATAGTGCTCCTCCACGATTGCGAAGCGGCGGTACCTCTGATGACCCTCGTAGATAGGGATGTGTAGCTACGCATCCTTGAGGTCGATGGAAGCCAAGAAATCCCCTGGACTCAGGGATGCCACCACCGACCAGAGGGACTCAATTCGTAACTTCTCAGCCCACACAAAGTGGTTTAGAAACTTCCAAGTCCAGAATCGGACGCATCTTGCCCTCCTTTCTGGGCACTGTGAACAGATTTGAGTAAAAACCCCAAAACCTGTCCCGCTGTGGAACTGGGACAATCACCCCTTGGGCGAGGAGATCCTGAACCGCCAGACGGAGATCCCAGAAACGATTTGGGGTTAAATGAAGATTTGAGGGAAAGGATCTGTCTGCAGGGCGAGACCGAAACTCTATCTTGTACCCTGAACGAATGAGTTCTTGAACCCACCTGTCCCGAATCTTGCCAGGGCTGGGGAAAACAACGCAGACGTCCCCCCACCCCTGAGACGGGTGAGGGTGTCCCTTCAGGACGAGGCTGACTGAGTCGCTGTGCTAGTGTGGCCGGCTTTGGACTTGCCCGCCCAAGGCTTCTTCTGGCTACTAGAGGCCTTGAAGGCACAAAAGGACCCGTGGTTAGATTTAAAGGAGGGACCCCGCTTGGCGCGGGACGATTTTCCCCGAGCCACTTGGGGCAAAAGCTCTTGCCCCCAGTGAGCCCTTTTTTTGACCCAGATAGTCCCCAAAAAGGCAACTCCCCGCATAAGGGATGTCAGTCACCGTCTTCTTGGAAGACTGGTCGGCCGACCAGCGTTTCAACCAAGTAATGCGGCGGATCGCGACCGCCGATAGTCGTGCGACTAAAGGGGACTCATCCAAGGCCGCGTCACACAGGTACGGTACGGCCTGGCCCATTTGATCCACCATCTCCAGTGCAGCAGAAGAGGCAGAGACAGCAATTAGAGTTCGCCTAAGCGTCTTTGCCCACTCAACCACAGCCTGAGAGACCATAACCGAAGCAAACACGGGGTTCAGCAAGGACCCCGCCACCAGATAGATGTGGCGGGAAGGTGTCTCCACCCGCATATCCGCCGGGTCTTTGAACACCGGGGAATCCTCCACGGGCATTAAAGTGGCTTTATTTAACCTGGACACAGTGTGGTCCACCTTAGGAGCCGCAGTCCATTGAGAATCCACCCGATCTGCAAAGGGATAATGGTACTGAAACCTCTTGGGCACCACCAAGTTATGTTTGATATGGCGCCATTGGTCATTCACTGTTTCGTGAAACTCCTCGGGACCAGGAAAAACCTGACCCGATTTTTGGGCTTTGCGGGTCTCAAAGGAAGACCGCTTACCCGACAGGTGGGGCTCATCATCCAAATTCAAAGTGTCCTAAACAGAGCTGATAAGTGTGTCCACCGCAGCGCGGTCCTGCACTGACCCAGAGGACGAATCCTCCTCCACATCCGACTGAGACCCCTCAGGGGGGACCAAATCTGGCTCTGAATCAGAAGACTGAGAGGGCATAGGCCTTTTCTTAGAAGCCTGGTCAGACATCAACAAGTCCACTTTTGATGCTAAAGTCGCAAGTGCAGCAGTTAGCGGACTATGGCAGAGGATTCAGGAGTACCTGTACCCTCCACCAGATCTGGGGCGAATTTGCTATCCTGGGACTCCATAATAGCAATATCAATAACGCTGCCCCTTTAAATCGGCGATTCCTGCCGTGTCCACCGCAAATGCAGACCTATTCCCTTGCTACAAGGAAACTGTAAAAATTAATGCAGTAAAAAGCCACCCACAGTGTGTTATACTTGTCCGCGCTGATGAGGATCTGAAGAGAAGGAGGAAGTGACCTCATGCCCCTAGAGGTAAAGCCAGCCCTGAGCCACAAGAAAATGGTTGCCAATAGAAGTCTATGGGAGAAAAGCTCTGGGAAAATGGCCGCATGCCCACACTAAAGATGGTGCCAAAAGGATGATAGAAAATGGCTGCTGCCCACACTATGAGGCCAAACCCAAAATGGCAGCCGCGCTAATTGCGGCCCCAAAACACCATGCACTGGCCCCCACCAAGCACCCCAGGGACGTAGGAGACCCCCCCCACACTGCGGTGACACCGCCCCCACAGGGACTGGGAAGGGACACACAGGGACCACTACAGCCATGAGGGGCACATCACAGAACCCATACTGAACTGTCATCCCCAAAACAGAGGGCCCGCATACACATCCCGACAAACATGTTCAGAGACAGAGGGGTAGCATGGTACTCACCGGTCCAGCAAACGTGGGCACCACTCTGCGACAGGATCCTCCCACCCTGAGTGGGGGTGCCGTCAGCCGAAAGGGACGCTAGCAACACACGGGTGTACCGCAGTTGAGACATCCCGGCGAAGATAGCAACTTCGCAGGCTCGTCCCTGAAGTCAGGGACATTGTCGTTTGCGAGGCCTGGGCGTACCAATAACCTGCTAATGCTCGATGGCAGGCTGAGAGTCCGTAAGGCTCTAGAATAACCCATGCGAGTCCCAGCTCTGCATACGCTGTATTCTTCCGAAGTCCGACTAAGCGAAGGAACAAATAAAAAGCTATCTTTTAAAAGAAAAAATACTTTTTTAAAGAGAAAACAGAAAAAGAAGAAAAAAGCTGAGACCGAAATCTCAGCCAGGGAAAGCCAGCCTACTCCTAAGCTAGACAGCAGAAAACTGAATTGGGAATGAAGCTAGCTGGGGGTATTGGCCAGAGGGACAGCCCCCTGTAGGTGTGTCTATACAAAGGTTTTGTGATTATTCTAACAAAATATTCTGCCTAGCTTACTCCTGTAGAGAAGGCCAATACCCAGACCTGCAGATTGAATGAGTGGGCAGCGACTGTCAGAGGACGTAAGAGAAATAAATATATATTCTACTTTTTGCTATAAAACCTGTCCCATAAAGAAAAAAAAAAAAAGAAATTCATAGATTTTTTTCTCTATCGCTCATTGACAGACGTAGTCTTCTTGATTCTCAAGAGCTGGGTTATGTTGTCTCCGCAGGAGTAGGACTAGGCAGAATGACAAAACGTTCTGGCTCCACCCTAGGGGGCAGTCCCTGAGGGTATATCCTCCCTCTCTCTGCTACAGGGAATCAGTTTTTTTCTGTCTAGTCAGGAGTAAGGACCTAAGTTCCTTGCTGGGATCTTTTGGTCCTGGCAAGACTTTTTTTCTTTAAGAAAAAGACATTTTTTAGGTAGTTTTCTCCAGTGTTTTTTTCCTGTGAGATCTTCAAGCAAAAATGCCGGACTGGGCGACACTTGTGGTCACCCCAGCCGGCCTACGAGCGCGGGCAGACCAAGCATTGCGCTTGGTCGGCCGCGACATATTCAAGTAAGTATGCGGGGCCGGGCGACGGGCTGGATGTGAGATCCAGTGGTCACCCCGGTTTCTGCCTAAAAGCGCGTGCAGACCAGTGCGCTGAGTCGGCCGCGACGGAGTCCCAGTAAAGGGACTGACTTTGCGAGTTAAAAGCTCGCTTGGACGCCAGGACCAGAGAGTCGAGGCGTCCACAAACCCCCACCTCGGTGGAGAGGGTATTATGAAGAGAGGGTGCCTGTCGGTTCGGTATGGTGAGTAAAACGTTCCCTTTTTTCCTCATTTATGAGGCAGTATATATTATGGGCCCCTCCATATATGGTCAGTATATATCTGACACTTACAAGTCCCCCTTGTAATACAGCATGTGTTTGTGGGAAGTGGACTTGGTTCAAGAGCTAACACTCTACCCAGCAGACTGTGACATTACAGCAAACATAGGAGGTATAATCCTACCTTATGTGCAGTGTATCTCTGTAGATCCATATGTCACCTCTCAGCAGAGTGCAGGTGGATGTGCTGGGAAGACGATATCGGCTACCGCCGCCATTTTGCCGTAGACCGAATGCATGTATGTCCTCAGGTCACGCCGGCCGCCATGTTTTTGGAGTCTTATGTCTCTTCTATGGGGGCGGCCATGTTTTGTGAGCCCAGCTTCCTCGTGGAGGGCTGGGAACGCCGGAAGGCGTACACAGGGGGCGGAGCCACGCCTTCTGCCCGGGAAAAAGCAAACAGCTCCTTCCAGTCTGTGTAAGACAGACGCTGGCTGCAGTTTGTTGGAAACTGCACTGCATCGGTTGGTGAGCCTTGGGGGTCCCTCTCTCTCTCTCTCTGGGATCGAGAAGCAGGTACTCTGAGGGGCGCTATTGCGCTAGGGGGAGACACACAAAAAAAAAAAGGTTTTTTTGTTTATTGCTGGCAAAAGTGTCCTGTATTAACATGGACCTTGCCACTCATGTATCTCCTCCGGATCCCCTCGAGGGGTCTGCGGGATCCTCCAGCACCCCATTGACAATTGAATCTTTGTCAGCCATTATGGAAACTTTTGTGTCCCGGGTGGAAGTGGCTTGTCAGGGACAGGGCGCAAGAAAGCGACCCCCGCCTAACCCCTTATTATCTGAAACCTCGGATTCAGACTCTGAGCCTATTTCTGCAGTTGCAGGTACTTCATCTGGTATTGGTGTCTCGGGTCCTGTCTCTTCAGACAGTGAGGAGGATGTTTCGGCATCTGCCATAGCCCGAGAGGAAGCGTTGGTAAACGCACTCATTGTATCTGTTCAAGAGACTTTAAGGTTACAGGGTATTCCATCAGAAATAGCTGAAACTGAGATCCCTTTTGGGACTAAAAAGCGCATCAAAGTGGCAAAGGTTTTTCCATTGCCCAAATGTTTTGGCAATCCAATCGATGAAGAATGGCGTCTGCCAAAACGCACTTTTAATATTTCCAAACGCATTGACAGGCGTTATCCGTTTGAGGAAACCCTTATTAAGAAATGGACAGAACCACCTGTGGTGGATTCACCAATTGCTAGATTGAATAAAGCCACGGTTATTCCTTTAGAAGACGCTCCGTCTTTTAAAGATCCAGTGGATCGCAAGATAGAAGCTATGTCTCGCACCATGTTTTCCTTGATTGGATCAGCTTTCAGGCCAATAATTGCTATTGGTCTGGTTTCGCAGGCTGTAACTGAATGGACCAAGTGGTTACGCCGGGACTTAGAAGAAGTCCCTCAGGCGGTATCAGATTTGTTGGAGCAAATGATACAGGGGTTACAGTTTGTATGTGATGCGGCGTTAGACGCCACTCCATTAATGGCGCGAGCATCAGTCTCAGCAGTGGTTCTCAGGCGTACACTGTGGCTAAAAGGTTGGATAGCCGACCAAGGTTCCAAAAAAGCATTGGCTAATATCCCCTTTTCAGGAGAACGTCTATTTGGAGCCAACTTAGATGAGATCATTAAGGATCTCACCGGTGGAAAAAGCACCTTTTTACCGCAAAATTTTAAAGGTAGAGGAACTCGTCAAAGACGAGGGCCTTCTTTTTCTGCTCACAAGAGGTTTTTTCGTCCAGCGGGTGAAAAAACTAAGTCCTCCAAGGTTCCTACAGGAGGCATCAGGGGTCGTTGGTCGGGCAAGCAAAAGCCCGCCCCCTCCAGACCTGAAGATAAACCATCCAAAGCCTGAAGGTGCGCCCCCACCCATAACTGGGGTGGGGGGACGTCTTCGCCGGTTCCCGGATCCATGGCTTTCCAGAATCCCGGACAAATGGGTTTGCGAAGTCATAAAGTCAGGGTACAAGATCGAGTTTCGATCTCTCCCACCGGCGCGATTCTTCCCTTCCAATATCCGACTATCTCCGGATCGTCTAGAAGATCTGCGGAGAGCAGTCACAGATCTACTACAACAAGGAGTGGTAGTCCACGTTCCTTGGACAGAACGGTTTCAAGGGTTTTATTCAAACCTGTTTACAATACCCAGGAAAGAGGGCAAAGTGCGTCCAATTCTGGACTTAAGAGCACTCAATTCTTTCGTCAACATAAGAAGATTCAGAATGGAGTCCATTCGCACGGTAGCAGCCTTCCTGCATCCAGGGGATGTCCTAGCGTCCATAGACATCAAGGACGCCTATCTTCACATTCCCATTTTCGCAGGACATCAGCGTTTTCTACGCTTTTCCGTAGAGGAGAACCACTATCAGTTTGTGGCGTTACCTTTCGGTCTCGCCACGGCTCCGCGGGTCTTCACAAAAGTGTTGGCCCCAATGTTGGCACTTCTGCGCCAAAGAGGTATATCGATTCTAGGTTACCTAGACGATCTTCTGCTTCATGCAGAGTCTCCTCAGACCTTGCTACAAAACATAGAAATTACTATGATTTCTTTACAGGAATTCGGGTGGCTGGTGAACCAGCAAAAGTCTTTTCTGGTTCCCACCCAGAGGCTCGAATATCTGGGTCTAATTCTAGACACAGTCAGGACAAGAGTGTTTCTTCCGGTAGGGAAACTTCGAAAGATTCAATCAGCAGTCCAGTTGTTACTGTCCAACAGCTGGTCTTCCCTTCGGACTTGCATGAGGGTTCTGGGGTTGATGGTGGCTTCATTCGAAGCAGTCCCATTTGCCCAGTCCCATACCCGAATTCTTCAGCAAGAGATTCTCCTCAGATGGAATCGGAATCCGGAATCCCTGGACAATCAGATACGATTGAGCAAACAGACCAGAGAGTCTCTGGTTTGGTGGCTTCGGTCTCCAATGCTCAGCCAGGGAAAGTCATTTCTGCCAATATATTGGACGATAGTGACCACGGATGCCAGTCTATCCGGATGGGGAGGAATTCTCGGTCAATTATCTGCCCAGGGACTTTGGTCCCCGGAAGAATCCAGATTACCGATAAATGTATTGGAACTGAGAGCGATCAGACTTTGTCTGATTCACTGGACCGAGCAGCTCCAGGGCAGCCCGGTTCGGATCCAGTCGGACAATGCCACGGCTGTGGCTTATGTCAATCACCAGGGGGGCACCAAGAGTGTCCGAGCGGCCAAAGAAGTGGCTTGCATTCTTCGCTGGGCGGAACGATTTGTTCCAGCAATCTCTGCGGTGTTCATTCCGGGGGTGGAGAATTGGCAGGCAGATTATCTCAGCCGTCAGACCCTGGATCAGGGGGAATGGTCCCTCCATCCAGACGTTTTCCACCAGTTGTGCCTACGGTGGGGCACCCCGGATGTGGATCTGTTGGCATCACGATTCAACAGGAAAGTTCAGAGATTCGTGGCTCGCTCCCGCGATCCTCTAGCAGAAACCGCAGACGCACTGATCGCCCCGTGGGGGCAATACCAGCTAATATATGCCTTCCCTCCTCTCGCGTTACTGCCAAGACTTCTTCGCAGGGTAGAGGAGGAAGGAATCCCAGTAATCCTGGTAGCTCCGGACTGGCCTCGTCGAGCTTGGTACGCCGACATGGTCAGACTGGTGGCGCACGTCCCGTGGAGACTTCCTCTCAGAGAGGATCTACTGTCTCAGGGACCGATCCTCCATCCTGCTTTACGATCGCTGGCTTTAACGGCCTGGCTATTGAGACCCAGGTGCTGAAGGACAAAGGTTTGTCAGCTTCAGTTATTCCTACTCTAGTTGAAGCAAGGAAAGCGACTTCCAGAAAGATTTATCATCGCACATGGAAGTCCTACATTGCATGGTGTGAACCTTTGGGGTTCCGTCCTCGGTCTTATTCGATTAGTCGAATATTGGCTTTTCTGCAACAAGGGGTTGAGCAGAAACTGGCCTTGAGTACTATCAAGGGTCAGGTCTCAGCATTAGCCATCTTCTTTCAGAAGCCTTTGGCTACTCATTCCTTGGTGCGGAATTTCATCCAGGGGGTGCGACATCTGGCTCCGCCAGTGCACGCGCCGTTACCCCCCTGGGATCTTAATTTAGTGTTGTCGGTTCTTCAGAAACCTCCCTTTGAAGATATTAGGGAGATTCCTCTACCCACGTTGTCCCAGAAGGTGGCCTTCTTGGTGGCTATTACTTCTGCACGCAGGGTGTCAGAACTGGCCGCATTATCTTGTCGTTCACCATATCTGGTGGTTCATAGAGATAAGGTGGTTCTTCGTCCGAATCCATCCTTCCTACCAAAAGTAGTTGCAGAATTTCATCTGAATGAAGAAATTGTATTACCTTCCCTGTGTCCTAAGCCCAGTCATCCTCGGGAATTTGCTTTGCACTCCTTGGATGTGGTCCGGGCGATCAGGGTATACTTGAAAACGACAGACTCGTTTCGCAAGACGGATTCACTTTTTGTGATCCCAGATGGACCCAAAAAGGGGTTGCCTGCATCTGCCGCGACCATTTCCAGATGGATCAGACAGACGCTAGTGCAGGCTTATTCTATTAAGGGTCGGGAGCCCCCGTTCCCTGTTAAGGCGCACTCCACTCGGGCACTTAGTGCGTCATGGGCCTTTCGCCATCAGGCGTCAGTGGTCCAGGTGTGCAAGGCGGCTACCTGGTCGTCGGTGCATACCTTCTCTAAACATTATAAAGTTGATGTAATGGCATCGTCTGATGCCTCATTTGGCCGCAAGGTTTTGCAGGCCGCAATTTGAGGAGACCAGTGGTCTACCTCGAGGGTTTTTTTCCGTTGGAAAATTTTTTCTTTAGTCTCATTCTTTGTTTATAATGAGCCTTTAAAACTTCTAGTTTGGCACCGGTTGGGCCTACTAGATTGGATTTGATTTTGTCAATCCCACCCCTCATTTGTGGCACTGCTTCTGGATGTCCCAGCTCTTGAGAATCAAGAAGACTACGTCTGTCAATGAGCGATAGAGAAAAATGGATTTTTGTAAGAACTTACCGTAAAATCCTTTTCTCTTAAGCTCATTGACAGACGTAGTACCCGCCCCTCTATCATTGAGTTGGGTTGGGTTAATTTCTCTGTACTGCTTTAAACAGAACTGATTCCCTGTAGCAGAGAGAGGGAGGATATACCCTCAGGGACTGCCCCCTAGGGTGGAGCCAGAACGTTTTGTCATTCTGCCTAGTCCTACTCCTGCGGAGACAACATAACCCAGCTCTTGAGAATCAAGAAGACTACGTCTGTCAATGAGCTTA
This sequence comes from Pelophylax lessonae, assembly GCF_965119305.1. Taxonomy (NCBI): domain Eukaryota; kingdom Metazoa; phylum Chordata; class Amphibia; order Anura; family Ranidae; genus Pelophylax; species Pelophylax lessonae. The sequence goes on along the minus strand of NC_138775.1, from coordinate 85,576,034 downwards.
AGAGAAAAGGATTTTACGGTAAGTTCTTACAAAAATCCATTTTTTTTCTGCTACAGTAGATTGAGGGATGAAAAAAACTTATGAGCTGAGAAGGAAGGCCCATGTCTACGACTAGGTTCCTTGCCCTTAGTAGCCTGTGGGAGAAAAATACTTTTCCTCACTGTGAGACCTTTAATGATGTTATCCAGGGTGGCTCCAAACAGGCGATCTCCTTGAGAAGGAAGATCAATTAAGGCCTTTTTTTTAATATGATCTGCAGACCAGCACTTGAGCCAAAAAACACGCTGAAGGACCACTTCCAAAACAGAGAGATAAGCCATCAGGGGAGCTGCATCCAAAGAGGCATCACAGATAAACTGCAGTCCCTGGACCTGCTGGCTTGCCAGCTCGGTAAAGGCAGGGGGGAGCTGTTCCCCCTCCATGGCATGGTGTAAGAGCTTAGCCCACACTACTAGTGTTGTAGGAGTTTGTGACACTAGAGCAATGGGGAAAACCAGCCTCATTGCCGAACCAGCCAGAGTGTACATAGTATGGGCCATGGCCTCAGCTTTCCGGTCAGCCGGATCCTTAAAAGTCAGGGACTCTTTAACCGGAATCATGGTTGCCTTTTTTTTTTTTTATAAAGGTACTCCTCATAGGGGTAATGCCTAGTAAAGTGCTTAGGAACCTCAAGGGGATGCTTTGGTCATCCCCACTCTTAAGTGACATTTCTGTAAAATAGGCGGGGAAAGGAAATATCTTTGCCGCGCTGGATGGCTTGTGAGTGCCAAAGGACACCTGCGCCTCTGTTGCAGCTTGAGCTGCATCCTTCATCTGCAGGGTCTCACGCACAGATACAATCAGTAAATCCACCAGTGCCTTTTTGTGGGTAGTCGCAGACTTGGAGGAATCATCCTATCAGATGATTCCAGGCGTGTGGTTGTCCAGCAGTGTGACCCATGTGCGCAGCCGCCGAATCAGGATCTGAAATGGCAGGGGGCGCTTTTGCCCGCCCATCGCCTGCAAACCACCTCCATCTGGGACCGCTGGTGCATGGATGGTTGGGACCTGGAGGTCCCTACAATCTCAGAGAGGGCATCAGGTGGGAAAATGTGCTTCAAAGACCCCATGAGTCACCAGGGGGACCCCACAAAAAGTATAAAACACTAAGGGACAATCCCCACTGCGCTGGCAGCAGCACCACGTCGTCAGGCACCAAACTCACCACCCACAAAAATAGGCACTTGCAACCACCAGGAGAATCCGCACTATGCGTGTGGCGATCAGGAAGTAAAATGAGTCAGCACCAGGGGATGAGGAGGGGCTCCCATTGCCGAAATCGCCACCCACAGTGCTCCACTGTCATGGCTGCAGCTATTTCCAAATGCAAACCACAAGAAAATGATCACAGTGTATAGAAACACACAGGTTCCAACCAAATGGCAGCACCATAAGGCTTACAGGGACCCAGGAGCGAGACCAGGCCTAGAGGAAAGATCCAGGCAGGATAGGGGGCCCCTCCTCTTCACACAATCGACTGTCCAGTCGCTGGTGGGGCACCCCATTTACCAGTTAGCACCCGGCCCCCATCCCCAGAAAGTGACCAGACCACTCGAATAGCCCCAGCATGTGGGGTGCCTGGGGGAAGGGGGGGAACAAGTGGATCTGATCGTTCCAAAAAGGGGCCCATGTCTCACAGGAGTTTAACTCGCAGGCCAGCCCCCGTCCAGTGGGGCTATGTTGTGTCCGACCTCGTGCGGAGCTGAGGTCTGCGCGTACTCGCTGGCCAGACTGGGGTGACCACTGGATTTAGACTTCCCAGCCTGGGAGTTGATTGATAATCTCACAGGAAAAAATCCAGGTGAAAAAACATTTTCTATATAAAAAAAAATGTTGCCCGGGACCAAAGAATCCCAGCAAGGAATTAGGTCTTTACTCCTGACGGCAGAAAAAAAACTGAGTGGCTAAAGAAGAGAGGGAATATACCTCATGGGTGTAGCCAGAATTATTTTCTGCCTAGTATCCTACTCCTGTAGGGGGCAATATAACCCAATGCTTATGAATATCAAGAGCTGTGTCCATCAAAAAACAAAAGAGAAAACTATATTTGGGAAGAGTTATAAATGCTAGGGAGCCTAACCTTTGTGCCTAGTGGCCATTTTAGATGGCAGTATAACCCTAGATTTCTTACTATCAAGCTATGTCCATCATTTAAGAAAATGATTTTACAGTGAGTATACAATCATTGAAGGGGATACTAAGGAAAACACCTTGGTAGAGAGCCGAGGTCTACAAGAAGTGAGCCCAAACCTGATAGGGGAAAGAATGGTGGCAACTAGCAACAGTTTGGGTTGGAATGAATTGCCTTGGTTAGAAAGAGACCATTTCCTTCTGTGTTGAAACTACTGACTGAAATTTGGCTGGTAAAATCTCTCCTTACTATATTGGATGTAGCACCCTACAGGTAGGTGCTAGGTAAAATATAGTGTGCTTTGTCTGCTTAACAGCAAAGCTATAATTTATTTTGGTCAGGTAGATTGTCATGGCTCCCACTTGTGTCTGCTGAGGGGGTGGGGGGAGTCTCCCCCCCCCCCCTGGCCCTGTGAGAGGTTTTTCATTGGGCAGTGGAAGAAACCCATTCAGGCTTGCAACTACCCCAGAAGGCAGATTCTGTCGCAGAGGATTCTGGGAGTGGGTATAAGTTTGAGGGGAGCGCATGACTCATTGTCTTTGGCGGGAAGCAGAGTCCCAGGAGGGAGAGGACAGGTGTCTCTCCTCCTGTCAGAGGAAGCGGATGTCTCGGGTGCTGGCTGAGAATCCAAAGAATGCTGAGTTGAGCTGAAGGGGATCCGGTGTGCCGAGAATTAGCGCAGAGCAAGAGGGGTTCAGTCCCAGGAAAGCCTACACAGGTCGTGAGTACTGAGGATTGCCCCTAGTGTCAGTGGGGACCACTTCGGAGAAGGTTCTAGGATCCAAGCGTCAGCTAGCTGTAAAGAGAGTACCTAAGTTGAGGACCCTGAAGTGATGGGGGTACCTAGTCAGGGGAACCCTGAAGAGTTAAAGGGGGCACCTGCAGTTTGGGCCCTGAAGAGTCAGTGCACAGTGAGAGTGCATCAGTTGAGAGTTGCAGCAGTACAGGAATTCACAACAACCTCAAGCCAGCGCAGGGCTGGAGGGAGCCAGTCAGTGTCAGAAGTTCAATATTCTACAATCCTGGATCTTCTGGACTAATCTAGGTCCCAGCACAGTTTTCAGTATTGCATTACTTTCAAGCGCCAGGCAGCGTTGGCTAGCGTTAAGACAGCGCTAACAAGCACATTGTTGCTAAAGAGTCCCAAAAGTATACCTAGTTGAGCCAGAGGAGTATCCCACTCATTTTCTCTCCCATCCCCAAAAATACAATAAAACAACCAAAGATGCCGGAATTATCATTGTCTCAGTGCTCACACCTGGGGTCGCAGCTCACATGGGCTGGAGAGGTAACCGATAACAATGGCAGACCCACATCAGGCCCAATGCCTGGAAAACCTGCTACATGGAAATAGCCATTCGTCAGCATCTTTTGGCATGTCAAAAAATTCAATAGCATTAGCTTTTTTTTTTTTCTTGGCTCTAAGAATGTGTCGCTGTACTGAAGATTCAGAAAAAAAGACCAAGGTGCAGTGCTTTGGATAAGGTAACCTGTACACTTTCTAAACCACATATATAAGAGACATGCTGGTAAGGCCCAAAAGTTTAAGGAGCCAGCCTGCTGAATTTAAGGCCCCTTTTTGTCCAGGTGCTGAACCAAGAGGCTCAGCACCTGAACACTGTTATGGCAGAGACAATTCTCTTTTGCCACACCAAAGTGGCAGTGTGCCAATCAGTACCAAGCTGTGAGATAACATTTAATCTTGCCTAGTTTGTTTCTAATGAAATTAGGCTTGGTTCATTGATCAATGGGGACCAGGAGTGATTTTTTTTTTTTTTTTAATACTTAACCGCTGTAAGGATGAGAGCTCTGCTAGTAGAAAGTGTAATAAAGGTGCAATAAAATAGCTTTCCTGCCCCTATGATGACCGTACATGTGCCTTTAGGGACCTCTTCCTGAGTTGCAGTGTTTGAACTGCATGATCAACAACCCAGAGATGTGGTGTTGCACACAAGGCAGAGTTCAGCCCATTCAGGAATGATTTGGTCGGTGTATATAGCAGATTTTAAGCAGGATTACAGGAGCTCCACACAGACATGTCCTCTTCACATCCCGCCCACACACCCGAAAAGGGGGTTTCTTAACCAATAGGGTGAAGACTAATTTTGTACTGGGTACTCCTGCCTCCAGTAGCATCCTTAGATGCTGCTTCTCGAAGGCCATGCAGACCAGATACTACTTAAAGCAGAACTTTACCCATAACACCTTGAGTATAAAAAATGTTCTTTAGCAATGAACATACATTCAACATTATGATGATGTAACCAAAATTGGTGTGTGCTGTAAAATTGCTTCCAGCATTGCTTCTGTTTCTTCTTGGCAGAGGCTGACATTTTGCTAAAACTCAGAGCCCCAACAGTAAATCAAAGCGGAACTAACCCCATCCATCTAATGGTCTCAAAAAAGTTACATTCCTGGAGTTGCTATCTGTTATATTTTCTTGTGTCCTCAACCAAACTGTAAAACCATCAAATGGCTGGTGTCATAACTTATCACATGCAGCACCATTGCAGTTGCAAACAGAAGCAGCTTCCTTGGCAGTAAAGGCTGTCAGCAGATCGGCACTAAAAACGGCGAGCAACTGAGCATGTTAACATTTTAATGTTTTACATAGCTAGCTGAACCTTCAAAAACAGCTAGCTTCAAGTGATTGAGCTGGACTTATACTTTAAGTCCACCCTAATACTAAAATCCCTGCATCTATAGATCTCCACGCTCTAACACTAACCCTGTAAAGAAGAAATTAATATACTTACCTTTTTTGAAGCCGATCAGACCCAATCCAATACTATGCTGGCAGCTGTGGAGGCGGTGCAGAGGACACAGCCCACAACGGAAGTCCCATAGTAAGTCTACGGGTGATGTCACTTCCCATTTATATCACAGCCATTGTCGGCCGTGTCCTCTGCAGAGCTTCTGCCGCTGGAGCTCGGGTCAGATAGATTTACAAAAAAAAAAAAAAAAAATGTACTGTAAGTATATGGATTTCTTATTTACAGGGTTAGTATTATATCGTTGAGATCTATAGATGCAGGGATTTTAGTTTTAGGGTGGACTTATCCTTTAATGAATTTTCAGACTACAGTTCCACTTTAACCACTTAAGCCCCGGAAGATTTTACCCCCTTCCTGACCAGGGCCTATTTTGCGATTCGGCACTGCATGTCTTTAAGGGACAATTGCACGGTCGTGCGACGCTGTAACCAAAAAATTTGACATCCTTTTTTCCCCCACAAACAGAGCTTTCTTTTGGTGGTATTTGATCACCTGTGCGATTTTTACTTTTTGCGCTATAAACAAAAAAAGAGCGTCAATTTTGCAAAAATTACATTTTTCACATTTTTTTTATATGAAATTCCCCCCAAAAAAATGTAAAAATCTAAATTTAACATTTTAGGCCAATTTGTTTTATGCTACATATGTTTGGTAAAAAAAAATTGCAAAAAGCGTATTTTGATTAGTTTGCGCAAAAGTTAGCGCGTTTACTAACAAAGGGAAAGATTGCCATTTTTTGTTGTTTTCTTTTTTAACGCGTAATGGCGGCGATCTGCGATTATTTTTGCAGTACTGCGACATTGCGGCGGACAGATCGGACCCCTGACTGACATTTTTGGGGGTACTAGTGACATTACTGCAGTAATCAGTGTTATACATATGCACTGTTACTGTAAAATGACACTGGTAGTGAAGGGGTTAACTTTTTTTTGAGAGGGAGGGGTTATGTGTGTCCCTAGGGGCATGATTCTAACTGATTGGCTGTGGCTTGAGGTGTATGAACAGTGATCAACAGTCCTACATAGTAGAACCGTATGATCACCATTCATACACAGGGGAGAATGACAGGCGGCTTGTTTACATTAGCCGCCTGCCTTTCTCCCTCTCCACCACACGATCGCGAGTGACTGGCGGAAATCGGGTCTGCCGGTCACATGCGCGGGGGGTTCGTGACCGAGCGGGAGCGCGCCTCCTACAGCGCGCGCTCGCTCGCTCGCTCGCTCCCTAGACCCTCACAGGCTAGCGACGTAACCCTACGTCGCTCTGCCTGTGAGGGGCTGACTGCCAACGTAAATAGTCGTGCGGCAGTTGGCAAGTGGTTAAGCTGGACATAGCTGCTGATTTTTTTTTTCAGATTCACTCAAGTGAGGTAGATGGAGAGATGTCCCCTGCTACTGGGCCATTGTATTCGGACAGTAGAATTCTGCGTTGTTGGGATACACTATTCAGTGGCTTAAGCTGCTGATTGACAAACATTTTTCAACTAGTTGATTGGACAGAAGTCAATCTTAAGCCTTGTACACACGTACTGATCGTCGGCCGAACGATCGGCCGTCTTTTGTCCAGGGCTGTCGTGTCTGTTGAAAACTGCAAAAGACTGCACACGAATTTTGTCGGCCAACAACAGCCGACTGCAGAAGTGATGTCATGTGATGGTTAACTTTCCTTGTCTTTTTTTCTTTTCTGAGCATGCAAATCTGCTGTCTGTTGGCCGAAATCTGTACTGACTGGCGAACAATCGCTCGTTCTGGTGTTGGCCAACAAAAATTTTAATGCCTGCACGACAGATTCTGTTCGGCCGAAAATGCGCTGTCAGCTGTCCGAAGCATCATACTAACAAGCCTACAATCGGCCGATCGGTCGTCGGCTGAATATTTACGGCCGACAATCGGTACGTGTGTACAGGGCTTAACAATTTACTGCTGTCAAACATTGACTAAGATTTGGCAAGTGCCTGCTGCGTTTTGATTCATCTATGGCCACCTTTAGAAAAGGATCCTGCAGGCCAGTACATTAAACATTTGTCTTTTGTTTGTGTACGGTCAGAAGCTACAACTATTTGCTCTAAACTTTCTATGACTTAAGTATTACCACTGCAGTGGCAAGATTTCTTTTAATTGACTTTGTCATTTTAACAAGTTATTTCTCACACACAGCATGTATTTATTGTATACCTAAAATTACAACCCAAAACACATTCTGCTATGCCTCTCAAGTACAGGGATACCACCTGTGAGACTTTTTCACAGCCTACATGCATAGATGGGCCCAAAATCCAAGGAACATAAATTACACATCTAATTTCCTGACTTTTTTGGAGGCCCTAGAGTACTAGAACAGTGGAAACACCAACAAAATTACTGCATTTTGAAAAGCACTTCAAAGACTTCATTTTTTTGCCACAAGTTTTTGGAAAATGCAGAGTGAAAATTTTTTTTTTTTTTTTTTACACAAAGTTGTCAATAGGATATTTCTAACACATGGCACAGGCATACTTGGAATTGTTTTAAAAACAGAGTACTGTAATGGTCGCCTCTCTTAGGAGTGGTCAGGAAATATAGTTTAGTACAGCGTCACCTAAAGCAATCCCTATAAGCCAAGTCTGCTGGTACGTTGCCGACCCCAGGAATGCCATGTTCACTGGCCAGGAGGCTAAAGAAAGAAGGATCAAAAGAGTGCCTGCGGTTCCATTGGTTCAATTGTCTGCAGGGGATGGCTGGAACTGGTGTCTTGCAGGGAGCATAGTTAGTGGGGAGTCCTGATGCATCAGTTCAAGCCCCAGGCAGACATGGTCAGCAACTAGGCAAAGGATCAGTCCAGGCAGCAGGCAGAAACATGGTCAACAAACAGACCAGGATCAGGACAGGCGAAAGGCAGAGGAAACACTGCAATGGAGTGGCAGTGATCAGGAACTGTTGATTGGTCACAGCAATCACACGGTACAGGGCTAATGACACTGGGCCTGTACCCTGATCTGTGCTCAGCTGTGTTTCAGCCAGGGGGATTTAACTATTTTTTTTCCCCTGGTAACCACTGCTAATGCTAGTCCTACATTCTAGAGAACAAGAAGTAATGTAAAACTTCCAATTAGATCTGCTGATGTCTGTCTAAGGTACTATTTCCCTTCCTGTTCTGTCTCCAAGACAAAAAGTGGATGGAAATCTCCCCAGCAAGTCACAAAAAGACCACAACGAAAACTGTCTACTGAACTCTATCCAAAAACAGCCAGGTTGTTTCTTAAAAGTACTAAACCGATTTCAAAAGATGTCAAAAAATTATTTCAGACAGTAATTTAAGTACAAGGCAACAAATACAGCTAAAAGTGGTTTAAAACACTGTAAACAAATAGGCTTTCAAATAGGGAAATTACTCACTGCTTGATTCATTGTTGCATAACTCATACTAGCAGTAAGACTGCAGCAAATGCGGATATAAATGACAGGAAAAAAAAAACTTGCAACACTGCTTCACAAACATATAACATGCATATACAAAATCCAACTATCTGTGCATGGTTAGTGGGCCCCTTGCCTGCCCACAGTAAAAGAAGATATTTTGCAGCATACATTTAGCCAATCAGAATAGTGCAAACATTCAGTAAGGACACACACACATTATATATATATATATATATATATATATATATACACACACACACACACAGATATATAGTGCTCTGAGAGCAATTATAACCTTTAGGAAATCAAAACTAAGGGCTCTCTCTATTGCTCTACTTAGTAAGACCACATATGAATAGGTGTCATTTCAGTTATTAGTGCAGCTTATGAAATGTCAGATATTGCTGTGCCGGTGATGGGCCTGGTTCGTGTGCTCTCACAAACTTTCGTTGCAAAGGCAATGTGTAATTAGTTGTGATAAACTTGAAATGAAACCAACACATATGGTTTTGGTATCAAAGTCTTCAGTACTGACTTCTTACTGGGCTTCCCTAAAGTGTCCACTGGGCTTCCCTAAAGTGCGCTTGTTACATGGGCAAAGAAACAGGTTCACTTTAAAAGGTTCTCTTGTAAGCCCACTATCCCACTCCCTGATGCATCTGTTGCACTCCACTGCTCTGTTATTCCAGAGCCTTAGGTGTAAACAAGAGGAAGCTTACACCGAGCTGATGACTCTCCCGAGGTGACATATCTGGGCCAAACACCAGCAATGTCACAGATGTTTTTGTTTGCCTCCTCTGCCAATCTGGCACAGGGGCAAAGGTCAGGCAAGTATATGAAGTTGGAGGCCACGCATTAAGGTGAACCTGTTGCTCTGCCTAGCATGGACACGGCACAGATTACCAGAAATTGTGATATAACCAAAGAGTCCCAATAGGAGATATGCAATGATATCACACTACAGAGGTTAATTTAAGGGGGTTTCCCGAGTATTAGAAAGTCATAACTCCGCCTAGTGGCACTGTAGTGCAATACATTATTAGGCCTCATTTATGTGGGCATAGGCAACCTTACTGCGTGAACGAGGCTTTTGTTTTTGCATCTGCCCCAAGCTGCATGAAGACAGCCTATGGAAATAAATTCAGCAGCTGCACAGACACAGCAGCACGTTGTTATTATTATTATATAGGATTTATAGAGCGCCGACAGTTTACGCACGTTATGACAGATGTCTGGCTGTGAACGCACACTGCATGCAGTGCACCTGCTCCTGCAGGCCTGTCAAAGCCACTGCATCTGCATTTACTTCCCTAGGCTGCCTGCACAGCTTGGAGCGGATACAGGTGAAAAAAAATGCCTGTATTAATGAGGCAGTAGTGTCAGCACCCAGACACAAATCCTTTTTTTCTCCCACAACCTGCGGATTTGAAAAAGTATTTGAGGATTCTTTAAATATTTATACGATCAGAAATTAGCCACGGTGTTTGAGTCCAAATGCTACCAAGTCAAAGTCATAGGGTCCAATAGTGGAGAGTCACATACCTCGTCTCTGCTAGGGAAGGAGGTGGGTTTCACACTATTATGTGGAACAGTAAAACCCCTGCAAATGCCGGGATGCTATTAGCACAAAAGTATAGAGAAATGAAACAGCGCTGTTCACAGATAGTGAATCTTTATCTAACCAGGACACCCAGTACAGAGCACCTGACCAACAATTTAAAGAAAGCTTTGCTCACACTTATGAAGTGAAATGACTGCATAAGATTACATTTGCACAAACATACAGTGACTCTACAAAATATAGCTTTGACCATCTTAAAGTACTCCAATCATAATCTTAAATTACAAGAATGTATGTCCTGCCCTATCACCCTATTCCGTGTTATAAATCCTGGAAATGTTGAGCTGATTGGGCTACTGGCAATCTTTTATTCTGTTTCCCCTAGTGGCTAAAATATAAATTCCCCCTCTTGAAGCATCATAATGTCACAGCCTTGGAACACAGTTTTTACGCTAGTGAGTTCACTGGCAGAGCAGTAACATAGATTATTACTATAACACCGGTGTCCTTTGGGCAAACCGTGAAACCTGTACTGGACGGAAATACTCTGGAGTGTTTGATCGATCACCAATATGACAAAATGCTGAAATACAAATTGTTCAGATAAATAGATTCATAGCATATTGAGAACAAATACTGTTACATAACATGGACTATAGTTTTTAGTGTTTCTCAATTAAAAGGGAAAAAAAAAAAAAAAAGAAAATGGCTTTCGTTTTTGGTTTCCTGAGAAAATACTGCTTTTCAATGCTCAATAATAAGTCCAGTAACAAGAGTTCATGTGATTTCTGGATAACCGTCTTCTCTCACTTGCTTTCATCAGCATCTGTGTGTCTCCTGATGAGCTGAAACTTCCCAGTGGGGTCTGGTACATACCAGTTCTCCCAGATCTCCGGGTATGAGGATGCTCTGCCCCATGGTTTAAAATGTCCATTCCAGTGAAGAAGCCTGGCAGCATTCACAAACTGAAGAGAATAACGCTTGCCAGTACTTGAACCTTTACAAAGAATACAATTTTGTCAGTAATTGAATAATTGTCGAGAATAAAATAAAGTTGTGCCACAGCATATTTGGATAGGACAATAAATCTCACCCCGTTTTGTAAATTGATATTACCAGAGCTGCAGGTTTAAAGAAAGTTAGAAGACACTACGATGCCCCAATAAGTTAACTAGAACAGAGAATAAGTGTACCCATTATATACCACCAAATGCAACAATGATAATTTTTTTTGTACCTCATGCATAAAATAAATCTAGAGTACGGCTCCTTTCACACGGCCGCTCCGCTGCTTTCCGTGTGTCCGCAAATCACCCTATTTTTTTGCGGATGATTTGCGGACATCAATGTAAGTGAATGGCACTGCGGATGTCAGTGGAATACCATCCGCTGACATCCGATTTTCCTCCTTTCAGTTCTGTTCCGTTTTTACGAATGGAACAGAACCCCATTTTTCCATCCGTGTAAAAAACGGAAAGGAAGGAAAATCGGATGTCAGCGGTGTCATCCGCAATGCCATCTACTTACATTATGTCCGCATATCATCCGCAAATGGATGGGATGATATGCGGGCACACGGAGCGGATGACACAAATGTCATCCTCTCCGTGGAAAAAAAAAAAATCCCGCAGCGGACTTAAGCAGCGGAGCGGCCGTCTGAAAGGAGCCATTGTGTATCACCATTATATTAAAATCAAAACACAATAACAAAACATCAACCGTAAATGATAGAGACTCAAAAACTTGAAAGGAATCTATTGTAAACAAATGACTGTCCATAAATTATATCTTCTAATATTCTTGTGCAATATGTTAAGTCCTATTACTTCACATATTGCACAAGAATATTAGAAGATATAATTCATGGATAGTCAGGTGCCAAAGCAATTGTGACCTCCACCCTCCCCGAAGGGCATGCTCTCGCCTTCTTAAAACAGATCTTTACATCAAAAGGAGAGCAGATGTACATGCAGAGTATGTCCCCTTTAAAGAAATAGACAGGTTCAGGCACTCCATACACAGATCTCCCAGCATGATGAACTCAAAAAAAGATAAAAGTAAAGCATGCCACTCCATAGAATCCAACAGCTTTGTTATAAAGATAAAAGTTACACTCGTGTTAAAAAAAACAAAATACAAAAAAAAAAAACAAAAAACAGACTCGTCTAATAACTGGGGGGGGTATGGAAAAAAGATAACACTTAGTGTATCCCCCTCGCCTAGCAGTGTACAATAGTGAGTTCCTATCAAAACTTTAAGAAATAGCAGCAGCAGTATAGAAAAAGGTCTAATAACTGCAGGAAAACATCTCTTAAAAAGGGATTGTAAACCTTTAATTTAAAAAAAATTAAATAAAAAAGATGTTATTCTTACCTGCCCTGTGCAATTGTATTGCAAGAATATCGTAAGAGTATTAGAAGATGTAATTTATGGAGACTGTTATTTGTTTACAATATATTGCCTTCAAGTTTTTGATTCTCACACTCACACTTGAGTCTTCACACTCGGTGATTTGTTATTGTCTATTGATTTTTATATTAATGTGATATTTTATTCATGTGGTATATTTGTTCTGTATTATTGCATTTGGTGATATATAATAATAGGTACTTGGATATACAGTACATGATTTGATGCACTAGATAGAGTAAATGTATTTGCATTTAGCACAGCATATTGTATAAATATACCTTTGGATTCTTTTTTTTTTTTTTTTACTTTTAGGCCTCATGCACACTGGGTTTTTTTTTTTTTAGCTGCCGTTTTTGGCTTTAGGCATTTTTTTTTTTTTTTGCAGCCAGTAAACTCCCCATCCTTATCCTATGTGTAAATGCACACAGACTGTTATAAGTGTTTTTTGGCAGGGGCGTTATCTGGCTGTAAAAAAAAAAAAAACCCCAGAACGAGTGCATTTTTTCAGCTGTAAAAATAATCTCTAATAAAAGCTGAAAAACGCTAAAAAAATACACCCAAAAAAATGTGACTATTGGGCGTTTACCAGCGATTTTTAGGCTATGAGCTTTTGTGGGAGTAAAGTTTTGTTAAAAACAAAAAACAAAATACAAAAAAAAAACACTACTGCAAAAAACTCTGCAAAACTAATTCTGCAGCTACAGCTAACGCTACAGGCATTTTTAGAACATCCGGTGTGCATGGGGCCTAAATGCCAGCTGCTCCCAATTAGGGGAGGGTCATAGTGTGAGACAGTTTACAAGAACTTTGGTACAACAGAGAACAACATACACATTAAAACGATAAGTATAACTGAAGTATCAAACCCCTCACATGACTAGAACTCCTGCATCTGTAACAACCAACTTCTACATCCTAAAAACGTATAGCATTAAACATGGTAACAAGCAAAAAGGAAGGTGGCACAGAGGAATACAGTAAGACCCGTGCCCAAACTTTAGACATGAAATATTCCTAACAAGCAGTAAAAGAGTTTAAAAGTGATTGTAAAGAAGAAATATATATTATTAATAATAACCATGCTATATTTACATGCTCTGTGCAATGGTATTGCACATAACGGCCCCAAACCTCCTGTTCTGGGGTCCCCTGCCAGCGCTCTCAGCTTTTATTCTTCTCTATGCTCCCCCATAGGAAGCCACTTCCTATAGGGTGTGATCCTGAGTCAGGGGGTGCGTCTTTAGACACACACAGCGTTGCTTGGCCCTCCCCCCACAGCATTTGATTGACAGAAGTAGGAGCCAATGGCTCCTGCTGCTGTCGCTGAGCCTGAGAGAGGAGAAAGAAAAAAAAAAAAAAAACAGTGCTGGATCAATACAGGGCTCAGGTAAATATTTAGGGAGGAGGGTGGGCGAACAACTAGTGAGGAGGGTGGGGGAACAACTAGTGGAAGTTTTTTTTTTTTTTTTTACCTTCATACAGGTAATGTATTAAGCCAGGTAAATTAAGTTATTCATCCTCAAAGATCACAACAGAGACTCTGAAGCGGAGTTTCAGCCTTTATCTAGAAGTGCCTGGTGTTCCTTTACATTAGAATACTAGCAGGCTGACAGTTTCTGCTGTCACAGAAAATAAGGATGGGAGGGGCTGAAATTTCAGTGCCTCTGTTGTGAACTTTAAAGATTAACTTCTTCAAAATGCCTGTAACTACAGAGAAGAATGAGGTTGTTTTAAAATTGCTTGTACTGCTTGTTCAGAATATATAAATACTTTAATTTTAAAGCAAACCTGCACTAACAGAATATGGATTTAGCATCTTCTTCTAAAAATTATAACTATCTGGTCGTCATGCTGATCTAACGGCTTTAATACTTTCTGCAGCACAGACCTAAAACAGGAATACCAATTGAAGAGATCTGACTTGCTTTGAGCCACTGACCTTGAACAAGCATGCAGTTTACAAAGTATTGAAGTCAGAGGAAGCCAAGCAACTACAGTAATATTTCAAAAAGGAAATGACCACAGCCCCCACTTCGGTCTCTCCTTGCAGGTTTGTTTTAAACATTATACTTCAAAATATAAAGTGCTGGAAAGTAAAGGTGTTGGAAAGATTCTACATGTTTTCTAACATTCGGCATAGTTCACACTTGTGTGGGTGGTTGAGAGTGCAGGATTCACACCTGTTCCTGCATTCGCAACCACCCACAGCCAAATCGCACTGCTTTTACAGACACGCTGGGCTACCGTGTATTCGTAGTGACCCTCCCATGCATCTAAACATGCACTGCATTTGCAGGAAATTGCATTGTGCAAAAATCCCCATGCAATTTCCTGGTGACTGCAAATTTAGAAAGGTGCAGGGACCTTTTTCCTGTATTTCCCGCAGATACGGAAGTTTATTCAAGTGTATGGGCTGCTGTACCCGCACAAAGGCGTAGGTGTGAACCTAGCCTTATAGCTGGTAGAATATAGGCTTTTCCTAATATTATGCAGTTTCTTAGGAAAACCCAACTTAATAACTTCATAATAAGCATAGGTAAGAATTTACATCAGTTAAAAAATTAGGTCCAAATGCATAAGCTTATCAAGACCATAAACTGCTAGCCACATTCCTATAAAATGTATGTGCAATTTGATAACTGCTTCTCTACTACCTCTTAAAAGAAGTCAGTTTGTAGAGAAAGCTTTTGTATAAGGCCCCTTTCATACTTCTGCGACCTGAAAGTCGTGCAATTTTTTTGACGCAACTTGAAGCAATGCTTATGTAATCTTGAGGTCTATGGACCTCAAGCAGGGACTACTTTGAAGTTGCTGCAACTTAAAGTTGGACAGATATAAATAGCTCTCTTTGGAAATCATAGGGTACGACTTGCCATGCGATTTTGCAGTCCCAAGTCACAGGACAAGTCGCACAAGTGTAAAAGGGGCCTTCATCTCAATCATTTAATCCTAAAGCTTGCAATCTCTATTAATTTGTGATACCTAGTTGCTGGTAAACCCACAAGATTTTGCAACGATATTGTAACGTTTGTAGCCAGGAAATACATTTAACTGCAGTCTTTTGCAAATTAGCCCACATAAAGCAATTTGTGTTTTTTTTTTTGTACCCGATGCATTAAATCATCAAATGCTCTTTAACGTTTAGACATTTGCAGCAGTCCTTGTAAGGGGGGTCTCATTTTATCAGAGCAGCTTTTTATTATGCAACAAGCAAGAGGAGGCGCGAGATCACCGAAAAGGAAAGGTGCAAAAGGCCACCAGCTACTGCAGGGAAAAACTTACCACTTAAAACAAACCTGCAGGTTTGTGTGTTAGCAAATAATTGGGTTTATTTGTCGCCCTGTCAGCTGCTGATACTGCTGCTTCTGCTAACACAAATTTACATCTTCTGTTCCCTCCAAAGACGTTTTACAAATGCACAGTTAGTCCATAAAACACTTTTTTTTTTTATCTCCCCCTGGATAATTGCCTTACCCAAGTGCCTCACGTGCCACATAGGATCAATACTGGAGTGCATCTTGTAGAAGACAATAAGGAGTGGGGGTGCAGTGATGCTGCCAGCCAGGGTCTTGCTGTATAATTCTTCACTAGAAACCAAAAAAAATAAATAAATAAATAAAAACTTACAAGAGTGCTTTACTTAGCAACAGATTTCTGATACTTAATGACATTGTGTCACAGCAACAATTCAACATAATGCAACCTTTCTGCAGTCTATAAGCACAATTCATTGAAAAACATGGAAGTAAATGAAGTGTTGGTAGCTACTACAGTATTTAAAACCCTTTGTATCCTAATGCAAAGTGACGTACTTTAAATCACAAACAAAACAAGAACTGTAGGTAGGCTGTGTGCCATGCAAGTTTAAAGGAGAAGTGCATTTTTATGCACCAGCAGCTTAAAATGCTTTCCAGCTTCCTCATCAACGTTTCTTGATTGTAAACCACAGACTGCAAATCATACTGATCACTGGAAGTGAAGGCCTATATCAGGCCAGGTGCTGCTTTTCACTTTTGGAAGGCACCATATGGTGAATGCATGGCTCTTTACCACCAACTGCAACACAGAGCTTCTCTCTTAGTAGGGCTAAAGGAAGACAGGACCATCAATGACATGAACATTAAATATCCGCATGTGCACAGTATGGCTGATCCCATGTCAGAAGTAGCCCAGAGCCAAGCATAGCCAGTAACATCAGAAGCCAGTGATTGCTGGATCTGAATATTATGGTATTCAGAGGCGATGTGGGGCATTGGTACACAAAAGTGCACTTAGCCTTCGTGTATTTATGCAGTACTTATTCTTTCTTGTTCTGTAGCAAGTTTTAAAAAAAAACTAGATGGACACCTCCATTTTTTTTAATTTTCTTTCCCCTTTTTCACCCTCTCCATTTTCTGGTCTGTCTTTATCCTACACTCATGTTATTCACCCTTCCATTATTCTCCCAAAAACCAACACCTATTCTTCTAGTCGTTGACAAGGCGCACATTACAAATCCCACTCTCCTGTACAAAATTACCATCCTTTACTGGAAGGAGATACAAGATATCCTGAATAGTATCCAGTACTGGCCTTTTTGCAGAACCCAACAATGCTTGAGAATTGTATTTCTATATGTACATCCAAGCATGTCTGCAATTTTTAAGTTTGATATTTTGCTTAAAATTCTTTAGTAAAAATTAATGAAAGTAAAAAGAATAGCAAAAAAAAAAAAAAATGATATTGCAAGATGTACTTGTTTTGCTAATAAACAGGCGTTTCAGACACAGGGAGGCCTGTAGCCATTGTGTTTACATCTTTGTTTTTTCCAGCAAAATCTGTTCAAGGTGACCACTAGAGGGAGCGAACTGGAAGACAAAAGATGAACTGCTCATTCATCCCACTACACCATCTCCTGTCTTTCCTAAATCCTCCTAAAGTTGTGAAAAAGGAGGAGGAGGAGATGCAAACTGCTTTCAGGTTGGAAGTTTCATGTCTGAAACTCCTGTTTATCAGCATGTTCCACCAGAGTGTACCTGCAGTAAACTTAACAGCTTTACATATCTCTACTGAAAATGATCCCTACTGTGGTTAGAGATTGTCACAACCACAGCTCCATTATAAGCCAGTAAGCAAATATTTTTCTAAAAACATGTGCACAGGCAACTACATCTCTCTGTGAATAGGAAGTTGTATATGCCAGCCTTACTTTGGTTGTACTGCTCCATTTGGGAAATAGGATGTACAGTTAGTGCATAACTACTTACGTCAAATCTAATAGCATCCATTTTTCAAGCTGCTTGGTAACGTTCTGTCTCTTCCACTCTGTTAGATTGGCTACAAAGACACCTGGATTAAATGAGCAAGTATTGGCTTTCATTCCCAGGTTACGGATTGTCTCTTTTTTGTAATCAAAAAATCCAATGTAATTGTACTGAAAATAAAAAAAACAAACAAACAGACTATTAGTTATATAAACCATACAGAACAAGTATCTGTGCCGATACTCTATTTTGGTTTAAGATTTTTTTCCTAAGTTTAAGGCCCCTTTCACACATATGGACCCCGTTCGTCCATTTTTCCCCCCATCAGATAAAAAGGGACATCAATACATTCCTATATCAGGGATCCTCAAACTACGACCCTCCAGCTGTTGCGGAACTACACATCCCATGAGGCATTGTAAAACTCTGACATTCACAGACTTGACTAGGCATGATGGGAATTATAGTTCCTGAACAACTGGAGGGCCATAGTTTGAAGACCCCTGCCATAGATGATCATCATTTACATCCGTTTTCATCCGCTTCCATCAAAATTTTTTAAGCCCTTTTTTCATCTGTCAAAAAACCGGAGCGGACGAAAAACAGATGACAACAGATGAAAAAACGGATGTGAAACTGATGTTTGCTGAAATAAACTCATGGCAAAAAAAATGAACTGTGACTGAACGATCTCACTGAAATCCCCGGGCCTCCTACCAATGATTAAGACAGGGAATTCACGATTCCTGATCGCTGTGGTAGTCTCTGATTGGCTACCTTAGTAATCAGTCACTGTGAAGCCCGCCCCTGTGTTTCTCGGTCTCTGTCAATGGAGAGAAAAGATACAATGTATCTCTCTCCTTGCAGACAGGAAAAAAATAAAAAGAAAATAATAAAAAGAAAAAAATACCTAGCTGAAGGTTTGATCTAGGTAATTTCCAGGGTTAGTGTAAGGGTCAAAGGTCAGGGTCAGTATACTTTGGGCAGGATTTTTTTTTCTTAAATTTAGCATCAGTGTGTTTTCGGTAGAAAAAAAAAAAACAAAACGAAAAAGCAAAATACGCACTGTTGTTTCTGGGCTGTACTATGGGTACAAACAACAAAATCACATTACACGTATGTGGGTATTGCTGAAATTCCCCAGGAGCAGGAGAATTTATTTGGGGTTATTTTATGATGGTGGGTTATGGTCGTTACAAGAAATATACAGCTAAATTAAAAAAAAAAAAAAAAAAAGAAAAGTTTTTTTTTACTATTTTGGGCCAGCACTCCTTTGATAAAACAAAAAACAGAGTGTGTGTGTGTGTGTACACACACACAGTATCTCACAAAAGTGAGTACTACACCCCTCACATTTTTGTAAATATTTTATTAGATCTTTTTTTCATGTGACAACACTGAAGAAATGACACTTTGCTGCAATGTAAAGTAGTGAGTGTACAGCTTGTATAACAGTGTACATTTGCTTTCCCCTCAAAATAACTGGGCTCAAAGTGTCAATATTTTGTGTGGCCACCATTATTTTCCAGCACTGCCTTAATCCTCTTGGGCATGGAGTTCACCAGAGCTTAACTGGTTACCACTGGAGTCCTCTTCCACTCCTCCAGGACGACATCACGGAGCTGGTGGATGTTAGAGACCTTGCGCTCCTCCACCTTCTGTTTGAGGATGCCCCACAGATGCTCAATAGGGTTTCGGTCTGGAGACATGCTTGGCCAGTCCATCACCTTTACCCTCAGCTTCTTTAGCAAGGCAGCGGTCGTCTTGGAGGTGTGTTTGGGGTCGTTATTTTGGAATACTGCCCTGCAGGCCAGTCTCCGAAGAGAGGGGGGATCATGCTCTGCTTCAGTAGGTCACAGTACACGTTGGCATTCATGGTTCCCTCAAACTGTAGCTCCCCAGTGCCGGCAGCAACTCATGCAGCCCCAGACCATGGCACACCCACCACCATGCTTGACTATAGGCAAGAGACACTTGTCTTTGTACTCCTCACCAGTTGCCGCCACACATGCTTGACAGCATCTGAACCAAATAAGGCTATCTTGATCTCATCAGACCACAGAACATGGTTCAAGTAATCCATGTCTTTAGTCTGCTTGTCTTCAGCAAACCGTTTGCGGGCTTTCTTGTGCATCATCTTTAGAAGAGGCTTCTTTCTGGGAAGACAGCCATGCAGACCAATTTGATGCAGCACGTGGCGTATGGTCTGAGCACTGATAGGCGGCCCCCCACCCCTTCAACCTCTGAAGCAATCATACGTCTATTTCCCAAAGACAACCTGTGGAGAGGACACTGAGCATGTGCACTCTGCTTCTTTGGTTGACCATGGGGAGACCTGTTCTGAGTGGAACCTGTCCTGTTAAACCGCTGTATGGTTTTGCCCATCGTGCCGCAGCTCAGTTTCAGGGTCTTGGCAATCTTCTTATAGCCTAGGCCATCTTTATGTAGAGCATCAATTCTTTTTTCAGATCCTCAGAGAGTTCTTTGCCATGAGGTGCCATGTTGAACTTCCAGTGACCAGTATGAGAGAGTGAGAGCGATAACACCAAATTTAACACACTTGCTCCCCATTCATATGAGACCTTGTAACACCAACGAGTCACATGATACCGGGAAGGGAAAAATGGCTAATTGGGCCAAATTTGGACATTTTCACTTAGGGGTGTACTCAATTTGGTTGCCAGCGGTTTAGACATTAATGTCTGTTGAGTTATTTTGAGGGGACAGCAAATTTACACTGTTATACAAGCTGTACACTCACTACTTTACATTGTAGCAAAGTGTCATTTCTTCAGTGTTGTCACATGAAAAGATAATAAAATATTTACAATAAATGTGAGTGTATGTGTCTGCCTATATGTGTCTGTATAAATCAGCCGCCTTCAGTTAAAGTGGCTGCAGCCAAACTTAGTGGAGGGAGATTTCTGCAGCATATTTGGCAAGTACAGAATCACAATATATATAAAATAATAAGCAAAGTGGTCAGAGGGAAGCTTCAGAATCGCAAAGATATTTTTATTGTAAATTATGGGAGCAGACTGCAGTTCCCCTTTAACTTCTTTACAGAAAATGTCCCTATTGTGTATAAAGTGTGGTAGAGACATTAGATCATAAGAGTCTTCAGTTCATACAAACCGTTCCAGAAATTATCCGTTTAGATGTTTTGATATTACGGTATGATATATACAAACAATGTTTTGCAAGCCTCTCCCATTCTGTTGCAATTCTATTAGTTGTACTGCCAAGAAATCTGACTTGGCAGGTGTAAGAATTTGTCTTCCATTAAATAGTAGATGGCAAATTACTACCTGTTAAACTGGTCAGGGATTCTTAAGGGCTTATTCACACATACTGCTGAGAGACAGTAAAAATAGGCAGTTGTGTTAAAGGGGGTGGTAAAGCTGCAACTTAAAGTGTTACTAAACCCACAACAGTAAAATCAGTCTGTATATGCAGAATAGCATGCTTGTTATACTCACAGTGGAAACTAAGGGGTTAATCCTGCTCATTGTGTAAAAGGTTGTTTGACCCCGTCTTCTCTGATCCTCCCCCTTCTTCCAAAGTCCCCAATCCCCTGATAGTACAGAGCCTTGGGGGCACTCTGCACATGCTCAATTTGGCATGTATTGCTAGAGAGTTTTCTTTTTTTTTGGGGGAGGGTGCGTGTGATCGCCATAGAGCCAATCAGCACTGTCAAGACAGAGGGTCTGGGGTCATGCAGCCTCATAGGACGGTCAGAGGAGAACGAATACTCCTCCTACAAGCTTTAACCAGCTGATAGAAGTCACAAGACAGCTATATAATACTGATGAGAAAAGGTATTTAGCAGTTTTTTTTCATTACTAAAATAATTGCATTTCCATGTTCTGTGTACTTTGGGAGACCAGATATTGTGAATGCAAGGTCCTGGGTTTAGTAACACTTACACAGCAGCTGGAGGGGATTGTAAACATGCTGTGGCGTGCAATCCTTTGCTTTGTGGCTGCAGCACAATTGCCCCCTGTCAGGTTCAGTGCTTGTACAAGTTAATGAGGCCACACTGCAATTGCCCTGTAACTACATGCAATTCAGGCAGTGAGGACACGACATACCACCTCTCAGCCACCTGTCAACCAAGAACTTCCACCAATGCATATGGGCCCAAAGAATGATAAAATAAGGTTGCACATTATTTACATTATATACTTTATAAACATTGCAGTGCTCAAAAAGACACTAAATCAAAAGCATCATGCATCAGAAGCCCATACAAGGAAATAGAATTACCTGATTACCGGCGCCTCGAACAAGATATTTTGAGGTGACGGAATCACAATCCTCTGAAAATGCAGCTGCATGTCCAAGTTTTAATGGGGTCTTGTAAAGTTCCAGAATATCACCTGTCAGTGTAAAATGTTCAAAATCAGTTCATTATGACTAGTGATAACACATTTACCGAAACTAGAAAAAAGACAGACTAAAACAGGAGAAATATGAGATAAGCAAACCCATTCACACATAGCTGCTTTCCACCTGCATCATGACAATACGCCACATGTGGAGATTCATAAACGGTTGGTTGCATTGAAATAACATTAACATTTTTTGTTCCTCTGCCATTGGCAAGCCACTCCATGCCACCCCTCATACCTGCTCATTTTTCCCTGTACATAGGAAGAATACCATATTAGATGACTATTTTATATAGGAGTAATAATGGCCACATACTGTATGTTGCAATCCGATTGTATAGTCATCCTCAGATTCACAAACAACTATGTAGTGTGAGGGCATACCTGATCACTTCAAACTGATTGTTTAGGTAGGCTCATATACTAAAGCGAAACGAAACCCATAGAGTTTCAAAAAACAGTTATATTCTAGCATGTGTCAGGAATTTAACTGTCACATTTCCATGTGCTCTCAACCAAAATGTCAAACCATCAAATGGCTGGTGTCATAGCTGATAACAATAGCAGCATCATGGCAGTTGAAGATCAGACAAAGGACAAGATGGCAGCTTCCCTGGCTGAAAACGATAGGAGGGTTTAATTTTGCTTTAAAGAGGAACTTTAGTCAGAAAATTAAGTCCAGCTAGATCACTTCAGAGTGACCCCTTTAGCAGGTATTGCAATGTAAAACATAGCAAGTAAAATGTTGCTTATATGGTTTAAAATCAAATAATACACTGTCTTACCCTGCTCTGCACATGCACAGTTGCACTCCATTGTTAGGCACTGCTGATTTTAAAGAAGCTGATCTGCTGACAGCCTTAATGCGGAATTAAACCCTCCAATCCTTTACAGCCAAGAAAGCTTCTTCCGTCTGATCTGCAACTGCCATAGTGCTGCACATGTTCAGTTATGACACCAGCCATTTGATGGCTTGACAGTTTGATTGAGGATACAAGCAAATAGGACAGTTACATTCCTGGAATGCCAGGATTAGTAACTGTTTTTTGAAACTGTTGAATCAACAGGTTTAGTTCTGCTTTACGATTTACTGCTGTTCAGGGACTCTGGGCTTCAGCAAAATGGTAGCCTCCAGCAAGAAGAAACAGGAAAAATGCTGGAGGCATTTTACAGCACACACCAATTTTGGTAGCATAATTATTAATGTGGAATGTATGTTCCTTGTTAAATAAAATTATTTTTATCATATGATTAGGAGTAAAGTTCCTCTTTAAAGCGGAATTTAAAGCGGTACTGTAGCTGCTGACTTTTATTAGGACACTTACCTGTCCTGGAATCCAGCGATATCTGCACTGCAGGTGATTTTTCCATCGGCTGTCAAGTGCTGTCACTGCCTTTACCAGGAAGGGAATCCGGCAGCGTAGCCTTGCGGCTTCTCACCTGAGTTCCTACTGCGCAGTGGCATCATGTTCTGCTGCCACTGCAAGAATTCTTGGGCCAGATTGAAGAATAGCTGCAGCCGGCTTTTTTGACAAGTAATAGTACAGGGTATAGCAGCATGAGAAAGCAACATAGGTAGAAGGGTCCATTAGAACATAGAAAACCCAGGGTGCCAAAAATGTATAAACTTTTCTACCATAAAATGCAGTAAAATAAGGTAGCATACCTTGTACAATTATATCATCATCAAGATATATGATCTTCTCTACTCCAGGGACCAAATCAGGGAGGTAATATCTAGCAAAGGTTAGCTATGAAAAAAATAAAATGTATTACCAACTTCGCAAAGCATTTTAACCATAAAAGTTTTGCAATAAAGGCCTAATTTACTTACAGGTTTTGAACTAGCCTCAGCTCGAACTTTCCCATCAAGCACCTTGGGATCAAATTCTAAAATGTTATATTTGACATTTTTAAGTTTAGCGTCACCAAGCCATGTCCTGTTAAAAATATTAAAAACAAGCTTTAGGAGCAAGAAAAGTATCAGTTTACCAAAAGCTGGTATTTCAATTTTGGGTTTATGCAAGTAGGATGACCCACTGGTATCTTTAATTCATACAGGTGGTGAGATTACTGTACTTGCATACTCGGGTTCTTTTGCCTGCTATGACCTTCTCACACAGAAGCCATGACTGTTACACCAACAAATAATTATTCTGGTTGTGTAGTTGGTTGTGGGAGCGGATTTGCATATGGAGGACCCAAAGTTAAAGTTTAGTGATTTTTTTTTTTTTTAAATCAGCCTCACAGACTGTACCTACATGAATGATGAGTTTCCCATGTGCTGGTCGTTGCTCTGTTTCCTAGGAAATCTTAATTCCCCTGTCCCCTGGATACCCCTGAAGCAGTGATCTTTGATTGCTGTGCGGTTTATTTCAAGCTGCTCTACTTGTCACTTGCACTTATCAAAAGTGATTACTATGCTCACTCTTTTCACCCCCCACTATTAATTATAGCTGTAACATCTGCTCCTGCACTGAAAAATCAGTCTATGAACGAGGGTTGGGCAGATGAATGAAAGGTCCGCTTTCTCCATTCATAGAGGACTTTTCATTACGGGAACAGATAGTAGAGCTTCTATGAATGGAGGAAATTGATGGAAAGAGTAGTCAGCACTTTTGATAAATGCCTGTGACAGGTGAAGTATTACCCTCATAGCACAAGAAGATCACTGTTGTGAGGGTATCTGAGGGGCTTAGGAATGAAGATTTCAAGGAACAGAGCAACCACAGGAGTTTCGTCATTCAAGTAAATACTGCCCCTGGTGCAGACTTATATATTATTATACACACACACATATACACACCCAAAAACTTGAGCTTTAACCATTTCTAAAGCTAAAACTGTTTTTATAGTTTGGGATAGGGTGGGTAGGGGTTAGAATCCCTGTCAGGTTTTTTTTTTTTTTATGTCTTTGCCTGGGAGATTTATCACCTATTTTTGTCCTAGTGATCATTGTCAACATATTAAAGTAGTCAAGGGAACAGAAGGTGAGAAAGCATATGTTCCAGAGACAGGATTTTCCCTCATTTCTGGATCGGTCTACAATACGGAAAGTTAAGGGAATTTCCTCAATGAGACACAGACAGCAAAAAGAAAATGGGCCAGAGTATTATAGCTGATCTCCAGGTCCCCAAGTGCTTCCCCCAAAGCAGCACTTAATGGAAATAGTTTGTTTGGACCAGCTTGGTCC
The DNA here is from genome assembly GCF_965119305.1 of Pelophylax lessonae. Taxonomy (NCBI): domain Eukaryota; kingdom Metazoa; phylum Chordata; class Amphibia; order Anura; family Ranidae; genus Pelophylax; species Pelophylax lessonae. The sequence continues at coordinate 85,550,892 of NC_138775.1, read as the reverse complement.
AAACAATCGATTTAAAGTGACATGCTACCTGAAATGTTGGCTTAAAGCTTATCTCCCGGTTTCCTAAGAAATGGTTAAGGTATACTTTTGAAGCAGATCTCAGCAGGTTGAAAACATTTGTACAATTTAGAGCAAGATCATGAAAATATAAGTTGATTTTTGGATGAAACTGGAATTCCTTTTTTAGTCATTGAAATTGCTATCCTAATGTTGCAAAAAAACAGATGGCTATAAAGAAAATCACTGTGTTTTGACATTCTCTTCTTGTCTGAACTGGCTGCTGCAGTGCTCCTTCAATCTGTCCTAGCAGGTATATCTAGTAGTGATCGACCAATATCGTTTTTTTTTTTTGTGCCGATACCGATATTTTGGTCATCGGATATTGGCCGAAATTTTTGGACATTTAAAAACATTTTTTTTTTTATTAAAAAAAAGGTACTGTGGTGGAGGGATCTGGAGGGTCTAAAAGACCCCAAACCCCTCCTCTGCACTTAAAAGCATTCAAAATGCCAAATTTGGCTGTTTTGAATGCTCGCATTTTTTTTAATTTGCCGCTGAGTACCCAGAAGTGATGTCATGACATCACTTCTGGGTTTTATACATGGAGACCCGATCAGAGCCGAATGCGGCTTTGATCGGGTCTTCTCTTCGGCGGCCATGCAGGTAGGATGCCCGGATCTCCCGGTGGGATGGGAGACCCGGGCGAGCCGCGGAAGGCGTCCCCTACCGCTGCTTGTAATGACAGCCGAGCGCTTCTCAGCCGCATCTGTTGTCATTACAAGACAGCCGACCGTCGGCTATAGACGCCGGTACTGGGGTGATGCCTCTAGCTGCAGGCATCACTCCGGTACATGCACTTTTCCTAAATATTGGCAATATCGGTAACCTCAGGGGCCGATTCCGATATAATCGGGGAAAGTGCATATCGGCCCCCCATATATCAGCATTGCCGATAATGGGTCAATCCCTAATATCTAGCACACAGTCATAACATTAATATATTTATCAAAGGCTCTTCTTGTATCTTTGGATCAGCTCAGTTTTAAATGCTGCCATTTTTGAGCAGCTGGCACAGGGAGTGATTTACTAGAGGGCCATCAGAATCTTATTATTGACTCGGTTCTACACTTCAGCTTCATAATCATGGAATTTGCAAGAACATGTTCACAGTACAATTTAAATTGCCTGGTCTCATCTCACTTGACAAAGAATAATACCTTAAATGCTCCTGGGTATCATTCGTTGTAACAATGTAGAATATGACACTTGACTTCGTATTACTGAAAACACTATTTATTGTAGTGACAACTCCTCCAAGTCTACTTTCTACAGCGGTGATGACCACAGGAATGTCCACGACACTCCTTTCTTCAGATACACCTTCAGGAGCTTCTGGTAAGAAATCAATACGCTGAAATCCCACAGGACCAGTATCTATAAAACAGAATTCCATTTGGTATTTTTAAATCATGTTTGACCAAAGACAGTAACAAAGGATTTGTTATTATTGAATGTTAATAGGCATTCAAACGTCTTCAACCATAGGCATTACAAGCTTATAAGTTCAGGCATTCAAGCACAACATGACAGCTAAACAATCCTACATTTTGCAGATTAACACACCAGAAACCTCCTGTAGTACTTAGTGGAACAGTTTGATGGAAAAAAAAGCCATCCTTTATTATAGAGTTTACTGGTCAAGACTGTTTGCTAAAGTCTAAATGTATAATGAGCCTTTTACCCGTTACCTTTTTTATGGATTTTGACAGCAATCATTTGGTGATAAAGTTCAATTCAATTTTTTTTTTTTTTTTTTGACACCCTCTTCCAGCATGAAAAAAAAAAATAGGGATGGAGTGGCAAAGCAGTCAGCTTTACCATGTTTCAGTACCCTCTGTGTCCTCATCCATAACCCAGCATTAGTTCCTCAGGGTTGAATGACACTCAGCACGAAACAAGCATAACACACTAGGGGACATTCATCAATCCTATCACAAGACAAAGCAATGCTAAACAGGAGCAGTGAGACGCATCCTGTGACAGATTTGTAACAAGTGAGTCATAAGCCCCTCTTTTAGCTCCTGTACAGTTGTACTTGTGACTGACTGAAACCTGACCCTTACCACTTCCTAATTATACATCTGTTTAGAGGTGGCTTTCTGTTTTCCCCATTGTCAGGTAGCCATCGCTGTTGTGGGGTGTGTTTTGTCCGGAGCGGTGAGGCTGCCACTCACATCGGGATCATCAAGAACGGTGCTCTGAACGGACTCCTGTGAGTTGATTGCCATCCGCTGATGACGTCATCCATCAGCGCAGCTCCAGCTGCCTGAAGCAAGGAGACGCCGCTGTGCTGTAGGTCAGCTTGCGGCGGGATTGGGCTACGGGGGGTTGAGCCTCCCCCCCCTCCTTTTTCCATCATCTTCAGGCTTTTCCATCTTCCTGGCACAAGTGCTCCTGTTGTCCCTTCACAAGCTGTGTGTCCGGACAGTCAATCCCACCCAATCACTGGGTTCACTCAACAGGTATTGCCTCACTGCTGGATGCACCCTGCTCAATAGTGTTTTTTACAGATTTTAATAAATGTGACATTTTTTTTCACTGTGACTATTCTCTTTTTTAATTGTGATTCCAAGTGCCCACCTGTCATTAGTTTTGGGAGCGCTATTATACCCATTAATCTGTTGTGTCACGTTTCTCAGCTGGATCTGGGCATGGGTCAGCTGCAACCCTGACATGACTTTACTGGCATTTTGGCTAAAATCCGTCCATCCCACACAGTTTGATATCACAGTTTTTGGGATCTCTGATCGATCATTTTCAGCGCCAGGAATTGCTTGTATAAGTATTTGTTTGAGTGATTAGAAGAGAATAAAATTCCTCATGCAAGATCTCTCTCTCAAGCAATTGTCCAGAAGGTCTCTGGTTTGTGATTTGGTCACACTGAAGGACTGGTAAAAGAGGGAATATGCTATACTATACAAATCCTTGCAACACCATGCAAACTGCATTGTCTTCCCCACCACAAAACAGACGCCATGTTACAATCTCTGCCATGATTAGCCTCCCCCCCTTTACACTTGAGGTTGGGGGTTGCAAAAAAATGTACACAATGCAGAAAAAAATTATCCCCTGTTGTGTTTGACGAGCACTGCCGCCCGCTAAACCGTACCACCCGCATTAAGATGAATAGTGGGTTGAAACAGTCAAACACCCTTTGAAGAGCAATCTTCAAAGTGTAAATGAGTCCTTCAAGAGTTAATGGTAGTTGTTAACTCACCTACATATCAGGATTTAGAATGTCTGAAAACACGATCTGTGATTGCTAATGGCAAAAGGCCAATGAGACTACATTATGATGCAAACACCCTTCCCTCATGATGCACCTGTACTCCAAAATAGTAATGTTCCCCTTTAAACTGCTACACAAATTCCACAGAGGACACCATTTAAATGTATTTCATGGCCTTCCTATTCACCAGATCTGATTTCAGAGCAGCACATGAAGAGTTGTAATTTCTTGAAACATCATCAGATACAATATGTTTAGTATATTTTTTTCTAGATGATGCCCACACATACAGATTGTTTGTTATTTTGTCAACCCCTTATATGGAAAACATACAAGCTGCTGTGGTTAAATGTGTTCACTAATCACCTGAATTTTGCCGCATCAGTATGTCGCTCAGACCCAGCAGATTATGGTGTAAGATCAGTAGGAACACCACTGCCGCCAGCACAATGATTAATATGTTCACTGAAAGAAAACAGATAAGCAGTTATCAAAAACGGATCTGTACAAACTTCACATTAGCAAAGATACAAACATCTGAAAAGTCTCAGATTTTACTAGGAAGTTCTACTATTGATTTGTATGACAAAATACAGGTTTGGAATGGAAATATTTTTAATTCCAATGGCTATAATATAAAACACTGCAGTTCTGTCTTCCTGTGGTCACTCTGTCTTTATTCAAGTTTTCACCGGTCAAAGCCTTTAATGCCATCAGTTTTTACTTCCAAAGAAATTAATCAAAAACTACCATAGAAGACCACTGGTTTTAGTAAATAAAATTTTCTTATGTTGGCCATACGCAGGTAGTTGTGTAGCGGGTGAGGAAGAAAACAGGATTCCTCCATATGAATCCACTCAAACAAGGTCAGGGCCACCACCAGCAGCTGTTAGAGTACACCTTATACAATGATCAAAATTCAGCCGGTCCTTGTTGGGCCAGCTTTCAGGTAGAACTTTGGCAATTTTTTACATTTTTCATAGAGTGGGGAGTGGTTTGAACTATGGCTGGGTTTTTTTATGTCTGTGTCCCAGCTACTAGCACTGCCCTTGGTTACTCTCCTAGTGACACAACAGTAAATGGGGAAGCGGACTTCATTAAGAACCTGAGAAATGCTTTAAGTGCCGGTTCACATATATGTGATGTGGGAATCCTGCAAATCCACTGAGGGTTCCCGCATCGCATTTAACTTGCAGGCAGTTCACACTGCCATATGCGAATCACTGGGGGCGTCAATACAAAAAGTTTTGACACCCCCCAGAACTGTCAGTTTGGACATGAATCGGATTGCATTGGTGTGAACCACCATGCAATCGGATTCTGCTGCGGACCCAAATAAGGGTCCTGTGTGAGTGGTGTCTGAATGCGATGCAAATTCAGCCATACAGCCTATATGGCCGAATTCGCATTGCACAGATATCGCATGTGATTTTCAGAGCAGTGCACTCCGAATCACATGCAATGTCTGTCATTGCACATATGTGAAAGAGAGAGACAGAGACAGACAGACAGACAGACAGACAGACAGAGAGAGAGAGACCGAATGGTGGCTCTGTGTGTGAATGGACATGCAGAGCCACAGCTCAGGAGCGAGCCTCGGGTGCCACCATTGCAAATTGCTTTCTATGAGGGCACTGGGCAAGAGGGAGGGGCCAGGAGCTCCGGCAAGGGACCAGAGAAGAGAATCAGGGCTGCTCTGTTCAAAACCCCTGCACAGAGAGCAGGTAAGTATAACAGGTTTTATTTTTTACATTTTTTAAAAAGAGACTTATCACTAATATCACTAATACCCATCCCAAATGACACAACAGGAAGTAAAAGTAAATTCCCTCAACCGTTTTAAAGAGGAAGTAAACTTCCATCTTTAAAGGTTACCTATAGGCAAGTCTATAACAAGGTTTACCTATAGTATAGGTAGTGTAAATATCTTCAAAACATCCACGGTTTAGGGGATATTTACTGTACATGCAGCCAGTGACATCACTGGCACCTGCGCTATGAAGGAACGGCCACCCATGCTGTTCCTTCAGAGCCCAGTCCTGTGACTGGCAGCTCCTGTGCGCATGCGCAGGAGTGATGTGATTGCAGCTCTGGCCAGTCACAGAGCCGGAGTCCACAAATCCGGAAGCAAGACGGGTGAAGATGGAAGCTGTCTCCAGCGATGACATTGCATTACTGGAAGGCTTCCTTTTAAGGTAAGTTTCACATAATGTGCTAGTATGCGATGCATACCAGCACATTATGCCTTTGCCTTGCAGGTAAGCAGAAAAAAAAATGTGCTGCAGTTTACAACCTCTTTAAGGGCAGTAATAAGCATCTGACAGAAGTTATAATCCACAACAAAGTTTTGACAGAAGTTCTACGTTAAACCTAAACTCAAGCCTGACCAGTCTCGGGCAACTGCACAGGTTCATTTCCTGTTCCTATCTCTGATTGCACTGCACACTGTGAGCTTATCACACTGCATAATAAAAGCTGCAGCACATCAATTAGAACCCACCTCATTTTCTGGCTGGAGGATGACCAACGTCATCCAACACTTTCCTCTCTAGCCAAGCTGCCCCTGCCCCAACCCTTTCATTCATTGGGTTTTAGTTCTTTCAATCATGGATGCTCAGCACCACAAGTGGGCATTACCTAGAATGATTTGCATTTTTTAGAACTCTAAGTACAGCCCCTCCCACCAGCCATGATCTGCCTGCCCTGCGCAGGGACCACTTTCCACCATTTCCAACTGAGACCCACCACTTGGTTTTCTATTTCTGTTCCCCCGATGGGGGCAACTGTATTTGTATATATTTTTTGTATGTGATGTGTTCTAATTGTTATTTTTGTCTTAAGGCATGTACTGTGCATGCTTTTTATTTATTTGATTGAATAAATATGGATTTTATATAATATTTGTGTGGTATATTGTGACCATCCCTTTAAAGGCCTTAAAAACCCCACTTTTCTTGGTTTTGTATATCAAAAGGGGTGTGGCCTTAATTTTTTCACAGTATATGTTTTGTACTGCTGTATTAGTGTGTAGAGTCCTGAAGAAGCTGGGTTTTCGGTGAAAGGCTTTGATATCATGCAGGTGATTGCCGGACGTCCATAGTCACGCTTTTCATTGCTTCTATCTCACTGGGTGGATTTAGCAGGATAGCAAAGACAAAGCAGAGATTCACATATATGCGGTCAGCACCATGGATTGGATTTCCAGCGATATGCAACGATTCTTCTTTGCTATTCTACTACTACTGGTATGGATTGCACAACGATCAGGTTTGACACACATGCTATATGCTTTATCGCTTGATCAATGAGACTGTCAACTAAGTTATGAGACTGAGTGCCTGGCTCTCAGAGCGTAGAGGTCATTTCGGGACTGACAGACAAATCTGCTGGTTGTCAGCTGCATAGATATTTCACTCTGTCTTTATCCTCCACTCCTTGCTCAAAGGCAATTAATCCAGGCAGGCTATTATGCAATCATTTTCTTTGTTCCTCTAGTTTGAAATTCTACCCCCCGGGGGACTCTACACACGGATGCAGCAGTAGTGACTGACTATGCATTCAATATTTGTAGACCCGCATTAGTGGTCACATCCACATGTCGGTCTGTATCTGCTGCGTCACCACTGTGTTTTGAGCCCCAGATTGATTTAGATGCACTCACCTCTTATAGGAACAGTCAAACAGTCATTAGAGGGATGTTTGAGTAGTGTGTATGCGAGTATGGCATCCAGCGCACCGTTTTGGTTTTATAGACAACGTTGTCTGTTTTATTGATTAGTGATGGGCTGGTCCTGTTTTTCATTTTTGCTTAGCGGATTTTGGAGCCTAAATAAAATTATGACTTTGATAGAATATTGTTGTTTTTGCTATTTTTTTGCTACTATACCCTGAAGGCTTATCGTTATGGTACTTTATGCAGTTTCTTCTTATCTGTAGGTTTTTGTACATGTTTTGTTGTGACCATAGAGCCCCACTTTATTTAGGCGAGTAGGTAAGTAACTAGAGATCTCATTCTGTAAGACACCTCCTTAACATGTTCTGTTCCCCCTGTTTATGTTCATTTACGAGTGTTTAAGGCATAAGCAGATATAAATACACATACAAATTGAAGCCAAACTCCAGCTCACACTTCAAAATCAGTTACAGCAAACAATTTTGTTTCTTCTGGGATAAAGGTATTACATGAATAATTAAAAACTGATCATTGTAAGCACCCCTGCCAGTGTTAACTGGTTTGTCTCCTCCCTGTAAACTGTTACACCTGGAAGAGAGCTTGTGCTTCTGTAAAAACAGCAGACTTCTGGCTAGATCACCAGATGAAAATAAAAGAAAGAAACCCTAAAAAATAAAACGAACGCAGCCATCACATCTAAGAATTTGTAAACTGCGATATAATAAAATGAATGTGTATAGCCTTAGTAGGGAAGGCTACCTACAGCACTTGCTTAATATTAGTAATGGTAATGCTTTCAAAAATTACTTAAGAATAAAGTGCATAAATATTGAAGTGCAAACTATGCATATATGATACAAAGCAATAAATAAAATAAATAAGCGTTTCAAATATTCCAGTTCAATATAAAGTGCATGAGACGTGACACGTGCTAATGTCTCATTGGTGCTCCACAAAGTTCATAAATAAAGGTGACTTTAATGTGAAAAATGTTCAAAAGTATATTTCTCTTGTGCCATATGGGAGATAAAGCGCAGGTGCTCAGTGCCAGGCTTCCCAAGCAGCCTTATGGTATCACTCCTTATTTCACAGTGTAGGGTAGTAAGAATGGCTCACTCACCGGAAGAAGTGGGTCTTATATGCCTTATGGCATTAAGACCAAGTAGCGCTCATTTGGCCACCAGGGCCAGGATCATCAGATCGAATCCTTCCTCTTAAACAGGAACAACCATAGAAGGATTGAAATTCGGCTGAACCCTGCTGAACTGGCTGGATTTTAATCCATCTCTAGCCAGCTTAACACTTGTATACCTTGTGGACACAAATGAGGCAAAGGCCTTGTATTTTACTATGCAACTTCTTTACAAAATGTAGTCAACTAGCTAGTCTTAGAAAGGTATATAAATTCATAATGAGACACACACTTTGCTTTTATTATTTTAGAAAAACATTTAAAATATACTTAAAAAAAAAAAAAAATTATATATATATATATTTATATATATATATAATTACATTTTTAAGTCAGGAAAGTTAGAAAACAAAAAAAAAAAAAAAAAAAGGGTATTAGCTTGACATAAATAATAGCTGTAAATGCAATTAAGGCCTAACTCCACGTTTAATGTTCCTTCGGTCTGTTTGGGCCAAGTGCGCTTGCTGGGTGCGCTGTATTAACCGTATGTAGCACTTAGCTACATACCGTACACAGGAAAACGTTCTGACAGTGGGATAGCAACTTCCTATCCAACTTAACTTATGGAGTTGGGCTAAACGCAGCACAGCCATTCAGAGGAAGCTATTTATATCTACGAATAAATACAAAAGCTTCCTCTGATTGGCGATTGTGACGCCATCCACCCGCCTCTCTGCCGTAGCCAATAAGAAGCAGCTTTGTATTCATTTATAGAATACAAAGCTCCCGTAAATGGCTGAGCATCACTCAACCCAGCTCTATTTTGTTTTGGGAGTGGAACACAGGAACACAGTGCTGTATACTGTATGCACCTGATTATACATACAGTTAAAGAGGAGTTTCAGTCAGTAAAATAAAAAAACAAATTTAAAGTCAGCAGCTACAAATACTGTAGCTGCTGACTTTTAATATAAAGGACACTGTCCAGGGATCCCACGATGTCGGCTACCCAAGCCGTTTCCTCAATTAGCTTTGAGTACAAGCGCCGGGCATCTGTAGTAAGAGAAACAGGAAGTGAAGCCTTGCGGCTTCACAGCCTGTTTCCTACTGCGCATGTGCGAGGCACGCTACACTTTCTAAATGGTCCAGAGCAGGGGCTGGAAATGATGTAGATCGCTGTGCGGTGAGATTACCAGGAAGTGGGAGAGGGTAACCCCACCCAAAAAGTGCCAAATGTGACAGTGGAGGGAACAAAACAAGCGGAGCTTCCCCTTTTGGGTGGAGCTATGCTTTAATATCGCGGGCCCAGAAAGCATTACTGTTAGTGTATTAAATAGTATGTTTGAGCCAGCTGTGTCAAAATGAACTATTTAAAAAGGGACATGAAATGTAGTGTTAGGCTTTCAAGCTTTGTTGTATAAATTGTAACTATATCTACATAAGGGAAGTCATATTTGTTCATTACTTATGCAGGCTCTGCTTCCAAGTTTGCTTCATAGTGGTTATGCGTCACACCTCCTTCCAGCAATGCAAACCCATGAACAGGTAGCCTATGCTAGTGTATGCAGTCCTGTACGAAGCTCAGCACTCCGATGTAAAAAAATGTAAAAAATCAGGTGCATTGGACAAGGACTCAACTGATGTGAGGTGTGCATTGTTATTACTGTAGATGTTGGGGAGAAAAATAAGGCATAGCTTTGGAATTTTTTTTTTTGTTTGTGGTTTCGAACTAATTTTAAAGAGATACAAACACCCGAAAAGAAGAAGTCGGAAGTATAGTGCAGCAAATTTAAAATAGATGCTTACCTTTACGGCAACTCATTTTCAAAATAATTCCTTTCTGTGGCAACTAAGTCTACAAAACAGAGGAATAAAAATATATTACATCATTGTATAAATATAACAATTTTAATTAACCTTTGTATTCAATGAGTATACGCTGCGAGGAGAACATCTAAAATTGATTGTATCTAAAAACTGTGTAAAGCCTAGTATACACTATTAGAGAATCAGGTGTAACAATCCGTATTTGGAACAATTGTTCAATTTTCTGTTTGTTAGTACATTGCTTTCGAGAGATGATATGGATTGTTTAGATTAAAATTTTCAAAGAGATATGTTGAAAAATTTTCATAAAAAAAAAAAAAAAAAAGCGAATGAGCAAGTCTGCACATGTTCAGAAAACAAATACAACCATAGAATGGACAGACTGTAGCTAAGTATGTGGGAAGTTATCCTCTAATGTTCAATAGTTTTCTTACCATTTTAGGCATTCTCATTTTAACATGGGATGAAGACACAGAAAAATGTGACCATTTTGGGAAACAGTAAGGCTACGTTCACATGTGGGCGTAGCGGATCGCGGGCAGAATCACCGCGATTCTGCCTGTGATCCGGAAATCATTGCAAATCGCGGGACGCCTGTGCGATGTCCGTGAATTGCAATGGCACCCCAAACGCTGTGCGATGTTGCCGCGATTTCCGCCTGCCGAATCGCGGTAACATCGCGCAAACAGAATCACGAGACGCACGACGCACAAAAGAAGCTCCTGTAACTTTTTGGGAGTCATGCGTCCCGCGATTCTGTTTGCGCGATGTTACCGCAATTCGGCAGGCGGAAATCGCGGCAACATCGCACAGCGTTTGGGGTGCCATTGCAAATCACGGGCATCGCACAGGCGTCCCGCGATTTGCAATGATTTCCGGATCACAGGCAGAATCGCAGTGATTCTGCCTGCGATCCGCTACGCCCACATGTGAACATAGCCTTAAACCAAAAGGTTTGATTCCACGTTAATAAAGTCAGTCAAAAGAAATATATCTTCTGAGCAGCTGCAATGGATGACTGCACTTTTTACACTGCTCTCTATCAAAAAAAAACAAAACCCCAACTAAATAGCTAAATACACAATAAGAATACATACAATAGGGATCCAAAAAAAAAATAAATAGTTGATCATAGACAATATATACATAAGTACATGTATGTGTTTTCTGAGTGTTCTATGTGCATTGTGGTATGAATGACCTATAGGGACCAGTTCATAATTAGCGATTTGGGTTTGCAAGCGGGTTCACCGCAATGCTGGCAAAACACAGCATGACTGTTTGTGCGCCATTCATTCTTAATGGCGCCTAAAACTAAGTGCGGCTTTGCCACGAATATTGCATTGCAATTGTGGCAAACTGCATTAAGCAAAGCCTGTTGCCCAGAAACGAGCAGGAGTTCTTTTGAGGAACAAGCTTCACATGATGTGGTTTGCCCCAATTGCTGCGCGACATTCATGGCAAAACCACACTGTTTTGATGCCATTAACAATAAATCGCACAAAAACATATGTGCTGCGTTTAGCCAGCATTACAGTGAGATTTAGAATTGCAGGCGGAATCGTGGCGATTCCACCCCCAATCCCAAGTCGCTAGATGTGAGCAGGATCTAAGACTTTTGAACACCTTATTGTTGGATCTGCCTGGAATGTATTTAACTGATTTAAAGCACAACTGAACCCATCAATTTAGCGGTTTCAAAAAAACAGTTACATTCCCGGCCTGACAAGAATGCTGTCACATTTGCTTGTGCTTTCAAACTGTCAAACCATCAAATGACTGGTGTCATAACCGATCACATCATGGCAGTTGCAGTTCAAACAGAAGCAAAGATGGCAGATTCCTTGGCTTAAAATGATAGGACTGTTTAGTTCTGCTTTAAACTGAAAGATCAGTTGGGCTTTAACATAAAATACATTAGGCTTCATTCATTCACCTCTGTGAACACACCAGGGTAAGAATTGTTTTTTTAAAAAAGTGACAGTTATCAGTTGAGTCAACTGAGATTTTAAATGTACAGCGACATGGCTGATAAAAAAAAAAAAATCTCCCCTATCCATGTGTAAAATTTTAAATCCAAACCAAACTTTGCCTTTACTTATCTCCCCCCTCTGTCCATAAGCTTCTTCATCGGCATCTTCTCCCCCACTTCTTCTGAGTTTAGGGTCTCGGCTATTGGCGGGCACAGGATGACATACAGTAGCTCCTGTGCATGCATTCCCCTTCTTTCTGAAGGGCTTCCATAAAGGATCAGAGCAATGCTCTGTGCCGGCGCTGACCAATTAGAATCTCTCTGATCTTTTCCAGAAGTTGTGCAAAAAAGAAGGGGAGAAGAGAGGGAATTTCAAATCCCCAGCCTGCTACACTGGCACTTACAGCGGTAACCCAGGGGCAGAGATGTATAGTAACGAAGTAGAACTACTTAAGTACTGTACTTAAGTACCGAAATGCGGTATCTGTACTTTCCTAGAGTAGAATTTTTTTCTCCTACTTCTACTTTTACTTCACTACATTTTTTCGATGATTTCAATACTTCTACTCAAGTATTTTTTTTTTGTGCTGCATAGTTACTCGTTACTTTTAAAAAAATTACCACTGCCAGAACAGTAGATGGCAGGTTGCATAAAGCTCAAAAAAATGTGTATAATGTCATTTGTAAATCAGCGCATACGAAAATTAAGGCTGTGTATAATAAAAGCTGCTATACCAAATCTTTCCGATAAAAAGAAAATATGAAACAAACAAATAAATGGTGCTACAGCGCTTAAAGTGCATCAAGAAACTACTAACAAACACAAGTTAATCATTTGAATAAATCATTTGAAATAATAAAAAACAATATGATGTTCAAACTTTTGACTTCTTTCTTTAATAACTACATAACACAGTACTTGTACTTCTACTTTCAGTACTTGAGTAGAATTTTTTTTTCAAAACTACTGGTACTTTTTACTTTTAGTACTTAAGTAGCAAATTTTTTGAAAAAACTACTTGCAATACTTAAGTAAAAAAAATGTTGAATACTTTAGTACTTCTACTTAAGTAACTTTTTCTGTGAGCACTTCCACTTCTACTCAAGTCACTTTTTGATCGAGCACTTGTACTTTTACTCAAGTAGAAATTTCGAGTACTTTATACAAGTCTGCCCAGGGGCAGGGAGTTAGGCCGTGGGGTGTTGCTTCTATCTCAGCCAATGAGAGAAAAGAGACCTGGGAGAGATGAGGATCTCATGCACATCGCTGGATCATGGTGGGGCTCAGGTAAGTATTAGAGAGGTCTGGGGGACTGCAGCACAGAGGTTTGGTTTTTACCATAGAATGTACAAAGGTAAAACATTCGAGCCTTTTAAACCACTTTCAATTTTACAGAAAATGACAGCGCTGCAGATTGAAAAGGAAAGATCATTTTCAACAAAAATACATTACAACATGGCTTGTGCCAAAAACATATATGCTATAATATTTATTATTTTTTTAATTGTGATATTTTTTGTCTCACAAAAGTGGAGTTACCCTTTAAGCTTTTCTAAATGGTTCGTTCACATTTACCAAAAAACTGCCTATGCAGGTAAGGGGTGCCAATAGATAAGCTGTATAGCTTTGACTACATTTGAATAATGCCCTTGCTATAGGTATAGGTCATGTATGTACCTCCTGAAGCCTTGCTTGAAAAAAAATAAAAATAAAACTTCCAAAGATGGCATTGTCCCATCCTGCCTTGTTGCTAGGATGTTGCTAAGACACTCCCAGTTGCTGTTGCTCACCCCCACCATCACAAGAGTGAGCTCTCAATCCCCTACACTTGTGGTCAAATATCCCCTCCGTTGCAGCATTGCTAAACTCAGAGCTACTGCGACAGGAGGAAGAACCTTTTGGCCAAAATCAAGTGTAGCAGCTGTTCCTATTAAAGTCCATTAGGGATGCTCCATCATCATTCTGGCCTTATTTCTGGGATGCTTGCTGTATAGTATTCCTACTGGAATTATGGGGATTCTGAGGGATCTCCCCCTTGGGAAGGAACAGAAAAGATGCATGCACTACGCAAGTTTGGCTGTTTTGAATGCTGTCATTTTTTTTTTAATCTGGCGCCAGATAGTACCCGGAAGTGATGTCACTCATGACATCACTTCCGGGTTTTTGCATGGCAACCCATTTAGAGCCGAATGCGGCTTTGATCGGGTCTTCAGGGGCCGTGCAGGCTGGTTGCCCGGGAGACCCGGGCGAGCCGCGGAAGGTGGCTTGGGGGGGGTTTGGGGGACGTCCCCTCCCGATCCTTTTAATGACAGCCGAGCAGCTTCTTAGCCGCATCAGTTGTCATTACAAGACAGCTAACCGTCGGCTAAGGACGCCGGTACCGAGGTGATGCGTCTAGCTGCAGGCATCACTCCGGTACAAAATATCGGCAATATCGGTCACCTTGGTGGCCGATTCCGATATATCGGGGAAAGTGCATATCGGCCCTCGATAATTGGTCGATCCCTAGTTATAACCTTCCCTTACTCTATCCAAAATGAAAAAAAAAAAAAACACTTTGCCTAAACTTTAAAGGGCCGGTTCGTACCAGATTGTGGTGTGGGAATGGCACGTTTCCCGCAGCGCACGTGAACGCGTTCCCCTTGCAAGGTGCGTGCAGGTGCTATTTTTTGTTAATGCATCTCGCAAACATAGAAGCCTTGCAGCCACCAAACCGCATGGTACAGCATGCACCTTCCCTTGCAGTTTGATGCGGTGCGATTTACAAAGGTAAAAAAAAAAAAAAAAATCGCAAGACTTTTTCTGAATTCCTGCGTGTTTAGCAGCCCATTGAAATGAACACAAAGGACTGTGCGTTCCGGTGTGAGCCGGCCCAATACAGCAGGCAGTGTTTGGTAGGAATAGGTCTGTGATGAGGAATGCTGAGGTAAGTCAGGAGGGAAATGGCTCAGCAGCTGCTGTGGAAGCACAATACCCAGCATGCCCCTTCATAACACTGCACACTGGGACAGTTCCACTATAACTGGGAGAAGTCAGTGAGAAGGTCTGTTTATCCCGCAGACAGCCAGTCCATGCTATCACTGCAGATATGTATAAAGAGAGAAGACACACATCACCTACTATATACACATAGAGATACATACAACGAACTCACCGCAGTCTGGAAACCCCGCCTCCCGCACACAACTACATACAGATACAGCCAAACTGCCAACTCAACATCAGTACAGATCTACAGGCAGGACACACCCACTGGACCAATCACATGACTTCACTAGACACCACATGACCTATCAAAATAGACTGCGTGAAGATTTGGCGGACATCTTAGATGTGGGCAATGGCTTATAACAAAACCTTAAACACGAAGAATTAGATTGCATTCTTGCAACATGTTTATTTTGTCTTATTGAACAACCTTGCTTGGCTGTATTTAGTGCAAACTCTCACAAACATTTGAGCTGTATGCTAAGCTGCAAAGTTTGCCGTGAAGAAACATGGCGGTCTAAGACCTCCTACCCATTTCCCCGGTATTCTACAGCTAATTCTGCAGGGCTAGAGTGGATTTTCACGAAGCGTTAAGTGTTGCTGCCAAAGAAAGCTATACTTGATGTTTGTTACGGTTCATGAGGTCGTTTTTTTTCTAGTTCACTTCAGGCACAATCTGGACACCTATAGGGGTCCTTCGTAGAGCTGACGCTGCTCGGTGGTCTAAGAGCTTCCGGATTGGGACCCGATTGTGTGACAGAGGCCGGAACAGCTGCAACAATGTTGGATATATTCGCCTCCATTCCCACCCAGATGGTAAGCTGAGCCCTGGAGGGGGGTGATGGATGAAGTATGATGGATACTGAATGGATGGAGTATGACATATACATTCATATCTGTGTACACTGAGGATGAACGGAGCCTAAGAATGCTATATACTAAAAAGCACACTCCATGACACCCAAAATCCATCCAGCACTTCCTGTCCCTGTGACCCCCCCTGCAAGAAATCAAGGAAGCAGATGTTATGGGGACACCTAGATGCAGACAGCAATAATCAAATCATCAGTGAATATGTAAACTGCTAATCCAGTTTATTCATTTAGAATTATTATTACAGGTATTTATGTAATGGCAACAGTTGTATGCTGTGCTTTACATGCTGTACATTCCTCAAGCAGGGTCATGAGTCTGAACCCTCCTGAGCTATCCCGCCGGGAAGCTGCCAGGAACGATTCATACCAGAACACTCACATTCTCCTGCAGTCTGGTTTGCACAGGCCCCTCATTTGATTGGGCTGCCAAATGCATGGGAACAAGCAACCATTAGCAAGCACTGCTTTTCAAGACCCTGCAGGGTACTGTGGTTTGGTGGCCAGAAATGCTCTGCATTTGGGGTGCTGTTGATAATGGGCCCCAAGTTTGTTTTTTCAAGGCCATCGCATTTACCCATGCGCAGGAAACCCGCATGGAATGCCCCTTTACTGCACCACGTTCCAGTGTAACCTGGCCCTCAAAGCAAATCTTTGCATACTGTGGCTGCAGGGTGGGGAATGCCTCTGCTGTCTGTGATTGGCTGTCTGCTTTGACAACTTCCTGTAGGAGCCAAGGTCCCTATCTGGCGTGCCGAGGAGCCAGGGTCCCTATCTGGCGTGCCGAGGAGCCAGGGTCCCTATCTGGCGTGCCGAGGAGCCAGGGTCCCTATCTGGCGTGCCGAGGAGTCAGGGTCCCTATCTGGCGAGCCAAGGGCCCTACCTGGCGTGCCTAGGAGCCAAGGGCCCTACCTGGCGTGCCTAGGAGCCAAGGGCCCTACCTGGCGTGCCTAGGAGCCAAGGGCCCTACCTGGCGTGCCTAGGAGCCAAGGGCCCTACCTGGCGTGCCTACAATCTAAATTACTACATTTACTGGGGCCAATATAAACAGGAGACTTATAAATATACCGTCATGTCTTTGGAAAAAAAGCTTAGGGAGAACATGCAAACTCCATGCAGTAGTTGTCCTGACCGGTATCCAAACTGAAGATCCCAGTGCAGCAAGGCAGAAATGCTGACCATTAAGCCACTAACTAGCAGGCAATATACGCACGGCATAGTGCTCATGTCGTGTTACACTGTGTTAGATAGAAGGGTTTTTCTGTTGGGTTAAAGCAGAACTAAATTAAAAATATATATATATATATACAAGCTGGCAGGCTATTTTTTTTTTTTTTTTTTTTTTATATTTCTTTATTAAATTTTCCAGGTAAAAAATTATTTACAACACTCCAATCGCTGGAGAATTTTTTCATATACATTTTACACATATTACCTTTTATCCCTTTTTTTTCCCCCCCTCCCTTCCTTATCCCTCCCCCCCCCCCCCCCGTCTCTTCTTATCATTCGACTCCTATTATTTCTCTGTATTCCCTTGTGTCCTTAAACTCTTGCCACTCATCCCAAATCTCCTCTTCATTCCCCTGTTCTTCCTCCTCCCAGGTCCTCAGCTGCTCCAACTTTCTTATTTTCTCTACTTTTAACAGCCATTCTTTCCTGGAGGGGGCCTCTTCTTTTTGCCAATTAAAGGGAATCAAGCTCTTAGCTGAGTTTAATAAGTGAGGGAGTAATGTTTTTTTATATTGTTTCACTGACATATGGGTTCCATGAAGCATGCATTTCCAAGGATCCAAGGGAATATCTATTTTAGTAATTTTACTTATTAATTCTATAACTTCACTCCAGAATACTTTAATTTTTGGGCACTCCCACCATATATGGGCTATAGTCCCTACCATCTGACATCCCCTCCAGCAAAGTCTTGAACTCTCTACCTGAATTCTTCCCATCTTATCAGGAGTGTTGTACCACCTTGTGATCAATTTATAGTTCATCTCCTCCGTGTTGGTGTCTATCGCGGATTTATGTACTAATTGAAGGCTCTTATCCCACTGTTTGTTGTTACTACACGGGCCGAGGTCTCTTTCCCATTTTTCTTTTAATGTTATTCCTCTCTCTTTTGTTATTGTTAATAGTATTTTATACACATTCGAAATATTGTTTATTATCTTATCTTTAAGACATAATTGCTCAAGAGGGCGGAGGTCGTTTTTATCTCTCAATGGCTGCGGTAGTGACAATGTGAAGTGCTTTAGTTGGATATACCTCCACTCATTTATCTTCCAGTTTTCTTTCCTTTGTTTCAGCTCCGCCAAGGTTATAATTTTCCCCTTCTCTACTATATCCCCTAATTGTGCTTCTCCTTCTTCTATCCATTTACCCAATTCCTTCTCTTCCCCTGGTGCAAAAAATTTTGTGCCCTGTAACGGGATCAGTGGTGAATTGTGTTTCCAATTTTCTTTTTTATGTATATTATCCCAAACCTTAATAGCATGTCTTGTGATTATATGCGTGTTAGTGTCCAGATTTCTAAACCTCTCAGGTATCCATATAACTTTTGCTAGGTGTGTACCACTCATCGTGCTTTCTATTACCACCCAATTTCTATCATTATTTTTTTTTGTCCATTCTATCACCCTTGTGAGTATTGCTGCAAAATAATAATTTTTAAAGTCGGGTAGGGCTAGTCCCCCTTGTCCCTTACCTTTACATAGTGTAGTGTACTTTACCCTTGGCTTTTTGTATTTCCAAATAAAGCGGGATATTAATCTTTTCAGTGTTTTAAAAAATACTTGAGGTAATGAAATCGGAATCATCTGGAATTTATATATAATTTTTGGCAGGATTATCATTTTTATCGTATTTATTCTCCCTATCCAGGAAAAAATTCTCGGAGATAATCTATTTAATTCTGATCTTACTTCATTCAGAAGTTCTAGAAAATTTGTTTTGTAGAGTTTTTCTGGAGTTGGGGTTAATTTTATCCCTAAGTATTTAATCTCATCTTTTCTCCAGTTGAACTGAAATTCTTTTTTTAACATCTCCTCTTCTTGTTTAGGGATATTAATATTTAATATTTCTGATTTTTTTTGATTAATTTTTAAATTGGATAGTTCTCCATATTGTTTCATTATTTTAATTATGTTGGGCAAAGTAATCCTCGGATTACTTATGTAAAGCAGGATATCATCTGCAAAGGCAGATACCTTATGCTCCACTTGTCCCACCTTTATGCCCCCGATGTCCACACTATTTCTAATAGTTGCCAGTAGTGATTCCAAAGATAAGACAAATAACATCGGAGACAAGGGACATCCTTGTCTTGTTCCATTGAGCATTCTAAACGAGTCTGACAAAGTTCCATTGACCTTTACCTTTGCAGTTGGTTGATTATACAAAGTTTTGATCCAGGCTAACATTCTAGGTTTTATTCCCAACTCCACTAGGGTGTTTATCATGAACTCCCAGTCTACCCTGTCAAATGCTTTTTCCGCATCTATTGACAGAAGTAGACTGGGAGCTCTGCTTTTTACCATATGGTCTATCAACAGTATAGTTTTTATCCCATTGTCCCGTCCCTGTCTCCCCGGCATGAATCCTACTTGATCATTGTGTATCCACTCCCCCATTAGGTTCTTCATTCTAGTGGCCAAAATTTTTGTGAATAATTTAGTATCAACATTAAGTAGGGAGATGGGTCTAAAACTAGAACATAGTACCGGGTCTTTTCCCTCTTTCCGTATAACTGTGATTGATGCTGACAGGGCCTCTCTACTCATCTCGTACTGAGTCCCTATTCCGTTTATATATTCTTTAAATCTTGGGATTAAAATGTCCTTAAATTTTTTATAATAACCTATGGTAAACCCATCCGGTCCTGGGCTTTTACCTAGACTCGTTTCTTTAATAGCTCTCTCTATTTCTTGTTCTGAGATTGGTCTTTCTAGAAATGTTAACTTTTCCTCATCTATCTTTGTCAATCCTGCGTCTACAAGGTATTTTTTGATTTTCTCCCTCCTTTCTGTTTCATTCCCCTGTATCTCACCTTTCTTTACTGCATACAGATTTGCGTAGTAGTTTTGGAATTCTTTGGCAGGCTATTTACTACAGACAAACTTGCTATGTTTATTTTGCAATAAAAAAAAAACACTACCTGCTTGCTCATAGTCCTCTCAACAATGTACGCATGCTTAGCTCAGTTTACATCTGGCACACTGCCAGCATGCCAGGATGACTGCCCCCTTTGCATGCATGGGAGTTAATGTCACCCCAAACCAGCCAATCAAGACAGCCAAAGCCTGGTACCCAGACAGTCAGGGAAAAGATGTTGAGGGACCTCGCAGACAATAGACCATTGGAGATAAGGGGGGGTATATGCAGCTTAAAGTGGCTGGTCCCTTTTGCAGATATAGCTATGTAAAACATTAAAAATGGATGTCTATACTGTTTCCAGTAATACACTCTCTCGCACTGCACATGCTCAGTTACTCTCCATTTTTAGGCACTGTGGAATTTGTAGAGGCCAATCTGCTGACAGCCTTAATGTGAAAATAAACGCATCTATCCTTTAAAGCCAAGGACCCTGCTTCTGCTTGGTCTGCAGCTGCTATGATGCAGCATATGTGATCAGTTATGACACCAATCATTTTATAGTTTGACAGTTTGGTTGAGGATTTAATCAATGTTTAGTTCCGCTTTATGAATTACTGCTGTTCAGGGGCTCTGGACTTCAGCAAGAAGAAACAGGAACAATGTTTTTAGCACATTTTCAAGCACGTTTTTTTATGTGTTTTCATACTTTGTGAGTTTTTTGCTGGAAGAGGAGGCAAAACAAAACCCTACAGAAATGCACCAAAAACATGCATTTTTCATACATTTATATACGCTTCCATTGAAGTCTTTGGAACCACAAATGCACGGTCCTATGTGTAAAAAGTCCAGACACTGCAGAAAACTACATAGATGTGAACTGGACCCATATGAAATAATGTGAAATGGATTGTAGCGTGTTTCTTTTCTTCAGCACTAAAAAAACTCTTAGATGCGGACATTCACAGCAAAAACACTTCACACTGGTATAATTGCCTTCTGGCATGCCCCCTCCTCCCCCACAACCTCCATTCTTGCCAAGGTAAAAATGATGTGGACCCTCTCCTGGGATGTACTCATCACATAGTGAAATATGATAGGAGGCATCAGTTTCCACAAAGCAGCTCTAGGAGGGTAGACGTGGCAGTACAATATCAAGGGCTGGCTGCCTGAACCAGGTTCAAATGATTAAGGGCTCTTTCACACGGGCGGTCCGATCAGATCCGCCTGTCAGTTTTTTAGACGGATCTGATCGGATCCTCCATGCAGCTCTATGGGGCAGCGGATGTCAGCGGAGACACCTCCGCTGCCATCCGTATCCGATCCTGTCCGTGAAATCTGGACAGCTCTGGAGCGAGCCCGCACTAGTGCGGAATGCCGGCGGGGGATCCATGGAAGAGGAGGATTGCACAGAGCAGGTAAGTATAACACATTTATTATATTATAAAAAAGAAGCAAAGGTTTAATGTTACTTTAGGAGTGGATGATGGCAGCAGGAGACCCGACGTGTGGCCTATGTTTGGCAGATCGCAGCAGATCAGCATTGGATTCGCTGGTCATGTGAGTATGAATCTACCCCAGCAAAAAAGATGGGAGGAACTAAAAAAAAAAAATCACACACAGGGGTTGACATTCCTCTTTAAAATGGAGCTCCACCCAAAAGGGGAAGCTCTGCTTGTTTGCTCCCCCCCCCACAATTGGCACCTTTTGGGGGGGGCTAAGTACCTGTTTTTGACAGGTACCCGTCCCCACTTCTGGGTGACCTCACCGTGGCCCCCCTCCTCCTTCCCCCCGCCACTGGGCTATTCACAGTGCACAGTGCGCTTGGCGTATGCACAGTAGGAAACCAGCTGTGAAGCCGCAAGGCTTCACTACCGGGTTCCCTTACAAGAAATTGGGGCTGCAGCACCTGAGAGCCGATTGAAAATTTGCCTGAGGTGTCGACATTGTGGGAGCCCTTGACAGGTAAGTGTCCTAATATTAAAAGTCAGCAGCTACAGTATTTGTAGCTGCTGACTTTGAATTTTTTGATGTGGGGGTTTGAGCTTCACTTTAAGGTGTGTTGCCAGCCCATTCAAAGTGACTACTTAAATGCAGCAAACCCTGCGAAACACAAGGATTTCGCTCTCTAAGGGTTTACACTAGCAACAAAGACTGATGCTAGTCTGAAAAGCGATTCCCACATTTAGATCTGGCATTTGGCTGGTGGTGAGGAGGCAGTGTGTCCTCGCTGCCTATTTTACCCTTCTAAATGCCAAACTACCATTGCATGCGGTTGTGGAGTAGTTGCACTGCTGCCCCATTCACTCAAATGGATTGTGTTCACCTGGCCTTAAGGCCCTCCAAACACATCAGGGGATATTTTTCCATCCACAAAGCTAAGTGGGACTTTAAGGGCTCTTTCACACGGGTGCTCCGTATGTCCTTATTTCATCCCATTTTTTTGCGGGTGATATACGGACATAATGCATGTCAATGGGATTGCGGATGACCATCCGCTGACATCCGATTTTCGTCCTTTCAGTTCTGTTCCGTTTTTTGGAACGGAACAGAACCCTATTTTTCTGCCGTTTAAAGAACGGAACGGATGCAAAATCGGATGTCAGCGGTGTCATCCGCTAACATCCGCAATCCCAATAGACATACATTATGTCCGTATATCATCCGCGAACGGATGGGATGATATGCGGACATACGGAGCAGATGACACAAGTGTCGTCATCCGTGTCCATGAAAAAAATAAGTGCCGCAGCGGAATAAAAAATCGGAGCGGCCACGTGAAAGAGCCCAAATACTGCAGAATTTCAGCTAGCTGACTTAATAATGTGCTGTTAATAATCACTGAAAAGCAGGATCTGGGGTTACATACAGCTGAATGACTCAGTGGAGAGAAGTAATCTCCTCCTAGCAGAGGCAATGTAGGAATGGTAAGGGGGGTATGGCTGCAGGGAGATCAGTTAATACTGGGGAGTAGTCCTTTTCTTTGTGCTTTTTGGGCACAGTTTTCAGATCGCAGTTACTCTTTAATATGGTGCTGGAAATATTCCATAGGAATTTTGGTGCCTGTTGACTCATTACCAATATGGGTAGTGTTTATGAGCAAATGCAATATCCTGCATTCCATTTGTAATTGAAATTAGTTGGTGCATTGACCTACAGTTGGCCTCCCTCTAGGCAGCGTCAACCCCCTTTGGATTCAAACAAAAGCCAGTCAACAAAGACCCTTCCAATCTTCCCCTGATCTATGGCACATTACAGAATGGACCCCAGGATTCATACTCTGCCATATTTTAGCAAATCAGTCAGGAGTCTTCTAATTCGTTCTTGTCTATTTATCCAGTTTTGGTGATCCTGTGCCCACTGTTGGATCGTGGTAGAGGTGTGGATCCCATCAAGATTGACTGCTTCTATAGTCTATTGCGTTCAAGGTTTTACATGTTGTCCACTCACAGATATCTATCTGCACACTATTGTTACAATGATTTTTTTTATTAGTGCTGTTTAAGGGTACTTTCACACCGCTCTGTAGCAAAATCGCAGTAAAAATTTTTTTTTTTTTTTGCTGTGCGTTTCCGGTGCAGTTTTGGGCTGCCTGCACTTGTAAAAAAAATGGACTTGACTCAAAAGTGCCAAATGGCAGTGTGTTTTCTACTACAATTTTGCCACGATTTCCATTCATTTCAGTTGGAAGCTGCATTTCTGGTGCGGTTTTAAATGATGCAGCATTCAAGACTTTTCAAAAAGCACTGCATCTGTGGTGGTGTTAAAAGTCCTCTAGGATTTAAAGGGAAACTTTTTCTTGCAAGAAAAAAACACCGAACAGACATATCGGTGGGAAAATGCCTTTGGGCTTGTTACTGGCTTGTTACTGTTTGCTAGATGTTTTTTTTTTTTTTTTTTTGTTACATTTTTTGTAAGCAATTTCTGAGATGCTGCAACCACGGGCACCCAACAATCATCACAGTTATACCTCGTACACACGCAACGATTATGGGCCGACCGAATGGTCGACTTTTGTCCAGTGTTGTTGTGTTGGTTGAAATGTGCTCTAGACTGCACACAAATTTTCTCGGCCAACAAAAACCAATTTCAGAAGTGATGTCATGTGCTGGTTTACTTTCTGTGTGTTTTTTCTTTGAGCATGCCCAGTCTTGCTCATCAGATTTTTGTCTGCCGAAATCTGTACTGACTGACGGAAAATCGGCCGTTGTGTTGACGGCCAACAAAAATTTTATAGCCTGCACACCAGATTTTTTTCGGCCGAAAAGTCGCAGTCGGTTGTCGAAGGCATCATACTAACAAGCCGAAAATCAGACGTTGGCCGAAAATTTACGGCCAACTATCGATGCGTGTGTACGAGGCATTAGGCCGGCTATACACAGAGCTAATTTTTTGTCTTGGAACCATGGGTTGCAGAAAAGAAATTCACTTGATTCCCACATCAATACAGTGTTGACAGGGGAATCCCTCCCACCGAGCCATTGTATTCTGAAGACAGTGATTATTGCTGTTGCTAGCAATAGCAGCCGCTAGCGAAAATCGTATGTAAAATCTGGCAAGCTGGTTGCACCCAAGTTGATCGATCAACTTGGTACATTCAGCCTGCCTATGCATAGTTGGAATCTTGGCCGGTTCCTCCTGAACTGGCCGAGTTTCGAACCCACTTTGTCTTGCCTTAGGCTGGGTTCACATATAAAGGTGAATTCAATGTATTTTTAACCGCATCCAATTCGCATAACACGTGAGTGTGACCAGCTTTCAATGGAGCCGGTTCACACATGTCCGAGGGCTGTGGTGCATTTTGGGTTCGGTTCATGTTCAATTTCAGGGCAAAATTTGCACTTGAACCGGTGAACAGAAATGCACAGGACTGCAAACCACAACCGCAAATATGCGAACCCAGCCTTAGTTACGCATTTACGCATCCCCCCCCCCCCCCCATTGTAAGGTTAGGAAAAATGACAAATTACCCTCTTAGCCATACCAGAATGCCTTATGTATTGGATACAGCCACATGAATAATAAAGTGGGCATTAGCGTAGTCTATTCAAAAAGGATTTGTCATAAAACAGAACATATGTGTGTGTAGGCTCGGATGGTAACAGCCGGACTCTAATTTGTACGATATACAACCTTTTAGGGAACAATATCATTTACTTATCTTTTTCAGAATAAAGGTGCTTCTCTTCTGGACAGGTTGCATGATGATTTTGACATGTATATCTATGTTTGACTTGTATACATTTTATTTTTTGTAGGATTACAAGGGCCAAAAACTTGCAGAGCAGATCTTCCAAGGAGTCATTCTCTTTTCAGCAGTAAGTAAATAACTTCCTACTTTAAAATTTGTGTGCATTATTTAATCTGTCTGCAGGCATTTTCAGAAACAAAATATACTGAAAATCAATACAAGGGATATAACTTAGTCAGTAGGATGGGTCCCTTGTGCTAATTCCTCTTCTGTTTGTAGAAATCACCTTCCGTCCACACTCTCCCCCACTGCCTTTAGTCCTCTGATGCAGCGGAGATTAATACAACTAAGGGGCTGGTACAGACTTTCATCAAGAGAGCCTGACTATGACTGCGCTTTCAGCCTAGCTGATCCATTCATAGAAGCCATCCTACAGCTACCATGAATAAAAAAGGATCTAAGATTGGAGTCGGCAAACTTATCAATCATCTTTCCATCCTCTATTCGTAGATTGTGTTTGTTTCATAGAAGCTGTAGTACAGCTTCCTTAAATGGTACAGCTTGGCAGAAAGGACAGGCATAGTTTGGCTATCCTGATGAAAGCCTGTGACAGTCCTTCAGTTGTATTAAATCCAGCTGTTCCTGAAGGTAGGGGAGGCATGCAAATGGGAAGTATTTAGGTTTGACCTCATATTATATGTTTTTGATAAATCTAAAGGAAACTTGTACAAGAACATGGTATAACTAGACATTAAGCCCGTTAAATGAATGGGCGCTAGAACATATGTGGTCAAACATTTGTAAAAACAGACTTGTTCCAGTAAGGCGTACTTTGCTACTAAAGTCAGTTTGCTTATAAATGTCCCTATAATAGCGCGTCTATGTTCTGCGTTTTTTTTTTTTTTTTTACAGTAATGCACTTACAGTTGTAGATTTCAATCAGGCAATGTCCCTTTAACAGCGTTTCTACAGTCGCAGATTTGCTTTGCTGAGTGACAGGTTTTTCCTCTGTTTAAATGATCCTTTTCCTGACAGCAACAGCTTTTTTCCTTAAAAATTATTCATGGCTCTATTTGCTTTTTTCACCATAATAATTACAGTCAAAGGGTTTGCCCAAGTATAAGTTTCCTCATGCAATTCCAAGTATAAGTTTACTTATACAATGTCCTTTTTAATATCTTTAAGTCTCTCCCTCATCAGCCTCCTTGTCGGACCTGTCACGCATTGTGCACTGCGTCCCTGTTGCTCTAGCAACCTCGGGGACATGCACAGTTCTTACTGAGCCACTCTCCCTTGTAACGTTTTTTTTTTAAAATAACGTGAGAGCCGCATGACTTTGTCAGCTCTGCGTCCCTGTTGCCCTAGCAACGTCGGGGACACACGCAGAGCTGACCGAGCGGCTCTCGCTTGACATTGCTCGCCCGCCGCTTAGTAATTCCACACGAGCGTGCACCCGCCACGTGCCCACGCACACCCACCGTTTCAACAGTTTCGCCCGGCCGCCCGAAGTCTCTACGCTCCAAGTCCCAACGGCTGTCCATGGGGCACATGCGCAGTAGCGCAATCCCACGGACACAGGGACTGGACGCAGAGACACTTGTACTTTATTACAAAGGATGCCTGGCAAGCCTTAGACTTTATTTCTGTTCTTCTCTCCTTTTGATTAAATAAACCAGACTACCATCAGCACAACAACTTACTACCACTGCTCAAGGCACACCGGAAGTGATGACTTAGCACTCTAAAGGGACACAAGTCACTCTTTTTTTTTTTTGCACCCCCTGAAATTCCATCTTGCATCCCCTAGCAGTATAATCCACAAATGGAGCTCAGGTAAAATCACAGCCTGACCCCAGGAGACGTGGTAAGCCCACCCACTCCCTGTAAAAAATAGTTATCCTAGGCAGCCAGTACTCACAAGAAGGGGGCTCATGCCCACTGCTTGCATTTAAAAACACATTTAAGGATCTGTTAATAAAGAGCTGCATTCGTCTGTGTCTTTTATATCTGCCTGGTGTTGAGCTTAGCAGTACATCTTTGCTTTGCCCAAGTAAGGCAAAGTAACAAGTTTACTACAGACCTTCACAAACACATATACTTTGCCTTCCTTATGCTCCCATGCCGTTCGTTTCAGACATCGAGAGTAAAAGAAGAGTCCTTTGTAAGTTACAAGTCACTGGAGTTGTAGCTTACATGTCAATTGACTTCCTGTGTGACAGAGCTGATTGGCCCCGTGGTGTCACTTGGTGTGAGTCACATGCTCCTCTATATAAGGGTATTTCCATAAATGTGCGCAGCCTATTGCATTAGGGTGTGCACACAAATGTTTTAAAACATTAATTGGTGTCAGAGCAGTGGATTTTGTCAGTAGGGCAGTGGAGTTCTCAGTAGGGCAGTGGACGGTGTCAGTACTTTTTTATTTTTATTATTTCATTCTTTATTATTTTTTACAACTTTTTTAGGGCTTTGGTGAAATATCAGCAGGGGGAATCTGTGCCGCACAGGGAGATTAGGGGTGTGCCCAGGCACACCCGGCACACCCCCTGTGCACGCCTATGGGTATTTCTGGGTAGTATGGAGTATCTAATTTTTCTCTAAAACTGAATGAAGTTGGGGGGAGCATAGGAATAGTAAGCATATATTGTTACAGAGGAGGGGGTATAATGCAAGTTTGGTGCTTGTCTTAAGCAAGCACCTAGAAGTTTTGATATATTTGTTTATTTCAAATATCCTTCAGGTCACTAAAGGAATTCTGTAAGCAAATATCTATTCAGCTCTGCTATGACAGTCCTCCTCCCTTCTGCATCATCAGTGGGACTGCACATCATAATGAATGACCAGTGGATGATGTACAGGGGGGATTGGGGAAGAGGCTGGAGCTTGAGGTAGCAAATTAATTTTAACTTAATCTATTATTTATATTGGCTTTCTCCAGATTAGAGAAGGGTGTGAAATACTGTAATTTTTAATTGCTTAACAAACAGTATATGAATAACACTAATGTATGCGGTGGTCTTCGAATCCCTTAAATAGCTGGTACACATAATGCATGAATACTTTACAGTCCAAAAACCACACTAGGCAGCTGCAGCTCTTAGAAATTCCACCAGGTGTTGCTCTTTTGTGTTTTCATTTTAATTGCTGCCTGTGTCCCATTGGGAAGATTTTTCCTCCTTTCCTGTTGAGTGACTGAAACAGGAAGTGTACTTGTAGGCATTAAAGAAAACGGGCCTTAAGAAAAATATGAAGGCGGTCACTGCAGACCCAATTCTAGGACTATTTGCCTGGTGATCATGGTTTTCCTCCCAGGTCAATATTTTGAGTTACTAACCCAGAACAAGCAATCAGCAGCTGAAGTCAGAACTCTTCATTTGCATGCTTGTTGCAGGTCAGAAACTACTAGTATTAATGCTATTATAATTCTGATTATGTCAGAATTTCTGTGTTAAAAGCGGACATTGTTTTGCATGGAAATGTATCCACTTAAATATAACATAAATAACTTAAATCTGTCCAAACAAGAGTCTAGTAGACATCCCGGGTATGAAAAAGTTTGAAACACGAAATCATAAATTATAATGTAATAATAATTTCATTAAATTCTTCATTGTTTTCGAAGTGGAGATATTTTATTATGAGGGAGAATCTGTACTCGGGGGTGCTGCCTGATCTGTACCACAGTCAATAGAGCACCAAGTCCGCACATCGCTGAGCTCAGTCGCAGAATCGTCATTGTTGTCACTTTTAGTACCTGATGACGAATTTTCCCACAAATCGCTATCGCTCAGTTCTTCAAATAATTCCGATACACCGTCGCTGTTTTCCACTTCGTCCAAAAGCGTTTTTGAGCTAAAAGAACGCTTTTTGGACGCCATGGACGTTATCAATTTCCAGGCACAAAGTACCGCAAAAAGTACAGGCAGGGCACTGGAATAGGCTCTAGGTGAAATGGCATGATACAAAGTTATAATCCTAACACATTACACTGTATCATGTCATTTTTTTTTTTCTTTGAATCTCCCGGTATCACCACCACCCCTGCGACGTGGCGCTTGCAGGGAAGGGAACCGGAAGAAGGTGACGGCATTGGCCGAGCACAGAGCAAAAGGACAAGGAAGGCTGGGGAGGATGGCGGGGGATCGCAGGGGAAGGTGAGTATCATTCTGGGGTAATCCCAAGTGTGGCTCGGGGTTACCCCTTTTGGTACTGAAAATTAACCCCGAGCCACACACGGGAATACCGCTAGGAAGGTTAAAGCAGCATGGCACAGAGCAGTAGCATTTTCAGTCAGCAATGGCAGAATATGTGTTTCTCTCAGCTTAGGTTTCCCTTTAACCAGTGTTCACTGAATGGTGGACCATGGTTTGGACCCGGACCCAGTGACAGTCCTGTCAGGGCTGCGGCTGTGTCACTAAACCTGGGTGTTCTCTCTCGGGTCTCCCAGTTGGCGTTATCATCATCACAGCAGGCAGAGGTAGGAAGAGCTGCTTATCGGTACAAAGAATGGGAGTATTTTCATATTAACAAGCCAGTGATCACCTGCTTGGTAACATAAGTTGGACAGCTCCTGCCCTCAGCCCTGATCTGCAGCACCTCTTACCCCTGCCTACTGTAAGCGTGATAGCGGCAAGCGGCTGAGAAACCCGAGAGAAAACACCCAGCTATTATGTCCCTCTGCCCTGGTAGGACTATGCATGGGAGGCTGCAAATTAAAGAGGGATTGTGATGTAAAGAAGGAGGGGAGCTATGCAATGGGCACTGTGATGTGTGAAGAGGCAATGTGATATTTGAAGGGGAACTGAGGACACTGTTGGATTGCTTTAAGTGGGGGACTATGACATAAAGGGGCACTATGGACACTGATGTAAAGGGATGGGGGGCTGCTGTGTTGTGAAGCGGAGGATTGAGGACCAGTAAGTGAAGGGTAGGCTGAAGACACTGAGGTACAGGGGGACTGTGATGTAAAAAGGGGGCTGTGAAGTGCTAACATGAGATTTGGACCTTTGCCGGAAGAAAGCTTTACCAACTGGACCTCTGTAAATTTTAATTCAAGACGCCGGCTTTAAATGATAGCCATGTGAGGTAAAGATTGACAGGATTGACTTAATTAGCAATGATGTTTCTTCCAGGTTGTCGGCTTCATCTATGGCTATGTGATTGAACAGTTTGGCTGGACAGTATACATAGTGATTGCTGGCTTTGCTGTGTCTTGCTTGGTATGTTTATTTTTTTATCTTTACTCTTTATTTTACTATCCAAACCTGCCTTTTTTGAAGGGTAGTAAGATTTTTAAATAAAGTGACAGATGAACATATTTCTCTCTCTAAATTGCAGTTAACGCTTCCTCCATGGCCAATGTATCGTTGCCATCCACTAAAATGGCTTCCTGTCCAGGACATTGCTACAGATGACAAGAAACAGCAGCAAGACAAAAAATCCAAAAAGCACAAGTAATTTTAATGCTTGAGGGCCCAACCACCAAGTCACATGACCATCAGTGAAAAATGGACTTGAACTGATATTCTTTCTGCTAAGCAGAAAATTGTACTGATAGAGATTGTTACGGTATTGTATAAACGTCCAATAAAATGGCCATGCTGTTGTTTATGTTTTGTCTCACTTTCTTTTTGCTATGTTATGCTTTTTTATCTTGGTTAAAATAAAGCTTATTTGCAGTCAGAAAAAAAAAACGTATTTTCTTTCGTTCATTGACTGACACAGCTCCTGATCTTCATAACCATTGGGTTATCCTGCCCCCTTCAGGAGTAGGACACTAAGCAGAAAAATAATCTGGCTACACCTATTGGGCAGTCCCGGGGGGTATACTCCCTCTACCTGCTATAGGTACTCAGTTTTCTGCCTAGTCAGAAGTAAGGACCTAGTTCCTTGCTGGGATCTCTGGTCCTGGCAATTTTTTTCTTTTTAGATAGAAACTTTTTTCTCCTGGATTTCTCCTGTGAGATCTACAATCAACTGCCGGACTGGGCGACGGGCTAGATAACCTAGGTCCAGTGGTTACCCCAGTCTGGCCGGCGAACATGCGCAGACCTCAGCTCCGCGCAAGGTCGGCCGCAACATAGCACCGCTAGACGGGGGCTGGCCTGCGAGTTAAATGCCTTGCGAGGTCGCATATGACCAGGTCTCGACCAGAGTCACAGCTCCCCTCCCATTTTGATGGAGAGGGGTTCTGTAAGGAGCAGTGCCCACCCGGTTCCTGGTATGGTGAGTAGCTGTCCCCCCCCCTCCCCCCTGGAGAGTTTGGGGTGGACATGGGCCCCTCCTTGGAACATTCGGACCCCCAAGTTTCCCCTCCTTCCCGTACGGCACCCCCCTTTTCATCTGTATCCCATCCTACCCCTGTCCACTTATGCTGGGGCTGTTTGGGTGGTCTGATCCACTTCCTGGGATTGGGGGCAGGGCGCTATACTGGCGATAGGGGCTGCGCCGCCGGCGACCGGATGATTGGCTGGGGGGAGGTTGTAGCTGGTGGTGGCTCCTCGTGCCAGGGCCCCTTGTCCTGTCTGGGTCTGTCCTTGAGTCCTATGGATCCCTCCTGGGTCCCTGGAAGCCTCGTGGTGCTGCCATTTTGTTGTAGCCTGTGTGTTTCTATGCACGACGGCCATGTTTGTGTAGTCAGGTGGTCATTTTGCGGTTTACTTGCCATTGAAAATAGCGGCGTGCATGACAGTGGAGCCCTGTGGGTGGCGATTTCAGCGGTGGGAGCCCCTCCTCATCCCCTGGTGCTGACTCCTGGATCTTTTTACTTCCTGATCTCTGCGTGTGCAGTGAAGATTATCCTGGTGGCTGGAGGTGCCTATTTCTCCTAAGTGGTGAGTCTGTTAAGGGGTTCATTCCCTCTCTGCTGAGGATCGCTTGGTGTTGGGGGTTGCTACCAGCGCGGTGGGGGTTGTCCCTTGCAGTGTTTTACACCTTTTATGTGGGGTCCCCCTGGTGACTCAGAGTCTTTGGAGCACATCTCCCCACCTGATCCCCTCTCTGAGGCTGCGGGGGCCCTCCGGGTCCCAACCATCCATCTAATGCAATGACGGCGGTCCTTTGTGTCCCGGGTGGAGGTGGCTTTCGGGCGACGGGCTAGCCTGCCCCATCTGTTTCATCAAATCCTAAATTGATTCAGCCGCCATGGACGTGGGTCACCCTTTTGTGTCTGCAACCACGTGCCCGGAATCTTCTGATAGTGAGGATGATTCCTTCACATCTGCAACCGCACACGAAAAGGCGCTGGTGGACGCACAGATTGTATCTGTGAGTGAGACCTTACAGATGGAGGACGCAGCTGCGACTGAGGCGCAGGTTCCCTTTAGCATTCACAAGCCATCCAGAGCGGCATAGATGTTTCCTTTCCCTGCCTATTTTGGCAACTGTCGCTAAAGAGTGGGGATGACAAAAGCGTCCCCTTGGGGTCCCTAAGCGTTTTTTTTAGGCGTTACCCCTATGAAGAGTCCCTTATTAAGAAGTGGACTATTCCACCAGTGGTGGACCCTCCGCTTTCCAGATTGAACAAGGCAACCATGATTCTGGTTGAAGAGTCCCCGGCCTTTAAGGATCCGGCTGACAGGAAGGCGGAGGCTGTGGCCTGCAATATGTACACTCTGCCTGGTTCAGCACTGAAGCCGGTATTCACCATTGCCCTGGTGTCACAAACACTGACCGAGTGGTCTAAGCTTTTACACCTTGACCTGGAAGGAGAACAGCTCCCCCCCCCCCCCCACGCCTTTGCTGGGCTGGCAGACCAGCTGGTCCAGGGGCTGCAGTTTATTTGTGATGATTCTTTGGATGGCTACCCTAGTGGCTCGGCTCTCCATTTTGGCAGTGGTCCTTCGGCGTGTCTTTTGGCTCAAATGCTGGTCTGTGAATCAGACTTCTAAAAAGGCCTTGACTGATCCACCCTTTCAAGGAGATCGCCTGTTTGGCGCTATCCTGGATGACATCATTAAAGGTCTCACAGGGGGGAAGAGTACCTTTCTTCTGCAGGGTACTAAGAGCAAGGAACCTCGTTGTAGATGTGGGCCCTCCTCCTCAGCACATAGGAAGTTTTATTCGTCCCTCAGTGTCGACTGACAAGGGCTCGAAGCCTTTCAGGGCCTCCTCTGGAGAATCCAAATGAACCTGGTTTGGCAAGCCAAGAGTGGGCTTCTCCAGACCCACGGATAAGGCCATGAAGGTGTGCCATCACCTGTATCAGGGGTGGGGGGGGGCGTCTTCGCTGGCTTGCGGACCTGTGGACTTTCCTGGTACAAGACAAGTGGATCCACAAAGTAATTCGGTCTGGCTACAAGATCGAGTTTCGCTCTTGTCCTACCGGTAAGGTTCTTTCCTTCCAACTTGCGCCTGTCCCCAGACCGCTTACATGGTCTGTTTTGGGCGGTACAGGACCTGTTACTTAAAAGGGTGATTGTTTCGGTTCCGGCTTCGGAAAGTTTTCAGGGTTTTTACTTAAACCTGTTTCCAGAAAGGAAGGCAAGGCGCTGAACTGCTTTGTGTGGGTGCAGAAGTTCAGAATGGAGTCTATTCGCAGGGTGGTGGCATCCCTGTGTCAGGGGTATTTTCTTGCCTCTATCGATATCACGGATGCTTACCTTCACATTCCAATATGCGACGGTCACCAGCGCTTTCTCCGCTTTACTGTGGGAGAGTAGCATTATTAGTTTATGGCGTTACCCTTTTGGTCTCACCTCTCCTCCCTGGGTCTTCACAAAAGTGTTAGCACCAGTGCTAGCTTTGATACGCCAGCGGGGGATCGCGTTACTGGGCTACTTGGACGACGACCTTCTGCGAGCAGAGTCTCCTACTGCCCTGGTGGAAAACCTGATCACCATACCAACTCTGCAGGAGTTCTGGTTCCATCCACAAAGCTGGACTATCTAGGTCTGACTATGGACTTTGGCCTTAGCCAGAGAGCTACTTCCTCTGGACAAACTCCAGAAATTTCTGGCTGCAATTTGTCTTCTGCTGTCCAGCAGATGGTCATCCCTCCAGACTTGAATGCGGGTGCTGGGCCTGATGGTGTCAACCTTCGAGGCAGTTTCATTTTGCACAGTTCCATACAAGTTCCCTGCAAAGGGAGATTCTGGCCAAATGGGAAAGACTCCACAATCTCTGGACAATCAGATCCGTCTGAGTCAGGGAACAAAGGAGTCCCTAATATGGTGGCTTCATTCTCCTCCATTGCTTTCCCTGGGCAAATTCTTCCTCCCCTTGTATTGGACAGTGGTCACCATGGATGCCAGCCTGTCTGGCTGGGGAGGTGTCCTCAACAAACCTTCTGCTCAGGGGATCTGGACACTGGAAGAATCCAACGATCGATGTCTTGGAACTCTGAGCAATCAGACTGTGTCTGGACCATTAGACGGATCATCTTCAAGGATGGCCAGTGCGCATTCAATTGGACAATGCCTCATCCGTGGCTTATGTCAATCACCAGGGGGGCACAAAGAGTGTCCTGGCGGTTCTGGAGGTAGCCGGCGTTCTAAGGTGGGCAGAACGGTTCATTCCAGCCCTCACCGCCGAACACATTCCCGGGGTGGAAAACTGGCAGGCCAATTATCTCAGGCAGCAGGCGTTGGACCAAGGG
Source organism: Pelophylax lessonae (assembly GCF_965119305.1). Lineage (NCBI taxonomy): Eukaryota > Metazoa > Chordata > Amphibia > Anura > Ranidae > Pelophylax > Pelophylax lessonae. The sequence continues at coordinate 85,516,266 of NC_138775.1, read as the reverse complement.
GAGTGTTCCCTTCATCCGGAAGTGTTTCATCAGTTGTCTCCGGTGGGGCGTCCCCAAGGTGGATCTGTTGGCGTCTCGGCTCAACAGAAAGGTGCAGAGATTTGTGGCTCAGTCACAGGTAAGGCCGTTTTTCTGCCTAGTGTCCTACTCCTGTAGGGGGCAGTATAACCCAATTGTTATGAAGATCAGGAGCTGTGTTCGTCAATGAACATCAGAGAAATAGATTTTAGCTTAGCTAAACGAAAACAATTTTAAAAGGATAAGTTGCATTTAGGTGCAGGTATTTATTTATTTTTTTTTTGTTGTTTCTGGAGCCTCTAAAGCATTGCACCAGCAATCAGCAGATGCCATGCAGGTCTCCTGCAGACCTGTCAGTGTATCTGTGTGCCTGTACGTTGTACAGGCGCTGGGGTAACAGAGGGGGGGGGGGGGGCAGTCTGTTCGTAACATGTTACGAAAGGTGTACTTTTGGCTTTTACTGTAGGCAGCCACCAGGAGGATACTTGCATTATTGTCATGCAAGGCAGCCACCAGGAGTGTACTTGCAAGGTTTCCTGGGGCTGCATCAAATGCATTTCTGAACCACTGGGCCATGGCCTCACGCCTCCTGGGCCTTCAGCCATCTACAGGTCCCCTTACCGCTTATCATGTCTCCCAGCTACCATATACAGTGCCTTGCGAAAAGTATTCAACCCCCTTGAACTTTGCAACCTTTTGCCACATTTCAGGCTTCAAACATAAAGCTGCATTTTTTTGTGAAGAATCAACAAGTGGGACACAATCATGAAGTGGAACGAAATTTATTGGATATTTCAAACTTTTTTAACAAATAAAAAATGGAAAAATTGGGCGTGCAAAATTATTCAGCCCCCTTAAGTAAATACTTTGTAGCGCCATCTTTTGTTGCGATTACAGCTGTAAGTCGCTTGGGGTATGTCTCTATCAGTTTTGCACATCGAGAGACTGAAATTTTTGCCCATTCCTCCTTGCAAAACAGCTCGAGCTCAGTGAGGTTGGATGGAGAGCATTTGTGAACAGCAGTTTTCAGTTCTTTCCACAGATTCTCGATTGGATTCAGGTCTGGACTTTGACTTGGCCATTCTAACACCTGGATATGTTTATTTGTGAACCATTCCATTGTAGATTTTGCTTTATGTTTTGGATCATTGTCTTGTTGGAAGACAAATCTCCGTCCCAGTCTCAGGTCTTTTGCAGACTCATCAGGTTTTCTTCCAGAATGGTCCTGTATTTGGCTCCATCCATCTTCCCATCAATTTTAACCATCTTCCCTGTCCCTGCTTAAGAAAAGCAGGCCCAAACCATGATGCTGCCACCACCATGTTTGACAGTGGGGATGGTGTGTTCAGGGTGATGAGCTGTATTGATTTTACGCTAAACATAACGTTTTGCATTGTTGCCAAAAAGTTCGATTTTGGTTTCATCTGACCAGAGCACCTTCTTCCACATGTTTGGCGTGTCTCCCAGGTGGCTTGTGGCAAACTTAAACGACACTTTTTATGGATATCTTTAAGAAATGGCTTTCTTCTTGCCACTCTTCCATAAAGGCCAGATTTGTGCAGTATACGACTGATTGTTGTCCTGTGGACAGTCTCTACCACCTCAGCTGTAGATATCTGGAGTTCATCCAGAGTGATCATGGGCCTCTTGGCTGCATCTCTGATCAGTCTTCTCCTTGTATGAGCTGGAAATTTAGAGGGATGGCCAGGTCTTCGTAGATTTGCAGTGGTCTGATACTCCTTTCATTTCAATATTATTGCTTGCACAGTGCTCCTTGGGATGTTTAAAGCTTGGGAAATCTTTTTGTATCCAAATCCGGCTTTAAACTTCTCCACAACAGTATCTCGGACCTGCCTGGTGTGTTCCTTGTTCTTCATGATGCTCTCTGTGCTTTAAATGGACCTCTGAGACTATCACAGTGCATGTGCATTTATACGGAGACTTGATTACACACAGGTGGATTCTATTTATCATCATTAGTCATTTAGGTCAACATTGGATCATTCAGAGATCCTCACTGAACTTCTGGAGAGAGTTTGCTGCACTGAAAGTAAAGGGGCTGAATAATTTTGCGCGCCCAATTTTTCAGTTTTTTTATTTAACAAAGTTTGAAACATCCAATAAATTTCGTTCCACTTCATGATTGTGTCCCACTTGTTGATTCTTCACAAAAAAAAAAAGTTTTATATCTTTGTTTGAAGCCTGAAATGTGGCAAAAGGACGCAAAGTTCAAGGGGGCCGAATACTTTCGCAAGGCACTGTAGGTCCACCATGCCCCTCAACCTGCCCCAGGCCCCACAAGAGCTCTTACCCTGCACAGTGTGTCATAGTTTGCTGCAGGGAAACCTCCATTCTCCTGGAGACGCCTACAGTCCCCCGCAGTTGCTCTCAACTCCCTCCAGAGCCAGCAAGTCTGCTGCAGAGTCTCCAAAACCCCTTCAGAACCCCCTATCTAGAGACTTCTAGCATTTTAATAAATATCTTGTATTCTCCATTCGCTATTGCATCAGTGGAAACTTTTTCTTTTTTTACTGTTGAGGCATGGGAGGTTTTGAGGGAATCAGCTCTCATGATTGGATGGCGACCATTCAGGGGTATTCCCTTTATCGCAGAGATAGAGAGGGTAAAAAAGGGGGAGGGGTATGTCTGTATATTAAGAACAGTGTACAGGTAAATATGAGGGATGATATTAATAATGGAGCTAAGGACGAGGCAGAATCCCTATGGGTAGAGCTTCAAAGGGAAGGCACGGTGGGGAAGGTAATATCGGGCGTATGCTATAGGCCCACCAACCAGAGGGAGGAGGGGGAGGCGGACCTCATTTTACAGATAGGATTGGCAGCAAGGACGGGAAACATCATTATAATGGGGGACTTTAATTATCCAGATATAGACTGGGCAGAAGGAACCGCACACTCGGCCAAGGCTCGGCAGTTCCTAAATGTTTTGCAGGACAATTTCATGGGTCAGATGGTGAATGCACCGACGAGAAAAAATGCGGTACTTGACCTACTGATTACCAACAATACAGACCTGCTCACGGATATAGAAATACGGGAGAACTTAGGAAACAGTGACCATAGGTCAATAAGTTTCAGTATTAATTACAGTTATAGGAAGCAGAGGGGTAATATAAGGACGCTGAATTTCAAAAGAGCCAATTTCCCAAAACTGCGCTCGCTGCTAGAAAATTTAAATTGGGATGGAACCCTGGGAACAAAGAACACGGAGGAAAAATGGGAGTGCTTCAGGAGCATACTTAACAAGGGGATTGACCAGTGCATTCCAAAGGGAAATAAATTTAAAAGAGCAAAATTAAACCCTGGGTGGCTAAACTCCAACATAAAAATGCATATTAGAGCTAAAGAAAAGGCCTTCAAAAAATACAAGACTGAGGGGTCATTGGCAGCATTTAAGCATTACAAAGAGTGTAATAAGAAATGTAAAGACGAAATCAGGGCGGCTAAAATAGAACACGAGAGACATATAGCGGAGGAGAGTAAAAAGAACCCCAATAAGTTCTTTAAGTATATAAACAGTAAGAAAGCGAGGCCAGATCACATTGGCCCCATAATAGATGACAAAGGAAATATGGCCACTGAGGACAGAGAAAAGGCGGAAGTGTTAAATCATTTCTTCTCTTCAGTCTTCACAAAAGAATCGGGGGGCTACACAAACCTAGCTTGTAAGGCCGAACTAAACAACACACCTCAGGAAATACCGCCATGGCTAACAGAAGATAGACTTAGAACTAAACTAGAGAAACTTAACATAAATAAATCACCGGGACCGGATGGCTTGCACCCGAGGGTTCTTAAAGAGCTCAGCCAGGTGATTGCCAGACCATTATTCTTGATCTTTTAAGGATAGTTTACAGACGGGTATGGTGCCAGCTGATTGGAAAAAAGCCAACGTGGTACCAATATTTAAAAAGGGGCCAAGGTATATCCCAGGGAACTGTAGGCCGGTCAGCCTAACATCTTTAGTCTGCAAGATTTTGGAGGGGATGTTAAGGGACCACATACAAGACTTTAGTAATGAAAACAGTATAATTAGTAGTAATCAGCATGGATTTATGAAAAATCGTTCTTGCCAAACCAATCTATTAACCTTCTACGATGAAGTGAGCTGCCACCTAGATAAAGGAAAGCCTGTGGATGTGGTGTATCTGGACTTTGCAAAGGCCTTTGACACTGTTCCCCACAAACGCTTACTGTACAAACTAAGGAAGGTAGGTATGGACCATAAGGTGAGTACCTGGATAGAGAACTGGCTCCAGGGGAGAGTCCAGAGGGTGATGATTAATGGGGAGTACTCGGATTGGGCGGGTGTGGAAAGTGGGGTCCCCCAGGGTTCGGTCCTGGGACCAATCCTGTTTAATTTATTCATAAATGATCTAGAGGAGGGGATATCTAGTACAATCTCAGTATTTGCAGATGACACTAAACTAGGCATGCCATTATCTTCTATGCAGGATGTAGAAACCTTACAAACGGACCTGAACAAAATAACGGGGTGGGCAACTACATGGCAGATGAGGTTTAATGTTAAAAAATGTAAAGTAATGCACTTGGGGGCCAAAAAACAGAAAGCAAGCTACTCACTAGGGGGGGGGGGGATCCTCTGGGTGAGTCTAGGATGAAAAAGGACTTGGGGGTACTAGTAGACAACAGGCTTGGCAGTGGCATGCAATGCCAAGCCGCTGCAAGTAAAGCCAACAGAATACTGGGATGTATAAAAAAGGGGATTCACTCCAGAAATAAAGAGATTATTCTTCCACTCTACAAGACTCTGGTCCGGCCACATCTGGAGTATGCTGTCCAGTTCTGGGCACCGGTCCTCAGGAAGGATGTGCTGAAACTGGAAAGAGTCCAGAGAAGGGCAACAAAAATAATTAGGGGAATGGAGGACATCCGCTATGAGGAGAGGCTACAGGCACTGAACCTGTTCTCTCTGGAGAAGAGAAGATTGAGGGGGGGGATATGATATCAATGTACAAATACTGTACTGGCGACCCTAGCATAAGGAACAAACTATTCAGAGTAAGGGAATACAATAAGACACGTGGCCACTCACTAAAACTAGAGGAAAGGCGGTTTAACCTTAAAATGCGTAAGGGGTTCTTCACTGTGAGAGCGGTAAGGATGTGGAATTCTCTTCCACAAACAGTCGTATCAGCAGGGAGCATTGATAGTTTCAAAAAACTGTTAGATGGACACCTTAGAGACCACAACATACAGGGGTATACAATGTACGGTTAAAAGCAAACACACACACACATCATAGGTTGAACTGGATGGACTGTTGTCTTTTTTCAACCTCACTAACTATGTAACTATGTAACTGAATTTATTAGGTACTGGTCTAAAAAAGGTTGAGAATCATTTGTCTAATGCAACTAAAAGGCAAAACTTTTATTTTGTTCTGGATAAAGAGGAGAGGGATTAGAACACCTGTCAGGGTTTTATTGCTGTCTGTGCGGGATGGAGGTTCACCTTCTCAATTTGTCCTGTTTACTGTTATCACTGAGAATTGAAGTGAATCCCAAATTGTAGGTTGTAACCAACGCAGGAATAGAAGGAGATATCTTCCAACGGGGATTCCCTCACTTTGGAGAATTTCCTCCCATTTCCCATTATAGCTATGGGATAGGAAGCGAAGGGAAATATCCCCAATAGGACACAGCGGGCCAAAAAAAAAAAAACTGACATTATAAACCTTCCCTATAAAAAAAAACTTTGCCTTTATTGTTCTTTAACAGATGAGCTTCTATTATTTATACACACTTATTAATTATTGAAATTTAGACAAAAACCATGAATGAAAATATATATTTCTCTTTTGTTCATTGACAGACACAGCTCCTGATTCTTCTTAACTATTGGGTTATACTGCCCCCTACAGGAGTAGGGCACTAGGCAGGAAAAGGCTTGATTGCGCCAATGGGAAGTCCCAGGGGGTATACACCCACTCTCAGCCTTTAGGCACTCAGTTTTTTTTCTGCCTAGTCAGGAGTAAGGATCTAGTTCCTTGCTGGGATCTCTGGTCCTGGCAATTTTTTCATTTGCAATATTTTTTTTTCCTCCTTTTTTATCATTTTGTTTCTGTGAAAACTACAATCAAGTGCCGGACTGTTCGACGAACTGGATAATATAGATCCTTAGGGTCTCCCTAGTCCGTCCAGCGAGCGTGTGCAGACCGTAACTCCACGCTAGGTTTGCCGTGACATAGCCCCACTGGACGGGGGCTGGCCTGCAAGTTAAACGTCTCGCGAGGATGCATACGAACCGGCTTCGGCCTAAGTCGCAGCGTTTCCTCCTGGCCGACAACACCCACATTACGATGGAGCGGTTGCCTGTCCAGAGCGGTGCTCACCCTGTTCCTGGTGTAGTAAGTAGCTATCCCTCCTCTACCCTTGGAGGGATTTGGGGTGGACGTGGGCACCCCCAGGGACAGTGGGACCCCCGGGTTTCCCCCCTCCCCCCCCCCCAGCCCCTCTAAATTTTCAGTCACTGTGGGTCTTTCCCTGTGGCAGTTGTTGGGCTGGGGGAGCAGATGTTTTTCCTATCCGTGGGTACGTGCCTCACGCGGCAGGACCCGGACAAAAATTTAGACCGCGGCTTTGCAGGCTACTTGTCGGAACCTATGCGAGGCGGCCCCCGTGAGGATGGCTGAAGCCACTGCCTCCCATTTGGGCATCCGCCTTCCCTTCCTCTGGGGCTAGCAGCTGGGCATCCCCAAAAATTTAGGCCGCGGTCTGCGACCTACTAGGCCATGCAGCCGAGTCGGGTGCCGCCGTTGGGGGGCATCCCCAATGCGTGTAGCTGAAGCCCCCACTCTTCCTTTGGGCATCTGCCGGGCTGAGGATCCACACAATTGCAGCTGGGCCCCCACAAATATTTAGGCCACAGTTTGCGGCCTGCTGGACCATATGGTCAGCTTGGCACCTCCCTTGGACCAGGTGGCCCTGTGGGGGCACTTCATTTTTAATGAGTCTTGCCGCCATTATTGTGTGGGGCACCTGCCTTGTTTTAGCAAGGGTACCCTGCCTGCGCATCCTTTATGGAGGGCTCGGAGGGCGACACCCTTGTTTTTTTGAGGGGTCCAATTGGTGGTCCATTTGTGGACCCTTGGCCAGCGTCCCATTTGTGGGATCGCAATCGGTGGCCTCCCCTGATTATTATGTTTTCGGGGTGAGCTCAGTATATAGCGACCCTACTGGGTCTGCGACCGTGCACCCTGAGTGCTTAGATAGTGAAGATGATTCCTCTGCTCCATAGGTGCTGGTGGATGCACTGTTTTTTTCAGTGCGTAAAACGTTGAAAATAGAGGTTGCGGCTAATGCCGTGTCGGAGGCACAGATTCCTTTTGGCACCCACAGGCCCTCTAAAGCAGTGAGGGTGTTCCTCTTTCCACTTACCTTGACAACATTGTCACAAAACAGTGGGGTTGTCCAAAACGCAGTGGTTACTAGGCGTTTTTTTGTGTGTGGTATCCGTATGAGGATTTACTACGTAAAATGGTGGATGGTCCCACCTGTAGTGGACTAGCCAGTTTCCAGGTCAAATTGATTTACCTTCATCCCGGTTGAGTAATCCCCGACTTTTACAGGTCCAGCTAATAAGAGGGCGAATGCTCTGGCCCACCATATGTGCGCTGTGGCTAGTTCGGCAATTAGGCCGGTAATTACTATTGCCCTGGTGTCGCAAACTCTGACCGAGTGGGCTAAGCTTTTACGCCGGGACCTGGAGGGAGAATAGCTTCCCCCCCGTCTTTGCGGAGCTGGTGGACCGGTTGGTTAGGGGCTACAGTTTGTCTGTGATGCCTCTTTGGATGCGGCTCCTTTTGATATTTTAGGCTGTCTGTATCAGCATTGTTCCTATGGCGTATTGTCTGGCTGAAATGCTGCTCTGCGGACTGGACTTCTAAGAATGCCTTATCTGATCTCCCTCTTGTAGGGGATCGCCTGTTTGGAGCTTCCTTGGATGACATCATTAAGGGTCTCATGGGGGGAAGAGTACTCTTCTTCGACAGGCTACCCAAGGGCAAGGAGCCCAGTCATAGACATGGGCCAGTCTCCTCGGCTCCTAATCGGCCTCTTTGTCTCTCGGGATCTCAAGACAAGGAATCAAGTTAGGGCCTCCACCAGAGGTTCCAAGAGGACCTGGTCTGGCATGCCACGAGCGGGCTCTTCCAGACCTGCGGACAAGGCTGCCTCTGCATAAAGGGGTGCCCTCAACGTATCTGGGGTGGGGGGATGTCTTTGCTGGTTTCCGGAACCATTGGCCTCCCTGGTACAGGACAAGTGGGTCCACAAGTTTATTCGGTCAGGCTATGAGATTGAGTTCGGTCTTGTCCTCCGAAAAGGTTTTTTCCCTTCCAATCTGCACTTGTCCCCAGATCACTTATGGGGTCTCTTTGGGGCAGTGCAAGACTTATTTCAAGGGGTGATTGTTCCGGTTCCGACTCCTGAACATTTTCACGGGTCTAATTCTGGACCTCAAGGCGCTAAGCTGCTTTGTGCAAGTACAGAAGTTCCGCGTGAAGTCCATTCACATGGAAGTGGCGACCCCACATCAGGGGGATTTCCTTTTGCTTCTTTCAACATCAATGACTCCCCCCTGCACATTCTAATATGTGCTGGTCACCAGCGCTTCCTCTGTTTTGCCGTGGACGAGGAGCATTATCAGTTTATGGCGCTGACCTTTGGTCTCACCTCCGCACCTCAGGTCTTCACAGAAGTGTTGGCCCCGGTGCTAGCATTGTTTGAGTCAGCGGGGGATCGCAGCACTGAGGTAGCTGGATGATCTTCTTCTGCGAGCCAAGGGGGCACAAGAAGTGTGCTGGCAGCTCAGTAAGTAGCCAGGCATTCTGAGGTGGGCTGATTTGTTACAGCCCTTTCAAACTTCTGCCACGACTCCTGTGCAGGATTCAGGCAGAAGGGATTCATTCTAGTGGCTGCAGACTGGTCTCGCCGGTCTTGGTTTGCCAATCTGGTATGGCTGGTCACCGACACTCCTTGGGGACTTCCTCTCAGGGAGGATCTGCTGTCCCAAGGACCAGTCTTCCATCCTGCTTAACAGTTGCTGGCTTTAACAGCTTGACTGTTGAACGCAAAGTGCTGAAGGGTGGAGGTTTGTTTGAATCGGTGATTCCTACGTTTTAAAAGCTAGAAAATCTGCTTCTAGTAATATCTACCATTGTACGTGCGTGGTGTGAGTCTCTTGGTGTTCATCCTTGCCCCTTTATGGTGGATTGGATCTTAACCTTCCTTTAACAGGGAGGTTGAACAAATATTGGCCTTGAGTACCATTAAGGGCCAGGTATTGGGTTTTGGCGGTCTTTTGCCAACGACCGTTGGACACACACTCCCTGGTTCGTACCTTTTCTTCAGGGTGCCTGACATTGGTTTCTTCATTGCAGGCACTGTTGCCACCCTGGAATCCTAATGTGGTGCTTTCAGCTCTATTGAAGCTTCTCTTTGGAAATATTCAGGGAGTTTCCCTGCTTACACAGTTCCAGAAGGTGGCTATCACCTCTGCATGCAGGGTGTCGGAACTGACGGCGTTGTCCTGTCGTTCACCTTATGGTGCTTCACAAGGATAAGGTGGTACTTTGCCTCTGTCCGTCATTCCTTCCTAAGGTGGTCTCTGGCTGTTATTTGAATGAAAACATTGTGTTGCCTTCCCTGTGTCCAGGCCTAAACATCTGAAGGAAATTGCCTTGCATGTCTTGGATGTGGTCCAGGCAATTAGGGTGTACCTGACAGCAACGGAGTCTTTTAGGAAGTCAGACTCTCTCTTTGCGCTCGTGGACAGACCTCACAAAGGGTTTGTCCGCTTCTTCTGCTACCATTTCCAGATGGATCAGACAGACAGTGGTTCAGGCCTATTGCATCAGGGGTCAGGTTCCTCCTTTGCCTGTTTTGGCGCACCCTACTAGGGCGCCTAGTGTCTCCTGGGCTTTTTGTCTTCAAGCGTCAGTGATGCAGGTTTTTCAAGGCAGCCGCTAGGTCGTCGGTGCACACTTTTACAACGTTTTTTGTAAAAGTGGTTGTGTTGGCATCTGCGGATGCTTGGTTTTGGCCGCAAGGTTTTGCTGGCTGCTGTTTAGAGGACCTGGTCCTCTTTGAGAGTGTATTGTTTTTCAGGTGAGCTTCAGATTTTTGACTTACCATAAAATCCATTTCTCTGGTGTTCATTGACGGACACAGCACCCACCCCTCTGTGAAGTTGTAATTCTTCTGACACCGCTTGTAACAAAACTGTGTACCTATAGCAGAGAGAGGGAGTATACCCCCTGGGACTGCCCATAGGCGTAGCCAGGGGCAGGAACAGCGCCTTGCAAACCTGCGTCACTGACTCCTGATGACAGAAGGCCCAGGAGGCACTGAGCGCCCGAGTAGAGTGTGCCTTGACAGGTAAAGGAGGAACCTGACCCTTGATGGAATAGGCCTGAATCACCATCTGTCCCATCTGGAAATGGTCGCAGAGGAAGCAGACAACCTTTTCCGAGGCCCATCTGTAAGCACAAATAGTGAGTCTGATTTCTTAAAAGACTCCGTAGCTGCCAGGTACACCCTAATCACCCGGACCACATCCAAGGCATGCAAAGCAATTTCCTTTGGATGTTTTGGCCTGGGACACGGAAGGCAACACAATGTCTTCATTCAAAATGAATATCAGAGACAACCTGAGGAAGGAATAATGGACAGGGGCGAAGAACCACTTTATCACTGTCAACCACCAAGTAAGGTGAATGACAGGGTAATGCCGCCAATTCCGACACCCTGCGAGCAGAGGTGAAAGCCCCCAAAAAGGCTACCTTCTGGGACAGCGTAAGCAGGGGAATCTCCTGAAGATTCTCAAAAGGATGCTTCTGGAGGACTGAGAACACCAAATTGAATTCCCAAGGTGGCAACAGAGACCGCACTGGATGGATCAAGTGCCTAACTCCCTGAAGAAAAGTACGCACCAAGGAGTAAGTGGCCAAGGGCCGTTGGAATAAGACTGTTAAGGCCGACACCTGACCCTTGATAGTTTTCAGGGCCGGTTTCTGCTTAACCCCCCGTTGAAGGAAGGTCAAGATCCGAGCCACCAAAAAAAAAAAAAAAAAGCGAGGATGAACCCCAAGAGACTCCTCCACGTACGATGGTAGATCTTCCTAGAAGTAGATTTCCTCACTTTTAACATCGTTGAAATCACCAATTCAGGCAAACCTCTATCCATCAGCACCTGGCGTTCAACAGCCAAGCCATCAAAGCCAGCGAATGGAAGATTGATCCTTAGGACAGCAGATCACCCCTGAGAGAAAGCTTCCAAGGAACGTCGGTAACCAGCCGCACCAGATCGGCGTACCAAGCCCGACGAGGCCAGTCTGGGGCCACTAAGATGACCGGAATCCCTTCTGTCTCGATCCTGCGTAGAAGTCTTGGCAGAAGCTTGAGAGGAGGGAAGGTGTCAATCAAACCTCTGCACCTTTCTGTTGAGCCGAAACGCCAACAGATCCATCTCGGGGGTGCCCCACCAGAGACACAACTGATGAAACACCTCCAGATGAAGGAACCACTCCCCTTGGTCCAACACCTGCTGACCGAGATAATCCGCCTGACAGTTTTCCACCCTGGGAATGTGAACGGTGGAGAGGGCTGGAATGAACCGTTCTGCTCACCTTAGAAATCCTGCTACCTCCAGAGCCGCCAGGACACTTCTTGTGCCCCCCTGGTGATTGACATAAGCCACGGACATCCCTGAAGACGATCCATTCATTGTTCCAGGCACAGTCTGAGTACCAAGACATTGATCTGTAGCCTGAACTCTTCCAGTGTCCTGAACCCCTGAGCAGAATTTTTGCAGAGGACGCCTCCCCAGCCGAACAGGCTGGCATCCATAGTGACCACTGTCCAATTCAAGGGGAGGAAGGATTTGCCCAGCTGAAGAACGAAGCCACCATACCAGAGACTCTTTCATTCCCCAGCTTAGCTGAATCTGATTGTCCAGAGACTGCAGATTTTAGTCCCATTTGGCCACAATCTCCCTTGCAGGCACCTTGTATGGAACTGTGCAAATGGAACCGCCTCGAAGGTAGATACCATCAGGTCCAGCACCCGCATACAAGTCCGGAGGGATTTCCATCTGCTGGTCAGCAGGAGACGAATTACAGCCTGCTGTTTCTGGAGTTTGTCCAGAGGAAGGAGCACTCTGGCTAAGGCCAAGTCCAGAGTCAGATGGTTCAGCTTTGTGGACGGAATCAGAGCAGACTTCTGAAAATCCAGAATCCAGCCAAACACCCTCAAGCTCATTCAGTGATTTCCAGGTTTTCCACAAGAGTAGACTGCTCGTAGAACGAGGTCGTCCAAGTAATCCAGTACCGCGCTCCCCCATTGGCGTAGCAATGCTAGCACCAGGGCCATCACTTTCATGAAGACCCGAGGAGCAGAGGCGAGACCAAAGGGTAACGCCACAAACTGATAATGCTCCTCTCCCACATCAAAGTGGAGGAAGCGCTGGAGACCGACACACATTGGAATGTATATGTAAGCGTCCATTATGTCGATGGAGGCAAGAAAAATCCCCCTGATGCAGGGAAGCCACCACCGTGCAAACAGACTTCATTCTAAACTTCTGCACCCGCACAAAACAGTTTAGGGCCTTGAGGTCCAGAATTGGACGCACCTTGCCTTCCTTCCTGGGGACTGTAAACAGGTTTGAGTAAAACCCCTGAAAACGTTCCGAAGCTGGAACCAGGACCATCACCCTCTAAAGTAAAGGGTCTTGCACTGCCCCAAAAAAAGCCTGTATGCAAACCGCGGACAGTCGCATGTTGGAAGGAAAAAACCTTACTGGAGGGCAAGAACGAAACTCGATCTTGTACCAGGACCGAATGACCTTATGGACCCACATGACTTGTACCAGGGGAGTTCACGGGTCTGGGAACCAGCGAAGACATCCCCCCCCCACCCCAGATACAGTTGAGGGTGCTCCTTCAAGCTGAAAGGGCCTTGTCTGCGGGTCTTGAGAAGCCTGCTCTTGACTTGCCAGACTAAGTTGGCTTTGATCCTCCAGGGGAGGCCCCATAGGTCACCAATTCCTTGTCAGTCGACCCTGAGGGACTAAAAAACTGCTTATGAGCTGAGGAGGACCCCACGTCTACGACGAGGGTCCTTGCCCTTAGTAGCCGGCGTAAGAAAGGTACCCTTCCCCCCCCTGTGAGACCTTTAATGATATCATCCAGGGTAGCACCAAACAGGCAATCTCCTTGAAAGGGAAGATCAGTCAAGGCCTTTTTAGAAGTCTGGTCTGCATTTGAGCCAAAAGACACGCCCAAAGATTGCTGCTGAAACAGAGAGCCGAGCCACTAGGGGAGCCGCATCTAAAGAGACATCAGATAAACTGCAGCCCCTGGACCAGCTGGTCTGCTAGCTTAGCAAAGGCAGGGGGGAGCTACTCCCCCCCTTCAGGTCACGGAGCAAAAGCCTAGCCCATTCTGTCAGAGTCTGTAACACCAGGGCAATGGTGAATTTCGGCCTCAGTACCGAACCAGCCAGGGTGTTCATATTGCGGGCCACAGCCTCCACCTTCCTGTCAGCCGAGGCCTTAAAAGGCCGGGACCCTTTAACCAGAATCACGGTTGCCTTGTTAAATCTGGAAAGCAGAGGGTCCACCCCCAGTGGAACAGTCCACTTCTTAAGACGGGACTCCTCATAGGGGTATCGCCTAGCAAAATCGCTTAGGAACCCCAAGGGGACGCTTTGGTCATCCCCACTATTTAATGATAATTCTGTCAAAAGAGGAGGGGAAAGGGAACACCCTTTCTGCTCTGGATGGCTTGTGAATGCCGAAGGGAACCTGCACCTCCGGATTTAGGTCAAGCGAGCGTGGGGGCCATTCAATGGTATCTATTTCTTCATCCTCAAGGAACTGGCTGTATACTCTCGCTTCATGAGGCCGGGCATTGTCGTGCACCAGGAGGAACCCAGGACTCACTGCAGCAGTGTAGGATCTTACAATGGGTCCAAGGATTTGGGTGCCCCTGGAAGTAACAGGGATTGCAAGCACATCCCTGGATTTGCATTGCTTCAAGATCGCCTACATGTGAATGAAGCCTCACACAAATAACCACTCGTTACAACCAAGGTATGCAGAATACCATCTCGGAACGCGCAACACTTCAAAGCTTGAAGCAGATGGACCATACCGGGTGCCACTCCTGTCAGCTAAGAACAGGAAACTGAGCCTACAATAATTAGACAATAGAAGATTGGAAAAACGTTGCCTGGTCTGATGAGTCTCGATTTCAGCTGCGGTATTCAGATGGTAGGGTCAGAATTTGGTAAAAAACAACATGAAAGCATAGATCCATCCTTCCTTCTTTGTATCAATGGTTCAGGCTGGTGATGGTGGTTTACTGATGTGGGGGATATTTTCTTGGCACACTTTGGACCCCTTAGTACCAATTGAGGATCTAAACACACACACAGCATGAGCTTGTCATACAGGTGCAGAAAAATTGGGTCTTGGTTGTTGGTGGTGCCTGAACACCGTAACCCCTCAGAGTTAATCTTGCTGGGCGCAGGAACATGCCCTGCTGGTAAAAAATTCCATACAAATTTGAAATCGCATGAACTTGTCATACAGGTTCAGAAAAATTGGGCCTTGGTTGTTGCTGGTGCCTGAACACCGCAACCCCTCACAGTTACTCTTGCTGAGTGCAGGCCACAGGAACAGGCCCTGCTGTTAAAAATTACAGACGAAATTTAAAATTGTATGCACCTGTCATACAAGTACAGAAAAATTAGGCCTTGGGTGTTGGTGGTGACCTAAACCAAAATCATTGTTGCAAGCTAGCAGAATCAAGATTGAAGAAAAGGATAGGCAGCATATGCCGTCTTCAAGGGATGGCAGACCCCTAGCAAATTTAATCAGTTACATCAGCATCAGGGGCTTAAAGGCTGCTGTTGATCCAGGACTGATTTATTTTGATAAAAGTCAGCTGGTCAACAGAGTCTGTGGACAGACGCACTCTTTTGTCCGTCACAAAACCTCCAGCAGCACTGAATGTCCGTTCGGAAAGCACGCTGGAAGCAGGACAGGCCAGTAGCTCCATTGCATGTTGAGCATGTTCTGGCCAGTGGTCCATCCTCAAGACCCAGTAACCCAGTGGATGCTCAGTTTGAAAGGCCTCCAAGTCTGCTCTTGCCCCTAAATAATCCTGCACCATATGATGGAGACACTGCTGATGGTTGCTTAAACAGCCCTGGCTGCTGAGGACTAAAGAACTGTTTAAAGCATCGGTCAGCTGGCCGCCTTCTCCACCACTCCTGCTTTGGCTGAACGATGCCTCAGAAACACGTCCAGAGAATGTTAACCTCCCAGTGTCTGGAAAGGTGTTACACAAATTTTTCTTCAAGGCATCCTCAAGATGTTTCATCCTCTGCTCCCTCTGCGAAGGCAGGATGATCTCTGCAACTTTACCCTTGTAACGTGAATCAAGAAGGGTTGCCATCCAGTAATTAACCCACTCCTTGATACCACAAATCCTCTGATCCTTTCGCAGGCTTTGCAGAATCGGGGAGCCCATGCAACGTAAGTTTGAGGAGGCATAAGCTTCTGAGTCCTCTGGGTCACTAAGGATGACATTGTCAGGAGCAACCTCTCCCCAACCATGTACAACTCCTGGGGTTTCTGGGAAATGAAAACCATCCCTTGAAGACTGCTGTATGTTATCCTCTACATCCATGCTGCCACAATCCTCCTCCTCCTCTTCCTCCTGTGTGTTTTGTGTCCCTGCAGGAATGATATCTGCATAAAGGGGACCTTGTGAGGAAAGGAAGTCTCCTCTTCCTACTGCTGTTCTGCCTCAAGTGCCCTGTCCATGATTTCATGAAGCATGTGCTTCAGCAGGTAGACTAGAGGGATATTGTCACTGATACATGCATCGTCCCGGCTCACCATTCTTTTGGCCTCCTCAAATGGTGACAGGACAGTGCATGCATCCTTTATACAGTAATTAGCCACTGGCGTGGCGAAAAGAAGCCAAGCTCTCCTGAGCCTGTCCTTGTGCCATACTCACACAGGTACTCATTGATAGCCCTCTGCTAGGTATGCAGCTGCTGCATCATTGCCAATGTTGAGTTCCACCTGGTGGGCATGTCACAAATGAGGTGGTTGGTGGGCAGATTGAATTCCCGTTGAATGTCAGATAGCTGAGCACTGGCATTGTATGAACGTCGGAAATGGCCACAGACTTTTCTGGCCTGCCTCAGGAGATCTTGGAAGCCCGGGTACCTGTTCAAGAAACACTGCACCACCAAATTCAGGACATGTGCCAAGCATGGAACATGTGTCAAGTGTCCCTGTCGGAGGGCAGAGAGAAGGTTGGTTCCATTGTCGCATACAACCATTCCTGGCTCAAGCTGTCATGGCGTCAACCATCTCTGAGCCTGCCCCTGCAGAGCTGACAGAATCTCTGCCCCGGTGTGACTCCTATCCCCTAGACAGACCAACTGAAGTACTGCATGGCATCTTTTAGCCTGACTGCTTGCGTAGCTCCTTCAACGCATAGGGAGCACTAGTGCTTCAGAGGACAATTCAGCAGAAGGGGACATAGAGGAAGAAAAAAAGAGGAGGAGGTGGAGTAGTCAGATGTGGCAGAACCAGCACCAGCTTTTTGGAGGCGTGGTGGCAAAACAAGCTCCAGCACTGAACCCTGTCCTGCATCCTTCCCAGCTGCCAGCAGAGTTACCCAGTGCGCTGTGAAGGAAATGTAACGTCCCTGTCGTTGCCTGCTGGACCAAGAGTCAGCAGTAATGTGAACCTTCCGGCTGACTGCTCTGTCCAACGAGGCCAAAACACTACCTTCCACATGATGGTAGAGAGCCAGAATAGCCTTACGTGAGAATAAATGTCTTTTTGGAACCTCCCACTGTGGTACAGCACATTCCACAAATTCACGAAAGGGGGCACAGTCTACCAGATTAAAAGGCATCAATTGTAGTGCTAGCAATTTTGCCAAGCTAGCATTAAGATGCTGAGCATGTGGATGGCTGGGACAGTATTTTTTTTCTACACTTCAGCAACTGGGGTAGTGAAATTTGCCTGTTGGTGAAATCAAGAGGTGGTGTACTGCTAGCAGATTGGGTGCAGGTATCTGTGGCACTCATTGCTATACCATCATCCCTCTCAATGCAGGTTTTTGAGAAGACATGAGGTATAGTAGGGTTAGAGATCCCAGCTGAGGAGCAAGGTGAAGTATGCTTGTTTTTATCTTCTAGCTCTTTCAGGTGTTATTGCCAACAGGACTGCATGGCAGGTTATCATATGTCTTGTCAAGCATGTGGTGCCCAAGCGGCTGGTGTTCTGGCCAAGCTTGATCCGATTCAGACAGATATTGCAAACAGCAACGCTGCGGTCTACTGCACATGTGTTGAAAAAAGCTCACATTAATGAACTTTTGAAAGTCCGGTGGGAGTTTGCAGCACCCTGCACTTGTGGAGCTCTGTGGTGTGATGCAATAGGTTGGCTACTCCTATGGAGGCCCCTGGAGCACATCCTGCCTCGTTGGGAGTTATGCTAACTCCTCCTCCTCCCCCTGTATTCTCTCAGGCACCCAAGTACAGTCAGTGACCTCATCATCCCCTCCCTCCTCATCACTGGAACAAACTTGGCAGTATTGGCAGTATGCTGCAGCTGTGGGAACATGACTGCTAGTTTCTGGTCCGTCATTGTCACCCCCTCTCTCTAGGTTCACGTTATTCCCCTAATTAACCTGGGAACCAACATCAGAGCATTCAAATTGCTGCTCATCCTCCAGCAGCATGTCACTGACACTATGATTGAATAATTCAGCTTACTCCTCCGTGTATGATGGTGGGGCGACAGAAGGAGTAGCTATGGATAAGGAGCCTGTGGAACGGGCTGATTTGGCAGCTGAGGTGAAGGCAAACTAATATGATTCTGGGTGACAGAGGATGAGGACGGCTTAGTTATCCACTCCTCCAACTCTTCTGCATGTTGTGGCTGAATAACACGACCAACCCCGGAAAAAGGACGAGCATGCCCCGCCGCAGAGGATGCACCATGTCTGTGACCACCACTTTTCACTGTGGACACAGAGGCTGCTTGTCCACGTCTGCCTCTCCTTGTCGGCCTTTCGAACATGATGTGGATTTTTTTGGGGGGGGAGGGGAGTTATTACTGGTTAATATATATATATATATATATATATATATATATATATATATATACACACACACACACACACACACACACACACACACACTGCACAGCTGATATGTACTGAACTGACCGATAGATACTGAATGGCCTGATATATACTCAAGTGGGATAGATAGATAGATAGATAGATAGATAGATAGATAGATAGATAGATAGATAGATAGATAGATAGATAGATAGATAGATAGATAGATATGGTCTATACTGAAGCGACGAATTACATACTGAATGGCCTGATACAGTGCCTTGCAAAAGTATTCGGCCCCCTTGAACTTTAAGACCTTTTGCCACATTTCAGGCTTCAAACATAAAGATATAAAATTTTAATTTTTTGTGAAGAATCAACAACAAGTGGGACACAATCATGAAGTGGAACGAAATTTATTGGATATTTCAAACTTTGTTAACAAATAAAAAACTGAAAAATTGGGCGTGCAAAATTATTAAGTTAATACTTTGTAGCGCCACCTTTTGCTACGATTACAGCTGTAAGTCGCTTGGGGTATGTCTCTATCAGTTTTGCACATCGAAAGACTGAAATTTTTGCCCATTCCTCCTGGCAAAACAGCTCGAGCTCAGTGAGGTTGGATGGAGAGCATTTGTGAACAGCAGTTTTCAGTTCTTTCCACAGATTCTCGATTGGATTCAGGTCATGACTTTGACAAACACCTTGATATGTTTATTTGTGAACCATTCCATTGTAGATTTTGCTTTATGTTTTGGATCATTGTCTTGTTGGAAGACAAATCTCCGTCCCAGTCTCAGGTCTTTTGCAGACTCCATCAGGTTTTCTTCCAGTATAGTCCTGTATTTGGCTCCATCCATCTTCCCATC
This sequence comes from Pelophylax lessonae, assembly GCF_965119305.1. Classification (NCBI taxonomy): domain Eukaryota; kingdom Metazoa; phylum Chordata; class Amphibia; order Anura; family Ranidae; genus Pelophylax; species Pelophylax lessonae. The sequence goes on along the minus strand of NC_138775.1, from coordinate 85,497,178 downwards.
AATTTTAACCATCTTCCCTGTCCCTGCTGAAGAAAAGCAGGCCCAAACCATGATGCTTCCACCACCATGTTTGACAGTGGGGATGGTGTGTTCAGGGTGATGAGCTGTGTTGCTTTTACGCCAAACATAATGTTTTGCATTGTTGCCAAAAAGTTCGATTTTGGTTTCATCTGACCAGAGCACCTTCTTCCACATGTTTGGTGTGTCTCCCAGGTGGCTTGTGGCAAACTTTAAACAACACTTTTTTTGGATATCTTTAAGAAATGGCTTTCTTCTTGCCACTCTTCCATAAAGTACAAAAAGGTGTCCGATAATATTAAGAAGCAAGATAATATACTCAAACACTAGCAGCGCTAAATAAACAAACTAAGGAGTAAAATCCAAAGTCCTTAAATGGGTATTTCCAGGTCATGTGGTGAGTTGGTTAAACGCAATCCTTTTATCACAGGGAGGGTGTGAGGGGTCCTGGCCGTAGCACCTGATTTCCACCACCACTTTGTGCTCCCCCCCCTATTCTTAAAACTCACCAGAGAATGGTGAATTAAGATCCTTCAAGGAATTCCACCACTAGATTCCAACATTGGACACTGGATCACTTTTCCTCTATTTGGCTGTACACTCTCCTCCGTTGCCAACAAAACATGTAAGTGAACAAGAGTGGGGCGACAATAGTGTAATTCCGCCAATAACGTTTATTGAACACTAAAAACAACCAAAAATAGCCCCACTCCCCTCAGGATGTCTACTTACAGGAAATAATGAATAGTGAAGGCATTGAGTAAAATATAATGTAAATTCCGCTGGATCCCTCTGTACCAAACCTTGTGCAATCTGGAGAGGGCACCGGCGTATATGTAGATGTCCTTATGCGACCGCGCACGACGGCTCTGACGCGTTTCGTCCTCCGACTTCCACAGAGAGCCCGTGTGCGCGGCGCGGTCGTAAGCTATTTATAGATGTGCCGGCAAAGGCGCGCTCGCGCCAAAACCAGCGTCACCCGGAAGTGAATGCCCATTACGTACTTCCGGTAATGATCACTTCCGGCGTATAGACCCGCTCCGCCCCGCGTCACACCGCGGGACTTACGGCACGCCGGAAATGCATCATTGATGTAAACATCCGGTCGGCTTTGATGACGATGCTATAGGAAGATACCTCCCTATGCTGAATGTCAAATCTCGCGTCTCACAGATACGAAATTCAACACATCCCCGCTCTTGGGGGGTTGTCATCCAGCCGCATCCTTATACCAAATCACAGGAAATCCAGGATCTTTGGCCTGAGGTGTTAATTATTTAGAGACATGAATGCAAAAAATAAATTTCACTGAATGCCATTCACCTCACACAAAATATATGTCATTATTAAAATCACACATATAAAACTCATAAATAATCATATAAAAAAAGAAAGTTGATTGCAAATATGTGATAGATAAGGAAAACTTTACATCTCTAATAAAAAACAGTTGGAATTGAATTGTCTCGTTTGTCTAAAATATAGAGTAATACATCAAGATTAAAATTTAAAATTAAAAAATTATAATTAAAAGTTACATACGGATATAACATAATAAACACCAAAGGTACCTAATTTTATGGTGATCTCATACACTCCCAACAAAAGAAGGTTAATCATAAAGCACTAGTCAAGTATTACTTTAAATAAATGTGCAAAGCGAGACCTCATATCAACTACTGTCATGTGTTTTTTTACTGTTCCAAGTGAATAAATATATTCTCCCAGGACATCAGTAGTTGCTTATAAAGCAGTTAATGTCTAGGTCGACATTAAGTCCATTTGGGTGCAGACTATCAGTCTGGTAGATCCAATTGGTCTCGCGTTTCGATATTTCGCGGACCATGTTGGATCCCCTCCATACTGGATCCACCTTCTCGACACCCCAAAACTTTAACATAGTGGGATCCTTGTTATGCACATTTCGAAAGTGTAGGGATAGATTATGATCTTTGAAGCCATTTTTTATATTAGTAATGTGCTCCGATATCCTGACCGACAATGCACGTTTTGTCCTTCCAATGTATAATAGGTTACATGGGCATTGAATGCAGTACACAACGTGTGTACTGTTGCAGGTGATTAACTCTTTGATTGTAAAAGTAAGTCCATTTGATGGTGAAGAGAAACTTGTGAAGTTTCTTAGATGGGTATTGACCTGTTTACAGGACTTACATCTCCTGCATGCAAAGAAGCCTGTAGAATTGTCCCAAAACATCTTCGGTCTTACCGGGGGGTCCAGCACTTTTTTGACTACCTCGTCACCGAAAGTCGGTCCCCTTTTATATATGAAGGTTGGGCGCTCAGGTAGAAATTCTCTCAAAATTTTGTCCATACACAGAACCGGCCAATGCCTGTTGACAATCTCTTCTACTTCTCGGTATTGGGCACTATACTGTGAGATGAAACTCCATTCATGTGTTTGCGTTCTAACCTTCACCGAGTCTGTTAGACATTCATCTTGGGATAGAGTACCTATTTCCCTAATGGTGTTATCTAGTTTGCTCTCTTGATAACCTTTTTCCACAAACCTCTGCTTAAGAACTAATGACTGTGTCCTATAATCCTCATCTAGAGTACAATTCCTTCTAACCCGAAGGAACTGTCCCCTGGGGATATTAGATAACCATTGATGGTGATGTCCACTGTGGACAGGGAGATACCCATTTCGGTCGGTGGGCTTGAAGAAAACTTGAGTCCTCAGCCCACCTTCCAAGATGGATATCTCCACATCCAGAAAGTGGACACTCTCTCGGCTCCAATTAAAGTCCAATTTTATGTTGTTCCGATTATCATTCAATTTGTCACAGAATGACTGTAGTGAGGACTCAGAACCAGCCCACAGGAAGAACAGATCGTCGATATATCTGCGATATAAGATCAGCTCTTCATGCTGGGCTGCATAAATGAACCTATCTTCCCACTCACCCATAAAGATGTTGGCCAAACTTGGAGCGAATTTGGCCCCCATGGCAACCCCTCTCTGCTGCTGGTAAAACACTTGGTCAAACCAAAAGTAATTTCGAGATAGACAAAAATCTAGCACATCCCTCAAAAACCGCTTTTGGATATCTGGGATGTCGTCCCGTTTGCTAAATGCCCAATTAAATGCTAATAAGGCATCGTCATGTTGTATGATTGTATATAGAGAGGAGACATCTCCAGTAACCAAGAAAACATCTTGGTTAGTTGGTAGCTGCACCTCTCTTAGTGCTAACAAAAACGCTTTGGTATCCCGCAGGTAAGATTTAAGTTGGATTACACTTGTTTGTAGGAAGGAGTCAAGGTATTCTCCAAGCCTAGCTGTAACTGACTGGATTCCATTCACTATCGGTCTCGCTGGGGGATTAATCTGGTCCTTATGGACTTTGGGCAGCGTGTAAATGGTTGGAATGCGGCTAAAGCTGGGTACTAGGTATTGTTTCTCTTTCTTAGTTATGATATGATTTTCATATCCACTACTCACCAATGTCCCCAGCTCTCGTCTGTATTGTACGGTGGGATCAGTTGGTAAGATCCTATATGTATCCTTGTCAGATAACATTGTGGAAAGTTGGGTAAGGTAGAACTCTTTCTTAAGTAATACCACCCCGCCTCCCTTATCTGCCGGCCGTACAATAACATCCTTTCTTTTTTCAAGAGCCTCCAGCCCCTCTTGTATGTGCCTTGGATTTACACCCTTCTTATTGGGTATTTGCCTCAGATCTTTAATTACGAGGTTTTTAAATACCTCTATATGTTGATTGGATGACTGTTGGGGGTTAAAAAGCGATTTGTTCTTAAGGCCGCTATCAGTACCCACTGTATAGTTGGCCAAACCAGCTTTGGGGGCTCCTATCACTCTTGCGGGATTCAAATAGTATTTTTTAAGGTTAATCTTCCTTACAAACTTGTGCAAATCTATGTACACGTTAAACTTATTAACGGGCCTTTGCTTAGCACACTTCAGACCAGCATGTAAAATGTTAATTTCTTTATCAGTCAGAGATACTTCAGCCAAGTTGTAAATTCCATCTAATCGCTGTCCAATCTTCTTTTTTTGTTCCCTGCGTCCTGCTCTACATCCTCTCGCGGACGGTCTCTTATGGGTGACTGGAGATCCGATTGTGGCCTCCAATGGGGGTTGTAAATTCCCTGTGTTTGTGGAGGGCCCCAATAATGGGGTTTCCCCCGCCAGGGTTTGCCGCCCCTTCTCCCACCCCTGCCTCTTCCACCTCTCCATGGAAAAGGGTGGGGAGGGTTTGGGGGGGGAGGATTATACTCACTGTATTGGGTTAAGGGATCATATCTATTTTGAGTGGGGACCCTATAGGGGGAATCCCATCTCCTATTAGACTGATGTCCCGGTCCTTCACCAGGGTCTAATCGTTGATTCCAATTCCCGACTGCCGCTCCTCTATTAGTAGTTTTATTAGAATTTTTTGGGCGTACATCTTGCGAGCCAGGGGCAGGTTTTGACACCACTCTAGGGGTACTAGGTCCTGAAGTGGTTGCTTGGACATTAGATTGTCCCCTTGGCATGCTTTCATTAGTGGGTGGCCTCTGATTAGAGACTGTTCCTGGATTTTGCCAGAGATATATAGAGTTGTTTTTAAAGTCCCCTGAATCCCTATAGTATTTTTTTACCTTCTTTTTGTGTGTATCTTTATCAATTTTCTGTAATTTTTTCTTTATATCCGCATTAAATTTTAAAACAACTGGTGAATCCTTATCCTTATCTAAAACATTTTTCAAATCCGCAATTTTCTTTTCTAGAGTCTTCATTTTTAATTTCTTTCTTTTCAAAATTAATTCCTGTAATTTAACACCTACATTATTAAAAAAATCCAGCCATTCTTTAGAAGAATTAGCATCATCGAGGGCATCTTGCGGAGTCACCTCCCACCTGAGGCTCCTCATGATGATTTTTTCTTTTATGTACTTTTCAAAGGTACAGATGTCCCACCATGTCCTCACTTGTTTCTCCAGGGTATAACCCAAGATATTCAAGTTGGACATGAGGTCCTGTGAGGCATCAGTTTCTAACACTTCAGTAAATATATCATCAATTTCAAGTTGCCTATCTTGTAAGAATGATATTGCATCCATAGCAGCGGGGTTAGAAATTAAAATATGGACAGTAAGGAGTGATAAATATATGAAAAATTAAAATCCTACAAATACACTCACCCTGCGCTAAAATCAATAAGAAGGCACAAGAATAAAATCAATAATAACGACTTGACGTCAAAGCAGCTGCTATAAAGAATAAGATCAACTACAAAAAGGTGTCCGATAATATTAAGAAGCAAGATAATATACTCAAACACTAGCAGCGCTAAATAAACAAACTAAGGAGTAAAATCCAAAGTCCTTAAATGGGTATTTCCAGGTCATGTGGTGAGTTGGTTAAACGCAATCCTTTTATCACAGGGAGGGTGTGAGGGGTCCTGGCCGTAGCACCTGATTTCCACCACCACTTTGTGCTCCCCCCCCTATTCTTAAAACTCACCAGAGAATGGTGAATTAAGATCCTTCAAGGAATTCCACCACTAGATTCCAACATTGGACACTGGATCACTTTTCCTCTATTTGGCTGTACACTCTCCTCCGTTGCCAACAAAACATGTAAGTGAACAAGAGTGGGGCGACAATAGTGTAATTCCGCCAATAACGTTTATTGAACACTAAAAACAACCAAAAATAGCCCCACTCCCCTCAGGATGTCTACTTACAGGAAATAATGAATAGTGAAGGCATTGAGTAAAATATAATGTAAATTCCGCTGGATCCCTCTGTACCAAACCTTGTGCAATCTGGAGAGGGCACCGGCGTATATGTAGATGTCCTTATGCGACCGCGCACGACGGCTCTGACGCGTTTCGTCCTCCGACTTCCACAGAGAGCCCGTGTGCGCGGCGCGGTCGTAAGCTATTTATAGATGTGCCGGCAAAGGCGCGCTCGCGCCAAAACCAGCGTCACCCGGAAGTGAATGCCCATTACGTACTTCCGGTAATGATCACTTCCGGCGTATAGACCCGCTCCGCCCCGCGTCACACCGCGGGACTTACGGCACGCCGGAAATGCATCATTGATGTAAACATCCGGTCGGCTTTGATGACGATGCTATAGGAAGATACCTCCCTATGCTGAATGTCAAATCTCGCGTCTCACAGATACGAAATTCAACACATCCCCGCTCTTGGGGGGTTGTCATCCAGCCGCATCCTTATACCAAATCACAGGAAATCCAGGATCTTTGGCCTGAGGTGTTAATTATTTAGAGACATGAATGCAAAAAATAAATTTCACTGAATGCCATTCACCTCACACAAAATATATGTCATTATTAAAATCACACATATAAAACTCATAAATAATCATATAAAAAAAGAAAGTTGATTGCAAATATGTGATAGATAAGGAAAACTTTACATCTCTAATAAAAAACAGTTGGAATTGAATTGTCTCGTTTGTCTAAAATATAGAGTAATACATCAAGATTAAAATTTAAAATTAAAAAATTATAATTAAAAGTTACATACGGATATAACATAATAAACACCAAAGGTACCTAATTTTATGGTGATCTCATACACTCCCAACAAAAGAAGGTTAATCATAAAGCACTAGTCAAGTATTACTTTAAATAAATGTGCAAAGCGAGACCTCATATCAACTACTGTCATGTGTTTTTTTACTGTTCCAAGTGAATAAATATATTCTCCCAGGACATCAGTAGTTGCTTATAAAGCAGTTAATGTCTAGGTCGACATTAAGTCCATTTGGGTGCAGACTATCAGTCTGGTAGATCCAATTGGTCTCGCGTTTCGATATTTCGCGGACCATGTTGGATCCCCTCCATACTGGATCCACCTTCTCGACACCCCAAAACTTTAACATAGTGGGATCCTTGTTATGCACATTTCGAAAGTGTAGGGATAGATTATGATCTTTGAAGCCATTTTTTATATTAGTAATGTGCTCCGATATCCTGACCGACAATGCACGTTTTGTCCTTCCAATGTATAATAGGTTACATGGGCATTGAATGCAGTACACAACGTGTGTACTGTTGCAGGTGATTAACTCTTTGATTGTAAAAGTAAGTCCATTTGATGGTGAAGAGAAACTTGTGAAGTTTCTTAGATGGGTATTGACCTGTTTACAGGACTTACATCTCCTGCATGCAAAGAAGCCTGTAGAATTGTCCCAAAACATCTTCGGTCTTACCGGGGGGTCCAGCACTTTTTTGACTACCTCGTCACCGAAAGTCGGTCCCCTTTTATATATGAAGGTTGGGCGCTCAGGTAGAAATTCTCTCAAAATTTTGTCCATACACAGAACCGGCCAATGCCTGTTGACAATCTCTTCTACTTCTCGGTATTGGGCACTATACTGTGAGATGAAACTCCATTCATGTGTTTGCGTTCTAACCTTCACCGAGTCTGTTAGACATTCATCTTGGGATAGAGTACCTATTTCCCTAATGGTGTTATCTAGTTTGCTCTCTTGATAACCTTTTTCCACAAACCTCTGCTTAAGAACTAATGACTGTGTCCTATAATCCTCATCTAGAGTACAATTCCTTCTAACCCGAAGGAACTGTCCCCTGGGGATATTAGATAACCATTGATGGTGATGTCCACTGTGGACAGGGAGATACCCATTTCGGTCGGTGGGCTTGAAGAAAACTTGAGTCCTCAGCCCACCTTCCAAGATGGATATCTCCACATCCAGAAAGTGGACACTCTCTCGGCTCCAATTAAAGTCCAATTTTATGTTGTTCCGATTATCATTCAATTTGTCACAGAATGACTGTAGTGAGGACTCAGAACCAGCCCACAGGAAGAACAGATCGTCGATATATCTGCGATATAAGATCAGCTCTTCATGCTGGGCTGCATAAATGAACCTATCTTCCCACTCACCCATAAAGATGTTGGCCAAACTCGGAGCGAATTTGGCCCCCATGGCAACCCCTCTCTGCTGCTGGTAAAACACTTGGTCAAACCAAAAGTAATTTCGAGATAGACAAAAATCTAGCACATCCCTCAAAAACCGCTTTTGGATATCTGGGATGTCGTCCCGTTTGCTAAATGCCCAATTAAATGCTAATAAGGCATCGTCATGTTGTATGATTGTATATAGAGAGGAGACATCTCCAGTAACCAAGAAAACATCTTGGTTAGTTGGTAGCTGCACCTCTCTTAGTGCTAACAAAAACGCTTTGGTATCCCGCAGGTAAGATTTAAGTTGGATTACACTTGTTTGTAGAAAGGAGTCAAGGTATTCTCCAAGCCTAGCTGTAACTGACTGGATTCCATTCACTATCGGTCTCGCTGGGGGATTAATCTGGTCCTTATGGACTTTGGGCAGCGTGTAAATGGTTGGAATGCGGCTAAAGCTGGGTACTAGGTATTGTTTCTCTTTCTTAGTTATGATATGATTTTCATATCCACTACTCACCAATGTCCCCAGCTCTCGTCTGTATTGTACGGTGGGATCAGTTGGTAAGATCCTATATGTATCCTTGTCAGATAACATTGTGGAAAGTTGGGTAAGGTAGAACTCTTTCTTAAGTAATACCACCCCGCCTCCCTTATCTGCCGGCCGTACAATAACATCCTTTCTTTTTTCAAGAGCCTCCAGCCCCTCTTGTATGTGCCTTGGATTTACACCCTTCTTATTGGGTATTTGCCTCAGATCTTTAATTACGAGGTTTTTAAATACCTCTATATGTTGATTGGATGACTGTTGGGGGTTAAAAAGCGATTTGTTCTTAAGGCCGCTATCAGTACCCACTGTATAGTTGGCCAAACCAGCTTTGGGGGCTCCTATCACTCTTGCGGGATTCAAATAGTATTTTTTAAGGTTAATCTTCCTTACAAACTTGTGCAAATCTATGTACACGTTAAACTTATTAACGGGCCTTTGCTTAGCACACTTCAGACCAGCATGTAAAATGTTAATTTCTTTATCAGTCAGAGATACTTCAGCCAAGTTGTAAATTCCATCTAATCGCTGTCCAATCTTCTTTTTTTGTTCCCTGCGTCCTGCTCTACATCCTCTCGCGGACGGTCTCTTATGGGTGACTGGAGATCCGATTGTGGCCTCCAATGGGGGTTGTAAATTCCCTGTGTTTGTGGAGGGCCCCAATAATGGGGTTTCCCCCGCCAGGGTTTGCCGCCCCTTCTCATTTAGCAAACGGGACGACATCCCAGATATCCAAAAGCGGTTTTTGAGGGATGTGCTAGATTTTTGTCTATCTCGAAATTACTTTTGGTTTGACCAAGTGTTTTACCAGCAGCAGAGAGGGGTTGCCATGGGGGCCAAATTCGCTCCGAGTTTGGCCAACATCTTTATGGGTGAGTGGGAAGATAGGTTCATTTATGCAGCCCAGCATGAAGAGCTGATCTTATATCGCAGATATATCGACGATCTGTTCTTCCTGTGGGCTGGTTCTGAGTCCTCACTACAGTCATTCTGTGACAAATTGAATGATAATCGGAACAACATAAAATTGGACTTTAATTGGAGCCGAGAGAGTGTCCACTTTCTGGATGTGGAGATATCCATCTTGGAAGGTGGGCTGAGGACTCAAGTTTTCTTCAAGCCCACCGACCGAAATGGGTATCTCCCTGTCCACAGTGGACATCACCATCAATGGTTATCTAATATCCCCAGGGGACAGTTCCTTCGGGTTAGAAGGAATTGTACTCTAGATGAGGATTATAGGACACAGTCATTAGTTCTTAAGCAGAGGTTTGTGGAAAAAGGTTATCAAGAGAGCAAACTAGATAACACCATTAGGGAAATAGGTACTCTATCCCAAGATGAATGTCTAACAGACTCGGTGAAGGTTAGAACGCAAACACATGAATGGAGTTTCATCTCACAGTATAGTGCCCAATACCGAGAAGTAGAAGAGATTGTCAACAGGCATTGGCCGGTTCTGTGTATGGACAAAATTTTGAGAGAATTTCTACCTGAGCGCCCAACCTTCATATATAAAAGGGGACCGACTTTCGGTGACGAGGTAGTCAAAAAAGTGCTGGACCCCCCGGTAAGACCGAAGATGTTTTGGGACAATTCTACAGGCTTCTTTGCATGCAGGAGATGTAAGTCCTGTAAACAGGTCAATACCCATCTAAGAAACTTCACAAGTTTCTCTTCACCATCAAATGGACTTACTTTTACAATCAAAGAGTTAATCACCTGCAACAGTACACACGTTGTGTACTGCATTCAATGCCCATGTAACCTATTATACATTGGAAGGACAAAACGTGCATTGTCGGTCAGGATATCGGAGCACATTACTAATATAAAAAATGGCTTCAAAGATCATAATCTATCCCTACACTTTCGAAATGTGCATAACAAGGATCCCACTATGTTAAAGTTTTGGGGTGTCGAGAAGGTGGATCCAGTATGGAGGGGATCCAACATGGTCCGCGAAATATCGAAACGCGAGACCAATTGGATCTACCAGACTGATAGTCTGCACCCAAATGGACTTAATGTCGACCTAGACATTAACTGCTTTATAAGCAACTACTGATGTCCTGGGAGAATATATTTATTCACTTGGAACAGTAAAAAACACATGACAGTAGTTGTTATGAGGTCTCGCTTTGCACATTTATTTAAAGTAATACTTGACTAGTGCTTTATGATTAACCTTCTTTTGTTGGGAGTGTATGAGATCACCATAAAATTAGGTACCTTTGGTGTTTATTATGTTATATCCGTATGTAACTATTTAATTATAATTTTTTAATTTTAAATTTTAATCTTGATGTAATTACTCTATATTTAGACAAACGAGACAATTCAATTCCAACTGTTTTTTATTAGAGATGTAAAGTTTTCCTTATCTATCACATATTTGCAATCAACTTTCTTTTTTTATATGATTATTTATGAGTTTTATATGTGTGATTTTAATAATGACATATATTTTGTGTGAGGTGAATGGCATTCAGTGAAATTTATTTTTTGCATTCATGTCTCTAAATAATTAACACCTCAGGCCAAAGATCCTGGATTTCCTGTGATTTGGTATAAGGATGCGGCTGGATGACAACCCCCCAAGAGCGGGGATGTGGTTGAATTTCGTATCTGTGAGACGCGAGATTTGACATTCAGCATAGGGAGGTATCTTCCTATAGCATCGTCATCAAAGCCGACCGGATGTTTACATCAATGATGCATTTCCGGCGTGCCGTAAGTCCCGCGTGTGACGCGGGGCGGGAGCGGGTCTATACGCCGGAAGTGATCATTACCGGAAGTACGTAATGGGCATTCCACTTCCGGGTGACGCTGGTTTTGGCGCGAGCGCGCCTTTGCCGGCACATCTATAAATAGCTTACGACCGCGCCGCGCACACGGGCTCTCTGTGGAAGTCGGAGGACGAAACGGTCAGAGCCGTCGTGCGCGGTCGCATAAGGACATCTACATATACGCCGGTGCCCTCTCCAGAATGCACAAGGTTTGGTACAGAGGGATCCAGCGGAATTTACATTATATTTTACTCAATGCCTTCATTATTCATTATTTCCTGTAAGTAGACATCCTGAGGGGAGTGGGGCTATTTTTGGTTGTTTTTAGTGTTCAATAAACGTTATTGGCGGAATTACACTATTGTCGCCCCACTCTTGTTCACTTACATGTTTTGTTGGCAACGGAGGAGAGTGTACAGCCAAAATAGAGGAAAAGTGATCCAGTGTCCAATGTTGGAATCTAGTGGTGGAATTCCTTGAAGGATCTTAATTCACCATTCTCTGGTGAGTTTTAAGAATAGGGGGGGGAGCACAAAGTGGTGGTGGAATCAGGTGCTACGGCCAGGACCCCTCACACCCTCCCCTGTGATTAAAAGGATTGCGTTTAACCAACTCACAAATTGACCTGGAAATACCCATTTAAGGACTTTGGATTTTACTCCTTAGTTTGTTTATTTAGCGCTGCTAGTGTTTGAGTATATTATCTTGCTTCTTAATATTATCGGACACCTTTTTGTAGTTGATCTTATTCTTTATAGCAGCTGCTTTGACGTCAAGTCGTTATTATTGATTTTATTCTTGTGCCTTCTTATTGATTTTAGCGCAGGGTGAGTGTATTTGTAGGATTTTAATTTTTCATATATTTATCACTCCTTACTGTCCATATTTTAATTTCTAACCCCGCTGCTATGGATGCAATATCATTCTTACAAGATAGGCAACTTGAAATTGATGATATATTTACTGAAGTGTTAGAAACTGATGCCTCACAGGACCTCATGTCCAACTTGAATATCTTGGGTTATACCCTGGAGAAACAAGTGAGGACATGGGTGGGACATCTGTACCTTTGAAAAGTACATAAAAGAAAAAATTCATCATGAGGAGCCTCAGGTGGGAGGTGACTCCGCAAGAAGCCCTCGATGATGCTAATTCTTCTAAAGAATGGCTGGATTTTTTTAATAATGTAGGTGTTAAATTACAGGAATTAATTTGAAAAGAAAGAAATTAAAAATGAAGACTCTAGAAAAGAAAATTGCGGATTTGAAAAATGTTTTAGATAAGGATAAGGATTCACCAGT